>NW_028188589.1:1936357-2618857 GCF_057382275.1 Copadichromis virginalis | reverse complement strand
AGTCTCCTCTGACACTCTGATCCACCTCCACACCTTCAACACCACATTCACTCAAACTCTTTATCCTGGGTTTTATGTCTCTCGTGGTTCCTCAGTGTCCCTGTGCTGAGTGGAGTGTAAAGAGTGTCTCCTGTTACAGAAACACTCTGACTGTTGAACAGATAGTTCAGTCTGTACATGTCTGTCTCTTTCACTCACAAACACGTTTTCAGATTCATGGATTCAATCAGTTGATGTTTGAAACTCTTCTAAATGATTCCTTGTAAACTTCTTCAGTCACAAACAAACAGGAAGTGATGTCACATGTGTTCCTGTCCACACAGCAGAATGAGTCTATTGCTGACAGTGATGTACAAACAGAGTGAGCATTTCTGAGGCCCAAAATAAACTGAGTAGTTCACTGAATGAACAATGGACTGTGAGCTCAGTTCCTTCATCATTAGTATGGATTATATATGTATATGTATTATATTAGTATCATATATATCAGGTGCTGCTGCTTTCAGTCATTGTGCAAATGTGCTGTTTGTAAGCTTGTAAAGCTGCAGTCAGCTGAGACTGAAGAAGTCACCTGATCAGTGAGCAAACGTTTCTGAAAACGTCCAGATGAACAGAATCAACCTTTTGGGATCAGCCAGCAATGCAGCATCATTGTTGTTCAGCTTCAGAGGTTTGCAGGAATGAACTGATGACCAGAAACAGCTGCAAAGTCCAAGAAAATACCAGCTGGAGTTCAGCTGCATTTGAAGAAGTCAAAGAAAAGTAAGGATGGCAAAGGGCGACGTTTTCTTCCAAAGAGCTGCAAACATGGTCGACGCCTCATTAGAAGAATCATCTGGACATTTGTGAGGAACTCTAACCAAGAAAGCAACGTCACACAGATCCAACAGACAGTTTCCATGACTGCAAGTGTTGAGTGGAAAAATGCTACATTGCATTATTGCATCCTCTCACCACAGGAGGCGCTGTTGGCACCACTGATTGCTGATCAGCTGTTCTCTGATGATCTGATTGATACTGTGAATAACGGGACTCACTGAACTCTGTGACACAGTGAAGATTACAGAGTTTAACTTCACCCTTTAAGACTGACCACAGAACCAAGTCCGCCAGAGCTTTTGTTATATTTTTACATGCTGTGGAGCCATTTGTGGGAGCATTTCAAGTTGCTATACATCAATACAACTGTTATAGCCCTAATTTTAATAATATGTATGCATTAAGTCCATAGTAACTACATAAATTGCAAAAACAACCTCTGCTCATCCATCTCTGTGTGTATCAGGATACATTTGGTTCATAATACACAGAAAAATCAGAGTTATTACCTGTAATAAATGTGAAAGATTCCTGCAGTGATAACCAGGCAGGACTGAAACACATCCAAGCTGTCACCACGGTAACAGCACCGTCCATCCACAGGTGAGGGGAGGAGCAAAAAGAGGGACTTTGACCATTTTATACTAAAAACACTCAACTAATGTTTCTAATATGAAACAAATAAGCCCACATTAATGTGAGCGTTTATTAAATAATAATAATGATGATTTCCTCCTGATCTCATTTCCACAGCAGAGAAAACTGTGGTGTATATTGAGGTGGAGGGTGTGGTCTGTGGCTCAGGTGTAGAGTGAGGGTGGGGTGCACCACAGCAGCATGCTGGGACTGCTGAGGGTGGAGGAGGGAGTGATGATGACATCAGAGCTGCAGCACAGAGACCAGTGAACACACAGTCTGTTCATCTTTGCATAGATACAATATACAGCACAATATTGAATGACAGACACGCTGTGGGAGCTTCCACAGATACACTGACGTCAGCATCCAGAGTCCTCCTGCTGCTCCCCCCTCAGAGCCCCGTGATCAGCACCAACACATTCAGTTAGATGACAGAGTCCAGCTGCAGCTAGAATCAGCTCCCCTCTGTGAACAACAGCACAGCGTCAGTGTTTCACACTCAGTGAAAGGAGGAAACAGCAGAAGAACACCATGTGTGCTACGTTTCCCAGGACACACTACAAACTGCACAAATACAGAGCAGCACGTGGAAGGACCTGGAGCTGCATTTACAGAGCTGCAGACAGCGTGATGTCCTGTATGGACAGGTGGAAGGAACCAAGTCCTCAGCTGGAACACTCGTGTTTGTCCACAGACAGGAAACACAGCAGGAAACTTCCTCACAGAAGTGCAGCTCATGGATAACACACTTCCTGTCAGTCAGAATGAGGCTGCAGCCAAACACAGAAAGGTGTTTTTGTCCAGATGAGCCCAGAGAAGAAACACGAGTGTTCACAGACATCAGAAGCTCAGAGAGGTGAAACATGAGGTTGGAGTCCTCGTCAGCATCCAGAAGAGCTGCTGTGAAACCCTGAGTACTCATGACAGACTCTGATGGCACAAACACATCATGATTCAAACAGAAAGACAAACATGGAGCTCCTGATCCTCCTGCATGAGAACAAGCTGACATGAGCGCTGTGTCTGAGAGTGTCTCCCTGTCACAGTGACAATAACACAGCTGCTGCTCACAGTCATTAAACTGACCTGAGGTCAGCTGTGCTCCTTACATATGAACCATGTGACCTCACATCAGTGCTGTGGATGACTGTAGTCATAGAAGAGTAGAGCTGTAGCAGGTGGTGTGAGGAGGAGGTGGTGTATTCTAGTTAACGCAGTACTGAAACACTCCAGCAGAGGGCGCTGTTAAGTCCTTATTGTAACACAGTTACTGTGTGCAGTTAGACTTCATACATAATCTGCACTTATTTCCATCAGACATGCTGTCAGTCAATGATTGGTTTCTATTGATTCTACTTCCTGTTGACTCGTTTGATGACAGTGAAACAATCACAGCTGATTGTGTGATGATGTAAACTGTCACTGTTACATTCAGTGTGTGTGACATAATGTTAGTGCAGGCTGATAACAGCCTGGTTCTGTTAGAAACACATGAACGTGTCCATAGATCAGTGTGTGTTTAACATGAGAGCTTCAGCCCTGCTGATGTGTTAAATAAAGACATGCAGGAAAACTGATGAGACTCTGAAATAACTCTTTATATTTATAATGTAACTCTGCATCAAAAGAACAACAAAGGATCCCAGACAGGTTTCTGTGAACAAAGACCATTCTGATGTTTCTGTGTTTCTAACACTTTGACATTATTAGTAAACAGACTGCAGTGAGCAGCATTTATAAAGAGCTTCTATATAAAGATATGACAGCTGTTTGACAAGTTTATCACTCTGTGTTTGGACCTGATCAGTCCAGCTGTTTACTTGAAACATGTTCATTTACCTGTTCTGTTATATTCATGTTCTTGTCTCTGTTGAAAACACATTTTAATGTCCCTCAGATTTTTCTCCCAGATGAATAAATATAAAAATGACACAAACTGACTGCAGCTACTTTTTGTCCTTTCTGTCAAAAACCTTCATGTGACTCATGAGAGACACGTTTCAGCTGTTTGTGACAGATCAGAGGCCAACAAGTCATTTATAACACTTTCCATCATTGTTTAAAGTTCTCAGTGTTTCTGTGTTGCTGCGTATAGGATCTCCCAGCATCATCACTGTGCTGTCCAATCATTGTGTGCGAGGTTACCCTTATAGTGCCATGTGTGTTTGCACAAAGAGAAGCATGTGTGTCAAATATAAATAAGCACAGAACAGAAACAGCTGCTCGTTTCTTCTGTTTAGAGTCAAGTTAGTGTTTTGTGTCTTTGTTTGAGGCCTGATGTCGAGCAGAGGTGTGTGTAACTGCACTGGTCTGTTATATGTGTGAAGTGTGTGCTTCTCTTCAGCATCATCTTTGTCACTGCTGATTCCTTTGTGTCATCATGTGTTGAGAAGAGAGAACAGTTATAACGGAGGAGCAAAAGGAAGCCCTGAAATCTGCATCAACAAGGAAGTGTTGGCTCACCAGTGATCCCAGCAGAGCCACTGGTTTGGCTCCAGTTGTTCTAGATTCAATGATGTTGTTGCTACAGATACATGTCAGCATCTTTATTGAATTTTATATGAAGCAGAAATGGTGTCATTAGGAGAAGAAGAGGAGAACAAGTCCGGCGAGGAGGCAGCAGCTCTTAAAGATGAAACAGCAGCTCAGCCCTGAGCTCAGAGAGCTGCACATGAAAAAGCTCCTCAAGCAGATCCTGTCAGAGGTTTGTCATCAACAGGAGGAACTGTTCACATCATAGGATGAAGATGCTGTCAGCTGGATGAAGAAGGTTATTTAATGCAAACGTTCACACTGAAGTCAAATTGTTGTCGTGTTGAACAGATTCATGTACTGATCGTCTCCAGAATGTTAGAAGAGCTTCAATGAATCATTAGAAACAACTTACAGCTGCACAGCTGTGTCAAACACATCTGTGTGTCATTGTGGGATTGTTGTGTTTCTACATGTGACACACGTCTAAAACATGCACACAATCTGAACACAAACAGGGACTCATGTGTTCCCACAGCCAGATGCTGAGAGCCATTTCCTTGTAGTCCTGTGTCTACATACATGAACCATTAGATGTTATTGGAATGATTGTCAGCTCTGATAGTTTCATGTGTGTTTAGCTGGACGCTGTTTGATCCTCGACATGTTTAAAGGTGTCCAGTCCTGAGACACTGGGGCTGGAAACAGCTGTGATGTCATTGGACTGTCACACAGACAGAAGTGCATGAAGTGAGCAGCCGAGGAGCCGCTGATGTTTTGGATTCAACAGCATTTGAAAGGTCGACACAGACACATTTGCACACAGAAAGCTGAATCTGTCATATGCCACAGTGAACTCACTGTTCAGTGTTTTTCAAGAAGCTTCTTAACTGCCTCTGCTGCCAAACAAGCAGCTGATGTCCTTGAGAAGAAGCTGAAGAAGTCTTCAACAACAAATACAGGAAGTGGACTTTCAAATACTAGATTCACTTTAGACTCACAGAGAAATGACTCAACCAGCTGTGTTTGACTCTATGAAAGGTCAGTGTGTGTCTGCACACAGACTGTTGTGTTGGACTGTTATTCAGTTGTCTGCTGAATGTTTTCAAATGTCTGCATCTCAGCTGTGATGAGGCTGGGGGTCATGGGAGGCCACCGTAGCAGCCTCTTCAACATCATGACATCATCATAAATGCTGCTGGACTGTCTGATGGGCTGACGGTGAAAAAGCCGTCGGGAAGGAAACAGAAGACGTTTCAGAGGCTGCAGCAGATTTCTTTGATTCGGGGCCTTTTTCAGCTTTATTGGACAGAGCAGTGAAGATAAGTGACAGCAAAGCAGAGAGAAAGGGGGCGTGGCCCGGGTCAAAGCCAGGCCAGCTGCTCTCCACCTCGTGGTCACCTGCTCATCCTAGTGAGCTCCACCAGCAGCCCTTTCACACACTTTACACTGTCAAACACTGTGTGTGGACCTCAGCTAACAACAGGCTACATTTAAGTCTGGACTACATGCTTTTATATTGTTTTTATTCCATCAGCAGCTCAACATCATGAGCAGCTTTGACATAAAGACATCAAACTCAAGCTGACTTTAAACTACTTTTAATACAGGGGCTCAAAAACAACAACATCTTTATTATATATCAGGACACAAAGTCGTTTCATCTCAAAGGGAAACAGCTTTATTTGGAATAACCAGCACTATCAACTGGTTTGGGATCTCCACCAGTTTCATGTCTTTGCAGCTTCTCCAACAAAGTTCCTGTAAAATCAGCATGTTTGTCTTTATTGGTTTGATAGTGATTGATTATTCAGTCCCAATCTGCTGTCATCTAAAGAACAAAATGATGTTTCTATGAGTCACAAAGCTCCAGATGTTGTCGGCTTCACAAAGAAAACAAAGAACTTAAACACAAAGTGTTTGGAGCCAAAATGTTCCCAAGCTGCTCTTTTTGAAATGGCAGAGGTACAGTGGTGTCTAACAGCACACTGTGGAAGGCAAACATGTTATTGTTGGATGAAACTTCATGAATCCTTTGTAGATTTGAGCTGTTGGAGCCTTTCTTTTCTCTTCAGGTGTACAGATGCTGAGGAGGCAGGTGAAGCAGGTGGAGCTGTTGTGATGCTGCAGAGGGTGTGTCTTAGTAACTCTGTGAGGCAGAACTGGATCCAACATTGTGGATGTGTTGATGTTGGAGCCATTAAGAGTCTCTGGCCACACTGTAGGATTTCCCTTTGATCCACTGTGGGGGCATTTTGGAGTCTGTCAGTGAAACTCTTCATGTTTGTGTTTGACTCCAGTTTATAGAAACAGAGAAATGTGTCATGCTTTTGTTCGGCCTCCACAAATACACACATTTGTTCATTGGTTGGACTTTTTGGAAGGAGACACATTGAAAACCATGTTAATAAGATCTTGTTGTTTCCTGTGGATCCGACACAGAGAGTGGACTTCAGACAGAAAGCGTGGAAGAGATTTTAGAGGCCGTGTGTGGCAACAGGAAGTTTCTGTGTGTTTGCTGATCTTACATGTGGAAAACAACACGTGATGTTTGTGAAGTTCTACAATGATCATTGTTCTCACAGCATTTTGAGTGGGAACAGTTCAAACTGGGAGTAGTGGGAGTTATTTACTGATTGAAACAAGCTGAATGTTTCTGTGACGATGAAGATCAGCAGCTCAGCTGATCAATGAACTGACATCTATCAGTCGTTTCATGAGATGAAGTCATCAGCAGACATTTGTTCTGACTGTGTGATGAATGTCAGAAGGTCAGGGCTCTGCTTTAGTCACTGCTTGATGATCATTGGCTCATTGTTGAATCCAGGGGCCCAGTCTGACCTCTGACCTTTGCTGCAGGTCTTCTGTGTTATCTCCACTTTCATGTCTGATCTTCTACTTGTAGTCCTGTGTCTACATATACAGTGGCTTTCAAAAGTATTCGGCCCCCTTGAACTTTCCCACATTTTGTCACATTACAGCCACAAACATGAATCAATGTTATTGGACTTCCAGGTGAAAGACCAACACAAAGTGGTGCACACGTGAGAAGTGGAACGAAAATCATACATGATTCCAAACATTTTTTACAAATAAATAACTGCAAAGTGGGGTGTGCGTAATTATTCACCCCCCTGAGTCAACACTTTGTAGAACCAGCTTTTGCTGCAGTTCCAGCTGCCAGTCTTTTAGGGTCTGTCTCTGCCAGCTTTGCACATCTACAGACTGAAATCTTTGCCCATTCTTCTTTGCAAAACAGCTCCAGCTCAGTCAGATTAGATGGACAGCGTTTGTGAACAGCAGAAATTGAAATTGAAATTGCAGTGAAGTCAGCTAGAAACTTACAGTGACGTGGACATCATGCAAAGACTGCCAGACTCTGTAATACTGCAAATGATCAGTGACTCAGGTTAACACTAAACTTTAAACGGCACCTCTGTGTCTCTGTGTGCTGAACATCTAGGATTGAGTCAGGCTGCATCAGCTGAAGCTGTTATTTGTATATATCAGTATTTTTTTATTCAGGTGTGGGGAAAATACGTAAGACTGCAGTGAAGCGATGCACCAGATGAATCCCTGGCCAAAGGTATCGTACTCAAATCAGACTACTGATCCAGCCACATCAGCCTTTTGTGAGGTCTGTTTAAAGTAGACTAAAAGTGAACTGCAGGTTCCTGAGAGGTGGACTGTGAGCACAGAAACACATGTTCATACATACAGCTGCAGCAAACTTACATTAATTTTAAATAGATTTGTTACTCTGATGTCTGTCTCTGTGTTAGTCCTCTGACAGACTGGTGACCTGTCCAGGTGTGCTCTACCTACTACTGGGACAGGTTCCAGCCTCTGTAATAGAAATGTTCTGTTATTCTCATTTAAAGTGTTTAAGTGCTTATGCATATGCTTAGTTGTGACACTGTTACTGTTCAGTGAAAGTTGCTAAAACTAGATGAACTTACTTCAGCAGTTTGAGAAAACAACTCCCTTTACAGGTGCTGATAAGGCCAAGGGCACAAAACAGCACAACCATTGATGCGTTAGGTTTCATAGCGAGACACGTGAAGTGTGGTAGGATCAGTTTGTAACTTCCTCCCTCTTCCTTGGAAGGCGTAAAGGAGGAGGAGCACGACCTCTGTGGCAGCGCTGACATGACTGAACTGTGATGTTTGATGTGTGTTGGCGCAGTAATAAATAGCTTGATCACAGCTCTTTCTGTGTTGCAGACTTTATTTAAAAAATTCCACGACACCCCCCCCCCCCCCACTGTGAACCTGAATTGAATATTCAGAAGACATTTGTTTAAATAGTTCTACAAATCTGAGCTGTTGTGTCCTTGGATTGTGTGGTAATAATATTAGAGCCTGCAATCTTTCTTACTGGATCTCTACTATGAGTCATGTTACCTGAGATTAGTTCTATGTTTACCTGTCAGCCTGGACGAATGTGCTGTGTGAAGAATGTAAATGACATCAGATCTGAACTGCTTACATCTAAGGAGCCTGTTCATATTTAATTGTAATATGAACCAATGATTTTCTGATTGATTGCTGATATCTACAGTGGGGCAAAAAAGTATTTAGTCAGCCACCGATTGTGCAAGTTCCCCCACCTAAAATGATGACAGAGGTCAGTAATTTGCACCAGAGGTACACTTCAACTGTGAGAGACAGAATGTGAAAAAAAAAATCCATGAATCCACATGGTAGGATTTGTAAAGAATTTATTCGTAAATCAGGGTGGAAAATAAGTATTTGGTCAATAACAAAAATACAACTCAATACTTTGTAACATAACCTTTGTTGGCAATAACAGAGGTCAAACGTTTACTATAGGTCTTTACCAGGTTTGCACACACAGTAGCTGGTATTTTGGCCCATTCCTCCATGCAGATCTTCTCGAGAGCAGTGATGTTTTGGGGCTGTCGCCGAGCAACACGGACTTTCAACTCCCGCCACAGATTTTCTATGGGGTTGAGGTCTGGAGACTGGCTAGGCCACTCCAGGACTTTCAAATGCTTCTTACGGAGCCACTCCTTTGTTGCCCGGGCGGTGTGTTTTGGATCATTGTCATGTTGGAAGACCCAGCCTCGTTTCATCTTCAAAGTTCTCACTGATGGAAGGAGGTTTTGGCTCAAAATCTCACGATACATGGCCCCATTCATTCTGTCCTTAACACGGATCAGTCGTCCTGTCCCCTTGGCAGAAAAACAGCCCCATAGCATGATGTTTCCACCCCCATGCTTCACAGTAGGTATGGTGTTCTTGGGATGCAACTCAGTATTCTTCTTCCTCCAAACACGACGAGTTGAGTTTATACCAAAAAGTTCTACTTTGGTTTCATCTGACCACATGACATTCTCCCAATCCTCTGCTGTATCATCCATGTGCTCTCTGGCAAACTTCAGACGGGCCTGGACATGCACTGGCTTCAGCAGCGGAACACGTCTGGCACTGCGGGATTTGATTCCCTGCCGTTGTAGTGTGTTACTGATGGTGACCTTTGTTACTTTGGTCCCAGCTCTCTGCAGGTCATTCACCAGGTCCCCCCGTGTGGTTCTGGGATCTTTGCTCACCGTTCTCATGATCATTTTGACCCCACGGGATGAGATCTTGCGTGGAGCCCCAGATCGAGGGAGATTATCAGTGGTCTTGTATGTCTTCCATTTTCTGATGATTGCTCCCACAGTTGATTTTTTCACACCAAGCTGCTTGCCTATTGTAGATTCACTCTTCCCAGTCTGGTGCAGGTCTACAATACTTTTCCTGGTGTCCTTCGAGAGCTCTTTGGTCTTGGCCATGGCGGAGTTTGGAGTCTGACTGTTTGAGGCTGTGGACAGGTGTCTTTTATACAGATGATGAGTTCAAACAGGTGCCATTCATACAGGTAACGAGTGGGGGACAGAAAAGCGTCTTACAGAAGATGTTACAGGTCTGTGAGAGCCAGAGATTTTCCATGTTTGAGGTGACCAAATACTTATTTTCCACCCTGATTTACGGATAAATTCTTTACAAATCCTACCATGTGAATTCATGGATTTTTTTCTCACATTCTGTCTCTCACAGTTGAAGTGTACCTCTGGTGCAAATTACTGACCTCTGTCATCATTTTAAGTGGGGGAACTTGCACAATCGGTGGCTGACTAAATACTTTTTTGCCCCACTGTATGTATGTATATATATATATATATATATATATATATATATATATAATTTTTTTTTTATTTTTTATTTTTTATTTTTTTTTTACATACATTGTTTTTTGTTGCCTTATGGTTCCAAGCGCTGTCACCAATCTTTGCATTTTGTTATTATCTCATGACACTTGTTTAATCAGCTACCATCTCTCCTGTGGACTTTTTAATGTCTACAGTCTCAGACCAACACAGCCCTGCCCTTCCCATATTAGATTCTTGATGAATGTGTGTTGTTGTTATTCAGCCTGGTTCAATGTGCCCCTTTTTAACTTTGAGCACCCGCCCCTTTAAACCTCTCTGCACAGCCCTGCACTGAACTCACTATCTTCTCCCTCTAACAGCCTCCACATGTTCTCACTGTAATTTCCCCTCATGAATGAATTTATGCTGCACTAATGTGAATGTTTGCAGGGAAATCAAACGCATTTCACACGCAGTACTCGAGCTGACTTACCTTTGTTTGAATGACGACTTGTACGCGCTGACTCCACAGATAAGGTACGAAAATATATCAGGCTACGTCTTCAGGGTTTCTACTCCACGGCCGTATTTCATACGGGTCCACATTTCCACTGCACGCTATTTTCTGCAAGTACCGCCGCTTCGCCTCTGGACGCAATCGGTCTCTATACAGTCCATTCTCTTTTGAGCTGCTTTTAAGCATCTTGTAATCGTCGTTCCAACACAGTGTGTTTGTTTTGATTCGTAGACCTCGAAAATGGTGCCGCGCTCCCACAATGCATTGCGGCGTGACGTCAACTCCAAAGCCCTATAGAACATGTTCTTTTTCATTGTCAAAATTATCAGGAATAAAGAAGAAAACTGATTCAAAACCTGTGGAACCTGCCAAAAAACAAGTTTTACTGCAAAGGATTTCTAGATGTGAAGGTTTTGTGGCTTTTTTCAGTTTCTAAAACAAACTCATTTGTACAGAAGGATATGAGGATGTATATGTCCGGTGGTGGGTTTTTTTCTTCTTGATTTAATGTATTCATTTATCTCTTCACTTCATTTTTCTTTATGTTTTTTTTTTTTTTTTTGATTTGGCATGAGCGATTTCCGGTCCTCACTCCAAGCCAGTTGGTGGCGGTAATGCACCACATGTTCTATCACAGCTGCGTCCGAGAGGACAGGAAACGTCTGTATGCGTCTGCAAACCAGGTAACTACACTCAGCTGAGCCTCTCTGCTAGTCGTTATTAGTTGGAGGGTTTTGCGTCACTTTCTCTCGGCTTGATAAAGGGCTGTATAGAAATCTCTGGTACGTAACACGTAACGTCATTTTTAGGGAGCGTCGCAGAGAAGTGAGGCTGTTTCTTTGTTTTTGTCGAGTTTTGATTGAAGACATGTTTCCAGTCCGTTTTTTACTCGTTTGTTTTTTCATTAATAACTTTACATTATCACAGAGAACAAGAAGGCGCTTTGTTTGTCACATTCACCTTATGTCTGTGAAGGTTCTCAGTCATCCAGGTCATCGTAGTCAAAGGAGCTTGCAAAGAAAAGCGTCTGGACTTCTTTAAGTTACTTGAAGACGTTTCACCTCTCATCCGAGAAGCTTCTTCAGTTCTAAGGTCAAATGGTGGAGAGTCCCAGATATAAGCCTAGTGGGAGTTTCCCCCCACAGAGGGACAAAAGGACCCCTGATGATCCTCTAATCACCTGAGCCAAGGTGTGAAACTGGGTGTGGGTCCCAATCAGCCAGAGTTTCGGGTGAGTTCATTGTGAAACCTGGCCCCACCTTATCATGCGATTTCCTGAGGTCAGATGGCCCAGGATGTGAGTGGGCGTTAAGGCGTCTGGGAAGGATCTCAAAACTGGATTATAGATGGCAGAGAGTTGGTGTCGTAAACCCCGCCTCTGTTCAAAGATGGTCGCTCACAGTGGACATAGATGGCTTCTTTCACTCCTCTTTCAAACCATCTGTCCTCTCTGTCCAAAATGTGAACATTAGCATCCTCGAAAGAGTGTCCTTTATCCTTAAGATGCAGATGGACTGCTGAGTCTTGTCCTGTGGAGGTGGCTCTTCTGTGTTGTGCCATGCGCTTGTGAAGTGGCAGCCACTTGGCAGCCACAGTGATAAATGGCTGAGATGGCTGCAGCTGTACGTGTGAGGTACCTACATGTTTCAAGATGAATTTGCAGAGATGTCATGTTTGGTGCTTACAGACATCACACTGCATTTTGTGATTTCGTAGCTATTGTTGTGATATTTCGGAGCTTCCCATGATCACCGTGACAGTCATTCATTTTAACATAACCTTTCTATTCCTTTCAGGGATCCTCATTTTTTTGGTGAGGAAGATCAGCAGCTGTGTCGACAGGCAACAGGTAACGGCATGCTTTTCTGTTAGTACTGTAGACCTTGGTCTGGTGCTCTTTTTTAGTTTAACACAGTATTTTCATTTGCCGAAGTGTAAAAAGCTTGTTCCAGGAGAAACAAACTTTAGTGAGTTCTGCAAAATGATTCCCACCATTGCACACTCTGTCAGCCTCCAGTGTGCCCTTTTTTTGTCCTTTAACTGAAGAAAGTCGGTAGTCAGAACATATGAGATAAGTGAGATCCTCATTTTGCCTGCTTATTTCAAGATACAACATTTTCACAAACTGCTGTAGGATAACCTTGCTATTTGTCTTTTCCAACACTTCTACATTCATCCATATTTCCTTGTCTGCTTCTTTCCAGGTGAAAAGTACCTGAAATGGGTGAAAGATTTTGTTTCCAAAAACAAAAGCATGTGCGTTCACCTGAAGAAGCCAAGTGGTGCTGACCTGTGGATAGAAGAGCTTGAGAACACCAAATACAACGGGGATGATGATGAAGTTAACGCCTGGGGAAAATTCTACCTTCCCGAGATTGTAAAAATGCAGGTTATTGGTGTGGTAAAGGGCACCTCATGTCCATGTGACGAGCTTGTGCTGATGACGCGTGAGGACAAAAAGCTGTACGGCTATGACGGAGAGGAGCTGCATCTGGTGGCTTCCAGTTTCCTGGAACTATGTGACAAAACGATAGAGTATCCAGCATCCAAGCGCTACTACAATGGAGAGGCCTTCAAAGATATGGTGAGAAGTTAGACTGCTAAGAATAAGACTGGGGATGCCTAGTGTTAGAGATCAATCACCTGAGCTTTTCTTTGTATTGTTGTGTGTTCTGTTTAGACTGAGGAGGACTGGAAAAAAGTTAAGATGAGTGATGTGGGGAGGAAACTGCAGGAAGAACATAAAAAGCTGGTAAATGAAACCCAGTCAGCGTTCGTCAGCCTAATATCATAGGTGGGTATTGGAGCTGAGTATCATCACTGATTTCTAGAACCTGTTCAATTCCAATTCACAAGGTCCCAATTAGATTCCATTTAATTCTTACTCAGAGAGTCAGAAACATTATAATTCTGATCATTTATCAGTACTGACACTTGTGAAACTTCATCAGAGGTGTGAGCATCACAGCAGATGCTTTTGTGTCAAAGTAACTGAGGATAAAACACAAAACCATGAAGCAGATTTTCCTGGCCTAGCTTTTTACAGTAGATAACCTTAAAAATATTATTCTGCAGTAGAACAAAAGCAGACGAGAACCACGACTCAACAAATGTACATTGGCTGATGCTGCTGAAGTGATTCAGAGGTTTTAATAAGAGGTTTTAATAGAGACACAGCAGAGCATTTTGCAGTTTCACTTAATTTGAAAAAAATAAATAAAATTTGGTATTGAACAGCAGAAATGAGGCTGTCTTGTCGGAAGTCATTAAAAAAAATGGCTGTAAACAACGGTAGACTGCTTCATAACAAGCAAGCGAATAATGCCAAAAACAGAGATTTGAGATGGGAAACGGTGTTCTTAAAGTACACTGAGAGAGGCAGAGAGCTGTGCTGTGTTGTTTTTCTGTGTGTGTTTTAATGGTGGTGGAAGCAAACCAGCAAAAGTAAGAGGGAATTCATGACAATGTTTATGTCAAGCGAAATGTGTCTTCTTTTGCTGCTGGTTTGGTTAGAGAGAGACAAAACGTGCAGCTTCAGGATCTGAGCAGCTTTCAGCACCAACGGCATCACAGCTCAGACTTGGATTCAGGATTAAGCCCTTTATGTTTGACTGTAGTGATTGTAGCTCTGTCCTTGTTATTAATCGCTTTAGTCAAACACAGCTATTGTTTGCTGGGATGTGTATATCCTTGACAGTTTGTATCTCAGAGTTATCAAAGACACTGTGGATAATCATCAAGAGATTGTTGTCCTCTTAATAATGACCTATTTGATTGTTTGTTTTTTCTTCTTCTTACAGATTCTGGTATTTGGCCAAAAGAGAGCTTCACAATTCTTGGCTTCACCTGTGGTAGAAAAATGACTAAAGTTATGCAACACTCTCTAAAATTAAAGCTATGCAACGCTTTAACATGAATGGCGAAGGAGTGCATCTCTTTCACTGTCTCTTCCTGTCCTCTTCTCAGTCTTTGTTGTGGCACCTCTGCTATGTGTTATAGAAAGCACTTGGAATCATGTTCAATACAAAAACACCAAACTCGTGGGATTGCCCTAGCAAGCAGTTGGTAAAAACTAATTAAAACTGATATATATCAGCTTCACTTTCTAGCTGCAAAAGCACGTTTCTGCAAAAGCATGCAGTTTCCTGTCAGCACTTTTTGGCACAGAGTGTACTCAGAGTTAGGCCTTTCTTATATAAAGCAATATAATCAGCATATAAACATTTAAGATGATAAATTTAAAGCTCAACAGTAACTGCTATAAATATTATAACTACACATGTAGTGCTTTTGCTTAAGTATATTATAGTTGGGATCATAATAAGAAAACATGTGTTTTTATTTTCTGTGTACCCTGGGTACAGACCAGTATAAACATGGGATTCTTCCCAATAAATGCTGTCTGATAATGCTTCATATTGCATTAAACACTAGATATGTAAGCAAACAAACAAAAACCCATAGAAGCCAGTTTTAATTATTAAATGTGACAATTACATGGAGATGGAAAGTAAACATGCTTATACACGTCTCTGTGATTACAGAAAATCCACACAGATGCTGTCAGAGCAGAGAATCTTTGATTTATCAGAATGATGAATGCAAATGATTTCATGAAATCTCACTCTTGTTCTGGGTTGTAAAATTCACCTGTCCAGTTAAACCGAATCCTTTGCAACACTGTTCTAAGAACCCTACCAACCTCATCCTCAGCTCTCTGCCTGTTGTCCTTTTCAGCTGAGTATTCATCCACATGTGTTTCAACTTCTCTCTCATTTTCAAGCAAATTGCTCAGGCTCTCAGCTTCAGCACAGTTACCATATGGCCACTCTCTGAGGTCTTCTGTGTTCAAGCCAAACAAATTCTTACATGATCTGCAAGGCTTCATTCTGGCACCATCACGGAGACAAAAAGCCTCACACCTGATATTTCCAGGTACTTCAATTGTTCCATCAAAGTAATCTTTCTGGACTGTGTTTGGATAATAGGTCATCACCGCACCAGATACATATTTATGCCATTTGCTAAGACAGGAGGCAGCAATCATAATTTTCCCAGCGTTAGGACCTTTGGTGGACATGGAGACTCCGCAGTACCTTTCTGATTTGTTGGTTTGGGATTTTTGAGAAATGCAGATGGTGGACGAGACGAAAGCTGTTTTTTTATTATTCTCTTCTAAGTCCAAGTCTGTGAGGAGATCTTGCAGACTCTGCTTTATTTGCTCTTCATTCTCTGAGTTATTTTGCAGGACGATCTGAAAACAGTTACAGATCTGGTCAAAGTGTTGCACCTGATTATATAGTTGTTTTTCATAGAAAGTTGATCAACATGTTTGTTTCGCTGCTTGACTTATTTAACTATGCAGGACCATTGGATGCTTTTGATTTAGACATTTTAAGATAGGGGGTGAAACATGTCACAAAAATCTATTTAATTTTAAATCAATAAGCAAAAATCCATCTTTGTTCTCACTAATTTATAATTAAATTTGCTAATTGACCTTTTTTTTTCTATTTTGCTATGCCGGGCTGTCAAAACACGCTGAATTTAGAGTCTTTGAGCTTAACAGATCCAGCAGCTACACAGTGACAGCATCATATATGCCTTGAAGACTGTAAGCATCTCCAATAATGAGTCTGTTAGACATTATTTAGAACTAACAAATTCTGAAGCAAGTCTCCAGCTCTCCTGCAGTCTCTGTGTTTGGTGGAGAAGTATAGCTAGAAGCATATGTTGAAGTATAAGGTACAGTATGGATTTTCTTTGGATTTCTCAGTAAAAAAGCACTTTGCATTATACTTTCCTAAAAACTGGAAGTTTGTCAGATTGACTGAAAATGTGAGAAGAGTTATCTTACCATGTCGAGCACACAGGAGAAGGGACTTCGCCTGGGAAGCTGAGTCGAATACAACTTAAAAGGCCTGGGATATCTTCTCATTAAAGAACCCAAAACAAAAGGATTAGGGAAGATTTCTTCTGGAGAAAAGGGGATGTTGTTGATTTTGCCCAGAAACAACATGCTGTGAAGGATCTGTTGAGTGAAAACATATTTGCTTATTGTTAGTAGTGATAAACAGGACTGTCTTAAAAGTGTCAAAGGTAACACACCTCATCCACCAAGTGTTGACTTCCCGGAGTCATGTAAGAGCCCCGAACCATCCTCTTGGTAATCTTGTAGGCATTAGTTTTGAACCTCCTTTGAGAAATTGTTGTCTTCTAAAATGATAATGATCGAGCAGTTAGGGATTTAAAAACACAGGAGATCTGATAACTTTGGCTACAGCAGAGTCTGCAGACATACCTATTTTGCTCTTGGTCGGCCTATTTTAAACATGAGAGACAACATATTTAGTGAAATGTTGATAACATACAATGACTATCATTGGTGGCTGAAAAGATGCCAGGTAGTGATGGCCCGCTTGAAGCTGACGCTCCGGAGCGTGTGTCGAAAAAAACAACACACTGGTTCAGAAGCACTGTGTCGAGGCTTGCTTCGTTTGGCAAAAGTCACGTGACCAGTGACGTCCGAAGCTTCATTACGCACGTAACTGCTTTGGTACCTGATTCAAACGGATATAAGGAAGTGAATCATCCACGGGATTCGTGGAGTGTGTTGATGGTGACAGAGAGCGAAGAGGTGATCATTCCACTGACAGATATGGAGCCAGCGAGGAAGAGAGGACGTTCTGGCGTGTGGGAATATTTTGAGTTGATTTTGCTCAATTCATTTTATCTGCCGAAGTGAAAAACCTGAAATGTCCAAAATCATGTTTTCATAATGTAAATATCATTACAGCATATGACTTCAGGAACACTTCCATGTGAATTAAAGCTGATGAAGACTACAACAATGTATTTGACACTATACGTACATTACATTGCTACACAGTTTAGAAAATCATTTTGTTTATTGTTGTTAGGTGATAGTCTGCAGGACCCAGGAATACCTGCATATCTACCAGCTTGCAGTGTGGTTCCTGCACTCCACAGCCTCTTCTGTTCCATGCAAGTGGATTTTCTCCAGGGCAGGAGAAACTATTTCTAAGAAAAGAAACAGACTCAGCCAGCGCACAGTAACACTAATCCTCTTTTTAAATGTAAATAACAAAAGGGCTACCTTACATTGATCATGTTTTTACTTTGCAAGTTCTTGATTAGGGGTGGGTTTTGATTATCGCTTTTCTGATTACAATCCATACTAAATTGAATAAAGTGATATTGATTCATTACAATCCTGTGTCGATTTGTAAATTAACGTTATTATGCCTGAAACGCCAGCATCTCAGGTTAAACCTCACAACATGTCGTCAAACACCATGCAGCTAAAACAGTAACTGGGAGCAGGTTTACGGATTCTGCATACAAACGTGAACACAGAGCGCGGACCCGACGCGTCAGAATCAGATTTTGATGTGTCGGCGGGTCCGCGCTGTGTTTGCCTCTTTTTTTCCGCTGGCTTCTGCAGCTGCAGGTTTCATAACTCTCTGTTTACATCTCTAATTGAGTCTCACATGTGTCAGCTTTCTTTTAATAGATACGAAATTATGGATATATACTGTTAAATGATCAGACTTGTAATATTTCTGACTGAGGCAAAACTTTCCAGATTCCAATCAAATTGAATCGGATCCTGTATCGAATCAAAATGATTCTACAAATCAGTGACGATGCAGCCCTACTCAGCTTCCTAAGCATTTTCCCTTTCCAGTTCACAATCAATCCCACCCCTAGGTCAAAAATATGTATAGGACAATCGGCCTCATCTAATATTTTGTATGAACCTGTCCAGCTGTGATTAAACGACAAGTAGATGGAGGCAGGACTCCACAGCAGGGGCATACTCCATAATGTGCTGTGTGTTATCATATGTATATTATATATATTGCTCACTTATTGTATTTACCAACATCAAGGAGTTATGAGCAAAGAAAGGCCACACCATAGTGCATGTTTAAATAGGGAAAGTTTATTGATCAAAATGTATTACGCAGATACGCATTACATTTTTTTCAGCCCCCCAATCGAGAAAACAAAACCAATTACATGTTCAAAGCAACGGAACGGTGGCCCAATATCAGAGAGAACTCCACTCTTGAGTGAGCAGTGATGATTGAGCAGTCCGTTTTATTTTGCAGATTCAAGCTGCTCTTCAAAGTTTTCACCACCAGATGTCACCGGAGAGGACTGTGTTGAAAAGCTTCGAGTAATGAACCGTTTTTCAATACAAGCTTCAGTGCTTCGGAAAGCTTCATTTGGCCATCACTAGTGGGGGAGGTTCAGTTTGCCATGTTGCAACGAGCTTAGCTTCTGTCTGCTAGCTTGCGCTGCGCTCAGTGGATCTGTGCTCGACAGTGCAGCCTAGGCGGAGTAGTCGAACACAGATCCACTGAGCGCTCAACACAGACAGCATCGTCAGAAGGAAAGTTGATAAAATAAATTACAAATGTTGTATTGTTCGATACATATGCGTACCGAACCGAAAGCACTGTATCGAACGGTTCAATATCGATACGAATATCGTTGCACCCCTAATATATATACATATATATATGTGTGTGTGTGTGTGTTTCTGTGGTTCAGCATTATGATGCTGAACCACAGAAACACACACACACACACACATATATATACATATATATATATGTGTGTGTTTCTGTGGTTCAGCATTATGATGCTGAACCACAGAAACACACACACACACACATATATATATATATATATATATATATGTGTGTGTGTGTGTGTGTGTGTTTCTGTGGTTCAGCATTATGATGCTGAACCACATCATAATGAATAAATGAATAAATTTCCAAAATCCCGGAGCAATGCAAATTAGCCGGTGCGAGGTAAGGAGCTCTGTCATTGGTTAGACAGTCTTAGCTTTGCACCTATACCAAAGGCCATTCAGCCTCTGTGTTTACACTCTGCCTACACAGATGTTGGACATGAGACGACACAGGAAAAGGATTTTTGATGTGAGGTTTTTATTGAGATTTTATTTCTTTTTTTTCTGATTTGAAGTATTTATTAATGGAATAATAATTTATTTTCAAATACTGATTTATAAATATTTTTTTATTTTCAATTAAATTACTAGATAATAAATTACTTTTGTATTGAATAAATAAAATAACTTAAAAATGAATTTGTAAATTAATATTTTATCGCACAATTCATTGTTTAAGCAAAGAACTTTTTATTTCGATGCGCTGGATCTTCTGGTCCTCTGCACATAAGTGGATTTCCATTTAGACTTTATATAGACAACAACTCAAAGTGCTTTACAACAAGTCACATTCACCCATACGATCATCTAGTGCTGTACTTTAAACACTTTAAACACAAACACAGATACTGTGGGGAGAGGCCACAGAGGCACAGGGAGAAAACTCACACTGAAATCCAACAATTAAAGAGGAACCTTCTCGATGTAACACTACCATCCTGCAAGATGACCTGGTCCTGGGCCATCTTAATAAGCATGCTGTGCACAGTAGTTTCATATTCCTGCCAGAACAAACACCACACAGTTTGTACACAAGGCTCAGATTCTCGCTTTGCCAGATACAGACAATAGTTTAAGATCCTAATGTCTCTGCACAGCTCTGTATGTACTGAAATATCCAACCTCAGATATTTCCTGCTCACTCTCTGCACCGCCTTAGACAACAAGTAGTTCATGCTATACATAGCATTGACTTTTCATTCCAGCCATGTGCACTCATCAGGGCATCAGTGCTGCCGTAGTAACCACACTAACACTTCCTTGCACCTGTTGAAATGGCCTCAGTCTGATTGTGCCCTGAACAAACTCACCTTTAACATCCCACACACGGACTAAATATGTGCGTGTCAATAACACGTGACAGGAGAACATGCTGGTTGTCTGTCATGGGGCTGAATTAGAAACAGAGCAGGAACTACAGTTTGTCAGATTAAGACTGATCAGGTCCAACATCCGCTCCCAGCACTGATTTACACGTTTGGTGTCACATTGAAGGAAACGCCTACTGGCACAACCTGCATGTGTTAAACTGCTCCTGTGTGTAAACAGCGTGTCACTTACGGCTTTTTGCATCACAAGGACGCGCACTGGCGTCTCAGGGTGACTCAGATGTTTGCTGAATGAGGTGTAGACCGGACTAGGCGGGACTCATTTCACCAAAACACGAGCTTTTCCACCCACCAGTGTTTATCTGTGTGCTTATTTTAAAGAATTATTCCATCGTTATCAAATACGAAGCATTACACGCACGTCGAGCCGTTTCTGCTGAGTCAGACACCAGTGCTCCCGTGTGCTGATTCTCGGGTCCATCTTAAACTGGTGTGTTTGCGAATGAACTTCGGTAAAACGTTACAACGTTACCGGGCGCGCAGAGGGTCTCGGAGGCGTGTCGTACCTGTCGGGTGGTCGCGGGCTCCTCGTTCCCGGTGGGTGAAGGTGTTTCTCCTTCAAGCGATGCTGGGGTGACCGGAGAAGAAGCCATGTCCCCCCGACATCACCTCTCACTAAGCGCCGCTCCTAGTGTGACTTTCCTCGGTGTCCTCCAGCGTGCAATACGCTGCCTGGCGCAGTTTGCACGGACGGTGGACCGGTTGTGTCGCTCGTCTCCTGTGCGATCAAAGTGAGTCCTCGGCTGCACAGTGCAGCCACTGTCCCTCCTCCGGCCGGCGGACTAGTCCAGGCGAGGCGGATGACGTTGTCCCGGGTCTCGCTCGCTCTCGCACATGCAGGACTTGGCCCAGTCTGTCTTCTTCTGCCTCACTCTGCGCTCTGCTTTTCACTTCATGTCTTTTTGTTTTGTAAGGTGGCTAACACGATCACTCCTCTTCTGCCTGCAGGACTCTGTGACTGCTCTGTGCTGTGGCAGCACACTCCAGCCTGATAGTTCATTTTACAGCTTTTGGCACTGCGACGCTCTCCTCGGCTCGACAGACACAATCTCACCATGTCGGCACAATATACTGAGTGCAATCCATAACATGATTTTATCTCACTGTAACTTTGAAATCGACCAAATGTGACGTGTCACGTGACTTGAGCACATGCACACCCCCTGTCCTCACAGCAGACATTCATCTTAGCCCCCCCCCCCCCTTGTGTTTTGAGATCATTGCTGCAACAAAAGGTTGCCACACATATTTCTACATGAATCAGTTGGCACATATTTAACTATGGTTGGATGAGACCTGCACTCTGTTTTAATATCATGTTGTTTTGTTTGAGTGGCTGAAATAAAGCTAATAAAATAAATGAATACTAAAATAAAGCTGAATCACATCACAGGAACGACACAGCCCTGTTCCTCCAGGCTGTCAATCTGTGAATCAGCAAACATGTATGATTTATTGTCATTCATTTGCTAAACAAACTTACCTCTGAACTTTGACCCTGACAATTCAATTTTATTTATATAGCGCCAAATCACAACAAAAGTCGCCTCAAGGCGCTTCATAGATACAGAGAAGAACCCAACAATCATATGACCCCCTATGAGCAGCACTTTGGCGACAGTGGGAAGAAAAAACTCCCTTTTAACAGGAAGAAACCTCCGACAGAACCAGGCTCAGGGAGGGGCGGGGCCATCTGCTGTGATTGGTTGGGGTGAGAGAAGAAAAACAGGATAAAGACATGCTGTGGAAGAGAGACAGAGGTTAATAACAGGTATGATTCAATGCAGAGAGGTCTGTTAACACAACAAGGGAGATCCAGGTTTCCCAGCTGACGAGCAGAGGGCAGCGGCTTCCACTCGTTTGAGCAGTTTGTTGCGTGACCTCCTGTCTCTCACTGAACTAAAATGCCTCCAAACAACAGCAAAATAGATGGCACTCACTCCAACGTCTTGCAGCAAAAACATTAAGTGATGGGAAGAACAGGTGATGGATGAGCTGCAGATGTAACCGGTGTGATTCTGCGTTGTGTCTGATAAAAAAAGGTAAAAGAAAGAAAGACCTCCCAGTAAATAATTTGCCCACTCCAGCTCCTACGACCAAATACAAACAGTGGGGAAGAGGGTTAGTTCAACCCACCACAGCTCCCAAGCTAGCAAGGAGTATATATTCATGCTAGCATTTATGGCGCCTAAAACACATTTATGATACACACATACTACACACTTATAACATCTAACAAAAACAGGCTTAATAATGACAATAATCGAACTAAAATTGCAACCAGAAACATCCAGGTGGCTAAATATGCATTATATGTGTGTTTTAAAGTGTTGGAAAGAAATGACACCCACCTCTCCCACAGGGGGATTGTAGAAAAGGGGAGAGGCAAAAGGGGTACACTGTATTTATAGGATTGCACCGAAGAAGAAGAAAAGAACGAGGAGGGGCTCTAACTGATAATGAACACAACTACAGGCTTGGAGGTCCTAAAAGTCAGGTATAAAAGGAGCAGTTTGGGGGTTTAGAACACATTATAACAATGTGATTTATGACCCTGTTACACAGAGCCAGCAGAATGAGCTGCTGCCACCACCACAATCAATGGTGACGCCAATTTAGAAAGAGCCCCAGTTGATTCCACTCTTGCCAGATGCTGAATACACATCGTCTAAAAGTGTGTGCCATTGACCAAAGGAGGAGTGGGCTGTTCACACATGCCTGTGTTCTTATGGAGCAGTCTTTGAGGATGGCGAGTCCAGAGCTGGAGGTTTAGATCTAAGAGAGTGATCCAAAGTCAGGAGAGGATTACACCCAACCTTCAGAGATCTTCCTATAAGCCAGAACTGGAAGCAGAGCCACCTTTGGCTATGATATCTTTACTGGACCCAGTAAGTCCAGTCAAGGTCAAAAACGTGGTCAGTCCCCCATTTAGTGCCATAGATCTGAAACATAGTAAACAAAATGCTAGTAAAAAGTTACAAACATGTTCAAGTTACATGTCTACAACTCCACAACAGACATACTTTGCTACTGGTGCCAAACAGTACTGCAGTCTGTAGCTTTCCAGCCATCCTTTGAACGTCTTTGAGTTTAATGTAGCCAAAACTGGATTCAGTAATCAGTGTTTATTTACAGAAGCCGTAGAGTATGGCTGCCACATGTGAACATCAGTGACGGCTCATTTAAACTGTAGGAACGATTAACCCAACATCAGAAAAATACTTCATTTTACATTAATGTGACAAATTAACACTGCTGGGACTTTTCTGGTCCTACACTGTTCATGTCCAAGTCAACACATTGTAAGATTTACACGTGGAAGGTCATCTAAGCTGCTTATGTGGAGATTACCTTTCCTTTAACAACGACCAGTTTCTTCTTTTCAGTTTTCAGTTTTATTTGTCATATGCAAGTTAGCACAGGGTCAACATTGCAATGAAATGTGTTTGACGAGCAGCAGTCACTCGGCAGCTTGATACAGTAGGAGAAAATATAATAAAATAAAATAATAAAGAAAATAGAAAAATAGTAAGGAGCAAATATTAGAGAGACATGGTAAAAGAGAAAAGATGACTAAATATATTTGTATCTATAAATATATGTACACTAGTGATTAAATAAGAAAATCTTGAAGAGAAATATGACGGGAGGGCAGATGGGACATTGCACAGGAATGAGCAGCAGAAAATTTCAGTATTGCACTTTTAAATATAAATATCAATGACAATAAAGTGGAGTGACCAGTGCAGATTAAACAGAGTACTTGTGAAGCTGCAGGTAGCTTCTGAGTGCTGTGTTGTGTGTGTTTAAGTGTTGTGGTTGAGGTGTCGTACGGCTTGGTGGTAGAAACAGTTTTTGAGTCTTGTAGTCCGAGCAGACAGACTCCTGTAACGATGGTAACAAGGAGAACAGCTGATGTGCTGGGTGGCTGTGGTCCTTGATGATGCTGTGTGCTTTATGGAGGCACCGCTGGAGATAAATGTCCTGAATGGCAGGAAGCCTCGTGCCAGTGATGTGCTCTGCTGCCTTCACCCTCTGTAGTGATTTACGGCTGCTGGCAGAGCAGCTTCGTACCAAACTGTGATGCAGCTCGTCAGCAAGCTCTCGACTGCACACCTGTAGAAATTTGAGGTGATGTTGGCGTTCATGCCAAACTTCCTCAGCCTCCTCAGGAAGTAAAGCCGCTGGCGAGCTTTCCTGATTGTTCTCACCTCAAACACATTATTTACCCATCCAGGTGGAACATGTAGCTGTGCTCGGTTTGACAGCTTTCATCCTGGCAGCAGCGTCAGCTCAAGCATACAAGGCACACATAGATGTCACTGAGCTGGAGCTCTGGGAGAGACGTTGCCACTTTCAGGCCTTTAAACAAAGCTGTTGGAGCACAAGTCCCAAAGATTTATAGTTTCTCTTCATGTCTTCATTGTTCCTCCATGGAGAGATGTTCCAAGTAGCCTTGGCTCGAGACAGGCGTCCTGCAGGACTACCTACCAACTGTCCACTGTTTGCAGTCGTGGTAGAGTAATGTTGCCCACCAGTGACTGAAAACCATGGATTGGAGAAGAATGACAGAATTCAGTGACCTTGTGGGGCCATAACAGAGAAATGACAGCAGTGTAGTGGATCAAATAAAGAGTGATGATGTTATATTTGTGACTGTAGCAGGACCAAGGCTCAAAAGGTTGCAGGCGTTGTTAATTGAGCAGAAGATGGACGGCATCAAGCCCTCTCCTCGACAGCTACAGGATCACAGTCTGCAGGTTCAGTTATGCAACGTTTTAGCATCGATGCGTGAAGTTAAGAGCAGACAGGGAGGTTATTTTTGCACTGGGCTGGAATGACTCAGTTTACCTGTCAAAGGCTATCACGGCTGGGAGAAAACCCTCAGCATTAGTAAAGAAGGACCACGGTGGCCTCTGGGTAGAAACACTGCAGAGTTCATGTGGATACGCTGCTGCATTAGGTCAGATAGAAATATCATAAAGCATCATTAAGTAAAAACGTTTATTAAGAACAAATGTATAAATATTGTTAACGTGTTTCCCAGAAACATCTGTAGAGACAAAGAGCTTTCTGTTGTTGCTTCGAGGAAACAAGCTCTTCTTTTTAGTTTTGTCCTGGTATTTATTCCAGGACGGACTCATCCACTGAGCAGTGTTTGGGTTTCTTCGTTTTCCTCGTTCTGGATGCAAACTATTACAACTCGGGCTTTATTTCAGTGACAATGGCCTTAAGCTGCAATACAACAGGAAGTTACTCATATATAGTAATTTCCCAGACCATATTAAAAATCCATTAACAGGAAATACAAATGATGGGACAATGCCACAGCATGGACATTAGAACAGTTGGGAAAATTTACCTGGAAAAAGGTGAAAATGAGGCTTCATTGAACTGGAATTACAAAGACCAGGAATGTGAGATCCACCAGCCACAACTGAGGGTTTTTACACATCATATCCTCAAAGTAGAACTACAGTGATCAAAAGAATCGACTTTAATGTTATTCTTTCTTTATTTATGTCAGATTTAACCCCCCAAAAAGCTTTAATCTTTAACTAGTCTTTGGACGTAGCTACAGCACGGTCAGGTTGACAGTTTATGGGTAACATGTGGCCACCAGGCACTGCGACACACTTCCATGTTATATTACCTTGGCGTCCAGTAGGAATACAGGAGAATCATGTGAGGAATCTAAGAGTTCTTTCTTAATTCAATTCAGTTTTATTTACACAGCACCAAATCACAACAGCAGTCGTCTCAAGGTGCTTTATACTGTAAGGTAGCTCGTACAATAATACATACAGAGAAAAACCCAACAATATGACCCCCTATGAGCAGCACTTTGGCGACAGTGGGAAGGAAAAACTCCCTTTTAACAGGAAGAAACCTCCGGCAGAACCAGGCTCAGGGAGGGGCGGGGCCATCTGCTGTGATTGGTTGGGGTGAGAGAAGGAAGACAGGATAAAGACATGCTGTGGAAGAGAGACAGATGAACCGCTGAGTGTTGTCCCGTCGAGGTGGCTCTTCTATGTTGTGCATTTATGGCACCAAACCACAAATGCAAAGGAAGAAAGGGTCGAGGCACAGCACCCAGCTGCCTGACAATATTCAGGCAACCAGGGCCGTGCAGAGAGGTTTAAAGGGGCGGGTGCTCAAAGTTAGAAAGGGGCACATTGAACCAGGCTGAATAACAACAACACACTTTCATCAAGAATCTAATATGGGCAACAAGGCAAAGCAAACGTAGCCGATGCTTTACCTGATGGGTACAATGTTGCTGTTGAGGGGTTGCTGTGGATAGTGCTGGAGGGCAGGGCTGTGTTGGTCTGAGACTGTAGACAGTAAAAAGTCCACAGGAGAGATGGTAGCTGATTAAACAAGTGTCATGAGATAATAACAAAGTGCAAAGATTGGTGACAGCGCTTGGAACCATAAGGCAACAAAAAACTGTGAGAAATAATTTAGGCTCTGCCTGTGAATCACTCTTTGCTTCTCTTCTTCCTTCCATCCCATCATTTCATATATCACTCTCCACTTGCTGTCTATGTGAGAACAAGGCACAACTTGCTATTGCAATAAACTATAATCTAATTATCCACACCTAACAACTCTTGCACTTAATCTATAATAAAATGATGACAGAAAAATGTTATAGCCCTGCCTTTAGTAGCCTCACACAGCTCCTGCTGTTTCCTCCTCATGTCCTTACCAGCCATGTCTGCACAATGTTATATCATGAGTAATATTATTTTTAAAAATCCATCTAAATAAAACACACACATGCACACACACACAGTGACATGTTAGACCTTCTTCAGAATACTGTATATACTATGGGCATCACTGTGCTGATCCAGAATCCTTACATTATTATTTATTACTAGAGCTACAATAATAAAGCAACGAGGAGGGGGAAGTAATAAATATGAAATAATGTATTTATGATGATTCCATGTGTTTCACTATCCACTCTGTGCAGGGCAAAGCTTATTACATGTTTAAACTGTAGAGATACAATCATTTTACTGCTGTAAAATCCAACTTTTGTCTTATTTAAAATATAAATCTAATATAATCTGCTTCTTAATGTATGTTCTTTAAAATACAGCGTGTGTTTTTAATATATTATAATTATAATAATGCATAATTATGGGGACATGCATATTAGATCGTTTTTTAGTGAAATATAATCCCTCCAGAAAGGCAGGAAAAGCCCGGAAACTTACTTTAAAACTAAATATGTTCCCTAAAACGGTGACAGAGCTACAGACCCATGACAGCCTTACACAGGTAGCCAGCAGCTGTGACCAGCACTACCTGTGCAGTTAATAAAAGGACAGGTAATGTTTGTCGCGCTGTTGCACACACAGCACGCTCGTTTGTTTCAGTTCGTCAGTTGCAACAAGACAGCTTACCAACGTGTACGTAATAAGCTAATACTCCTGTGTGCTACACACTACAGTGTACGCTGTACACCTACTTACTGGTTGTGTCGCATCAGTCTGTGTCTCTGAGTTAACTTGTGTTTCTCCTACAGCTCCGGACCGCTAAAAATGCACGTGCTCTTTGTGAGCTCGTTCCCGGCTCGTAACCAGCGCGTTCTGCCGTCAAGGGCGATCATTGGTTAGATGTGATCATGTGACTGATGCAAGCCAGATCCTTTTATTTAGCAAAACTGTGATTAATAGTTAAATATTATTGTTTTAGGGGCACAGACAGGACTCCGCACGCACACACACATAAAAAAAAAAAAAAATTAAAAAAAAAAAGTTGCCTCAACAAAAGGGCACCTTGGGCACCCATCAGGAAAGGGGCGGGTGCTCAAGCCCCTCTAGCCCCCCCCTCTGCGCGTGCCTGCAGGTAACGTCCAAAGCCCCACAAAGGACCTACCCACACCCCACTGGCCCCGCCCAGATCAAGGAGCTGTCACAGCAGACAAAAATGTGAAGTCCGCACATAGTCGCCATGGCACCCACCAACCCACCACACCATCCCCCATGGAGCTACCAGGAGAGGCATACTGGCCCACTGAGGATCACAGAGGAGCAGACCCAGGGGGGCTGACAGCACAGCCCCCACCCACCAGTCGTGCAGCTTATTTTATCTTGTCAGCGTGAGCCCCACCTAAAGGGGACAGAGGGATTAGTGAGTTGCATTAGTGGGGCAGGAGAGAGTGAAGCAGGGGAGCCAATGTCACTGCGATACGACTCCTCAACACCATCCAGCCTGCCCCACCACTCATAATGAGTCCTGCTGTGCTCTGTAGCAATGATGCATTTTATGTGTGTGTGCCAGGTTAGTGCTGTGGATTCAAAGGAGCACAGTTCCACTAAACAGGAGATCAGGATAAACCCCAGTAACCAACCCTGCCCCCGCCATCACATATTCTCAATCCCAACAGAGGCCAGCCCCACAATGACATGCCACACGTGATACACAGCCAACATTACTGTTATAATTACATGTTTCCTTTATTACTTTCCTTTCAACCTCTTTATTTTGCACCTTAAACTTTCTTTGGTTGCTACAAGCCACAAAGTCCTTTATGGTTTGTCTCTGTTGTGTGGAGGGCTGTTTTTAAGAGCTCAAAAATGGGTGTATCAGAGTCAAACAGGCAGCACAGTGGAAAAGTGGTTGGCACTGTTTCCTGACAGCAAGAAGGTTCTGGGTTCAAATCCAACATCTAAGCTGTTTGCATGCTCTCCCCATGTCTGGGTCCTCTCTGGGTTCTCTGGCTCCCACAGTCCAAAGACGAGCAGTTAGTGGGGTTAGGTTGATTGGTGTATGTGCCCATGAGTATGAGTGTACACGGGTGTTTCTCTGTGTTAGTGACAGTCTGACAGAAGGCTGCATCCCTCAGCCTCATGTGGGCTGTGTAGCCCCTTTACAACTGCAGTGAGAGCTCAGACCTGTTTCTGGTGGGTGGTGGACTCCTCCAGGGCTTCCCCTGATTCCCCTTCTGCCACAGAAGACTGTGGCCTCAGAAACTCATATCTGCTTTTTGCAAATGAAGCGAACCTGTTGGCTTCATCAGCAGGGGCGGATCTAGAAGGGTGGCATGGGGTGGCAAGTGCCACCCTAAAATGATCCCTTGCCACCCCAAGTGCCACCCCAGTTTTGCATATGACAGTGTTGTTTATTAAAATAAGTTTAACAGTTTGAGCGTAGTTACAGTCAGCAGTGAATATAAATGCTAGAACTGGATATATTCCATAGTGTCCCCCCCTCCACATTAACAAATGGTTCAGCCCATAGCAGGACCGGCTTTCTTCTTGTTTTCAGCAGCAAGCGATGCTTATGATTGTGCCAGAGCACATTTTGAACAACACCATGGGAATTTCTGATTTTACACAGGTGGGTGGATGTTACACTGTGGAAATGGAAGGAAGGTGAGTGCTATTTTAAATGGTTGTAGAAAATGAAAAAACAGCAGGTGTATTGGCTGCATTTTTAGATAAATAGTTGTATCTGTTTACAAAATGTACAATTTATATTTGCATTTCAAGTTATAAACATTTACCCAACACGTCTGTGGTTTTTTTACAGTAAAAAATACTGCTAGGATTTTAGGTTCTTTGTGTGATTTCAGATCAGTAATAGTTATATTAATAGTAATAGTAATACTAATGCAGTATGTCAGTGAAAAAACAACTAAATTCAGTTGAGCTGAAAAGATACCAAACAAAGCAAGAGGAGGAAAAAATAAAATGAAACAATCTGAGGGTGAAATACAAACGTAAACTCAAAGGAGTCACAAATGTCCGGTTGTATTTCAGACCTCAGAGGGTGAATCCAACAAATCATGAAAAATGAGGTTTACATGTTTGTTCATGACAGTGCAGATTTCTGACATTTTGTGTCATTTAAGCTGCAACAATGTGACTGTTTTCTAACAAAAACAGTGAAACTTAAGTTAGACTTGTGTTTGTAAATGAAGCGCCCCATGTTGTGTAGCTTTCTGGAGTTTATACTTATTGGGCTACATATGTATTTAATATACAGGCTGTACAGTACATAACATCAAAACTCACATGTTTCATGTAACTAAAGTGTGTAATCATGTGGGTACAGACAATAATTAAGTTATAGACTATATTTATATGAAAAACGTGCATACTTACTGCATTTGAATCATTTTAACCACATGTAACCACCTGCATATGTGTTTGGGGGAAAAAGGCTTTGATTTTGCCACCCTAAGAAAATTTCTCTAGAGCCGCCCCTGACCATTTCACAGGATTTGCATTTAAAGATGCAACAAGACTAAAATGGTTAGGGTCAGGAGGTCAAAGGTCAGAGCTCCTGTGGGTCTGAGGGCGGCCTCACGCTGGAGAAGGATGAAGGAGTCTGACCTGAGCCAGTGTTTGACATGAACACATCAGCACTGCTGTCAGTGAGCCTAACGACAGCCGTTAGCATCATTTCAGTGTTTCAGTCATAAAAACACTTCCTGTCACTGTGGTGGTTACAGTGACATCATGCAGTTTGTGCTTTGACCTCCAGAGGGCGACAAATCAGCACAGACAGAGAGCTCCATTCAAACTTTGCTGCCATCAGGAATAATTCTTCAAATATAATCATCAGTGTTTGAGCAGTTATGATATCAGGGACAATCTAGACATGTGTGACAATACTGAACATGTCACATGACACACCTCAAACATCATGTGATCCACTCTCAGTCTGCACTTTCATTCATGACTTCAACAGGTTGAAATGAGTTTTGAAGAAACATTCAGTGAAATAAATCTTTCATGGATTCATGTGAGCAGCAGATGAACTTTGTACCAACAACATCTTCAATAACAGAGTCTGAATGAAGCTCAGGTGTTGATGCTGCTCACTGATTGGACGCTTGGTTTCAGCTCTGCTCTCAGTCTTTACTGCACAGGTGAAGGTAGAAAGTGTGACTGGATCTATAGACTGGAAACAGAGAAACATGCTGAACATTTGAAGCTTTGCAGCAGAAATGTTCATGTTACAAATACAGCAGAGCTGATCTGGGATCAGTGTGTTCACACCTGCAGCTACAACAAGGTTTCATGTCTCCACACGTCAGCATGTGAACTTTACTCTGACTCAGTCTGAGCAGTCAGACGGCATATTTTTAAAGTTAACACATCAGCACACACAGAGCTGAGCCCCTCCCACCTGTGCTGAGTTTCAGGTGGAGCCCCGCCTCCTTCCAGGAAGCAGCTCACCTGTGTGTCCGTGTTTAGTGTCCAGGTGTGGAGTGGAGCTTGTTGTTGGTGTGTGAAGAAACTGTAAGTTTGCTTTGTTTCCTCCTTTAACAGTTTGTCTTTAGGAACTTTACTGTTTGTTCAGCTCGTGTTTGATTTCTTCACACAACAAACTGTGTGTGTTTGTATTTCCGGTCTCTCCATTAAAGTCAGTGTGTAATGTTTCCTGGCTAACATCAGCTGTGTGCAGCTTAGTTCAGCACAAATCTGCCGCTCCATAGTTCACGGTAACGGACTCACAGCTGGACCAACGAGGCCGAGTGTGTCCGCCACTCTGAGCTACGTTCGTGTTTGTGTACTTGTAGTTTGTACTTTGAGTTCACTCAGAGCCCACAGAGGACGCAGCGTACGTGATGACGTCACAGCCCTTTACCTCCTTTACTGTCACTGTGATTAATATTTACACACGAGACACCTGCAGAGCTCTGACGCTAAGCTAGCCACACAGCATGCTAACACTAAGCTAAAGCTAGGCTAGCCAAGAACCCAGAGTGAGGTTAAAGCTAGTGATGGGCAGATGAAGCCTCATGAAGCACTGAAGCTTTTCATCCAATTGGTTCACCCCAACGCGAAGCTTCTTGAAGCTTCATTTGCTCTAGTAGGACACCTACTGGACGTAAAAATATTAGTTGGCATGAATTTGAAGAGTGTGGCCTTTTTGCACACAGCCTGTAAATGTCAACAACAAAAGGAGTGTGTAAAACATGTATATTGTAGTGATGCAGTGTACTGTGTATATTTATACTGGCAGTATGGAACATGATTATTTGGAAATGCCTAAAATGGAAATGATCATATACTGTGAGGTGAGGTGTGGACTAGAGCAGGGCGATATGGCCAAAAATATTTATCACGATATATATTTGAAATTTTGCGATAACGATATAACCGACGATATAATTGATGCGAGACAAAATACAACTCCACAACATTACTAGCGCAAAAAGACAACCTTCCATTTATTTTCACTTAAACAAGAAGCTGGTTTTTATGTACATTAAAGCTTTATAAAAATGTAACAGTGCAAATGCAAATTCCTTGCTGAAAGTTTAACCAAAAGGCATTTCCAGTAGAAATGGGCTGACACATCCTGAGCATAACCATGTATAATATCCACTGAAGTTAAAAAGAGGTGCTTTGCAACATTAAACTGCAGTGTGCAGTACGTATTTTTCGGACCATAAGGTGCACGGGATTATAAGGCACATTAAGCGAAACAAAGCAGTCAGATAAATCAAACTTTATTAAACTCATTCTTCTTGCTTCCTCCACTTCTGTACCATTGATTCATTAATGTTGAATTCTCTGGCAGCTGCTCTATTCCCATGTTGTTGCAGTATATTAATGACTAACCTCGTATTGTGGATGGATTATCTCAGTTGTTCTCCTGACTGAAGTTTGGTCCGTTTACAACATCCTGCCATGCGATTGCATTTGTCTCTAACCATGAAGAACCTTCACGTTAACTTTTATAAGTGGAAAAGTGTTAGTGTTCGTCCTCCAGCTTCACTGTTTATGTTATGCTAACATAGCTGTGTCGCTAGCGATCACGTAGCACATCATTATATACCAGCTAGCCCAACTTCAGTAACCCTACAAACGTCACTGCTGTTTAGTTTCCTGTCTTCATTTATGTTGGAAGTGATAGCAGAGCTGTACGTTTGATTTTTTTCAGAAATCTCTCAGTCAGAACATGCAATATCATGCTTAGGTAACTAGCGAAACTAGCGAGCTAACTTCCGCTAGCTTCCTGGTAACTTCTAACTCCGTTAAATGTAATAACTTTTGTTTTCATGGATGCCTGGAAGTTAAACTTTATAGTTACACCTCGTAAAGCAGCAATGCTGATCGTTTTATTAAAGATGAAAGAATTTAGACAGTTTTTAACTCTAAGTGATGCTGCAGTGTTGTTTGACCTGAAGCATACGGAGTTTAGGACCCAGATTACTCCCAGATTTAAGAGCATCTTAGTCCGACAAATATGACAATAACAACGGCCGCTTGCATGTTCTGCAAAAAAAATGTGCTTTGTTGTGTATCTGACGGACAAACACCAAACCAGTTCCACATCACGGATGTTGCACCATTTTTACAAACCAATTCTGGTTCATCTGTTTCACTCAACAATCGGCCATGTGCGTATGAAAACAAAGGCACTGCGCATGCGCGTTTTACTCCCATTCTATCGCGATATTTCATTTTCCTATTGTTGCCTAACATTATACCGGTATTACCGTGAACGGTATAATATGGCCCAGCCCTAGTGTGGACATGGTTGTGCTTTTGTAACATTGAGGCAAGGACAGTGATTAGTGTTTAGGGGACACATCATTGGTTTTTGTTAAAAAGAAACAGTTTCTCCACTGTGGCAGGTCGTAGGCGATTTTTTTTTTCTAAACTGTCTCTAACTCTCACTAACCGCAACTCTCCATCAAACGCCCACATTTTGTCTGAGGGGTTTATATCGCTGTCATAGCTCGCGGCAAAGTTCGAACCGCTTCCTGAACCAGTCACGTGGTACAGCCGGGCAGCGAGGCTTCGGACGTCATCATTTTCAGCTCCTCCCATAAATGAAGCAAGCCTGGATACGCGCTTCGCGGAAACGCCCCCTCCATTACTCGACACACGCTTCGAAGCCTCGATACAGAACGTCACATCACTAGTTAAAGCTGAGTAAACACTGACCCCAGACCAGCACCGTGATAAAGTGAGCTGCTGCTGCTGAACTTGAACAGGTAACAAAGTGATGAGCAGTCAGGCTGCAGGTTTCTACCTGTTCATGTTTCTACAGTAGAATCACTTTGAAGTGTCTTTGTGCTGTTTCATCTTTGATTTGTGTTCATAAACACTCAGAGAAACATCACGTGACCTCATCAGGATCTGTGTTGGTGTGTGGGGCTGTACCTCAGCTTTATGTTGTTACATGCTCATTTGTTCATTTTACACAGTAACATCAAAGTAATGTTATGAGGAGTAATGAAGTAACGTACTCCATTACTTTTAATTAAAGTGTTCTGTGTAATATGTGTAATAATGACTGTTTTGAGTAATGACCAACACTGATCACAACAAAGAGGAAATGCCTCCAACATGCACAAACATTTGAGCCACAACATGCAGTTAATGTGCACAAATGTCTTTGATATGCTGCTCAGTGATGGTGGTGACTGTCAGAGCAGAGCTACTGAGAATCAATAAGTAATATCAATGATGGGATCAGAATCACTAAATTCTTCTCATCCCTGTCAGTATCATACATGTGCTGTATAATGTGATAAATGTAGAGGTGCTGGCTGTTCTCTCACTCTGCTGTTTAGCTGTAAAGGACGCCTCCCTGCCTTTGTCTCATTCATGACCTTTAATAGTCTCTTCTAACATGCAGAGATCTGTATGATCTGTTTCATAGAGTCTAACCAGCCTGTACAGGTAACAACAACAGTCACTGCATCACTGACACACAAACGTCATCTCTGTCAATAACAACATTCATACATGGAATAAAAACACATCAGTGGATCATTGCTGGAGCTGATGTTTGTGCTCCTGGTGCAAAGGCTCTCAGTTTCCTCCTTGAAATAACATCAGTGGTGGGTCAGCGACATGCTTTCTTTCCCTCTCAGGTTTAAATATCTGGGACTCTCCACCGTTTGGTTTTAGAGCTGAAGAAGCTTCTCAGATGAAACGTCTTCCAGAAACTTAAAGACGTCTCTTTTCTCTCCAAGCTCCTTAGATCACATGACCTGGATGACTGAACCTACAGACACATTGACCTGGTTTCATGGTCACATGACAGGTCAGAGGTCAGTTCCTCCTGTTAATGTGAACTCACTGAGTGTTTGTGGTTTACCTCTCAGACTGACTGAAGATGATGATGGAGGAAGAGGAGGACAGAGCAGAGTCTGCAGGGTCCAGCTGTCCGTCTGTGAGGAGTGACCGGTCCAAACCTCTAAATCCAGGCTTCAGTGGTGAACCTGGAGCAATGAGGTCAGAGAGCTGAACTCACTGAGTAACAGAAATAATTCTGCACTGACATTATAATCAGTGTTGACTCTGGTTGATTGTCTGACTGTGTTTGTGAGCTGAGAGGAAATGAAAATGAGTTTGTAACAAAAATCAGTTTTGTCCAGTTTTCCTGTAAAAAGCTGAACTCTAATCTAAGAGGATGTTACTGACAGGAAACAGCTGCATTATCTGCAGTCTGTGTGATCACAGCTGCTTCAATCATGTTTGTGTCTGCAGAGGTCAGAGGTCACAGTCTGCAGGGTCCAGCTGTCCGTCTGTGAGGAGTGACTGGTCCAAAGGTCTACCTCCACTCTTCAGTGGTGAACCTGGAGCAACGAGGTCAGAGAGCTGTGATGACTCCTTTACATGTTTGTGTTTCCTGGATAAATATGACCTGAAACATCCTCAGATTGTTACAAAGATTCATTAAAAAGAAAACAATGAAAGAGAAAAGATCCAAATGTTCGACTTGGTCATTTGCTGTTTGAGGACAGTGATGCTCATATCTGTGGGGAAAGTGTGACCTGAGTGGGTTCATGTTTGTCTTTAAAGAACAGAGCTGCTCTGATTCTCTTTGTGTCTGATCTGTTAAACAGTCTGAGAGGTCACACAGAGACCCAGCAGCTAAAGCCTGGATCATACTGGCTGCTGTTACTCCATCAGGACAACACTGAACCACAGTGGTGTGGATGTAGTGGATAAATCCCACCATACTGATGCTCAGAGTTAACCACAGGGAACAAAACCAGATGTTACCTTCAGATTGTGACCTTTGGAGTGGACGATGCAGATTTCAATAGAGAATAAATGTTGTTGTTTTTCAGCTGTGAAGAAAGAATCTAATTTTCTGAACTTAAGAATTTATGATGCTGGAAACAACATGGAGACTATAACACAACATTTCCACTGTGTTCATAGAATGAATGTAAAACTGTCAGACATTCATTAAATATGCAAAATGTCTACAGAAGCATCAGAGGGTCAGACGTGAAGCACTCAGTGATTTTGATCAAATGACTCATCAGTTATTGATCTGTACTACACTGATCTACCACGTTAGTAAAGCTGGTGTTCTGGTGGTGGAGGGAGACTCGGATCATGTTCTGGTTTTGGAGCAGTGATCTGCTGATGGTTCAGTTTGATGAGCTTCTTCAAAATCATCCCTGACATCACCACTGAAAGGACGTCCATGAAAACAGACTGAAAATTACTGATATGTTCACAATCTGAGAGTTTAAAACTTGACAGACTTGATTCAGATGAAGTTATTTGAGCAGAAACTCCTGGATCTTTATCCTGTGTTGATCTAATCCTTCATGGTTCCTCCACAGAGTGGAGCAGCAGAGCTCAGAGGTTCCCAGTGGTCAGTCTGCCCAGCAGCATCAAACACAGCTGGACTCCATATTTATGGTCTGTACATGTACAACAACTACTTTAATATTAATAATAATGCATTTATTTATAGGTCCCTTTCAGAACACCAAGGACTCTGTGGACTAAATGACCAAAAGAAACAAACTTTGAAATCAGACGGTGCAAATGTGATCACAGGGAAACGTTTTAAACATCGAGGCTTTAAACAGAAACCAAAGTGAAACAGTTTGTAGTCGAGATCAGTGGGAATGAAGCTGAATAACTGTTTCTTCAAAAACTTTGAGCAATAAATGACAAATATGATGGAAATTAGCAGCATTAGCACTTACTAATGATGTGAGCTGACACTCGGCTGTATTGAGACGACCACATTAGGTGGTCCTCAACTGTAATGGAAACCAGTGGATCCAGTCCAGTCGTGGTGACCTGTGGTGAGTCGATCTGAGCAGCTACTAATGGAAACAGGGCCATAGATGTGTTTGTGCTTAATAACAGTGTTCACATGAGTTTTACATTACTGTTAAAATCTCATGTTGTTTGTTAAAGTGTGCAGTTCAGGGTGTGTTACTAAAACACTTTCCAAAGACCCAGCCCCCATAAAAAGCAGCCAAACAGCTTCTAAGAGTTACACACCCACACATATCTATCAGGTTAACTCTGGTCTAACACACTTGGATTTAGCTTGAAGAATGTTCCTGTACGAGGACTGAAAATGATTTAAAAAGCAGCCAATGTCCAAAGAACAACTTTGACACACCTTCATAAAACCTGCAGAGCAAAGAAAAACTAGCTGAAAGTCTGGCTGCTCTTATGAAAAGTACAGAGAAATTATGGGTCGCTCAACACTTGTGCACAATATAAGAGTTTAAATAAATCTAAAGAATAACTCAAAGTCCTACAATCATACTGATAAAATCATCTACAGCTAACTATCCAAGTGGATTTGTTTAAGACAGCTCCATCTGCTGGTGGCCCTCTGCAGGTGCATGAAAGGGGCGTGTTTATAGTGAAAGTAGTAGAGGAAGTAAACCCCACGGGAAGGAGGAGGACTCTCAGCAGCTTCCAGCTCATATTCAGACATTTGACTTCTCACTGAAAGAAGCAAGTTTGAGTGTCTGTACCTTAGTTAGAAGAGATAACATGTCAGTAGTAATTAGAGTTGATTGAGCAATGCTGTCCTTGTAATGTAGTTTATGATTTTTATGGACAAGTCCAGTTTTTCTGTAGAGCCTCTCAAGTTGGTGACAGCAGCAGTGGAAGTTCACGTGTAAACCAGAGCAGCAAATCAGGTCCAAATGTGTTGTTCACAGTGAGTGGGATCATCATTGGCTGCTATGTTAACCTCCTGCAGCAGGATGTCTTTGGTCAGAGAATGGATAGATCACTAAGTCATTGTTGAGTTTAGGGAGACAGTAGACAGTTGGAGGAGGTTCAGCCAGTTGACACACAGTAGATAAAATAACTGAAGGCAGGAGCAGACAGCTGTATGACTTTCCACCTCTCACATAGATTATTTCCCTGGGCAGCGCCACAGGGCTGGTAGATGTAAACAAAGCTGGAGGAGAGGATTGATTCATCTGAGAAAAGTCACAGAGTTGTGTCTTGATGCTCAATCATCCAGGTACGTAAATCCCAAAAAGCTTGATTCTGTTCATCTGGATGTTTTCAGTGGGAGAAACGTTTCATCATCATCAGGTGACTTCTTCAGTCTCAGCTGACTGCAGGTTTCAATCTCATAAACAGGACATTTGTATGACTGAAACCAGCCCACTGAAGGAACAATGGGCTGGGAGGTCAGTTCATTGATCATTGGTACGCATATTGTCAGGACCATTGATCAATGGTTGTTGATCAATGGTCATGAGTCCAGTTCACAGAGAGCTGGGGAATGGCTGCAATCACAGCATGTAAGATGGTGACAAATGTACCCTTAGGCCCCTCCTCCATTCAGAGATGGTCTTTCCTTTTCACATAAATGGCCTCCTTGACTCCGCCCTCAAACCAGCGTTCACATTTACTCAGGACCTTCTTGATGTGAAGTTCTTCTGCTTCGCTGGCTGCTGTGTCTGTGGGGATGGTGTTTGTTCTGTGTTGTAGTGTTCCAGTGGATGATGAGAGTCAAACCTTAAATACTGATCTGTATGCGTAAACAGAGTGAACCTTTAAGACCAGTTGTCTGTACGATCAACTCAGTCACCTGAAACATCTCCAAGTTTCTGGCTTTGATCATCAACCTGTTGGTAGTTCAGCTCTGAACACCAGTGAAATGTTTCTCCCACTGAAATCGCTGCATTCATATGAACAGCATCAACGTTTTGGGATCATGGAGTTGTGGACAAAGTCTCAGTTAATCAGATAAAGTCAAACCTATAATTGGTAAAGAGTTCGTGGATGATATGCCCCTTGATCGTAAAGAAGTGGATGTTGTGTGGACTAAAGTTCAGAGTGGTGGGTCATTCATAAATATTCTGTTCCAGCTGCTGGAGGACAACATCATCACTTTTGTGAAGAACGAGCTGAAGAAGATCCAGAAGGCTCTGAATCCAAATAAGCCCCAGTGCTTGGAGTTTCAGAGGGAGGATGATGAGCAGAGGAGCAGCAGCAGAGAGGCATTTGTGAAGATCACAGTGGACTTCCTGAGGAGAATGAAGCAGGAGGAGCTGGCTGACCGTCTGCAGAGACGTAAGAGGATTTATCTAAAGATTTAAGCTGCTGGATAAATGAGAAACTTGTGACACCAGTGTGTTCAGTCATTTCTCAGTGGGTCAGAAATTGTCATCAGCATTTTGTAAAATATGATTGTTAAAGTTGTATTTTTATTATTATTATTCAGAACTTCCAGCTGCTGTTTGTCATCGTAACCTTAAATCCACCCTGAAGAAGAAGTTCCAGTGTGTGTTTGAGGACATCGCTAAAGCAGGAAACCCAACCCTCCTGAATCAGATCTACACAGAGCTCTACATCACAGAGGGAGGGACTGCAGAGGTCAATGATGAACATGAGGTCAGACAGATTGAAACAGCATCCAGGAAACCAGACAGACCAGAAACAACCATCAGACAAGAAGACATCTTTAAAGCCTCACCTGGAAGAGATGAACCAATCAGAACAGTGCTGACAAAGGGAGTGGCTGGCATTGGGAAAACAGTCTTAACACAGAAATACAGCCTGGACTGGGCTGAAGACAAAGCCAACCAGCACATCCAGTTCATATTTCCATTCACTTTCAGAGAGCTGAATGTGCTGAAAGAGGAAAAGTTCAGCTTGGTGGGACTTGTTCATCACTTCTTTACTGAAACCAAAGAAGCAGGAATCTGCAGCTTTGAAGACTTCCAGGTTGTGTTCATCTTTGATGGTCTGGATGAGTGTCGACTTCCTCTGGACTTCCACAAAACTACAATCCTAACTGACCCTAGAAAGTCCACCTCAGTGGATGTGCTGCTGATAAACCTCATCAGGGGGAAACTGCTTCCCTCTGCTCACCTCTGGATAACCACACGACCTGCAGCAGCCAATCAGATCCCTCCTGACTGTGTTGGCATGGTGACAGAGGTCAGAGGGTTCACTGACCCACAGAAGGAGGAGTACTTCAGGAAGAGGTTCATAGATGAGGAGCAGGCCAGCAGCATCAGGAAGAGGTTCATAGATGAGGAGCAGGCCAGCAGCATCATCTCCCACATCAAGACATCACGAAGCCTCCACATCATGTGCCACATCCCAGTCTTCTGCTGGATCACTGCTACAGTTCTGGAGGATGTGCTGGAAACCAGAGAGGGAGGACAGCTGCCCAAGACCCTGACTGAGATGTACATCCACTTCCTGGTGGTTCAGGCCAAAGTGAAGAAGGTCAAGTATGATGGAGGAGCTGAGACAGATCCACACTGGAGTCCAGAGAGCAGGAAGATGATGGAGTCTCTGGGAAAACTGGCTTTTGATCAGCTGCAGAAAGGAAACCTGATCTTCTATGAATCAGACCTGACAGAGTGTGGCATCGATATCAGAGCAGCCTCAGTGTACTCAGGAGTGTTCACACAGATCTTTAAAGAGGAGAAACAACTGTACCAGGACAAGGTGTTCTGCTTCATCCATCTGAGTGTTCAGGAGTTTCTGGCTGCTCTTCATGTCCATCTGACCTTCATCAACTCTGGACTCAATCTGCTGGAACAACAACAAACAACCTCCCAGAAGTCTGAAACAGGAGAATCTGCAGAGAAACACTTCTACCAGAGTGCTGTGGACAAGGCCTTACAGAGTCCAAATGGACACCTGGACTTGTTCCTCCGCTTCCTCCTGGGTCTTTCACTGCAGACCAATCAGACTCTCTTACGAGCCCTGATGACACAAACAGGAAGTAGCTCACTGACCAATCAGGAAACAGTCCAGTACATCAAGGAGAAGCTCAGTGAGGATCTGTCTGCAGAGAAAAGCATCAATCTGATCCACTGTCTGAATGAACTGAATGATCGTTCTCTAGTGGAGGAGATCCAACAATACAGGACTTCAGGAAGTCTCTCCACAGGTAAACTGTCTCCTGCTCAGTGCTCAGCTCTGACCTTCATCTTACTGTCATCAGAAGAAGATCTGGATGAGTTTGACTTCAAGAAATACTCTGCTTCAGAGGAGGCTCTTCTGAGAATGCTGCCAGTGGTCAAAGCCTCCAACAAAGCTCTGTGAGTAAACATGTTGTCATCGCTTCATTGTTAAAATCATGGGAAATAAATCAGAAATGCTGAGTTCAAAGAGCACTGTAACATTTTTTTAAAATAGTAAATTAAATGATCATCAGTCACTCGGTAAATATATGGTAGTTTTAATGTTTCACTCCAGCATTTCTAAAACACACTTTGTTCTGTAACTCTTATCAAAGGACAATCCAGACCCAGCCTATAAGAACATGAGCTCTGATGCTTCAGCCCCTCTGACAGGTTTATTATCCTCAGCTTGTTCATTTGTCTCCAACTCCAGGAGTTTGGTTGTTTTATTCTAAAGCACAAACTTCACCTGCCAGACTTCACCTACATCTTTTTCTGATGTTCATAATTTAAGTTCAAGTTTGTATCTCACTTTCAGTGCACACTCTCCCTTTTTAAGTATAAATCTCTGCTGTGCTGTCATGTTTTCATCCCGTATGGAGGGAGAAACTCGGTCTTCATTACTGAAATTGCCTCTAAGGTCGTGTTTCTTGTCAGTAACCATATGTAACTGTAAGGCTTCCATAACCAGTGTTATCACAGAATTACAGTGGGTTCACTCTGGGTCCTCTACAGTTTCTTCCCACTGTCCACAGACATGCAGTTAGGTTACCTGGTGATCCAAACTTCATGCAGGTGTGAGTGAGAGTGGTTGTCTGTCCCTCTGTGGGCTTAGTGGAAGAGACTGGATGGATCTCTGCTTTGTCTTTGATATATGCTGACAGCAAACATTCTCCATGAAGTCTGCATTTCAGCTCATCTCCTTTATACACACCTTTAACAGGAAGAGTTTTATACAGCTAGTGTTTAAAATCAAGTGTTATTCACAATACACAGGTAATGAGCATGATTATTGAATTACTAAAATTTTCTAAAATAATTGTTTTAGTTAATATTGTATGATAGTGTACACAGAATTATTAGCTCAGTAGGCAGAGTGGTCGCCCCATGATCATAAGGTCAGGGGTCGAATCCACCGAATAGCTACCTTGTGGTACCCCTGAGCAAGGTACCATCAAGGTACCAATCATGTGCACTGGACTGGTAGCACTCATAGTCTCATAGGTTTAAATACATTTTTTAAAAAAAGGGTTCAACATATAAACAAATTTAATTTGATCACATATATTCTTTGTTTTTTTTGTTGTGGTTTTTTCCCTTTCTCTCTCAGACTGAGCAGCTGTAACGTCTCAGAGGAAGGCTGTGAAAATTTGTTGTCAGTGGTCAGCTCCCAGTTCTGTAGTCTGAGAGAGCTGGACCTGAGTACCAACAGCCTGAAGGCTTCAGCAGTAAAGCTTCTGTCTGCTGCAGTGGAGAGTCCACATGCCAAACTGAATGTTCTGAGGTCAGATCAATTTGTATTATGTTTAGTTCTGTTTGTTTATGTGTTTGATGTTTGTTTTTGTTTATGTCTTTATCCAGTTATCCTTGTCTCATAGCATTTTTATTCATTTCCAAGTTATACTAACCTGCTCAGCACAAGACAATAAGCTATTGCACCCTGATTACACTTTAACAACAATCTTTATTCATGTTTTTATCTTCAGACTTAACATCTGTGAACTCTCAGAGGAAAACTGTGAAGCTCTGTCCTCAGTTCTCAGCTCACAGTCCTCTAGTCTGACAGAGCTGGACCTGAGTATCAGAAAGCTGCAGGATTTAGGAGTGAAGCTTCTGTCTGCTGGACTACAATGTTTAAACTGTAAACTGAATACTCTGAGGTCCGATCAGGGAACAGTTTGTTTTTAGAATTCTTAATTAAAGTTCTTCCATATGATGTTGTATCTTAGTATGTTTATGTTTCCTTTAAAAAATAGAAAGTCAACATTTAATGTTTTGAAATGTATTAACAAACTCTACATGAGTACTTGTTTTATAGATTGTCTTTTATTTTTCAGACTGAGTGGCTGTAACCTGTCAGAGAGAAGCTGTGAAGCTCTGTCCTCAGTCCTCAGCTCCCAGTCCTCCAGTCTGAGAGAGCTGGACCTGAGTAACTCTGACCTGCAGGATTCAGGAGTGAAGCTTCTGTCCGCTGGACTAAAGAGTTCACAGTGTGCAGTGGAAACTCTCAGGTCAGGATTCAAACTTTTCCACAGATGATCATTTGAAATGTGAATTATATTATTGTATAAACAGGTAACTTTTACAGCTGTCAAGTGAACTTTTATTCACATTTGAGTGGATAATTGGACTCTGAATTACTAAAAGTTGTTATAGTCATGTCTTTGTTTATTTAAAAAAATACTTCACGTACTGCCTAATTTAAAGATTTAGGCTCCTTTGGGCCCATAATATATATATTTGATTTCTTTGTGAATGAAATTAGGAGGATATTGGCGACTGCTGATTGGCTCGCTGTTTGTTTTTTATTCACAGTACTTAATTTTAAAGGCTGATTTCTCAAAATGAGATGTTTATCTTTTCTTCTACAACACGTGGAGCCACCAAATCTTCTTGCTTCATTTATTCATTACAGTTTGATTTAAAGAATATTAGACTCGTAACATAATAAATATATTTATTTCACTTCTTCTTGAGAGAAAGAAAGGGATGACTGGGTGAGCTCCAGTGGTTCATCCCAGCAGAGAGAGCGGCACACTGGGCTGCAAATGATCACAGTAGTAATGGCCATAGTTTGATAAAACAGGCAGTCTTACCCTGTAGAAAATACAGGGTTCTGGTGCCGATGTGGGGGAGGGGACTCGCCCGGTACTAACTACATACTACTAACTACCTCATTCGGATGTCTTCCGTACTAACCTTGATAACAAGTAACTGCAGTAGCCTTATAGGTCAAATCAGTTTCACCTGTTAAAGTTAGCTCCACTATTAATTAGGGGTGGGGGAAAAAATCGATACTGTGTAGTATCGTGATATTTTGTTTGCTAATAATGTATCGATACAGGGACAGCAGAAATCGATATTTTGTTACAAACAATTTTTTCTCTGAAGTCAACATGCTCTGGAGTCAGAGCATGTTGACTTCAGAGCATGTTGATCCTTTTTCTGAGCAACAATCCTGACATTCCTTCACTGTCCAAATGTGTTTAACTTTTTTTTTGGCAGCAATAAACATGACAGTTTACTTATTTTAATTTAAGACATGTTTAATTTTAATTAAGTTTGAAACTTTTTTATTTAATGTAAAATTATATATTTTTTAAAATTTACTTTCAAATTCTTCAGTTGCTGAAGGGGCTGCATAGTTTTCATAAATTGCATAGTTCAGAATAGCTATAATTGTACAAGATGGTTGCATTCAGTTAAGTTGGACTAGACTGTAATACAAACCGTTCAGTTTGTCAACAATAAAACTGACTGAAATGAGAGAAAGACTGAGTGTGAGACTTTGATATTAGATAAAATGAATATTGATAAAGTTTACCTTTAAATATAGATAGAATTTAAATATCGCAAAATATTTTAAAAAATCGCAATAATATCGTATCGTGCGTTAAGTATTGTGATAATATCGTATCGCGAGTTGTATGGTGATTCCCACCTCTACTATTAATGGTGTCACTTGTTATTTCTGGGATGAGTTTAGTAGCCTGAACAGCTGCTTAAAGGAAAGTAATTAAATAATAAAAATAACCTAAGTCCGGGGGAACCTGCAAGAGCTGTTTGCACAAAGAATAATGCTCAGACTTTGAGGTTTTATCGTTTTACACAAGGTTTAAAAATGAATGTCCACAATTGAATTGCAGAAATTGTTATTGAGCTAATACTGATGTAGTTGTTATCTTTGGTAAGGAGAGGTTGGAGGAAGGATGAGCACAGTCAGGCCTAAAGATGCTCTTAATAATAATAATGGATTGCATTTATATAGCGCTTTTCGAGACCCTCAAAGACCCTTTACAATCCCACTACAGGGAGTGCAGAATTATTAGGCAAGTTGTATTTTTGAGGAATAATTTTATTATTGAACAACAACCATGTTCTCAATGAACCCAAAAAACTCATTAATATCAAAGCTGAATGTTTTTGGAAGTAGTTTTTAGTTTGTTTTTAGTTTTAGCTATTTTAGGGGGATATCTGTGTGTGCAGGTGACTATTACTGTGCAGAATTATTAGGCAACTTAACAAAAAACAAATATATACCCATTTCAATTATTTATTTTTACCAGTGACACCAATATAACATCTCCACATTCACAAATATACATTTCTGACATTCAAAAACAAAAGAAAAACAAATCAGCGCCCAATATAGCCACCTTTCTTTGCAAGGACACTCAAAAGCCTGCCATCCATGGATCCTGTCAATGTTTTGATCTGTTCACCATCAACATTGCGTGCAGCAGCAACCACAGCCTCCCAGACACTGTTCAGAGAGGTGTACTGTTTTCCCTCCTTGTAAATCTCACATTTGATGATGGACCACAGGTTCTCAATGGGGTTCAGATCAGGTGAACAAGGAGGCCATGTCATTAGTTTTTCTTCTTTTATACCCTTTCTTGCCAGCCACGCTGTGGAGTACTTGGACGCGTGTGATGGAGCATTGTCCTGCATGGAAATCATGTTTTTCTTGAAGGATGCAGACTTCTTCCTGTACCACTGCTTGAAGAAGGTGTCTTCCAGAAACTGGCAGTAGGACTAGGAGTAGAGCTTGACTCCATCCTCAACCCGAAAAGGCCCCACAAGCTCATCTTTGATGATACCAGCCCAAACCAGTACTCCACCTCCACCTTGCTGGCGTCTGAGTGGGACTGGAGCTCTCTGCCCTTTACCAATCCAGCCACGGGCCCATCCATCTGGCCCATCAAGACTCACTCTCATTTCATCAGTCCATAAAACCTTAGAAAAACCAGTCTTGAGATATTTCTTGGCCCAGTCTTGACGTTTCAGCTTGTGTGTCTTGTTCAGTGGTGGTCGTCTTTCAGCCTTTCTTACCTTGGCCATGTCTCTGAGTATTGCACACCTTGTGCTCTTGGGCACTCCAGTGATGTTGCAGCTCCAAAATATGGCCAAACTGGTGGCAAGTGGCATCTTGGCAGCTGCACGCTTGACTTTTCTCAGTTCATGGGCAGTTATTTTGTGCCTTGGTTTTTCCACACGCTTCTTGCGACCCTGTTGACTATTTTGAATGAAACGCTTGATTGGTCGATGATCACGCTTCAGAAGCTTTGCAATTTTGAGACTGCTGCATCCCTCTGCAAGATATCTCACTGTTTTTGACTTTTCTGAGCCTGTCAAGTCCTTCTTTTGACCCATTTTGCCAAAGGAAAGGACGTTACCTAATAATTATGCACACCTGATATAGGGTGTTGATGTCATTAGACCACACCCCTTCTCATTACAGAGATGCACATCACCTAATATGCTTAATTGGTAGTAGGCTTTCGAGCCTATACAGCTTGGAGTAAGACAACATGCATGAAGAGGATGATGTGGACAAAATACTCATTTGCCTAATAATTCTGCACTCCCTGTATTCATTCACTCTCACATTCACACACTGGTGGAGGTAAGCTACAGTTGTAGTGGTAGGTTAGGTTTTGCCCAAGGACAAAATGACCAAGACAGAGAGAGCTGGCTCATCAGACAGACAAGCTCATCTTGTAACCTACTGGTTCGCTGGTCAGCACACCAGCTGACTAGCGAACCGGCTAACTAGCACACCAGCTAACTAGCACACCGGCTAAATAGCAAATCAGCTAACTAGCAGACCAGCTAACGGCAGCCACAAGCTGAAGGACGATTAAATGTAGTGGAGATATCAGAGATGACACTGGTGTGTCCGATTCACTCTTTAGCACTCTGGTCACTCCGGTGTGTCAGCCAGAACACCACTGAAGGCCAAATGATCCCAGCATGTGGAATAAAGAGCTTAAGGTTTGGTTTGAGACACTTTATTCTTTCACTGATTGATTCTTGCGGCTGTGATCATGTGTGTGGTTTCTTACAAAAAGGAAGTACACAATACAAATACATGACAAATAAGATGAATAGATAAGTTACATATCCAGTTATATGTACGTACATCAGTATAGCTAATATAGCCATATATAAGGACAAAGATCACAGTACTATAATGCAGTAATGTTAAACACAAAGGTGTATATCTACATAAATCTGTCCTATCAGTGATCAGGGTACTGTAGTATACTTCCACTACATAAACTATAGAAACTAAACGACATTAGTGTGACTTTAAGTTACCATCAGTACAGACGAACTGATGGTAGTTGTACAAAATAAAGGCATTGCAATTATTGTGAAGGGCTTCCGGTTAAACTAAGATCAGCTGATTACCTCATAACAAATTGTTTGCTATAGAACGCAGCTCCCACTCTTCATTAATATCATGTACTGTAACTCCCAAGTAACCATGGTTACCCAGCCACGCCCAGTAGTCTCCAGAGAGACCAACAGCTGGTGCACGTTGTAACGCCGTGGCTTTCATAGTCTCTCCTTTTTCTACAGCTCATGTGTTCTTCTTGTGATGGTGCGTCTTGAGGGAGGCTCATACATGCCATCATTTGTTGATCCTAAGAACGTTCCTCAGACCGACTTCTTCAACAACACTAATCGGCCTGCAGTTTGTAGCTACTCACTTCACTGTGGTGTTTGTTAGCTTGTCTTTCTTTGGTTTTATCCTGACTCCTCCCACAAGCTGATCCTACGTAGTCTGCCCAAGCCTCCCACCTCTGTTTGTTTGGGTGGTTTGTTTGCTGCCATCAACAGCGTGTAATGCATTTAAGTGATACTTCAGACATGAAGTACTGCGACAATAAAAAACTCAACTTTGCTTAAAAATAACTTTAGTTGTATCAACACTGCCCTCTGGAATAATTAGACTTTGGTGACAAACTGATGTGATCTCCATGTTTCCTTTGTTGGACTGTGGGCGAGTGTCAGAACTGGATGTACTGAGTAACATGTGGAGTTTAAATATGTGTCAGTTCCAGTTTTAGAGCTCTAAAGTGCAGCTATCATGTTAGGAATATGTTAGGAATAGACAGGAACACTGAGCACACTGAGGTCAAATCTTTATTTATCCAGTTCATCTGTAGGCCGAGCTCAGTCCATCCATTTAGTGAAATGATGTTTAAAGGTCTCCTTGTTCTGTGAGCGTGCACAGATCCTGAAGCAGAAAGCCTGGGTTAACAGAGAAATGATCATCGCTGTGATGATGCTCATCATCTCTGACTGGGATTTGAGGTTTTGTCAAAGCAGGAAACACAAAGAAAGCCTGGCTATGTTGGACTGGGTGTGGAAGCAGCTCCCAGTTTGAGTTCAGGAGACAGACACCCTCTCTACTTTGACGATCAGCTTCAAACTTTCCTTTTTGATAAAACTTATAGTTAGAGCTGGATCAGGTGACCCTGAACCATCACTTAGTTATGCTGCTATAGAGATGGATAACAGATGGATTGTTGTTTTGTGTGTCTGCAGTCTGTCAGGCTGTCTGATCACAGAGGAAGGCTGTACTTCTCTGGCCTCAGCTCTGACCTCCAACCCCTCCCATCTGAGAGAGCTGGACCTGAGCTACAATCATCCAGGTCTCTCAGGAATGAAGCTTCTGTCGGCTGGACTGAAGGATCCAGGCTGGAGACTGGACACTCTCAGGTATGGAGAGAATGTCTGATATAGGAGGAAGAGCTGGAATCATTTCCTGTGTCTTTCACTCACTTCCTGTTTGTTTCCTGCAGATGAGACATGAACAATCACACATGCAGGAATATTTTCAGGGACAGACACACTAGTCTAGCTGGATAGTACATGGATATTTATGTAGGGGGTCTTCAAGGAGTCTGTTTGCAGGAACATTAATGATAACTGATAAGTCATGTTGAGAGTTTCATTAAAAGTAGACTTACAGTTAGGTAATATTTGGACAGAGACAACATTTTGTAACTTTAGATACAAGTATCAGCCATGTGTGTGTTTCCCATGCTGTATGTCCACAGTCACAGTGACAGTCAATGACACTGACAGAAGGATGAAACAAGGCTGTGAATCATTTCAGTCTGTGTGTGTGACAAAGAGGCAGACAGGAGCAGCTAACATTTGGAAATGGAAGCTTACTGGAAACACTACATTCACGGCTGAATTCACAATAGATTTGTTCTCAAGTGCACATTTAGCAGCTAATGCTAATACTGTTTTCCCTTTGCTTTCTACAGCAGCTATTGCTAAGTAGGCCACTTTGCTCCGCTAAGGATTTGTGTGACCATGATGGAGACTCTGATAAGCTAATGCTGCTAAGCTAATGCTGTTTATGGGCCCTGTTAGAATCAATATTTCATTCTCATTCTGTTGTTTGAGAACAATATTAACGTTTCACATCATTATAACACAAGAGAAAAGGGTATTGGCATTAGCTACTAGTGCTTATTCACCTCAAATTACCTTTAGCTGCTAATGGCAGCCTACTTAGCATTAACTCCTCACTAATATAATGCTAATTTACATCAAATTAGCATTAACTGCTCATATTGTTATAAGGAAAGAGAAAACGGTATTAGCATTTGCTGCTAATAATTATTCACCCCTAATTAGAATAAGCCGCTAAAAGCAGCCAACTTAGCATTAATTCCTCACTTTGTTGTTACCCAACGGAAAAGAGTATTAGTATTAGCTACTATCATTTTTAATAAGTAAGAGAAAACAGTATTAGCAGTAGCGCATAATGCTAATTCACGTCAACGTAGTATTAGTTAATAATGGCAGCCTACTTAGCATTAACTGCTCACTAATATAATGCTAATTCGCATCAAATTAGCATTAGCTGCTCAAGTTGTTATAAGGAAAAAGAGAAAACGGTATTAGTATTAGCTGCTAATAATTATTCACCCCTAATTAGAGTTAGCCCCTAATGGCAGTCTACTTAGCATTAACTCCTGACATTGTTATAATGCAGGGGAAAAGAGTTACCATTATCGGATAATGCTAATTCTCATCAAATTAGCATTAGTTAATAACGGTAGACTTCATATCATTAGCTGCTGTCATTCTTACAAAGCAAACAGTATGAGCATTAGCTGTTAATCCTTTTTCATCTAAAATTAGAATTAGCCACTAATGGCGTATTGTTAAAAAGTAAGAAAAAACATTGTTAGCATAAGCGGATAATGCTAATTCACCTCAAATTAGTATTAGCTAATAATGGCACCTGCTTAGCATTAGCTGGTCACATTGTTATAAGGCAAGAAAATATGGTATTAGCATTAGCTGCCAATTTCTATTTACCTAAAATTAGCATTAGCCACTAATGGTAGCCTATAGCAAAAACTTCTTAATGCTAAATGAAGTTAATTAATGCTAAGTAGGTTTAACTGAAATTAAAGTAGTGTTAGCATTAGCTGCTGATATTGTTAAAAGGTAAGATAAAACATTGCTAGCAGCAGCGGATAATGCTAACACACATAATAATTAGCATTACCTAATAATGGCAGCCTTCTTAGCATTAGCTGCTCATATTGTTATAATGCAAGGGAAAAGAGTTGGCAAAAACAGTGTTAGCATTAGTGGATAATGCTAATTCACCTAAATTAGCATTAGCTAATAATGGCTACGTACTTAGCATTACCTACTAATATTGATATAAAGCAAGAAAATATGGTATTAGCATTAGCTTCTAATGCTTTCTCATCTAAAATTAGAATTAGCCACTAATGGCATCCTATTTAGCATTAACTCTTCACATCGCAAGGGAAAAATTAGAATTCAATAAAAAAAAAAAGTGTTCACATTAGCTACTTGTATTGTTAAAAAGTAAGAAAAAACATTGTTAGCATAAGGGGATAATGCTAATTCACCTCAAATTAGTATTAGCTAATAACGGCAACCTACATAGCATTAGCTGGTCACATTGTTATAAAGCAAGAAAATATGGTATTAGCATTATCTGCCAATTCCTATTCGCCTAAAATTAGCATTACCTGCTAATGGCAGTCTACTTACCATTAACTCCTCACTAATGTGATGCTAATTCACATTAAATTAGCTTTAGCATTAGCTGCTAGCATCAGCCTACCTAGCACTAGCTGCTCACATTGTTAAAAGGGAAGAGAATACGATATTAGCATTAGCTGGTAATATTTATTCACCCCTAATTAGAATTAGCCACTAATGGCAGCATACTTAGCGTTAACTCCTCACATCGTTGTAATGCAAATGAGGCTAACTTGCATTAAATTAGACTGCTGTTATTAGCTAATGCTATTTAGCAGTAGCTGCTCACATTGTTATAAAGCAAAGGAAAACGATATGAGCATTAGGTTCTAATGCGTATTTGCCTTAAATTAGACGTAGGTGCTAATGGCAGCCTACTTAGCATTAGCAGCTCAGATGTTGTAATGCTAGGAAAAAGAGTGTTAGCATTAGCCGTTCACATTGTTATAAAGTTAAGGGAAATAGTGTTAGCATTAGCTACTCACATTGTTAAAAAAAGTAAGTGTTAGCATTAGTGCATAATGCTAATTCATGTCAAATTAGCATTAGTTAATAACGGCAGCCTATTTAGCATTAGCAGATAATGTTGACCTTGGCCCACTGGAAAAGTTAAGAACTAAAGATTTAGGAGTGTTTCTCAATAGCTCTTTCTCGTTTGAGAAACAAATGAATTCTGTTATTAAAACCAGCTGTAAGGTTTATATTGTTGATTGTCATTTATGCTTAGAAATATTTACTCATATATGCTTAGAGTTGTATAATCGATTGCATAATGATAGAGGTTTGATCCTGAGTAGTCTGTAAAGACTCTGTGTGCCTTCCAGAGTGCTCTGGCATGCACACACCACTTGGGGCCATGAGAGAGGTCGTACCCTCTCTTACTGATTTATGGTGTAGGACAGGGGTCTCAAACTCAATTTAGCTGGGGGCCGCTGCAGGCAGAGTCTGGGTGAGGCTGGGCCGCATTAGGTTTTCCACAAGAAAGGCATGGTTAAAAAATTCCAATCTTCTCAAATCTCTTTATTTTTATTTTTTAACACAAAATATGAAAAATAAATAAACAAATTAAGAATTAATAAGAAAATAAATCAATCTGTAATACATAAATAAAATAATAATAAGATATTTTTAGTCAGTGAACTTGTGTGTATCTTTCAGTCTTCTATATCTGCTGTATTTAGATTGAAATGTCTGTATTAACAGTTCTATAACCTTCTTCTGAACATGAATGGAACACTGTAGAAAATGAACTGTTCTTCTGAACATGGCTTCTCTTGCCTACTCCTTGCTGCTAGAGACCTGGCAGCGTTTCCTCTCGCATAGCCGAGCCAGATTTGGCCTGAGGGAGGAAGCAGTTGCGACCCTCAGTATGTCTTGAAGATGATCATCCGTAAGTCTGGACCTGTACTTGGACTTATTGAAGTTCAAAGTGGAGAAGAGCTTTTGGCACAAGTATGTGCTACCAAAAAGGCACATGGTCCGCTTGAACATTCGGGAAAGCCGAGGGAAACTAGGGCTCAAGTCTCTCAAAAATTGTCCAAGCTTGTCTGCTTTTCCACTCACCTCCCTGAACTTTGCTTTGAGTTCAGAGTTGCACTGCAGCTCAATGAGCTCCATTTGAAGCACAGAAGGGGCATCTTGCACATCAAAGGAGAAGGGGTCCGCAAAAATGTGAAAGGTGGCTCTGTGTGTCTTGAAGTCAGCAAATCTGGGATCAAATTCCTCCTGTAGCCTCAAAATGACATCAACATACTCGTCAGCACTGAATGGTGTGCCTGCATCCACGAGTGCCTTGCATGCTGGGAAATGGCAAAGGTTTGTCTGAGAGAGCTGAGCTTTCCAGAGCGCCAGTTTTGTGGAGAATGCTCTCACGTTGTCATAGGCAGCACTGACAAGTTGCCCCTGGCCTTGTAACGTCTTGTTCAGTACATTAAGCTCATGTGTCATATCAACAAGAAAAGCTGAGTCCATGAGCCATTTGGGATCAGTTAGCACAGGAACACTAACTCCATCCTTCTCCATGAAGGCTTCACTTCTGCTCTCAACTCAAAAAGTCTCTTTAATACATTTCCCCTGCTGAGCCAACGTACCTCAGTGAAGTCGAGCACATCCCCATATTCTGACTCCATTTCCTCTAAAAAAGCTCAGAACCTTTGGTGCTTTAAGCCCCTGGATCTGATTTGGTTGATGCATTTCACAACAATAGACATCACATTGTCAAACTTCAGGCATTTGCTGCAAAGGACCTGCTGATGGATGATGCAGTGCAGAGCAATGGCCTCCTCCACGCCTTCCTCTTCCAGTTTGTTTTGTGCCACCAGTCCATGTTTCCTCCCTGTCATTGATGGCGCTCCATCTGTTGTTATTCCAACAAACCTCTTCCATGGCAAACCAACATTCTCAATGGCATCACACAGCTTGTAAATATCTGCTGAGCGGTGGTCTGGCCATGCATTGGAATTACTGTGAGCAGCTCCTCCATCACTTCAAAACTGTCATCAACACCACGGACATACATTGGGAGCTGGGCAGTGTCGGTGATGTCTGTGGTCTCATCAAGAGCGACTGAGTATACACTGAAACATTTGGCTTTCTCACACAGTTGGTCATAAATGTCACTTGACAGGTCAGAAATGCGATCTGCTGCGGTGTTGGCAGAAAGGCTGATGTTGCTAAACTGACCTTTCTTTCCCGGACAGACTATATTTGCAGCCTGCAATATGCACTTTTAGACAAATGCACCTTCTGTGAATGGCTTCCCTGCTTTAGCAATCATCTCACTAACCACGTGGCTCCGACTGCTGCATTATTCTCTTTGGTTGCTTTCTTGGAGAAATCTTGCTGCCTCAGTAGATCTGTTTTAAGACTGGCAACCCGGTTCGCTCTCTCGTCTCCCTGGTATTTTGCATCCAGCTCAGCATGTCTAGTTGTGTAATGACGTTTCAAATTGTATTCCTTGTGCAGCGCAACTTTCTCTGTGCAAATAAGACAGGTCGGGGTGCCCCTGTGCTCAACAAAGAAATATTGCATTCCCCACTTTTCCTGAAATTGTCGGTGCTCATCACCAACCTTTCTCTTCACCGCAGGCTTTGAAAAAGACATGTTTGGGGCTATGTGACATTTATAATTCTACTTGGTGTCACTGTCGCATTGAAGTTTCAATCAAGCGTTTAGCCGACGGACGGGGAACGTCTCAACGCGTAGAGAACGTCATTTCTGCTTCTTTTTCTTGCAACCGTAGCACGGCGATCGGCAGATAAAAAGCCGGTAGCAGTCTCCTTTGTTTTTACGCTCGATGTTCATGTCTTTCATGACGACACGAACACCGTGGCGTTTGCAGATGGTAGAAAGTGCAGGGATAGCGAGCGCAAAAAAGGCGACTGCTCACGGCGCCGGGCTGTTGTTACAGGAGAAAGAAGCGGGAATGACACCGTGACATATAACAAATAACATCAGCTGTTTCTGATGTTAGTTGTTTTGACTGCTTTTACATTATATTGAAATATATGTAATGTTCATGTTTGCTGCAATGCAAACGCAGTGATGCAAATAAAAACATCGAGCCACAAATTACAGTGCGACCCTATAATTAGTCCGGGTTACCGGGGACTGTTGTTGCCGATGAACAGGTGTCGCTATGTGACTGCAGACTAAATTGGGCTGCATTGAGTTCATGACTTTTCTTTTATCCTGCCGCCTACGCATCACTGTGAGAGTTAATATGAGATCTCTCTCTGTGGTAAAATAACTTTAAATCCCACTGACGTGTGTATAAATCTATATACGTATAATGTCCCGCTGGGCAGCAACTTAAAAAAACAACTTTTTTTGAAGTGTTGTGAACGCAGCGCGCTGGGGCGAATGTCGGCGTTTGCCCAATAGAAAGGAGGAAGCCAGCCAGGCACAGGAAAGAAAGAAACACTCCAGGGCAACGCTGCTGGAACTTTGACTCATTGAGAAATGTTTCCCTGCTTGCATCAAGCCCGGCTGGTGTCCCCTGAGATCCATATCCCACCCTGATTGGTGGGTTAATTCAGCTCCGCCCACAACACTGTAAAGTGTCATACATTATCAAACTAACATTACATTTTCATGTTAAGGTGGGGCCAAAAACTATCGTCCTGCGGGCCGCAATTGGCCCGCGGGCCGCGAGTTTGAGACCCCTGGTGTAGGAGGACACCTACTCTGTGTCTGGTTAAGTATAAGAGCCCTTTGTTAGGGGGACCGCTGGACTCTTAGCACCAGCTTTGGGGTCACAGGGTCACATCTGGAACACACACACACACACACACACACACACAGACACACACACACAGACACAGACACACACACACACACAGACACACACACACACACACACACACACAGACACACACACACACACACACACACACACACACACACACAGACACACACACACACACACACACACACACACAGACACACACACACAGACACACACACACACACACAGACACAGACACACACACACACACACACACACAGACACACACACACACACACACACACTATGCACAGACTGGTACTCTTTGTTCATACCTGTGTAAGACGTCATAATGAACTTGTGCATATTCATGTAAGCTCAATAAAGAGCAGTGTTACGAGGGAGCAGACGAGAGCGACTGAGGTCAAGTGAAGGAACGGCGCTGTCACAGTTCTCTCCCTCATCAATTGTCTGGTTCCAGCGGTGGGTCTGTGCTAGACGACCCATCACCAGCTTTTTCCACTGGTTACCAGTACGTGGTAGAATCCACTTCCAGATCTGGTTGTCTTTAAATCTGTGAATGGATTGGCTCCATCTTATCTCTCTTTAACAAAAGAATCCAAGTGGAGCCCTCAGGTCTGCAGATAAGCAGCTTCTGACCAGAACTAGACGTAAAAACAGAGGTGAGCTTTATCGATGGCTGCAGCCAAACTCTGGAACAGTCGCCCTTCACATCAGGTCGTCACCAACACTGGACATTTTTAAAAGCCGGTTGGAAACACATTTGTACTCTGTAGCTTTCAATCCTGACCAGTCTTTATAGTCATTACTGTGTATGTTTCCTATTTTCTCTCTACTCTGTGCAGCACTTTGGCTCAAGCTGTTTTTAAATGTGCTGATAAATAAATGTAGATTTCTTTGAATAAAACAGTGGAGCCGAGCTTTGAGCTCAGTGTGTAACAGTGTGTGTGTGAGAGCCATGTAATGTCCATGTGTGCATGCTGACTGTGCTGCTCTGACCCCCCTCCTCCTTTCAGGGTGGAGCCTGCTGGAGTCCGATGGTTGAGACCAGGTCTGAGGAAGTGTAAGTGTGTTTTTAATGGGATTCATGAAAACAAAGCAGCACACATTCAACCATCTTCATCATGTCAGGAGTCATCATCAAAGTGTCAATCAATGAACAGATGATGGATCAATAACTGCAGCTGGATTGTGTTTGTTCTCTCCATCAGATTCCTGTCAACTCACAATCGACACAAACACAGTGCACACAGAGCTCCAACTGTCTGACAACAACAGGAAGGTGACACGTGTGGAGGAGGTTCAGTCATATCCTGATCATCCAGACAGATTTGATGTTTATCCTCAGCTGCTGTGTAGAGATGGTCTGACTGGTCGCTGTTACTGGGAGGTCGAGTGGAGAGGAGGGGTTAATATATCAGTGAGTTACAGAAGCATCAGAAGGAAAGGAGACAGTAATGACTGTTGGTTTGGACGCAATGATCAGTCCTGGAGTCTGGAGTGTGATGAAGACGATGATGATGATCCCTTTACTGTCTGGCACAATAACAGTCGAACATCCATCTCCTCCTCCTCCTCCTCCTCCTCTGTCTCTAACAGAGCAGCAGTGTATGTGGACTGTCCTGCTGGCACTCTGTCCTTCTACAGAGTCTCCTCTGACACTCTGATCCACCTCCACACCTTCAACACCACATTCACTCAAACTCTTTATCCTGGGTTTATGGTCTGGTCTGGTTCCTCAGTGTCCCTGTGCTGAGTGGAGTGTAAAGAGTGTCTCCTGTTACAGAAACACTCTGACTGTTGAACAGATAGTTCAGTCTGTACATGTCTGTCTCTTTCACTCACAAACACGTTTTCAGATTCATGGATTCAATCAGTTGATGTTTGAAACTCTTCTAAATGATTCCTTGTAAACTTCTTCCTCTTCAGTCACAAACAAACAGGAAGTGATGTCACATGTGTTCCTGTCCACACAGCAGAATGAGTCTATTGCTGACAGTGATGTACAAACAGAGTGAGCATTTCTGAGGCCCAAAATAAACTGAGTAGTTCACTGAATGAACAATGGACTGTGAGCTCAGTTCCTTCATCATTAGTATGGATTATATATGTATATGTATTATATTAGTATCATATATATCAGGTGCTGCTGCTTTCAGTCATTGTGCAAATGTGCTGTTTGTAAGCTTGTAAAGCTGCAGTCAGCTGAGACTGAAGAAGTCACCTGATCAGTGAGCAAACGTTTCTGAAAACGTCCAGATGAACAGAATCAACCTTTTGGGATCAGCCAGCAATGCAGCATCATTGTTGTTCAGCTTCAGAGGTTTGCAGGAATGAACTGATGACCAGAAACAGCTGCAAAGTCCAAGAAAATACCAGCTGGAGTTCAGCTGCATTTGAAGAAGTCAAAGAAAAGTAAGGATGGCAAAGGGCGACGTTTTCTTCCAAAGAGCTGCAAACATGGTCGACGCCTCATTAGAAGAATCATCTGGACATTTGTGAGGAACTCTAACCAAGAAAGCAACGTCACACAGATCCAACAGACAGTTTCCATGACTGCAAGTGTTGAGTGGAAAAATGCTACATTGCATTATTGCATCCTCTCACCACAGGAGGCGCTGTTGGCACCACTGATTGCTGATCAGCTGTTCTCTGATGATCTGATTGATACTGTGAATAACGGGACTCACTGAACTCTGTGACACAGTGAAGATTACAGAGTTTAACTTCACCCTTTAAGACTGACCACAGAACCAAGTCCGCCAGAGCTTTTGTTATATTTTTACATGCTGTGGAGCCATTTGTGGGAGCATTTCAAGTTGCTATACATCAATACAACTGTTATAGCCCTAATTTTAATAATATGTATGCATTAAGTCCATAGTAACTACATAAACTGCAAAAAAAACCTCTGCTCATCCATCTCTGTGTGTATCAGGATACATTTGGTTCATAATACACAGAAAAATCAGAGTTATTACCTGTAATAAATGTGAAAGATTCCTGCAGTGATAACCAGGCAGGACTGAAACACATCCAAGCTGTCACCACGGTAACAGCACCGCCCATCCACAGGTGAGGGGAGGAGCAAAAAGAGGGACTTTGACCATTTTATACTAAAAACACTCAACTAATGTTTCTAATATGAAACAAATAAGCCCACATTAATGTGAGCGTTTATTAAATAATAATAATGATGATTTCCTCCTGATCTCATTTCCACAGCAGAGAAAACTGTGGTGTATATTGAGGTGGAGGGTGTGGTCTGTGGCTCAGGTGTAGAGTGAGGGTGGGGTGCACCACAGCAGCATGCTGGGACTGCTGAGGGTGGAGGAGGGAGTGATGATGACATCAGAGCTGCAGCACAGAGACCAGTGAACACACAGTCTGTTCATCTTTGCATAGATACAATATACAGCACAATATTGAATGACAGACACGCTGTGGGAGCTTCCACAGATACACTGACATCAGCATCCAGAGTCCTCCTGCTGCTCCCCCCTCAGAGCCCCGTGATCAGCACCAACACATTCAGTTAGATGACAGAGTCCAGCTGCAGCTAGAATCAGCTCCCCTCTGTGAACAACAGCACAGCGTCAGTGTTTCACACTCAGTGAAAGGAGGAAACAGCAGAAGAACACCATGTGTGCTACGTTTCCCAGGACACACTACAAACTGCACAAATACAGAGCAGCACGTGGAAGGACCTGGAGCTGCATTTACAGAGCTGCAGACAGCGTGATGTCCTGTATGGACAGGTGGAAGGAACCAAGTCCTCAGCTGGAACACTCGTGTTTGTCCACAGACAGGAAACACAGCAGGAAACTTCCTCACAGAAGTGCAGCTCATGGATAACACACTTCCTGTCAGTCAGAATGAGGCTGCAGCCAAACACAGAAAGGTGTTTTTGTCCAGATGAGCCCAGAGAAGAAACACGAGTGTTCACAGACATCAGAAGCTCAGAGAGGTGAAACATGAGGTTGGAGTCCTCGTCAGCATCCAGAAGAGCTGCTGTGAAACCCTGAGTACTCATGACAGACTCTGATGGCACAAACACATCATGATTCAAACAGAAAGACAAACATGGAGCTCCTGATCCTCCTGCATGAGAACAAGCTGACATGAGCGCTGTGTCTGAGAGTGTCTCCCTGTCACAGTGACAATAACACAGCTGCTGCTCACAGTCATTAAACTGACCTGAGGTCAGCTGTGCTCCTTACATATGAACCATGTGACCTCACATCAGTGCTGTGGATGACTGTAGTCATAGAAGAGTAGAGCTGTAGCAGGTGGTGTGAGGAGGAGGTGGTGTATTCTAGTTAACGCAGTACTGAAACACTCCAGCAGAGGGCGCTGTTAAGTCCTTATTGTAACACAGTTACTGTGTGCAGTTAGACTTCATACATAATCTGCACTTATTTCCATCAGACATGCTGTCAGGAAATGATTGGTTTCTATTGATTCTACTTCCTGTTGACTCGTTTGATGACAGTGAAACAATCACAGCTGATTGTGTGATGATGTAAACTGTCACTGTTACATTCAGTGTGTGTGACATAATGTTAGTGCAGGCTGATAACAGCCTGGTTCTGTTAGAAACACATGAACGTGTCCATAGATCAGTGTGTGTTTAACATGAGAGCTTCAGCCCTGCTGATGTGTTAAATAAAGACATGCAGGAAAACTGATGAGACTCTGAAATAACTCTTTATATTTATAATGTAACTCTGCATCAAAAGAACAACAAAGGATCCCAGACAGGTTTCTGTGAACAAAGACCATTCTGATGTTTCTGTGTTTCTAACACTTTGACATTATTAGTAAACAGACTGCAGTGAGCAGCATTTATAAAGAGCTTCTATATAAAGATATGACAGCTGTTTGACAAGTTTATCACTCTGTGTTTGGACCTGATCAGTCCAGCTGTTTACTTGAAACATCTTCATTTACCTGTTCTGTTATATTCATGTTCTTGTCTCTGTTGAAAACACATTTTAATGTCCCTCAGATTTTTCTCCCAGATGAATAAATATAAAAATGACACAAACTGACTGCAGCTACTTTTTGTCCTTTCTGTCAAAAACCTTCATGTGACTCATGAGAGACACGTTTCAGCTGTTTGTGACAGATCAGAGGCCAACAAGTCATTTATAACACTTTCCATCATTGTTTAAAGTTCTCAGTGTTTCTGTGTTGCTGCGTATAGGATCTCCCAGCATCATCACTGTGCTGTCCAATCATTGTGTGCGAGGTTACCCTTATAGTGCCATGTGTGTTTGCACAAAGAGAAGCATGTGTGTCAAATATAAATAAGCACAGAACAGAAACAGCTGCTCGTTTCTTCTGTTTAGAGTCAAGTTAGTGTTTTGTGTCTTTGTTTGAGGCCTGATGTCGAGCAGAGGTGTGTGTAACTGCACTGGTCTGTTATATGTGTGAAGTGTGTGCTTCTCTTCAGCATCATCTTTGTCACTGCTGATTCCTTTGTGTCATCATGTGTTGAGAAGAGAGAACAGTTATAACGGAGGAGCAAAAGGAAGCCCTGAAATCTGCATCAACAAGGAAGTGTTGGCTCACCAGTGATCCCAGCAGAGCCACTGGTTTGGCTCCAGTTGTTCTAGATTCAATGATGTTGTTGCTACAGATACATGTCAGCATCTTTATTGAATTTAATATGAAGCAGAAATGGTGTCATTAGGAGAAGAAGAGGAGAACAAGTCCGGCGAGGAGGCAGCAGCTCTTAAAGATGAAACAGCAGCTCAGCCCTGAGCTCAGAGAGCTGCACATGAAAAAGCTCCTCAAGCAGATCCTGTCAGAGGTTTGTCATCAACAGGAGGAACTGTTCACATCATAGGATGAAGATGCTGTCAGCTGGATGAAGAAGGTTATTTAATGCAAACGTTCACACTGAAGTCAAATTGTTGTCGTGTTGAACAGATTCATGTACTGATCGTCTCCAGAATGTTAGAAGAGCTTCAATGAATCATTAGAAACAACTTACAGCTGCACAGCTGTGTCAAACACATCTGTGTGTCATTGTGGGATTGTTGTGTTTCTACATGTGACACACGTCTAAAACATGCACACAATCTGAACACAAACAGGGACTCATGTGTTCCCACAGCCAGATGCTGAGAGCCATTTCCTTGTAGTCCTGTGTCTACATACATGAACCATTAGATGTTATTGGAATGATTGTCAGCTCTGATAGTTTCATGTGTGTTTAGCTGGACGCTGTTTGATCCTCGACATGTTTAAAGGTGTCCAGTCCTGAGACACTGGGGCTGGAAACAGCTGTGATGTCATTGGACTGTCACACAGACAGAAGTGCATGAAGTGAGCAGCCGAGGAGCCGCTGATGTTTTGGATTCAACAGCATTTGAAAGGTCGACACAGACACATTTGCACACAGAAAGCTGAATCTGTCATATGCCACAGTGAACTCACTGTTCAGTGTTTTTCAGGAAGCTTCTTAACTGCCTCTGCTGCCAAACAAGCAGCTGATGTCCTTGAGAAGAAGCTGAAGAAGTCTTCAACAACAAATACAGGAAGTGGACTTTCAAATACTAGATTCACTTTAGACTCACAGAGAAATGACTCAACCAGCTGTGTTTGACTCTATGAAAGGTCAGTGTGTGTCTGCACACAGACTGTTGTGTTGGACTGTTATTCAGTTGTCTGCTGAATGTTTTCAAATGTCTGCATCTCAGCTGTGATGAGGCTGGGGGTCATGGGAGGCCACCGTAGCAGCCTCTTCAACATCATGACATCATCATAAATGCTGCTGGACTGTCTGATGGGCTGACGGTGAAAAAGCCGTCGGGAAGGAAACAGAAGACATTTCAGAGGCTGCAGCAGATTTCTTTGATTCGGGGCCTTTTTCAGCTTTATTGGACAGAGCAGTGAAGATAAGTGACAGCAAAGCAGAGAGAAAGGGGGCGTGGCCCGGGTCAAAGCCAGGCCAGCTGCTCTCCACCTCGTGGTCACCTGCTCATCCTAGTGAGCTCCACCAGCAGCCCTTTCACACACTTTACACTGTCAAACACTGTGTGTGGACCTCAGCTAACAACAGGCTACATTTAAGTCTGGACTACATGCTTTTATATTGTTTTTATTCCATCAGCAGCTCAACATCATGAGCAGCTTTGACATAAAGACATCAAACTCAAGCTGACTTTAAACTACTTTTAATACAGGGGCTCAAAAACAACAACATCTTTATTATATATCAGGACACAAAGTCATTTCATCTCAAAGGGAAACAGCTTTATTTGGAATAACCAGCACTATCAACTGGTTTGGGATCTCCACCAGTTTCATGTCTTTGCAGCTTCTCCAACAAAGTTCCTGTAAAATCAGCATGTTTGTCTTTATTGGTTTGATAGTGATTGATTATTCAGTCCCAATCTGCTGTCATCTAAAGAACAAAATGATGTTTCTATGAGTCACAAAGCTCCAGATGTTGTCGGCTTCACAAAGAAAACAAAGAACTTAAACACAAAGTGTTTGGAGCCAAAATGTTCCCAAGCTGCTCTTTTTGAAATGGCAGAGGTACAGTGGTGTCTAACAGCACACTGTGGAAGGCAAACATGTTATTGTTGGATGAAACTTCATGAATCCTTTGTAGATTTGAGCTGTTGGAGCCTTTCTTTTCTCTTCAGGTGTACAGATGCTGAGGAGGCAGGTGAAGCAGGTGGAGCTGTTGTGATGCTGGCAGAGGGTGTGTCTTAGTAACTCTGTGAGGCAGAACTGGATCCAACATTGTGGATGTGTTGATGTTGGAGCCATTAAGAGTCTCTGGCCACACTGTAGGATTTCCCTTTGATCCACTGTGGGGGCATTTTGGAGTCTGTCAGTGAAACTCTTCATGTTTGTGTTTGACTCCAGTTTATAGAAACAGAGAAATGTGTCATGCTTTTGTTCGGCCTCCACAAATACACACATTTGTTCATTGGTTGGACTTTTTGGAAGGAGACACATTGAAAACCATGTTAATAAGATCTTGTTGTTTCCTGTGGATCCGACACAGAGAGTGGACTTCAGACAGAAAGCGTGGAAGAGATTTTAGAGGCCGTGTGTGGCAACAGGAAGTTTCTGTGTGTTTGCTGATCTTACATGTGGAAAACAACACGTGATGTTTGTGAAGTTCTACAATGATCATTGTTCTCACAGCATTTTGAGTGGGAACAGTTCAAACTGGGAGTAGTGGGAGTTATTTACTGATTGAAACAAGCTGAATGTTTCTGTGACGATGAAGATCAGCAGCTCAGCTGATCAATGAACTGACATCTATCAGTCGTTTCATGAGATGAAGTCATCAGCAGACATTTGTTCTGACTGTGTGATGAATGTCAGAACGTCAGGGCTCTGCTTTAGTCACTGCTTGATGATCATTGGCTCATTGTTGAATCCAGGGCCCAGTCTGACCTCTGACCTTTGCTGCAGGTCTTCTGTGTTATCTCCACTTTCATGTCTGATCTTCTGCTGTATCGTCCAAAATAAACATCTGGATCATTTCCAACACTTCAGCAGATCTTTAGTTTGGGCAGTGCAGCACAGAATAACACATATTGTACTATACTGCCCACTTCCTGATCTTATTGGATCTGTGTGTGAGGTTGGTGAAGGAAACACATGTTTACTGAGTGAGTCGCTGCCATTAGGAACTAGTTTTTCTATCACAGCCTGGAAATCACACAGGACCATTTCTGCAAGTGAAAAGTCGTCATTGGAGGAAAATGATTGTGTAGTTTGTGCGACTGAAGAATTGTCCCAACTACATGTGCTGCTGACCCTTGACCTTTTCTTTAGGTGCACAGAGGAGTCTGTGGGAACATCCAGAACTGAGGCATCTTGTGTACAAACGTGTTCAGACCAGATGTCAAATGATGTCAGATGTCATCCGTGAATGGATGCAACTGTGGATCGTTCCAATAAAATGAGGCAGTTTTGTAAGTACAAGCCCACTACAACCCATCATCAACATTTTAAATTACATTATACATCTTCACTGATATAAAGCACCACTATTTTAACCTGATTCACTTTTTCCACCCTAACAGTTCATTCCTCAAATCAAACAAGATATTTGACCCTAAAAAAATGCATCAACAAATAATTTTGTAATAAAATATTTATTCTTCAACTTTTACAAGTGAAATCAAACAAGTGTGTTTAAGAGTGAAACCAGAGTGGAAGCTGCTCATATAGAGTCCAACCCAGGCTAAAGTAAGCTGAGTAGAGCAGCACCATCAGTGTCGGCTCTCTGAACACGGTGCAAGATCGCCATCTGCAGGACAAAACTAGTTTTTCTCGCCCTCCTCGTCAACATCAAGATGATGTCATCGTACAGCAACTGATTCCCTGTCCGTCTGGAACAAAGCATTTACATTAAAAAGACATTTACAGAAAATACAAACACCAACAACACATCTCATCATCACATGATATTTTATTATTTATTATATTATGTATTTTTATTGTACCATCAACATCAACAAATACCAGCATATTTTCTTTGAGATTGAGTAGAGTGAACCTTTCCCTTGGTTCACTTCCTGCTCGCAGCATCAGCTGACCTCTGACTTCCTGGTTAAGGTCTCTCAGCGTTGACTGGAATATCAAATCGGACTCACACCATGTTCTTGTAATGTGGTCATGTCTGTCAGCTGTTTGAAGAGCATCTCTGGCCTAAACACAATAGGAAGAACAACAACACGGCAAAAAAAACCAACACATTTCCATATTAGATGAAGGGCACCGTAACTGGAAATGGTAACATTCATCTGATGCTGCTTTGGATTTATCTTCTGTTTTAGATCAACTTTGATCACTTCGAGCCATCTTAAGTCCGTTTGTTCTTCTCACTCACTAACGTCTCGTATGATTTCAGATCCCTGCTGTTCCCCAGCTGCCCTGTAGGTGGCCTCAGTGTGTCTCACACCATTTACAGATGATTACAGGTCGTTTACAGTTCAAACAGGTCCAACATAAGAAATATGTAGAAAATATCCTGCTATAACAGTTTGGGTCAAAGTGCAGATGTTCCAGATGTTCTGAGTCTGTCTGTGTTTCATGTTAACATGTAGATGTTGGACCAAAGTGAAGCTTTTTGATGTGACAGCAGGAATGTGAAGTGTAACTCTGAGCTGTAGGAAATGAAACTAAACGGACTTTTTCTCCTTTATTTATAGGAAAGTGTAGGAGAGCAACAGATGAACAAGCATTACTGTAACAGGAAACATCAGAGGACCTTTATGTTCATCATCATCACTGTTTCCTTGTTCTGTCACAAACACACAACACTTCCTGCTCTCTCTCTGATGGATCTGATTGGCTGTTTCATTCACAGGAGGTCAGGGCGTCACACAAACAGCTTTAACTGCACAACGACACACTTTAAATCATCTGCAGACAAACCTGTGTGTTTGATTTATGAAGAAATAATAAAGACGTGTGTACAGCTGTCCATGAAGCAGCTTCTCACACAAACTCTGACACTTCAGCCACTTTAATTCCTGCAAAGCTGCGTAATAAAGAGCTGTGACTGCTATGAGCTGCTGATGATGACTGCATGAAGCTCTCAGCCGAAGCTTCTTTCATTTATTTTAATGTTAATGTCGCCTTTTTAAGTCTGTGTGAGGATTTTAATGACACACATTAAAGGAGCTTCTTTGATTAGAACCAAATTCATGTTGATTTTCAGCCTGAAATGATAAAAACTTTAATAATTCTGTTTATAATCATCAACCTGGAGACTAATGAAAAGTATAATAGTGAAAAAAAGCCTTTATTATTTGAGTAATGCCTGAATCTGCTCAGAGACAACACAGAGGTGTTGATGACAGTTTGACATTAACTGAATTAAAAACTAGGGCTGTCAAATGATTAAAATTTTTAATCAGATTAATCACAGCCTAAAAATTAATTAATCATGATTAATTGCAACTCGAAATATGACCAAAATGTGTGCAAACATACGGACAGATAGCGGATTTTTACACACTTGTTAGTGTTATTTAATGCTAAGACCACGCTGAGTGGCCTGCGTTCACTCAGCGTGGTCTGACGTAGGCTGGGTGTTGTGCTGGAAGCGAATTAATCACAGCCTAAAAATTGATTAATTGCAACTCGAAATATATGTGTATATATGTGTAAAAATCGGGACAGATAGTGGTTTTTAACACACTTGTTTGTTTTATTTATTATTAATTGTGAGTACAAACAGTACAAGCAGAACAGGGCTTCAAATAATTGTGAGGGATTTTTACTGAATGTTTTCCACCCGTTTAAATCTAGCACATTGTTTTATCCATATACATCTTCAAGTTCACAGAACATAGGCCTAATTCAACAGGCAAAATAGAAAAAATCTCCAATCATCCTTTTGGGTAAGGTAGATTAGTGCAAAAGAATATGAACAACAGTGAAAAGTATTGTTTAAATCACATTCAACCATAGAACAAGCTCTAAACACACGGTCCTCTGGTCTACTCATCCTTCAGCCAGTTGCTGAGACAAACCAACTTGTCCACGTTCTCTGAGTGCAGAGCAGACCTCTTCTTGTTCACAATGTGCCCTGCTACAGAGAACAGCCTCTCACAGGGCACTGTGGAGGCAGGAGTGGCCAGGTATCTGCGAGCAAGGCGGGCCAGCTGGCTGTGGGCTCCTGCATGAGCTGCCCACCTTAGACAGTCCTCTAAGGCAGTGCAGGGCTCTGCTCTGTAGCGCTGTATGGCTCTGTCCTGCTGTACCTCCTCCTCTGACTCAGAGTCAGAGTCCATCTGCAGCAGGCTCAGCCTCTTCTTGGCTGGACCTTCTTCTGCAGTGTGTGATCTTCTAGGAGAGTCTTCATGCAGCATGCCTGCCAGTGTGGTCCACACTGCTTCTCTGTCAGTCTTGGGCACACTGCGTAGGTCTTTAAAACGTGGGTCCAGTGCAGTTGCGATCTGGAGCCATGCATAGTTGGTATGTTCCTGGCGGGAAGCAAGGTCTTCCTTAAACTTCTCTTTAAACCTCACCACATATGCAGGGTCCTCATCAGTTACTTCCATGACACGGCGCAGGTGGCAGAAGGCTGGTAGAACTACAGAGCAGGAGACGTAGGCCTCTCCTCCCAGCAGTTCAGTCACATATCTGCAGTGGAATACACACACACACACACACACACATACACACACACACACACACATACACACACACACACACACACACACACACACACACACACACACACAGATAAGACAGCAAATTAAAAAAAGCTTTTTAATACTAGGTAATATTAATAAAATATTTGATTTCATTTATTTTTTAAATAAGACATTTTCATAATAACAAAACTGATTTAAGATGTATGTTTGATACATTTAATCTAAACCTACAATTATGGTCACAATGACAGGCTCACCTGCAGGGCTCTAGAAGTGTCTCCAGTCTCTGAAGTTTGTCCCACTCTGGAGGCGTCAGGAGGACAAGTTTATGCTTTTGTTTATCCAGAGTCGCGGTTACTGCAGTTTGGTTGCGGATCAAGCGCTTCACCATCTCCAGCGTGGAGTTCCAGCGTGTAGGCACGTCCTGGGCCAACGGCTCCTGCTTGCGCCCCAGTGACACCTGCTCTGCGTTCAGCTCTGCTGTGTTTGCTGGGCTGTGCTTAAAATGGCCAACAATTTTGCGGCATTTGGCCAGCGCAGTGACAAAGCCACTGTCTGCGAGACTCACTGTGATGCATCTCTGTAGAATGTGCGCGGTACACGGCATGTGATTGAATGGCATGATGCGAGCCGCAGCGATCATATTGCGCGCACTGTCCGTGCCTACTGTTGTCACCTTCTCCTCAATTCTCCACCTGCGAGCAACAGTCTGGAACTGCTCTGCACAAGCCTCCGCAAAGTGCCGCTCTTCCGTTTTCATTATAGTCAGCGCAAAGGATGTCAGACCCCAGGCTTCAGTGATTAAATGCGCAGTAACTCCCAGGTAATTGTTATTACTCAATGATGTCCAGTGGTCTCCTGTCAGAGCCACGCATTCTGTGTGAACCAAAGCCTCTTCTTTTTTCTTTTTCTCCGTTTCATACAGTTCGTGGATTCGAATTGTTATTGTGCTTCTCGCTGGGGGCTTGTAGGACGCGTCCTGAGATGCAACCTTTAAAACATCCGCAAAGCCCTTGTCCTCCACAATGCTTAGTGGTCTACAGTCCTTTGCTATCCATTTGGCTATATTGTCGGTCAGTTTGTCCAAAGAAGACTTACCGAGTGGCCTGCGTTCACTAAGAGTGGTCTGACGCAGGCCGGGTGAAGCTGCTGCCCCGACAAACGCGTGTTTGGCATTAAGGTGGTATTTTAAGGTCGAATTTGAACGGTGAAATTGAAACTCTTTACTACAGTGAGTGCAAATTACAACGCGTTTGTTTATTGTCCCATCTATGTTCTTCTTGTATTTGAATTCCCCATCCAGAAGGCCATCCTGTTCCTGCTTCTCCATTTTCAGTGGCGCGGTAAACAAATCAAGTGGAATTATGGGAGTGACTTTTTTTTTTTTTATCTGCGTGTTGCGCTAAATAGTTAAATATTCTAACGTAATTAATTCCAAAATTTAATTATCGCAATTAACGCGTTAATTTCGACAGCTATATTAAAAACAAAGTGCTCTTATTGTGAAAATCTGCCTCCTACTTCTTTAAATCATTTTTATGTATTTTTTAACCTCACAGTGAAACATTGAGGCATTAATCTGACACAGTTTGATCAGCAGCTGTGTTTTCACTGACGTTTCACTTTGATTTGTTCAGACTGAGCAGAGAGGATCGGCTCTCTGTGTGCGCACTGCTGAGAAACACAAGCTCATTTCTGCTGTTTCATGAAAAGTGTTATGGAGGAACAAGAAGTTCAGCCTCTAAACTCTCAGCGTGAGGACTGAGTGAAGAGTTTCAGAGCAGAGAGTTTTGGCTCACAGCTTTTAGCGTCTACACAAAGAGACGATTACGCACTTGATCTGAGAACATCTCCACCTCCTACAAACAAACTCTCCTACGAGCAGCTGTCACAACCACAACAGGCAGAAGACTGGATTTCTTCAGGTCAGATTTACTGCAGTTTGCATAAATTGTGTGTCACAGACATTGTAGTTCACATTTGTGTGACTCGTTTAAATCTTCTCCTCCTGAAAGTGAAACTCTTACAAACACATCAGGCCACAACCTGCTGCAGGTTGTGCAGCAGGTTGTGGACATCGATTCATTAATGTTGAATTCTCTGCAGCTGCTCTGTTGCCATGTTGTTGCAGTACCGTATTTTCACGACCATAAGGCGCACTTAAAAGTCTTAGATTTTCTTCAAAAAGTACGGCGCGCCCTATAGCGCAGTGCCCCCTATGTGTTGTAAGGAGGACGTAGTAGAGAACACCATGAGAACGTTAAAGGGTGAAGTGTGGGCGTTGATCGTATATGCCGGGACAATCGCACATACGTGTATAAAAGAACAGGTATGTGCGTTATGCAGGACATCGTTGTTTTAACAACCCTGAAAATGGCAAAGAGACACGCTTACGAAGCACAGTTTAAACTGAAGGCCATCAGCTACGCGGAGGAACATGGAAATCGAGCAGCGGCGAGAGAATTTAAGGTTAATTTAATGAATCGATGGTTCGCAAGTGGAGGAAGCTGGAAAACAAGCTCCAACAGGTCAAGAATACGCAGCTGAGTTTCCGCGGACATAAGGCGATTGATAGAGGATTTTTATGAAATACAGTATAATCAAGTGTGTTTTATTTTCTAGTGTTCATATATTTTCACATAACCAAGCCTATTGTTAAACAAAACACAATGCATTCCTTACTTCAGTGTTTGAGATGTTTGACAAGACAGGATATACATGCATTCTTTACTTCAGTGTCTGTGATGTCAGATAAGCATGAATACTGCTGTGTCGTTATTTTTCAGTTTGTGTGCAGAGGTTAGATAGCTAAGACAATGCCTGAGCTCTCCCCTTTCCGTTAAAAGAGGAAGTGCTATGTAATCCATTTTGAACTATAAATAAAGCAAGCAGCCTGTACTCGTTGTGTCTGTCTTCTCAGAGGCATTCACCCGTGTACACGTTCTTAAACTCTGAGTCGGTCTGCAGTGTCTTATTTCTCTTACTTGTGAACAGATGTCTAAACCCCTGACATTTAATTGGTCCTTCGTAGCCGGATAACTAACTGTTATTTTTAACGTCTAGTTGTCCACAGACGGTTTTCATCGGATTCTGACGTCGTGTTGCCTGCGCTGGAAAAAATCTGTGCACAGTAAAAAGGAAAATCCGGGAGCGTGAATTCGATCTCTGGTCAGCGAGGCCCCACGACGCCAGGACCAGATGTGCCGGATCCAAAACGCAGCGCCACAGTAAGGTGAATATGAAACACTGCATTCCATCTAGCGCTAAAATACGTTGATATTGAGATTTTCCTTTAAAATAGTGTGTAAACCTGGTTAGCGCCGACAGATTTCAATCCAGAAGGGATTTAAGAGACAACAGGCAAGAGCGAAATTCTAGAAATCGCTATTAAAAGTTCCGGTTGCTTTGGGAAAGCAGCTGTAACGGAACGAGTTCCGGTCGCTCTGGGAGTGGCTGCAACGGAACAGTTAGAAGGTTGCACAATAAAAATACGGAAAGTCTCAATAAAAATTATAAAAGCGCGCTCTGTTTGTGTTAACAAAGAGAAGTGAGTTGTCATTTACGACCCAATACGCGGTCGAACCCTTCTCAAGCTGTTTTCCTGTGTACACTCACGAACTGGCTGGAGTGGGAAACTAAGGTTGTGCGTCATCACGTAAAATCAATAACCGCTTTCTCAAATAGTGAGAAAGTAGAAGGCTGTTATTGATCACCTGCCCGCTCCTTTGTGCCAGAGAAGGTGTCACAGTTCTGACGTAATTAGTTTAAAATGGGTAACTCTAAAACTAAAGTAAAATTAACAGCAAATGAAGAGTGGTTAGAAAAAAACTGTTCAAATGCAGGAATAGTCAGTGCAAAAAGGTGGAGAAATACAAAATAAAATATATTGTCCAGCTTGGCAAGGCAAATGCACCCCTGATTTAATAAATGCTTTAAAAACCGCTTTGCAAAAAGAGCTATATGTGGAAAAAAGTCAGAAGAAAAAAGCAAAACGTCTAGCAGAATGGCATCTTTTCAAAGTGATGATGACAGACGTAGAAGACGTGGAGAGGAAGGAAGTGAAACAAATGAAGCGGAAGTTTACAATATAGAACAACTGCTGCTAGGGTCAGAAGCCAAACCAGCAGTTGTAGTATATGTGAAAGGTGTGCCGTTAAAAAAAAATGTTTTGAGACACAGGAGCTTGTAAAACTGTTTTAACTGTAGAAGTCCCAAATGTAACATTCTCAAAAAACACTATAATTGTGAAATCAGCCTCAGGACATGTGACAAAACAGCATCTAACCGATCCCCTTTTTATGTCACATAGAGATAGTGGCCGTGGCTGCAAAAATCAGTGCATTTATGACCCATCATGCCCAGATTGTATGAAATAAATAAAAGGAAATCATTCATATGAAGACCTTTTCTTTTTTTTTTTTCTTTTTTTTTTTTTTTCTTTTTTAAATGACATCAGAAACAGCAGTATGCGACATTACGTGATGGCAGAGCTTCAGTTCATCCTTTGTCATTTTTTTTTTTTTTTTTTTTTAATAAATAGGACAGGGGGAATGAATGAGAGAAAGAGGGGGAGAGAAAGAAAGAAAACCAAAGGGGAGAAGAGACGGTGAGAAGGGGGGGGAAGAGAGAGAAAAAAAAAAAAAAGAACTCCTGGGTCACCTGTATGGAGAAAAAAAAAACAAACAAACAAAAAAAACAAACAGAGGAGACAGCAAACAACAAAGAGCAACATAATAATAGAGAAAACAAAGCACCATCACAATAAACTAGCTAGTCATAGATATCAATATTTACTAAATAATAAACGATATTGTGCAGCACGCAAGATAGACAGCGCACAGTGTGCTTTGAGGCAGCAGCCAAGAAAGCTTTAGTCCGCGTCTGTGAATACCCATGTGTGCATACCTGTGTGGATCAGCATGCTTGCATTCCAAAGGTTTCTCCATGTAATGATCTGCTAGGGAGTGTGGGGGGGCCACAGCCCTGTCCTCCAGGGTGTGAAGCAGGTATGGAGGAGATCAAAACTCCAGATATCCAGAGGCCCCCAGAACACAAGAGACCATGGAAGACCAACAGAGGGGCAGCCGCGCCACTGTTCCAGTAAGAGCTGAGGAGAGTCCCAGATGAGGGCTCGCCCAGCAGCCGCGGAGCAGAAGTCAGGGGGAGTTGCAGTGACGCGCCCGTGAGCTCCGCCGGCCCCCAGCTGTGCCTGAGTGACCGAGCCCCAGGCCGAGAGGCCGGGGGCACCCCACCTCCAAAGGGGCCCGAGCGAGCCCCAGGCCCCAGGCCCCGACAAGCGGCCGCCAAGGAGTGAGCCGGTGTGTACCCGGACGCCCACCCCCAGACACAAAGAACCACCAACACACCGACACCTGAGGGAGTCCGCCACCGGCAGGGGAAGTGGTGGTGGGTGGAGATAGGCCTCCAAACCTTGGAGGGCCTGAGGTGTCCCCAGAGAGGTGGCGTCTGATACCCAACCTGACATATAGACACAGACATACAGGCACACACAGACACAAACATCCATTCCCACCCTCATGCTCTCATATGCACTCACTCCACACTCAACCAACGTGGAGACAGACATAAAGAGACGCTGTACACACAATCACACTCCCCAAGCGTACTCTACAAACCGGGTCTAGGTACCCTTGCCCCTGGAGGGGGGAATTGCACCCAGACCCAGGTGGTGTTACCCTTTTCCCTGCGGTGGGGAGAGGCAGACCACCCCGACTCCGCAGCAGCAGGGAGGCCCCACACCCCAGACCGCAGTCGGACGGCCAACTCCTCCTACTAGCCCTCCCGCTCCAGCAGGCCGCAGAGAATGGGGGTGGGAGAAGACTCCAAACCTCCCTCCACCCGCTCATTGTAGTGTTGATGCATATGTGTTCTAAGGTGCAATTAAAACCCAGGAGGGCATGGAGCTACCTGCCAAGGAGCAGCAGGTAAGCGCATAGTCCCTCCTGCTAGCCCTCAATGACTAAGTGTATTTAAAATTGAGAGGTGGGCAACGACGTCAGGGGTGAGGTATACACCCTGATGGTGATTTGGATGAAGACCTTTTCTAAAAAAAAAAAAAAAAAAAAAAAAAAGAGAGATGCATAAGGTAGATTAAGGCTGTATCATTGTACAGCCAAGGAAAGTGTGTGAAAAGATAAATGTTTCCATCCTGGAGGTGGGTGAGACTGCAGCTCATTCACGTCCTTGATGGATACAAAATAAAATATAATAATAAACTACTTGGTTCGACATGCAACAGAGAGAATGCACGTGACTGAAGGTTGGATCTGAGATGAGGCAAACAGAAGACCAGTCTAAAAGTAGGCACAAACCTGTTCAGAGATGAAGCAAATTGTACAGATTGGATGAACTATAAATTATCTGTTTGCTGAGTAAGATGATCCTAACTATTAAATTATCTCAGTAGTAGTATAGTGATATACACTAGTAAAATATTGTAATATACTATTGTTACTATATAGAGAGAAAAAGATGATGATATTAATAATGATATAAAATTAATATTGACAAGAAGTATCCTAGTCAGTATGATGTGAGATGGACAATTGTTATGAAGTAGTCTGCACCAAGCTTAAGGTTTGCTCAAACTCAGTATAATGACATATGAAATGAAGAAAATAAAGGCAATATCTAAACCAATTAGGTGCATAGAGGCACTTAACCTGCTTGAAAACCTGTCATTTATCCTAGATAAATATTACTGAGATACAGAGCACATCTATAATAACAACTAATAAGCCAAACCCTGTAGATAATAACTAAACCTACAGGATTATGAAGCTGAATTAAATGTGTGGACACCGCTAAGTTGATGAGCATGTTACACATTTTCTTTTATTTTTTATTTATTGGTTTTTTATAGCAGAGGCTGCATGCTATTAAAAGCCAACACATGCAGCTGTCTGTGAGCTCAGTTTCCCCTCACACTTCTGCTTTGTTTCTGGCAGCATTTTTCTTTGTCTTTTTGTGTCCTGACTCATGTATGTTTTTGTTTTTTGATTATTTTGTTGGTTTGGAAACAAATTTGTGCCGATACTTGAGGGATTGGGTGTGACGGGTACAAAATAATAAATAATAATAACACTATGAAAGTTGATAGTAGGGTGAGTGCAAGGCGGTGTGTGAAAAGAGGAAGTCTGAGAGAGAAGTGCGTGCGTAGGCAAACTGCAGAGTATGTGCGTCAAAAGAGGGTGTATTGTTTTTACATCAAGGTTTAGTAGAACTAAAGTAGAACGTCACAAACAAACAGATAAAAAAGTAAAATGAAGAGAGAAAATAACTGACAATTACATTAATGAATAGAAAACACACATACACAAAGTGCCATATGTGAAATTATTCTAGGAAAGAATCAGAAGTGGGATAGTTTAATATAAGATGCAATGAAGGAAGCAGCTTACACTCCTTTAATTTCCAGAGCCAGTGTGTTCCCTCCCCTGCCCACTTGGCCCCCGTATCAGGCGAGTATGGAAGGCTGGATAGCCCATGACGGGTAAGATCCCACCTCGAAACCCTGGGACAACCTAAGGCAGGCACAGTCACGATTACTCGGCCTCACTCAGTCCCTGTGAGCTCAGACTCACGGGTGAGATGAAGTGAAGAAGACGGGACCTCAAGGGTAAAGCCGCTGGGCTAAGGCGGAGGTGGAAAGTGGCAAGTGGAGCCCTAACTTCTGGCTGAGGACAAGGAACGCTGCTATTTAAGGTGGGAAATCAAAATTTGGGTTAGTAAATTTGGGAAGGAGAAAATTGACTGTTTAAAGGCAAAATTATGAAGGAGTCTGACACACTGGAAAAGCAACATATGCAAATTCACATACACAAACATAAAATACATTTGAGTTTGAAATTGAGGAACTCAAAGAAGCTATATGACAAAGTGAGTTATGAAAACAAAAAGTGATTAAAGTAGTTTTAAAAGAGTGACTTAGGAGTGCTCTGGGACTAAGTGATCAACAGTAGTGATCACTGTAGAAAGAAATAAAATAATTTAATAAGGTGGTAATGTTTAAACATATGTTTCTGTTGTTACAGCAACTCATTGAGAGATGACTCAGTATGCAAATTAGCTGAAGTGAGTGGTGACGGAGGAACTTCCTGTGTGTGTGTGTGACTGAGGCTTTCAGAAGAGGAAGCATAGCAGACAAGAGAAGTGCAGAGTTGGGTAGGACATTTATAGTTTAGTGATTATATGTTGTCGTAAAGGGGTTTTATGCTGAATTTAAGTATGTTAAAGGGGGTGATTTTTGTGTGCAAATTGTGTGGTTTTAATGAGACTTTCGGTGTATTGAGGGGGTGAGATTATGTGGTGGCAAAACTTGTGTGTTTAAGGTTGTTGTGGTGATGGGTTGATTCTGTCAGTAAGGTTTGGGTTGTTGTTGTTTTTGTTTTAATAGAGGGAGTTTTAGGAAACATGGACATGTCTAGGATTGGGCCCATTAGTTTGTAACAGTGCACTTAAAGGAAACCTGTCAGGTGATTTTGTTTTGTGTTTTGTGAGCTAATAATCAGCTCTATTTTTTCTCATTTCTGTTCTAAGCAGGCCTGCAACAGCGCTGACAAATTCTCGGGGAGAGCAAATAAAAGGGGGGCTTTCCAGATTACAATTGGCTGAGGAGAAAGCTACCTGTGGGGACTGATCAGGTCGTAAGTCCCTGTCCAAAATTGTAGGATTTTATGCGAGTCAATCCAGTCCAAAAGCATAAAGAAATATTTTCCTATGGAAAATAAAAAATGAATGAGCTCATTTTGCTGAGGGTGGAGTATCTGATCGTGCGGGAAGCTCCACTATTAGCAAATATATGGTGTGACTGCATGTGAGTGAATGTGTGGCTGGGTGAGTGAGGATGCATAAATGTGGACAAACAATTGGCTTTTACCAGAGAAAATTTCTGTTTTGTTGACTGGGGTTAGATTATGGGATTATAGTATATTGTTGGGAGAATGCCAAATGTTAAAGGGGAAACATTTTTGATGTAACTCATGTTACCATTAATTGGAGAAACACATGACTGATAATTGTTCTGTTTCAAGTTTATTTTTATGACATAGATTGGATCATGAGTGGGGAAAAACTAAGCATTTTGAGTTTTGTATAGTATTGTGACACATTTCATGTGTCAAAATAAAAGGGGGAATTTAGGGTTTAATAATTTAATTGTTTAATAATTTAGGATCATTTTAGGACTTTTTTGGTTCTTATTATGCGTGATTATGTTTGGGGGTTTGTTGATCATTTGGATATGGTAAAACTGAAACTGTTATTTTTATGTTAAGGTTAAAGGATTAAAGAGGTTGTTTTCTTTTGGATCTTTTAGTAGAATAGGCGCTTATAATGATTTTCTGGTTAAAAAGGTGACTTAAGATTAGAGTAGAGGCACTTGCAGCAGCGACAATTCGTGTACAGGATGTTGATGATAGCGAGCAACCGGACGGGAAACCAGCGCTTAAAGAGTTTTAAAGGGATGAGTAACGTTGAAGAATATATATAAATACAAGTCAATAAGTTAAGAACATAATTAGGATCATGCTTTTGATTAAAGAGTCCCAAATAGGATAAGTTAGGGAGGTGCAGGAAAAGGTGTTTTGCTTCCTTTGCAGAAGATCCCGGCGAGGATCCTGGAGGCCCCGAGGCTTGATGAACCACATCAGACGAGACGCAAGAGGAGCACTAGAGACGTGCAACCTCACGACTCAATCTGGGGAACTGACGTACCAGACGAATTCAAACATGGACCAAAGGACAAAAAGTAATGCTTTCTCTATTCCCGTGGGCAGGAAATGCCAAAAACATGCTCAGGATAGAGACACTCGACTACCGTTTTGGACTGTTTCTGAATGCTTCAACAAAGATCAACAAGGCTCAGAATGAAGAAATCGATGCAGTGCGCATCACAATAATGCAACACCGAGTCGCATTGGACGTGATACTAGCCGAGAAAGGAGGCTTATGTGTGCTCTTCAACACGACTTGCTGCACATACATTCCTGATAATGTGCACTCCAACAATATGACTGACGCACTGGACGTGCTGCGACAACTGAGTCAAGCTCAACGACAGGACTACATCACTGGTGAAGAGGACTGGCTCACATGGCTTCTTAGTGGGTCATGGAAGACGTTGCTCATGAAAGGACTAGTACTCGTTGGAGTACTGCTCATACTCCTTTGCTTATTCTCAACATGCATATTGCCCTGTGTCCACAGAATGGTAAACAATATGTTCACCACAAAACTACTAGCATATGTCTCCCTACCCCAATACGAACCACAAGCAGAGATTGAACTTGAAGAAGATGAATTTTAACTGATGATCATGTATGTTTTCACCAAATGACATGCAAGTTGAAAATGTGACTAACAAGTGACTATGCATTGATTAAACCTGTGAAAAATATTAACAACAGGAGGGATTGATAGAGGATTTTTATGAAATACAATATAATCAAGTGTGTTTTATTTTCTAGTGTTCATATATTTTCACATAACCAAGCCTATTGTTAAACAAAACACAATGCATTCCTTACTTCAGTGTTTGAGATGTTTGACAAGACAGGATATACATGCATTCTTTACTTCAGTGTCTGTGATGTCAGATAAGCATGAATACTGCTGTGTCGTTATTTTTCAGTTTGTGTGCAGAGGTTAGATAGCTAAGACAATGCCTGAGCTCTCCCCTTTCCGTTAAAAGAGGAAGTGCTATGTAATCCATTTTGAACTATAAATAAAGCAAGCAGCCTGTACTCGTTGTGTCTGTCTTCTCAGAGGCATTCACCCGTGTACACGTTCTTAAACTCTGAGTCGGTCTGCAGTGTCTTATTTCTCTTACTTGTGAACAGATGTCTAAACCCCTGACAGCGATCATCGAGCAAAGAACGAGCGGGAGAAGCGTTTCGACGGTCACCATTCGGCTAAAAGCAGTTTCACTTTCACTTTTTATGAAACGGTGCCATTTTTCCATCCGGACCAGGACTACGGTAGCGCAGCAACTTCCAGCGGATTATAAGGAAAAGCTGGCCATCTTCCGCTCCTACTGCAGCAAACACATCGGCGACAAACACATCCAGCGATGGATGACCGATGGAGACCACAGTTTCACCAAGAGTGGAAGGCAGCGCCGGGAGAGTTACGCCACAATTTGCCAATGGATTGTAGATGCTTGGGCTAACATGTCTGCTGGCACTGTTGTTCGAGCTTTCGCAAAAGCCGGCATCATTTCCGAGGAGCCGCACGGCACGGAAAGTGACTCTGACGGTGAAGAAAGTGAACCTGGCATGTTTGATGGAGATTTAGCGCAGCTGTTCAATTCAGACACAGAGGATGAGGACTTCGATGGGTTTGATGATAAAAATGTGAGTACCAAACTTTGTTTTGCTCCTGCTTTAGTTTTAAATACGCACACTTGTATGCTTGTGTGTTGTTGATGTGACGATTACCGGCAATAGAAATGTGAGTAAGGTACCGAACTCAGGTTTGCTCCCGCTTTATTTTTAAATACTCATACGGTACTTGTATGCGCCCTATGGTCCAGTGCGCCTTATGTGTGTGTTAAATACAGTAATGGCACACATAACTGAGACTGCGCCTTTTAGCACAGTGCGTCTTATGGTCGTGAAAATACGGTATATTAATAACTAACCTCGTGTTGTGGACAAATGATCTCAGTTGTTCTCGTATGGGCTCAAAATGTGGTCATAAATATTTTGTACTTGTAAAAAAGATTTGTGCGTGCGTAAAAAAGATTTGTGTGTGGACTTAGAAAAAAAACCCCTGCAAGTTACAAGTACGGATTTTGACCCTATTTTTCTTCCTTTCATCTGATTGGTCAATGTCATGTCAATCAACAATGTAACAATCCAATTAGAGAACAGATGGGTTTGGCTGTCGAGGGGCGCTTTTTTTTAACTGCAGGTCTTTGCCTGCATACATGCACATATGTCCCTCTGTGGGGGGTCACTCCCACTAGGTTTATATCTGGGACTCTCCACCATTTGACCTTAGAACTGAAGAAGCTTCTCGGATGAGAGGTGAAACGTCTTCAAGTAACTTAAAGAAGTCCAGACGCTTTTCTTTGCAAGCTCCTTTGACATTTGACCACGAGCAATCTTTTCTGGTTTCTTTGTAGCCAGAAACCAGCTCTCTCCTCGGCTTCCTCCACTACACGCTTCCCCCACGCCAGTCTCCTCCGTCACTATAAAGGGGAGAGTCATGAGCTCCATCACCCTCACCTGTGCCGTCCAACGTCCCGCCACCAGCCTCCACTGCAGCAGGCCAGAGACCACACCCCTGCCACAATAAGTAAAAGTATATCCTTGCTGTACCCTTAATGCTAAATGTGCTAAATTAACCGCTGCCTTTGCCCCTTTGGGATTATTCTTATGTCACTGGGATGTTGACCTTTGACCTTCACATTAGAGAGATGGGCAGACATAATTAGTGTATGAATTTTAAAGTAACAGGTAATAAAGAGAGTGCAGCAAATGTAGTCAGGTTTATTACTCTGTATCACACATGAGTGCCCGAGGGAGGCGGGGCTGACTGGGGAGACACAGGAAACAGAGAGACAGGGCTGACTCGACATGAAACGATGAAACGTGGGACACGGGAACAGAAACTAAACACAGGCTGAAATGAACACTGAGGGAGGGAGAACTAAGATTACTGAGAGCCTGATAAATAAGAAGAACAAAAACCAAGAAAAACAAGAGTCAAAGAAAACCAAAAACACAAAGCATTGGGCCAGGACCCACTGCTGTGACATTTATATGTGATAAAAACATTAAAAACTGCTCAGATGTTGAAATCTTTCTACGTATACTTTAGGTTCAGCTCTCCAGCCTGGCATTTGGTTAAGCATGATTCAAACATTTGATTTTGTTTAACTGGTTTTAATTATAGTTACTTTTTGTGAACATTTGTTGCAGCATTTAAAAATACATCATTTATTTTCAAACTTTTATTTGATTTAGAGCATCATATTTGACCAACGGAAATGTTTTAATTTCATATAAAATAACTGAAACAGTGAACTAAATATCTGAAATCTTTCCTTCCTTAAAAGTTATAATCCTACTTAAGTTATAGTGCAAACGCTTAAGCAACAAATATACTTGATGCTAATTAATTAATATTTCCCTTTGATGTTGCAACTATGCGGTCACTTCTGTCTTTAAACAAAATAATATTTTCCAGTTACAGAAATCATAAAGTCCAAACTAAAGTGCTACTGTTGCTATATGCATTTTATATAAATCATGGATGATGGTCCTGACATGAAGGAAGAGAAAGTTACAGGTTGCATCCTTTGACTTTGTCTCCGTGCCTTTGGGCGATTTTCAGAAGGACAGATGTTTCTGTTCAATTCTTAAATCAATTTTTTCAAACACAAACACTATTTTAAAGCTTCTAGAGAGTAAAATATTAATGATAATTATAATAACAATAATAAAAACAAAAGCTCTCAGATCCATCAAACCAAGCAGCAGAAAGAACAATAACTGAAGAGAAAACTTTAACCTTGTAGACTTCATTATGTTCCAGCTGCTCTACAGACGCTGTGACCTCGAACTTAAGCAGGTCGTAACGTATGTGCAGCTCAATAACTTCATAATCAGACCCTGTGGTATTTAGGCAGCAGAACAACTAAGAATAACAACTACAAATAATGTTTTTAGGTTTCTGTTGTACTGCAAGGTTCTGTACAGGAGAACCAAACCAAGAGCAAATATTACGTCTCATTTACACCTGAGCACGAAGAGCCATCAACATTTAGCAAATTGAATCATCTTTGTTTAGATGCAAGAAGAATCATATAGAAATGAAAAAGTAGAAATAGAAATCCAGAGCAAAGATATCCTCTAATTCAGCGTAGCACATGTGCAGCTGCTGCGATTCACGTAAGCATTCGGCTCGTCGCTGTTGCAGATTTTTCTCTCGCTGTTCTGGCTCACAGCGCTGCAAACACAGAAATAAATATCCCCAAAGGTGTGAAAGGGAGCTAATTAGTAAGAGTATTGTTACTCTCCGCAGGAGTAGTCCAGCAGTAGAAATCAGTCCAATAACAAGGTGTGTAACATCTAGCAGGGTGACAGAAAAACCCAGGGTAACTTCTAAGGACCTCAACGTCTCTCTCACATTGTGTTTTTTAAACATGCTTCCATTTGTCACTTCAGTCTTTACTCTGAAATACAGGAAGAGAAATCATGGCTGAAACAATTTCTCATGAAACCAGGGGTGTGGTCCAACAGTCAGTTTGGTGAGGAAGGTTCCTAACTGAGAGAAGTGACCCAGAAGTATCTGTGTAGCAGCCACAATGAATCCAGATCATGAGCTTTATTAACTGATCAAAGTCTCTTCTTTCATCTTCTGTATCATTTAGTTTGCATTGGTAATGCCCATTATTGTAACGCTTTTTTAAGACGAGCAAAACTTTATTTCACTTTGGGTTAGCTGGGATAAGTGATGGATGGAGGGAATTTTACTTCAGCCACAGAAATCCTAAACAGGAAGGAGGAGCAGAGTTACAGTGGATCACTATCCAGCAGGGAAACAAGGTTTATTTCAATTTCTTGGCCATGAGTGAGATTTACTGAGTGGGCAAATTAGGGAGACGACACCATCAGATCCCGAGCCCTCCATGTGTTAATCAAGAGACTGCTGCTGTGCTACATCCATAAATAATGAATAAATTAGGAGCTAAAGCTGAAAGGACAGTTTATTTGTACCATTTTCACGTGAACACATTCAAGAACATCACAGATGAAGAAACATTAAAAACTTCCACACTACATAAAGCAAGAAAAATAGTTTTTCTTTCAGTTGGTTTCAGAAAAACAGAAACATCAAACATCTCCAAGACTCTCTTTGAAAGAACTAAAAACCTTTGTTCTCATGGTCCAATCATGAGTGAACTCCCCGATGAAGCCTTGTGTGCTAAAACATGTCAGAGTTTTAAAGGTTAAACATGAGTTTCCAAAACGTTTTGCTGGAGAACAATGAACTATTTGACTGAGTTTCAATCATTTACAGACGAGCAAAACCAGGACAGAGAAAAAAGGACAAAACTGACTCAGTAAAACAACAGAAAAGAAGATCCCATGTAGATCTGTATTATGTAGAAGTTCAGCCCAGCAACCAGTTCAGTTCAACACAAGTTTAAATGATTCTATCTGAACTCTGTGGAGCCTGATCTCAAGCTTTTTGAGTCTGACACAGAAACCAGAGGATCTTTCTGTGTCTTCAGATTCACTGTGATCCAGTGATGGGAGTGATTTCAGCCCTGAGTGATCGCGCTGATGTTTGCACAGAGCAGACAATGAGGTGAATGTTTGGGCACATTGGTAACAGTGAAACAGTTTATTAGTAACGTGGGATCGTTTGTGTGCAGAGTATGAACTGAGATTCCTGAAGCTCTTGTCACACTGGTCACAGCTGTAGTTTCCTTCCATGTGTGTACGTTCATGAATGTTACGATGACCTGACTGTGAGAAGCTTCTGTCACAGTGTCTGCACTTGTGTGGTTTCTCTCCTGTGTGGACTCGTTTGTGTGATTTAAGGTCCCTTGCAGTGGTGAAGGATGACCCACACTGATCACAGAGGTGCTTTTTAACCCCACTGTGAATCAGTTCATGTCGTTTTAACTCACTTGGTGTGGTGAAGCTTCTCCCACATTCTTTGCAGTATTTCAGTTTGTCTCCAGTGTGTCTACGTTGATGTACTTTTAGGGTAATTTGCTGACTGAAAGTTTTTCCACAGAGGTCACAATGAAAGTCTTTCCCACCACCACAGTGATGACAGGGTTGAGAACTGGATCCATCTGTGTCGCTCTGCTTCTAAACAAAGACACAAAGACAGTGTAAGTCAGTCCTTCAACATTTGTATCCTGAACGTCGCCTGAAATAAAGAGTATCTCTGCAGACGTCCAACTACATTTGACTGTTTCAGTTAACACACTCAGTTTACTGGGCTGCAATAACTACAATACTACCACCATAATACTACAGTAATACTAAAATCATAACTGAAAGGAAAATCTGAATAATCACTCAGAGCTGCTTTTCCATGCAGTAGAATTGCTAACATGCTAACACAGTTTAATGAGCAGAGTTGTTCCAAACAGTCAGGCTAAAATGACAAGATAACAATATAAATACATACCTCACAGTAGCTGCACTTGTAGAGTCTCTTTCTGGTGTGGATCTGTTGGTGTTCTCTCAGGTGCTGTGGAGTTTTAAAAGTCTTCTCACACAGGTCACATCGATAAGGTCTCTCCTCAGTGTGGGTAAACATGTGTCGTTGTAACTGTGCGTCTGTTGTAAAGTATTTGCCACACTGTTCACAGCAGTACACATCATGTCTGGTGTGAATGCGTAGGTGTGTATTTCGGCTCCCTCTCTGGCTGAAAGTTTTTCCACAGATGTCACAGCTGTATGCCTTAATTCCAGAGTGGGTAACTAGATGCCTCTGTAAGTGGCTACTGTGAGTAAAAGCTCTGCCACACTGATCACAGCTGTACGCTTTAACTCCACTGTGGATGAGTTGGTGTTTTTTTAGGTAACCCTTTAAGGAAAAAGACTTTCCACACAAGTCACAGCTGAACGGTCTCTCTCCAGTGTGGATGACCTGATGCTGTTTTAGTTTAGCCCTCACAGTAAAACCCTTCCCACACTCGTCACAGCTGTATGCCTTAATTCCAGAGTGGGTAACTAGATGCCTCTGCAAGTTGCTACTGTGAGTAAAAGCTCTGCCACACTGATCACAGCTGTACGCTTTAACTCCACTGTGGATGAGTTGGTGTTTTTTTAGGTAACCCTTTAAGGAAAAAGACTTTCCACACAAGTCACAGCTGAACGGTCTCTCTCCAGTGTGGATGACCTGATGCTGTTTTAGTGAAGCCTTCTCAGTAAAACCCTTCCCACACTCGTCACAGCTGTATGCCTTAATTCCAGAGTGGGTAACTAGATGCCTCTGTAAGTTGCTACTGTGAGTAAAAGCTCTGCCACACAAGTCACAGCTGAACGGTCTCTCTCCAGTGTGGATGACCTGATGCCGTTTTAGTTTAGCCCTCAGAGTAAAACCCTTCCCACACTCGTCACAGGTGTGTTTTTTCTCTCCCTTTCTTCTGTGAGGTTTGTCGGCCTCCTGAGAGCGCTGACTTCTGGCTCCATGTTGGTCCTGCAGTGACAGAGATACAAACAGAGGCAGTGAGTGAAATGCAGTCGTGGAACAAACTCAACCTTCAAACTCCATTAACACTAGTTTTAAACCTGAAGGTGGAGCGTGGCACCAAACACCTTAAAGGTCTCTTATCCCCACCTGCTGGTAGTTCTAACACATTACATCCAACCTGCTGTTAAAGATAATTCATGACTGTTCAAACACTAAAATCATGCCCATCCCTCCTGATTGTACACACACACACACACACACACACACACACACACACACACACACACACACACACACACACACACACACACATTATTTTATAATTTAGATTATTTTGTTGTTTCCTATTACATATTTCTATAATTTGTATAGATTTATACAGAATTATTCAGTGATAATAAATCCTATGTTTGTTTATTCTAAAGGAACCCCGTTAGCTTCCACAACAGATGTTGCTCGTCTTCCGTCAAATACTCACATAAAATATTACACAATAAAGTGGATTCAAGATATCCACATAATTTCACTCTTACATCCACAGTGAGGTTTCACAATTGTTCAAATATAAGCAATCAATAATAATAATAATAATAATAATAATAATATCAATAACATTGAGGCACATTACACAAATTTCAAAAACAAATCATGTCTTACAATATTTACAACAACTAAAAGCTCTGTAAATCGGCTTTTAAGTGTTCATTGAAGTTTTGAATAATTCTCTAATTTTTTTAAGGCAACTTATTCCACTTAAAAGTTGCTCTAAATGTAACAGTTTTACAAAACGTTACTTTTAACTCGAGCATTTACTAAATTGCAGCTTGTTGAAAACTGTGTAATATGATGATGTATTTCATCTGGATACTGCAGCTGAGCAGAATAAATGTGGTGTGTTTAACAGAATTGCTTTCTTTAGAACTACAAGTAAGCCATAGAATATTTTAGCCTGTACAGGAAGCCAAGAAAGGTTATTATGCATGTTATCAATATTAGTATAGTATGAACATCTTCACACTAATCTGGACGCCTTATTCTGGACTAACTGAAGTCTGTTAAGATCTGTCTTATTAGCTGCTGACCAAATGATTGAACAATACTCCAGATGAGACATTACTAGTGCATTAATGACATCTTTCATAATGAAGAAGTGATACACAAAGAGCATTTCATAGCCATAGCTATGCCTTGTCGGCAGAGTTATGTGACATTAGTGATGTTTGTACTTTCAGCGTTAACTTGGTTTTAAAGCCTTTAAAATATACGCCGTTCAATAGTCGACCTTAATCTGACAGAGAATGTGATGATTTTGTGGATAATTAAAGTCAGTCATATATCCACAAACACAACAAGCTGAAAGTCAGTGATGCTGCTCGGTTTGCAGCCCTGAACATCACGGCACAAGCAGGATTCACTGCACTGTTAATGTGAGCTGTGTTATATTGCTGCCTCTGTTCGGTGGTGTCGAGCCAAACGCACTTTAACGTGTGTTTGAACGAGCTGACGGTTCACTCGTTAAGCTGAAAGAAAGATGCTTTAATCACAGCAGTCACACATGTGTCCACTGCACCATCTGGAACTCTTCTTGTTTACACTCGTAATAACACAAACACTAAATCCTGCTTCTCTGGTGCTGTTGTGTAGCAGTGTGTACACCTGAGACTGTCACCTGTCTGTCTGTCCTGCACTCTCTCTCTGTTTCTTTCTCTCTGATTGTGGAATAAAAGTATGAACATGTGTTTATAAGTTACACTTGTGTTTGAATCCTGCAGCTTATCACACATTTGATTTCCATGTGTGACGACTGCAAGTGTCCAGAGTGAGGACAGACTGAGGGAGCCACTGCTGCACATCATCTGTGAGGCTTTGCAGCCCTGATGATCCACCAGGACAAACTCAACAGTGTGTGAGGAAGAGGAGGAGGAAGAGCCAGCAGCAGCTGACAGATGGAGAGAATAGACAGACTGTTCCCTGTTTGTGAAGGACTGCTAGGAAAGTTTAACATAACTGTGCTGAATCAGTCTTATTAGGTAATGTTCAAATAATGTGATCATCCCAGTGTTTCCAGTGTGGGAGAAAGTACTCAGAGTACTCAGGGCCTTCAAGTTACACACTATGAAAGGCAGCAACAAGTGTAATGTTCAGAAACCTAAAGTATGTATCAGCAGCAGGATGGAGCTAAAAATAAATGTTGGTTTCAGTTCTATGAAGCTTTGAGTATTTTGGATCAGTAGCTGCTGTGTTTGTTGCATCATATTGCTGTAACTGTTTATATGCTTTATGTATTCTGAGCTAAGTTGATCTATAGTGTTACATCATATTCTATAAGGATGTTATGTGTTTGTAGACTTTCTGCCCAGTTTGACCCATTTAGCAGAAGTCAGCCTGTTTAAGGCTCTGATATCTATTCTGTGTGACTTAAAGCAGTTATGACATGGTCTGATTTTCTCACCCAATAAAGGAATATTTCATATATCGGTCTACTCTTCATTCTATCAGACACAGTTATCACAGCTCCTACATTTGCTTTTTACACATATATGTAAGCATTGAGCCACATTTAGTACCAACATATTAAATGAACAATATTTGTCCCTTATATATGATACATCTGTATACACACTGTCACAGATACTTGTCTGTGAGTGAAGTGATTAATATAATAACTATAATATTGGCCATATTATATTTACATTACCACAGTGAGATGACTTTAGTCTCATGAACAACATCAGCTAATTGTTATTTACAGCTAATCTTAAACGACTGTTCAGCACAGAAATGAAGCCCAACAATCATGTTTCACAGTCCTGTGGTCTCAGCCTCAGATACTCATCAAATCACACAGAGCTCATGTAGAAACAAATGAACTAAATATGTTCTCCTTCATTTCTGTCAAACAAAGCTGTATGAAACGTTTCCAGCTGTTAGTATCATGGTTGCTAGGCAACCTGGGCAGCGCGACGGAGGCTAGACGTCCCATTTCACGAGCCTACGAGCCTCGCACTTCGGCCTTAGCGGCCTTTGAGTACGCGGCCCTTGAGGACTTTAAAGCTGCAGAACCTGAATCGGGATACAGCCATGATGATCTCCAGCCTCGTGCTCGCCAACATTCTCACCTGAGTTAAGAAGACGATCACTGAAATGGTCTCAGCAGGTCCTTTGATGACAGCAATGAAATGCAGTGGTAAGGCTTTTTGGGGATTAAGTTCGTTTTCATGGCAAAGAAGGACGATGCAGTTCATCTGATCACTCCTCATAACATTCTGGAGTGCAGGCAAAATGCTATTATAAAAACTTAAGCAGCAACTTCTCCAGGTTCCAATATTTATGCAATTCTCAAACCTTTTGGCCACGACTGTATAACCTCTTCTGAAGTTTAGTGGATATTATACATGGTTATGCTCAGGATGTGTCGGCCAGTTTCCACTGGAAACGCCTTTTGGTTAAACTGTCAGCGAGCAATTTGCATTTGCACTGTTACATTTTTATATAACTTTAATGCACATAAACAACAGCTGCTTGTTTCAGTGAAAATACATTGATGGCTTTTTAATAAAGTTGTGCAGCTGTAAAGTATTTTGTCTGGTGTCAATTCTATCGTCAGCTACATCGTTATGGCAAATGTTCAAATGTATATGGTGATAAATATCTTTGGTCATATGGTCCTGCTCTGTCTGTCACCTTCTGTGTTGAGCTCATTGTTTCCTCTGTAGTGGCTGAGCTGAGTCCAAGTAGCTGAAAATGTTCCTCTGCTGCTCCGTCAGACTCTCCTCCTCCTGCTGATCAGCTGGGACACAAAACAGATCTTTGTTAGGCTCCACACTGCACTGAAGAGTCAAAGTGGCTCATATGTTCATCTGACAAGTAAAAGAACACATTTTTGTTTCCCGAGGTGGGCAACTTGTTGGAAACAAACACAAAAGGTTTGAGCACTGATACCTGCCATTGCTGCCATTGAAAGATGCAACGCCAGCAATGTGGATTGTCAAGACTCAAACCAATCATCAAGCAAAGACAACAGGGATCATTTGTTTCTGTTTATTTAGCATTCACAGCATTTGTAGTTGCCTTCTGTGCAGGGGAAGTCCACGCACACTGTGTGGTACCGCCATCCGCAGAAGGTGCATTCAACCTCTGTAAGAGAAACGAGATTGTCTGAGACTGAAATGATATTCACTAAAGAAGTGGTGATTTGTAAAACTTCAAGTGTATGATAAGGTGAAAACAAATACACAACTGCATGTCATGTAGTTGAAGGTTTTTTTTCTTTTGGAAGACCGGAAAACACTGAAAGTTACAAATTAGTCCTTTATTTATCCAGGTAAAAAAAAATCTCATTGAGATTAAAAATCTCATTTCCAAGAGAGACCTGGCGTCATGGCAACACAAGTCACATACCACACAGGTATATAACATTTAAAACAAACACAATATCCCAACATGTGTAACAAATGTATTGTGCTTGAAACAAATTCAGAATAGGTGATAAAGCAGCTGCACATGTGTGTCACGAGTAAATCTGGCTGTATAACAAACAGAAACAAGTGATGCTGCTGTCTTTGCTCAACGGTTGGTTTGAGTCTTGACAATCCACATTGCTGCCATCTTTCAATATGTTGAATGCACCAGTGTAAGTGCAGCCACTCAGACTCAATGTGTTCATAGAAACAGGTGCAGATGTGTCACGAGTTCATCCAGCAGTAGCTATGGCACTTGGCCACAGGGGGCAGCAGTGGACTGACCTGCATTCGAGACTGCTCCAGCTGCTCTGTGACAGTCAGTAGATCTGCTACAAATTGCAGATCATATGCAAGTTTTGGAAATGACATTATAAATATTCCTAACTTAGCCACGGCAGCATTGTTGATGTATTACCTATATACTACAAATTATTCCACCTGCTGAAAAGTGGATCTAATGTGGGCGGACTCACACTTAGCAAATAAACTTGTGATGTGAGAATGTAATCAAACTGTTGATCAGAGGCAAAGTAATTTAAAGTTTATGATGCTATCGTCTAATGTTAGCTGACATGATGTTAGCTTGTAAACTTATGTTGTTGTCTGGGTCTCATGTCTGATCTGATGATAATAACTGTGACAACACAGAGATTAAATAAAGGACGTTGGTGGGACTTCTTATGTTAGAACTATAACTTCAGTTAAGGAGTGAGACGTAAGGTGACAAGGAGAATGAAGAGAATGAGAAAGAAGTAACTGGGAAGAGAAAATGAAAACAAAAATTTGAAATGATCAAATTTGTGTTAACAGATGATGGTGATTTTAAAAATTCAAGTAATTTAAAGGTTTTATCCTATTTGTTGTTGTTTTTTTCATATTCTTCTATTTGCAAGAGGTTATTAATAAAACAGGTTCTCTTTCTGGTTTCTCTTTTTGGACGCACTCTCTACAGCTTATCACATCCAAAATGGCGGATGTCAAGTACAAAACCTCGACAGAAACAATCAGCAAGAATTTTAGCATCAGTCCAAAATAAAACTGTCCAACTACAGAGTTTTAAAATCCAACTAAACTATGAACAGAGATCTTTTACAAATAGGCTATTGATGAGATGACAGTGGTAACAAAAACGTACACATCCGCGCACACAGACAAAATGGCGGGAGAGCGTTTAACGGTCGACCTCATGAGTCCGTTACCGTGAACTATGGAGCGGCAGATTTGTGCTGGAACTGAGCTGCACACAGCTGATGTTAGCCAGGAAACATTACACACTGCTAACGTTACCTTCACACGGAGCTCCACACGGAGACGATCAGCGTCAGGCACAAACACCAAGTTCAGAAAAGAGGAACTTTGAGCAGGAAGGAAAGAGTCAGAGCGGCGTTTGAGGACACGTTTACAACCACGAACATCAGAATCTGTCTGTGCTGCATTCAAGTGCAACTTGGAAACTCACTAATCTCTGTCATGTTGTCCAAAGATGATTTATTTCTGCTGGTTTTCTTGTTTGAAACACAAACATGTGTCAGCACTTTGTTGTTCTTCACCCTGCAGCATTTGAATATTTCAGGAGTAAACTGATCATAAATTCATGAAGTCATGACTGAAAGTGCAGACTGAGAGTGGATCACATGATGTTTGAGGTGTGTCATGTGACATGTTCAGTATTGTCACACATGTCTAGATTGTCCCTGATATCATAACTGCTCAAACACTGATGATTATATTTGAAGAATTATTCCTGATGGCAGCAAAGTTTGAATGGAGCTCTCTGTCTGTGCTGATTTGTCGCCCTCTGGAGGTCAAAGCACAAACTGCATGATGTCACTGTAACCACCACGGTGACAGGAAGTGTTTTTAAATGATGAAATATGTCAGTGATGCTGATAGTGTGTTCATCACAGACGTTCAGGCTTCATGTTGACATGAATCAAAGTTAATGTCATTATGGACCAAGGACAGTACTCTGGGTCTCCTGCAGAACAACTCGAGCTGTGATACCTGAATGAAGAGCCTCTGCTGCTTTAAAGAAGGAGGCTCGAGGCAGCGGTGAGGTGCAGACCAACCAGCTTTTATTCAGCAACTTTAACAGAAGGATCAGAAAAATAAAACTATACAGCGCAGTGATGCTGACTGAAGCCACAGCATTAAACTAAACAAGCATCTGATCATCTTTAACAACATCTAATAAATAATGACAACTATTTAATCCTGTATTTCCTACAATAAAGCCTGTTCAGATATTTGTTGCTGATGGAAATGTAAAAGGCTCCCAGGAACCAAAGGACAAAAACAGAGGCAACAGTCACAGCTGCAAAGGATCCCCTAACACATAAACTGGTTCGAAGATATTTTCTAGCTCTGCAGAGGAGCTTGATTGCACGGACAGTAAAAAGTGGATTCAATAACAGCAGCGAGCGCTGAGTGATATAACGGTGCTGCGAGCAGCAGTGCAAAGGCTCACACAGAGACAGCAGCTACACTGTGTGTGGATGTGATCCACAGTCACAGCTGTGGGTTTCAGTCAGTGTGTCTCTAACTTCATGGTCACATTTCAAAGCTTATTGGAGCCAGAAGATGTTCAAGTAAAAGATTTATTGCTGTACTCGTCTACCAGGATAACAGGAGGTTCATAAAGCTGTGTAATACTTCAGCTTTCCATCATGGAGTAGTAGTTGTGTCCCTTTGTGTTTATTAGTGTGTTCACACGTCTACTTTAACTTCACTCTGTAATGAAAGGATTCAAATCACTGATAAATACATACATGCTGACTCTGAGTCTCAGTGAAGGAGGAAAGGATGGATGAAGGCAGCCTAGTGTGGGTCATGTGTGTCCAGCAGTCATCCAGGGCCTGGATCCATCTGTAACAGGAAGACAAAGTCCAGCCTGTAATCATCCTATCAGGCACAGCGTTTCCATCCAGCATCCTGACGACGCTAACAACCCGTCAAACGTCTCCTCTGGTCCACAGAAGTCACACTTCCTGTGTCATGTTTACCTTTTTAAGTGTGCTATTCAAGCCTGTGTGACCAACTCTGACTCTCCAGATTCCATCCTGGTCTCTGCTGCAGCTTCTTCTACACGACTGTTTTCTGTATAATAATATCTGCCTTTCCCGTCTCTGTCCCAGTGTGCCTGCCACTCGTCCTTCATCTTTACCTTCATTATACTCTTCACCTCACTTTCACTGTATTTTATAGTCAAACCTGCACGACTTCTTCTTGCTGCACCTTTTTAAACTTATCGTCCTGTTCATTGCATCAACACCGATATTCACAGGGAGCCATAAGAAATCCACTTCTATCCCTCTGTGTTTGATTCTATACAGTAAATGAAGTATATCAAAAACAATATGTTGCCTAGAGTCTGAAGACATATCACCTGTGCTCACTAGCACGCTGCTAGAGTCCCAGCAAACCACATACCTCCATATTAGTGCGTCCTCCACCCAGTTCAAGCCAGTAACATCACTACCAGCTCCCAGTATAAACTGCCACATCATCTGTAATTCTTTTACTCATCACCAAACTTATTTGTGGGAGAACAAATGCAGCAGCCGTTCTTTTATCTGACAGTGTTGACGCATCAGTAAATATCCTCACATGACCTGAGGACTTTCCCACTATATGAACCTGCTTTTAGTCGCCCCTCCTCCCTCGCCACAAGCTTCCTTTACAACATAACTTATAAAAAACAACTTTATTGACAATCAGCAATAACAATTACAGACAGTCTAGAAGAAGAATCACATGATCAAGGAGCAGAAGTTTATGGTTTTAATAGCTTTTACATTTTGGGAAAGTTTTAAAAACATTGTTTGGTTTTCTTTCTAAAGCGTTGAAAGGACGGCTTTGCATCAGAACAGTAAGATCAGCAAATGAATCCATTAAAGTTCTTTTGCCTTGTTTGCAAAAGAAGCCAAACAACATTTGTGTTACAAAGAGAGACTTCAGAACAGATCAAAGATCACAAACATCAGGCACTGATGGAAACAGCCAAACACAGAAACAGAGGCACCAGCAGGTGAAGGAGGCCTGTTGTAGAAATGACTCTGAGTGCTCAGGTAGAAACGCATGAAGAACCAGTGCGTCTAATATTTGGAAACCAGTCTGTGTTTGAGCGTCCTGGATGAAACACAGATCATGTTGCAGAGCGAGGACGTCGTCTTTCCTCCCGAGTGTGTAACTACAGGACGTGTGCAGAAGGTTTAATCGTCCTCCTGACAGTTACTGATGAACGAGTCCTTCAGGGAGGCTCCAGGATCACTGTGGCTTTTACCAGCTGCTGCTAAACTGAGAGGTGTTGCTGCTTCATGTGTGAAGATGTTTGCATGGCTTTAACAGTGCAGACGTTCCTCATGTGCACCCATTTCATATGTTTTATTGTGATGTTTAGTAACATCTGCTTTCCTCCTTCAGGCAGACGATAAAGTGAGCTCAGCCTTAAACATGTGGAGAGAACGTTTGACCGACAGTCCTGGGACGACTGCAGAACAATGGTTTGTTTTTAATGATAAAGTTTCATAATGGAAATAAATGCTGAGCCTGTTTCATGATGTTGGCCCTGCAGCATCAGGCAGGATTAATACTGTAACAAACGTGTGTCACAGTTATAATGACTTTAAATGAAGACTTGGGTTGGATGGAGATGTCAGCTGGATTTGTGCTGACTGTCACTTTAAATGTTTTCAGTTCAGCTTCTAAATCTACTTTTGTATAATGTTTGCTGAGTTTTGCACTTCATGACGCTTTTAAGAAGAGCCAATAAATCCTGACTTTACACAAAAATAAAGGTTTAATGTGTTTAGTGTGACAGTGGAGGAGAGCGCACATAATAAGAGTCATTAACAGAATGGTGACAATTATAATCTGTCTCATTTTAGGAGCAGCTCACAGGCACAACAGACTACAGAGCAATCAAAGCACCAGTTAAACGTCCATGTGACCGGCTTACAGCCAATGAACAATCAGTCCCCACTGTCCCCACCAACATCACTGTACTGGAAAGACTGTGCTGCCATGGTCAGAGATGAACTGGTACTAAAATGTAAGGCAGCTGATGTGTGTGGCCTTAGCAGCACAAATGCATCACGGCTGCAACGCTGCAGTGTGTTTAAACATTTGGACATTTCTGTGGCTTCAAACCAGCAGCTGCTCTGTACTCAGTCGTGTTTGTGTGTCTGTCAAAGTGATTGTTGTCTTTAAAAAGCCTTTTGTGTTGAGTTTTGTGAGCAGTGCCGAGCTTCTCTGTAGTCTAAGCCGAGTCGATATATTTGATTCCATGTTTGGTGTGATTTTCAAAGTCAGCAGCAGCAAACCCATACGGTAAAAAAATACATTTTTCCTGGCCAAAATATATTTCAAATATATGGTAAATATATTTTGTATTTGTGATGCTCCAAAAAAATATATTTTTGAAATTGAAAATATATTTCTTTGAAACCAAAATACATTTCAAAACATATTTTAGGGTGAAGAAAATACATTTCCAACCTTACAGTAGAATGTATATCAAAGTATCCTTTATTTAAAATATATTTAGTGCAATAATGATGATAATGATAACAATACTAAAAGTAACATGTTTTATGCACATCTGCAAAAAACAGTTGGATTCAAACAAAACAGAGTCAAAGGTCTATCACGAATTAGGTTGTTTATTCATTTGCTTACAGTATTTCACATTACACAATATCTCACTATAATGTAGCGTTCATTGACTTTGAAATTATCTGTCAGTGATACAGTAAACAAGATACAACAACTGCTATGTACACTTTAGTTTTTGACAATATATACAATTTAGTACTTAAAGGAACACACTCCACTGTTTTGGAAATAGGCTCATTCTCCATCTCCCTCAGAGTTAAAAATGCAGCGTCTTCTTTCTAGATCCGTACGTTAATAGGGCTCTGGAGCGTGATCTTACGGGATGGGGCGTAGCCAGGATTTTTGGTCAAGGCGCCATATTAGCAGGCCAAACAAATGCTTGCTGTGTGGTCGGTTGTAATGTTAGATTGCACTACCGACAAAGGAATAAGCTTGAAAACAGGCTCTCTTTTCATTGTTTCCTCACCTGGAAGCATCATGAGGGAGCTTATGTGTTGGATGTTACCAAAAGAAGGCGTCTAGCCTGGATAGCAGCTGCGAGACGAGCTGATATTCAGTTCTCTACCAGCCACAGATATCTGTTGGTGTGCTCCAGTATTTTCATTCAGGTAAGTTCTAAATAAGTTCATATTATTATTTATAGCCTGTTAATTTTATTTTCAATGCGCTCTGAGATCATAGCACAAACTTAGAACAAACATGCAGAACTACCTTCTATTTATAGAGTTGCTAATTATTTGGCATTATTGCAACAAACCAGCCTATGAAATGAATGAAACAAATCCTGACTGGGTTCCAACACTACACATGGGGCACTACGAAATCCCTGCTTCAAACTACATGCTACATACCACCATGCCAATCAGATTACTTCTTCCATGTGTGGGTAAAAAGGTGACCTTCCTGGATAAGATGGCAAAGGTTTGCTGCGTTTTGGTGAACATGTGCCCCAGTGTGGTAGTAAAACCAGGGAAAAATGCTCTTGTTAAATACTCTTAAGTCTTGTGCTGTTTATGTAGTGATAAGTTTTCTTTTTTTTTTTTTTTTTTTCCTTTTTTCTCTTCTTTTTTTTTTTTCACCTTCTCTTTTTACAGTTGCAGAAACATATAGGTGATTGCTGTAACGTATGTTTTAATTTTGAAATTAAAGCAGCCTTTTTTCCGTTAAAAGGTTCTTTGTGAGGATCAATCCAGACATGGGAACAAAATGCCCTGCAAAACTTGGTACAAGCCGCAAGACAGGTCGTGTCGTAAAGAGGAAGGTTACAAGAATCAGCCCTCGGATCACCACCTTCCTCCAGCGGCTCTCTGAGTTTGAATGGAGGACTTCCAACTAGGTAAGAACAGAGATATCTTTTACATAGCTGATAATTATATACATACTGTACACACATCCATACAACAGTATGAATGATCTCAGACAGATGTGAACAAGTGAATAACCTGAGCAAACATGAATATTGATGATGTGTCTTTGACAGGTGGTGATAAAGACTACGCTGAACCCGACCATCCTGGTAACGGAAATCTAAATCCCATGTCACATTCTATTTCCTGGGACCCACTGATAATTATTACATTTTGTAAATGAGTTTTGTTTTACAATTGTAATAGTTTATTTAATGTTCATGCTGGTGGGTTTGTCCTGTTTTTAGTGGAATGAAAAACTGTTTTCCTTAAAAAAATCAGACAGAAAGGTGAAGGACTGTGTAGTTTTCATGTACGCTTCTATTTATTTTGGTTATTGGCATTGTTTTTATTCAGTTGAAAAATGTTTTTCTTGTTAAAAAAAAAATCAACAATAAATGTTGGTTTAATTCACTATTCTGAGACTACTTTATTTTTTTATTTTTTTTTGTCCCGTTTGGATCTATAGCCATCAGAATTGTTGTCTTGAGGCCAAGAAAGATGGCAAGTGGATTTATTTTACCAAGTGGATCATCATGGCCTTGCCATATTGGTCCATTTGATTGACCTTTATTATAATTATGAATTTATTTTATTTTCAGTTGCAAACGGGACAGACATAACTGTGGGACAGGACAGGGGGAAAGAATGAAAGAAAGAGAGGGAGAGAAAGAAAGAAAACCAAAGGGGGGAAGAGACGGTGAGAAGGGGGGGAAGAGAGAAAAAAAAACAAACAACAAAAAAAAACTCCTGGGTCACCTGTATGGAGAAAAACAAACAAACAGAGGAGACAGCAAACAACAAAGAGCAACATAATAATAGAAAAAAAAGCACCATCACAATAAACTAGCTAGCCATAGATATCAATAGTTACTAAATAATAAACGATATTGTGCAGCACGCAGGATAGACAGCGCACAGTGTGCTTTGAGGCAGCAGCCAAGAAAGCTGTAGTCCGCGTCTGTGAATACCCATGTGTACACCTGTGTGCATACCTGTGTGGATCAGCATGCTTGCATTCCAAAGGTTTCTCCATGTGATAAGTGATAAGTTTTCAAAAGAGACAGTAAATTACAGAATGCTAGTAGTGGGTGATATTATACAAATGCTGTCATGATTTTATGTGAACATTTTGTCATTTGTAAACTATACATAACATTTTTTCTACATTGTAACTGATGTGATGTTCGACAAAGTGCTTTTAATTAAAAATAGGCAAACATTTCTTTGTTTCTTTATTCAACTTTTGAACAGTGGTATTTAGTAAGTACATATTCAGTAAATGCAAAGTATTTACATGGCCCCCTAAATTAAAACATTATGGGTTATTCAGAACAGAACTATGCTTGGAAAAATATTGTCCCATCAGTTGATCCAACTCCTCCACAGTAGCAGGTGGAACTTTTCTTTTTTGAGGATGGCTTCTTTTACCTGTCACTACAGATGGTCTGTCTATGTTTTGATCAAGAACCTTTTTTTTGGGCAGCTGAAGAGGAGAAGTCTATCTTATGGCCAACCTCTGGCTGTATCTTGGTCATATTACCCAGCAAAACCCAGTATGCAGGTTCATCTGTAACAGTCCTTGTGCCACAGATCCTCACTGTTGCTTCTACATTAAACAGAAGAGCAGTGACATGGCTGCAAGTCTCCACGACTCTAGCCATACAGCTGCAGTGGGCGGCTTCAACCTTCCCTGTGATGCTCACAATGACCTGTGGCTGCAATGCTGCAATTCAGTCTTTAAGAGTGCAGGACCTGAAACACACACAGACAAAGTTCATTTAAAGACAAGAACTATGAGCCAAGGCCGACACAAATGTGTTTTATTTACTTTCAAATCCATTTATCATAAATGTAACAAATAAAGTGTTTTTATGTATCCATCTATAGAACGCTGCATGTTATATTCTAAATCTGCATGTTTCTTTTTAGAAACCTATCAGCAAAAAATGAACCTAAAGTATGTAATGCAAGGATGTAATCACTTTCAAGAGGGAGAAAACATAAAGTTCGACTTTAAGTGACAACTATGGACACCTAATATGACAAGCAGATTCTGCAGGTCATTAATCAATGTATAAAACTAAAACAGAATGTATTTTTAGTGACACAGGACACAAACAAGGAAGCAAGATGTGTAATTAGGATTATTTATAATAAATATGAATTAATTAGGGCAATTTCTTTAACCATAAAGAATAACTAAATCCTTCAGGACAATGTCACATCAATGCACTGAACTCACTATGTTATCCCTCTAACAGAGCCTCTACATGTTCTCACTGTAATTTCCCCCTCACGAATGAATTTTTGCTAGCACTAATTTGAATGTTGGGGGGAATCAAACGCATTTTACTCGCAGTACTCAAGCTGACTTACCTTTGCTTGAATGACGGCGTACTCACAACGTGGAGGCTTAAAAATAACCAAATCTTGTACCCAGTCCTTGGTGAATTGGATGTGCGCCTCCAGAGATTTATAATTGCGAAATTGGTGCGCCATGTATGCTCTGACTCCACAGACAAGGTATGAGAGTAGATCATGCTAAGTCAATAGCGGTTTGGTCTTCAGGGTTTCTACTCCACGGCTATATTTCATACGGGTCCACATTTCAACAATCAAGTACCGTCTCTTTGCATCTGGACAGAATCTGTCTCTATACCGTCATTTTCTTTTGAGCTACGTTTCAGAATGGTTCGTAGCAAACTTGTTTTGATTCGTGACCTGCCAAGATGGTGCTGCGCTCCCACAATGCATTGCGACATTACGTCAACTCCAAAGCCCTTTGCGTGCAGGAGTGTATGCGCATGTGCATTGCCACGGTGGTTTAAAAAATAAAGATCTAATGAAAAGTAATTAATAAAAATTAAATATTTAAACATTCCCACAAATGTGCAATGAACGTGCAAAAACTCTCTTTAGTAGTTGTTGCTGTTTCTTTCTTTCTTTCTTTCTTCTTTTTTTTGAAAAATAACGACGTCTCTGAGGCGCGAAATCTGACAGCGAGAGGAACGGCCGGATACAGGAGACGGGAAGAAACAAGCCGATTATGTTCGCGTTAATTAAGTGGTTGGAAGATGTAAAATTCTCAATTCTGCCAACTGAACATATACGAGATTTTAATGAGGATGAATAATTAGCCGGCATGGAGGAAACGGACCTTTATTTCATGGAGTGGCGACAAGAAGCCAAGGCGGGTGGCCAGTCTAAGAAGCCTCCATCATCAAGCTAGCAGGTGCCTTTTCCCATATAATATTACTTTATTCTCGTGTATTTGGAACGGAAGCGTAGAGCTGCCACCCAGGCAAAAGAGAAATATAAGTATATCACGTTATAACGTGAAAAGTTTATCGTTCTAACAATATACTATCATGTTTGAACAACATGTTTGAACAACATTGTACGAAAAATGTACATAATTATCACGTCCGTACAATATTGTGCGAACGTGACAATTATGTATATTATAATAATGTGATATTATATTATACCAGTGGTTCTTAACCTGGGTTCGATCGAACCCTAGGGGTTCGGTGAGTTGGTCTCAGGGGTTCGGCAGAGCCTCCGCTGTGACGTGCACGGCTCATTTTGTGCACCAGTAAAAAACATATCTACGTCTAATTTGAAAAAAAAAACACACTTTATTTTTCACTAAAGAGGGGTTCAATGAATGCGCATATGAAACTGGTGGGGTTCGGTACCTCCAACAAGGTTAAGAACCACTGTATTATACAAACATGAAAAGCATAATGTTAGAACAATAAACATTTCACGTCATAACGTGATACAGCTCTATTTTTCTTTTGCCTGGGTGGCAGCTCCACGCTTCCATAATTTGGTAATCAAAATATGTAACTTAATTAATTATATTGTGACGTACTTTTGCCTTTTCTTATTATTCTGCCTTCTCAATAACTATCAAAGCCTATTCACATTTAATTTGGCTTTCACAGAAATCCTACCTCTCCTTCTGGCTACAGAGTACTTACCAAGGTTAGAAACAAAGAACAGTTATGCTTTATTAATGTTCGCTAATTACAATGTTCCACATTTCCTTGCTTTTTAAGTCATTTTTAGGCTTTTTAGAGTTTTTGTTTTTTATTTTTTTTAGCAGTAATGTTTCTGCCTATTTATTTCAGCCCATGAAATCGAATGCAGATCTTCCTAATGTGAGATTTACATAAATGTAAGTAATTTTGTTTGTCATTGTCATTAATGTTGTTGCTGTTGTTGTTTTTGTGCAGTTTGCAATCATATAAACCTAGCAAGCATCAGTCAGCACAGTGACTAACCTAAACAGATTCTTGCTTTATTCACATATATTATATGTAATTATATATACCTGCACATTGTACCTAGGGTTGCAGCCACTTGGCCCCACCCCATTGTTGTGACAGCCCTGATTGTACTTATACACTGCATCTGAACAGGGAACAGTCTGCCACATTAATGTATTTTTAAGTGACTTGTTTGTAATACATGAATTTGTTTCTTACAGATGTCAAAGTCTCAACCTCATGCTGCCCTCCCCCATCCTCCTAAAGTAAGTATTTGTTGTTGTAGTTTTTTATGCAGTGTCTGTGTCACATGCTAATCATAATTATTGAAATAACTGTTTTCTAACAGATTTTCCAAAACACTAGTTATGTTTGTTGTCATTCAGACCAATACTACTGCTTAGACATTGTTTAGTGGTCATGCATGTTTGACAAGCTCGTTATGATACCAAAACAGTAGGCCTATCACAATAATCGATATATCGACTTAACACACAGTACATGTACATGACCTCAATAATTGTTGATGATGTAATCTATGTGCCATTATATTTACAAAAATAAAATATAATGATAACAAAACAATAACATTAAATAACATTGTTTTCTATTTGTTAGAAAACTTACTATTTATTCAAGTTTTTAAGGTATCTAATATTTTGATTCCTAATTTCAATGATCTAAATACTTTAAGAATTAGATGTTGGTTTGTCAATTGAAAGTGTGTAGATCTTGCATTATTATGGTGTTATATTATGATTATACATTCAAAGACATAAAATGGTCTTAAAATGACAATGACATAACTTGTCGCAATTGTTTATGGGGCAATATACCGACCAACAAAAAGTCGTTATCGTAACAGGCCTTCAAAACACACAGTTTTATGATTGATAAATTCAAAAAATAAATACATTTAATTTCTCTGAGATTCTCTAATATTCAGTTACAGTTCACAACACAGCTACCCGTACATGCAGTATTATACTGTAAATATAAATCTCTGCATTTAGCATCCCACTAGAAGCGTCACAGTTACTGCCTCTTTTTTTTTTTTTTTACAAATACCTGTACTATCACTAACACATTTACTGTTTTACTTTTAGCCTGTGGATACAAATGCAGATTTCCTTAATGTAAGTTGTGCATTTTAATTACATCATGTTATTTTTATTATTATTTATTTATTTATTTTATTTTACATTCAAATATTTCAAGCTTCTTGGTTAAAGAAGCTTGATTGCTAGTAGGTAAAGAATAGTTCACCTATAATTCATATTCCCAATTAATTTCTCACCTCTGATTGAATGCCTTTGTTTGTTTTCCTTTTGACTATAACAAAACATTTTTGCTGGATATATATGGTGAATTTATATGCATAGATACAGTCGTAGTGCTTGACACATGCAAACAGCAGTAGATGTACTAAAAAGGAAATAATTACAATCATGATGTTGATTGCTGATGTCAGTATATATATTTTAGAGGAATGTTTTGTTTTTCACCCAAAATAACTATATTGCTTCAGAAGAGATTTATTACCCTACCGGACTCTTATATATTGTTCTGTTTTTTGTTTGTTTTTGTTATTTTCAGGTTCAATGGTGCGTGTTCTTCTAATGGCCGCCTTCCCACTGGAGGTTTTGATCCACAGCAATTTAAAAGGTAATCAGCTTTGAAAGTCAGTTCAAATGGTTAGCTAATAGTACTTTAAAAAGCCTACAACTCTGTCACCAGTTTCTTTACCGAAAATTACCCATAAAAGTATCGCTCAATAGCATATAATTGTAGTTCAAATGTTTAGTTGTACAAATATCAAATTTTTGGAAATCTAAAACTAGTCAAACACTCAAATGTTCATGCTTTTTATAGGAGGACAGAGCAAAACGGACATCGGCGCAGAGTGAAGAACTGCCCTTGATAAGGACACTATGACAGCCATATATAGTATGTGAAGACTTTCTGTGTATCTAAAATTGCATACAGCACAAGTAACTTACTTTGCAACCATTAAAATAGGTTGTAAAGTAAGTTACCAATACAAATAGGTGATGATGCATTGTAGTGGTTGGTCTCAGACAAAGAAGGTCAACAGATTTATGAATGCTGGAAGGTAAGGAGAGACGACCAAAAGGGGTGTTAGCATTACTGTAATGTGAACTGGATAGACTTCCCATCTAGGAAAAAAAAAGGAGGTAAATTATGCGTAAAATATATCTGTATTAATATCTGTATCTGTATAAACAGAAATATCTGTTTGCTAAATGAAGCCAGCTAACATAAATCACATTTTTATTTTAACTCTGATAAAAGTAATAGAACTGTGACTTTTGTTTGTTACAGTGGGGGTAAGGAAGGGGTTTCCCAGCGTGTCCAGAAGGGCTTTGAGGATTGCAGTGAAAGCTGGGGGAACTGAGACTGTGTGTATATATATATATATATATATATATATATATATATATATATATATATATATATATATATATATATATATACACACATATATGTATATGTGTGTATATATATATATATATATATACACACATATATGTATATGTGTGTATATATATATATATATATACCGATGCTCAGATGATCTCAGATGATTTCACCAGAACTCATCAAAATTCGGGCTCCACAGAAACCCAGACGTCACTAAACAAGCGTAACAAGCAAAGTGAAAACTGGTCGTTCAGCTTTATTGACCAAAGATAAGCTCACATGTCACCTCATGACACAGACACTTATTTCCACAGCATGCACGAGGACTGACAATAAGTGTCTATAAAGCCACTTCTATCTGCCACACCTGTGCTTCTGTCATGGTTGCTCTCCTCTCACTCTGTCATTTATCCACAGTCTGCCTCCCTCTGCTCCGTCAGCTGACGTCCTCTCTACACCACCTGCTGTGTTTTATCCTGCAAAAACACATTTAAGAAGCGTTGCACCGAGTAACGGGAGGAACTGCTATAAAATCCATTTAAAGGAGGTGGTGCTGAGTGCTGTGACTGGGGTCCCACCACTGACATCACGGGTGGAGGACATGTTGGAAAACTGCTACAAAGTGCTGTGCAGCCAGCAGAGCTTACAGTCTGTCCTGTGTGTCATACAGGCTCTCACACTTAGTGTTTCTGTGACACATTGAAGAGAAGTTTGTGTTGTTCACAGTTGTGCTTGTACTGAGTGACAGCTGACATGACCTAACAGGAATAATGTGTCTGTGCTGAATGAGAAGTAACACACAATGAAGTCTTGATGCATCTCAATCATCCAGGAAAGTGAGTCTGTTGCTTCTGTTCATCTGGACGCAGCGTTTTGTGGGAGAAACGTGTCGTCATCATCAGGTGACGTCTTCAGTCTCAGCTGCAGGTTTCAGTCTTACAAACAGGACATTTGCATAAAGACTGAAAGCAGCTGCAGGAACGATGGGCTGGGAGCTCCGTTCCTTCATCTTAATTATGCAGATTCTCAGGACCATTGATCAACAACCACTGATCCATGTCCATGAGTCCCATTCACAGAGATGTGGGAATGGCTGCAGTCACAGCATGTAAGATGGAAATAAATGAGAAGTATTTAGCTGAAGTGGATTTGATTTATGTTAGTTCTTTTTTAATTTGTAGTTCTACATTGGAAGATTATTGTGATATTGGAATATAAAAATACATTTATATTCTATTATTTTCTCAAAATAAGCGTCACACTCGTGGAAGCCGGTGTAGCCGCCGAAACGCCTGCATTTATGGAGACTTTCAGCCCCAGGTAGGCCAGTTATGGATCTTGGGATCCACATTATGTCAGCAGCTGTTCTCCACCGTGAACTGTGTTCAAACAAACACGCTCACGCCTCACAGACGACAGCTTACAGTCCTGTAGAGATAAAGTGACTTCGTACAGCCCCGACCTGCAGACGCTGTGCGCAGAGGTTCAGGAGCAGAAGTCCCGTTGTAAACATATCACGGCAGACCCGACGATGTTTGCATGAACGCGCTTTTCAGCATCTCTTTATTGACCACTTTACACACACGGTTGCTGTGCGCACACAGCCGGCTGTAGCTTTGCAGCTCACAGCCCGACACACACCAACAACAGCAGAGAGAGCACAGACGTTAAGGCGTGATTGCGGGTGCCGCTCAGGTGCGTCCGCCTCCCCTGCAGCGGCGCTGCAGACCACGCCCGCCACACGCAGTAACCAGGTAAAATACATACTTGGGCAGAATTTTGCAAACATCTATTTTTCATTTTGTAGCAGCATAGAGCTTTTTTCCAATTATTTTTTAAAAGTCAGGTCAAGGCTCCAAAAGCCCAAAGGCGATATAACAGTTTGTGTTTGCTACATGGATCATTGTAGTTCAGCTTTCCTTTGTTATATTTCTTTAAGAGCTCAAAATGTGTTCATTACATAAATCAAATGTAATTTTCTCTGTAGCACTTCATGGATTTCATAAGCAACACACTGTAGTTGTTCACACAAAGCATAAAGGTAAAAACAATATACACAGTGTTATCTTCATTTTAGATGTCACAAAGTATTTGCGGCTCCCAGTGTTTTCCCGAACCCTGACCCTTTGCGTGGAAACCGGGTCCAAAAGGCTCTTTGGGTGTTAAAGGTTGCTGACCCCTGCACTAGGCCCAACTGACACATATATTTGATTCCAAATACAAAAAATAATGTGTAACCTGCTGGAAGAATGTAGGAGGTTGAGACAGGATCTCAACACTTGGTGTCTGCAACAAAAGACAACAATATGTGGGCCGATCGTGGCTCAAGAGTTGGCAGCTCGTCTTGTAATCGGAAGGTTCGAGCCCCGGCTTGGACAGTCTCGGTCGTTGTGTCCTTGGGCGAGACACTTCACCCGTTGCCTACTGGTGGTGGTCAGAGGGCCCGGTGGCACCAGTGTCCGGCAGCCTCGCCTCTGTCGGTGCGCCCCAGGGTGGCTGTGGCTACAAGCTTGCCATCACCAGTGTGTGAATGGGTGGATGACTGGATGTGTAAAGCACTTTGGGGTCCTTAGGGACGAGTAAAGCGCTCTACAAATACAGGCCATGTAATGGCAGAAACATTCTCTAGTGTAAATCCTGACTAGTTCATTAACTACAGATCAGTTTCAGTGAACATTATTCACAGAGGGATCTGAGTTCCTTATACCAGACTCTACAGAAACTGTAACACTGTACAGCTCTGCGACTCAACAATATGACAACAATGTAACACACACTAGAATCATCAAATAAAGCCCCACTAACCACTAGAACTAGAACTAACTAACTAGCACTGGACACTTGCATATTAGAGATTTCTACCACCATAGGAGGCGAGATATCATCCTTGAACCAGAGCATCCAGCCCTCAATTTCGGACATAAAAAGCGACGTGGCCAGGCATGATAACACTTTGACTGAACTGCAGGACTGTGCCTCGAACCACTCTGACACCATCGCCACTCTCCAGGCCACTGTGGAGCGTTTGTCTGCGGAGGTAAAGAAGTTAGATGAGAGATGTGGAGCTCTTGAGGCACTCCAGGAGGAATAATTTAAGAACTGCAGGAATACCAGAAGGCACAGAGGGACCCAAGATGACTGAGTTGGTTCACACCTGTTGGCGGAGGCGCTATCTCTCGAGGAGAAGCCACTCATCGATCGAGCACATAGAGTGAATCGCCAGCGTCCCAAACAAAGTCATCTTCCTCGGCCCATCATCTTGAGATTGCACTACTACCACATTGGTGAGGAAATTCTGCTGAAAGCTGCAGAGAACAAGAACCTGATGTATAAGGGTTTTTAAAATAAACATCCTCCCAGATTTCCCTCCCTCTGTTGGAAACGCAGAGCCGCATTTGCAAATATGAGAGGAAGACTACGTGGGATGACCGGCGTCAGGTACAGACTGCTATACCCTGCAAAGCTGTTAGTGACCCATGGTGATGTGAGGAAAAGCTTTACCGATCCCAAAGAGACCGTAGACTACGCGGAGAAGCACCTCTCCCACCCACCTTCAAATGTATTAAAAGCAAGGATATATCTATATGTCTAACGCTGACACAGCACTGTGTTTCTTCTTTTCCCTTTATATTCCATGTAAAGGTGAATATGGAGCGTTTATGGAGCTCGTTTATTGACCAGCTGTCAGTTAGAAGGTAAGAGTTACTAGGTTAACAGAGGTTAGCAGTAACAGTACGGGGAAGTATATTGTGTTGTTCTTTTGTTGTTTTTATTTTATCCTACTTTACTTTGTTATTTTGATTTTACCTGTTGTGAGTGCTTCCCGTAATTCTCCTTTTTCTTGCGCCGCTGCGGCCAGAGTTCACAACATTACATATTTTTGTATCTATAAACAGGAAGCTGACACTCTCCAGACTTTATCAAAGGTGTGAGCGTCACAGCAGAGGCCTTTGTGTCAACGTAGCTGAAGACAAAACACAGAAACACATGAAGGAGATTTTCCTGGCCTGGATTTTATACAAATATTCTGCAGTACATCAAAAATGAAAGAAAACCATTAGTCAACATATGAACATCACCTCTGAAGTTACAGAGCTTTGATTGGAGACACAGCTGAGCGTTTTGCATTTTGCATAATTAATTACATAATTAATTATGTAACCATAATTAAATGGTTACATCATCTTTAAAGTCCCCAGAGATCAGGAAAAGGGCCTGAGGGTGCTGTGTTTGGAGTCTGCTGGTTACAGTGTGCAGGACCTCACAGGCTGCTGCAGCGTTAGCAGAGGGCGGGACATACACAGCTATCATAATCACGTGTGTAAACTCTCGTGGTAGATAGTACGGTCTCATGCTAACCGCTAGCAGCTCAATGTCCTTACAGCATAGCGTCTCTTTGATAGAGAAATGCCCAGAGTTACACCATCTATCGTTCACAAACACAGCCAGACCCCCTCCTCCCTTCTTACCACTCTCCGCTGTTCTGTCATAAGAGGCTCAGCAGCTAAAGCAGCACACCTGGGTCTCCCAGCCTATTAAAAGCAGCCCTTTGCTTCACCTGCTTCACTAAACATTATTATTTTAAGCAGAGTGGTGTGATTTATGTAGGCATTGCTGTGTGACAGGATGACTTTTCTTGCACACCCACCAAATGAGGGCGCACATGCTTCCACGCCCACTGGTGACTGCACACATCCTTTCAAGGAAGCATTTCATTCATCCCTAACAAATGGAACAAAACACTGTGCAGCGTGTTCAGGTTTGAACGTGGCCCTGGCCTCTCTCTGCATCCACCTGGCACATGCAACACACATCCACTCCCTGCTGAACTGCTTGTATTTGATGTGTTGAAGTTTTGGTAAAGTTTGAATAAATTCCACTTTATTTATAGGAACATTTCATCTGTGGACTCCTGCTTCCCCTCTCCTTGAGCCAGTTTGTGACGGGAACATGACATAAGAAAAGTAATTTATCCCTTTTTGATTCTGTGTATCTGGCGCTCATCCAGTGAGTTCACACTTGGCAGAAACAGACTGAATTTGTCTGGAGAACTTTGGCTTCAGCCAAGTTAGATAAACACACTGTGTCTCTGTCAAAACAGCAGTGTAGTTGTGGCACCCCTGTGAGGGAATGACCACATGAATATTATTTTGTGTAAAACACTCATGTAACGGGACATTTTTCATTGCTATATGTATTTATTTTCAGTTTCTTTAAGAGGATAGAAAATCCATGTAACAGGGATTCATTTTATGTTAGAAAGCAGTGAGGGCGGAACTTTGGTGCTTGCTCCGGGGTTTCGGGGAGCAGTAAGTGGAGCCCACCTTCCGCTGCTTCCTCAGACACGTTCTGGAGGAAAGCAGAGACGCATCGTGTCTTCCTTACTCTGCTCTTCACCTGCTTTTACAGGTCGGTACACGGTGCTCGCACCGAAAATGTTGTTTATTGTCACCATGGTTACCCACGTTAATGTGAATGGGAGAGTTAAGGCGGTCCGCCAAAGTTATTTATATGTAAACACGGGAGAAAACCAGAGGAGTGTCCCGCGCGACCGCACCGCGAGCCCGCTCGTTAGGTGGAGCGCTCGTGAAGCAGAGTCAGTGCGCTCCTATGCTCTGTGCAAACGTGTTGTAATGCTCCAATCAAATCAGTTCTGTGAGATGTGAATGTTAATAGTTCTGTTAAAGTGACTGAGTAGATTAGCTAGTGTAACACAAGCACTCTGAGCAACTCTGTGTAGCTAACAGAGGCATTCATGGGTTGATTCAACAAGCTGTGTTTCATGATGCACTAAATAGTGATTTTGCCAGTAAATTACTGGAGGGAACAAATGTAATGTATTTACCAATGCTGTTATTGAATAGAACTGTTTAGCCAGTAAGACACTGCAGAAGACAATGTGATGTGTTTATTGATATGATAAAAGGATGTAGCTGTTATGGAAAGAAGTGTGAACTTGAGAAACTGAACCAGTTAAAAAGAGTATATTTCACTGATGTTGTGAAATAAGTAAATGTAATTGATGTGAATGAGGAACCAGCTGAACAGCATATTGAAAGCTCATGTTTAGTGTTTTGTAGCATTTATTTGTGTGAAATAAATCAGACTCAGACACGTTCTGGAGGAAAGCAGAGACGCATCGTGTCTTCCTTACTCTGCTCTTCACCTGCTTTTACAGGTAACATATTTGTCATCGAGGTCTTCATCCTTGGGACCCGTAACATAGTAACTTCTTCATTGTTATACTTCTATAGTTTTCCCATTTTGTGAGCTGTGGATGTGGAAAGTGTCTCAGTGACACATCCACATGAAAACGGCGTTACCTTCGTTCATTTGCACGTCAAATGAACGAGCTGTTTGGACTTTAACGTCACAGCTGATGCTTCGATACTCGAACTCAAGAGTTCAGCTTCCACTCAGAGGTACAAGTACACACAGCAAAGATAAACGTGTACACAAGGTGGAACCCACAAGTGCACAGCTCCAACCAGAGATGGGCAGTAATCCGATTACTTTTTTCAAGAAACGAGTAAAGTGAGGGATTACTATTGCAAAAAAGGTAATTAGATTACTGTTACTTTCCCTTAAGCACGCTGCGTTACTGCGTTACTAAAACCGCAGCTGTGTGCAGATGAACAATGGATAATCTATCGAGTGTGGAGAGAGTGTGAGCGTGCAGCGTTTAAAGCGTGGAAGCACTGACCTTACTTTGAGTTTGACTCTGTAAAAAGTGACAAAAACATTAGCATCCGCTGTTCACTGCGTGGGAAGACAACATGCTCACTCACTATGTGTTAATGGGCATGCTTATTTATAACTTTGATAAAATGTCATAAAAATAATTCCATGCCAGCTCACCATTGGTGATCAGGTAGTTTCTGTTCCAGTTCCAGTCCCATAAATCATGAAGCTTGCTGCCAGAAAAGCTTCAAATCTCCTTTGAAAGCTGTTTGTGGTCTTGATTGTGGGAGCTTCAGTTGTCTGACTCCAGCTGCCACACAGTGCTCACTGATATCATTTGCAAAAACCCCAGTGTGACAATATTTATCAGGAAGTGACGACTTTTCTTTGAACATTTGCTAAGGCTAAGCTGTGCTTTCTACCACAGTTGGGAATTTCCTGGTTTACAACAAATTATTGTGTCAACACCGCATAAGATTTCAAACTACAGGAAAATCACTGGAGTTATAAGAGGCAGACAACGACACACACACCACATGCATGCTGTTGCTATTTATTGTGGATTAACCTGTCAAGGGCAAGAACAAAATAATTCTGCCTCAAATACAGGAAATCATAGCTTTCCTGTATTTCCTCCATTGTTGGCATGCTGGTTAGTGCTGTTGCTCCACAGTAAGAAGGTCCTGGGCTAAATTATCCATGAATGTAAACGGCTGTGTGTTTCTATCTGATAGACTGGTGAGCTGTCCAGGGTGTACCCTGCCTGGTAACCTATCACTTCAGGGTTATTTCCCAGCCCTGCTGCAACCAGGATAGAGATAGGAGGATGGTAGTTGTTGTAGACCCATTCAATTTCAATTGAAGGATTAAAATGTTCCAGGAGCTCAACTTACTCCATCTGAACATGTTTCAATCGTGTTTTATGAACACAACATGCAGCTTTACTGAATATGAAAAGGTTGTGTTGATTTAACTCAGTTGTTTAAGTCAAAGGAGCTTGCAAAGAAAAGCGTCTGGACTTCTTTAAGTTGCTTGAAGACGTTTCACCTCTCATCCGAGAAGCTTCTTCAGTTCTAAGGTCAAATGGTGGAGAGTCCCAGATATAAACCTAGTGGGAGTGACCCCCCACAGAGGGACAAAAGGACCCCCTGATGATCCTCTAATCGCCTGAGCCAAGGTGGGAAACTGGGCGTGGGTCCCAATCAGCCAGTTGTTTAAGTTTCTGCCAAAGCAAAACCTTTGTGTGCAACCAGTGTCCACTATTGAATCAAGTAAATCCAACATGTTTTTGTCAGTGCAAAAGGAGTTACGGTGCCTGTATTCCTGCACAATATTGTCCCGGGAGGGAGAAAAACTTTCTGGTGAAGTTTTGGTTGATTTTTGGGTTTTGCTTGACACTAGGTTGATTTTATCAGTGAGGTTTGGATTGTTTTCTTTCTCTAAGAGAGAGAAAGATGGTTTTATGCTTGGACATGTTTGCAATGGGCCCCAGTATTTGTTACTTTATTAGTATTTTATTGGTTGCGTTTGTTTGTGCTTTTGTTACAGTGCACTGAGATAAGAACATCTGAGAGGTGTGATCCACCGGTGGTGATATTTTGGTATTTTGTGAGTTCCCGATTTAACAAATCAGCTCTTTAATCCAGACCTGAGAGGTTGAACTTTAAAGCTCTATAAAATATTCTTACTGGAAACAGTGGCAAAGTGTTTTTCTCCATGATTATAATGGGCTTGGGAGAAATTCACTGATATGTGACATTGATCACATGAGAAGTCCTGAGCCTAAAAGGATTGCAGCGAGTCAATTCAGTCCAAAAACAAGGAGCTGTTTTCCTTTAAAATGATGACGTCATCTTGCTGGTGATGGAGGCTCGAATAGGCTGCGCGTGAGACTCCATTATCAGCAATATCTGGTATGAATGTGTGTGGATGTATGCATGTGACTGGACTGTGACGGACTGACGACTAAAAATTTAACTGACTTGACACTGAGACAAAAACGGTGCCGACTTTAGGATTAGTGAATGTCCACAACAATTCACCCAGCCTGTAGAAGAAGGGTGGATGTTTTGTCTTGCTTTGTTTGTGCAGGAGCAGAAGGATGACAGAGACTAAAGGGGGAGGCTGTAGCTTCACATGAGTGTGAGCTGCAGACTGAACCCTTTGGTTGCTAATGTTGAGTCACTGATGTTTGCATTAAGAAAATTGTGTTTTAGTAGCTGTGTTTTAATTAAGGTATCACATTATATTGTTGGGAATGTTAAATGCTAAAGTGAAGAAAAGCTTTGATTTCACTCATGACTGAACATGTTATTATGAACCATAGCAGGCCACTGTAAAGAGTCAATTAGCTTTTATAGAGGGAAAAAAGGCCAAAAACTCTGTTAATACCTATGAATAACAAGGAATGATAGACTTGTCACATTCAAAATAGAGATATGTAATAACAAACACGGGTCCGTGTCATTTAGGTTCTCCATTGAAATAGTCAATCATTTAGAAAAGTAGAATATATATATATACAGTGGGGCAAAAAAGTATTTAGTCAGTCACAGATTGTGCAAGTTCCCCCACCTAAAATGATGACAGAGGTCAGTAATTTGCACCAGAGGTACACTTCAACTGTGAGAGACAGAATGTGAAAAAAAAATCCATGAATCCACATGGTAGGATTTGTAAAGAATTTATTCGTAAATCAGGGTGGAAAATAAGTATTTGGTCAATAACAAAAATACAACTCAATACTTTGTAACATAACCTTTGTTGGCAATAACAGAGGTCAAACGTTTACTATAGGTCTTTACCAGGTTTGCACACACAGTAGCTGGTATTTTGGCCCATTCCTCCATGCAGATCTTCTCGAGAGCAGTGATGTTTTGGGGCTGTCGCCGAGCAACACGGACTATCAACTCCCGCCACAGATTTTCTATGGGGTTGAGGTCTGGAGACTGGCTAGGCCACTCCAGGACTTTCAAATGCTTCTTACGGAGCCACTCCTTTGTTGCCCGGGCAGTGTGTTCTGGATCATTGTCATGTTGGAAGACCCAGATTCGTTTCATCTTCAAAGTTCTCACTGATGGAAGGAGGTTTTGGCTCAAAATCTCACGATACATGGCCCCATTCATTCTGTCCTTAACACGGATCAGTCGTCCTGTCCCCTTGGCAGAAAAACAGCCCCATAGCATGATGTTTCCACCCCCATGCTTCACAGTAGGTACGGTGTTCTTGGGATGCAACTCAGTATTCTTCGTCCTCCAAACACGACGAGTTGAGTTTATACCAAAAAGTTCTACTTTGGTTTCATCTGACCACATGACATTCTCCCAATCCTCTGCTGTATCATCCATGTGCTCTCTGGCAAACTTCAGACGGGCCTGGACATGCACTGGCTTCAGCAGCGGAACACGTCTGGCACTGCGGGATTTGATTCCCTGCCGTTGTAGTGTGTTACTGATGGTGACCTTTGTTACTTTGGTCCCAGCTCTCTGCAGGTCATTCACCAGGTCCCCCCGTGTGGTTCTGGGATCTTTGCTCACCGTTCTCATGATCATTTTGACCCCACGGGATGAGATCTTGCGTGGAGCCCCAGATCGAGGGAGATTATCAGTGGTCTTGTATGTCTTCCATTTTCTGATGATTGCTCCCACAGTTGATTTTTTCACACCAAGCTGCTTGCCTATTGTAGATTCACTCTTCCCAGTCTGGTGCAGGTCTACAATACTTTTCCTGGTGTCCTTCGAAAGCTCTTTGGTCTTGGCCATGGCGGAGTTTGGAGTCTGACTGTTTGAGGCTGTGGACAGGTGTCTTTTATACAGATGATGAGTTCAAACAGGTGCCATTCATACAGGTAACGAGTGGGGGACAGAAAAGCTTATTACAGAAGACGTTACAGGTCTGTGAGAGCCAGAGATTTTCCTTGTTTGAGGTGACCAAATACTTATTTTCCACCCTGATTTACGAATAAATTCTTTACAAATCCTACCATGTGAATTCATGGATTTTTTTTTCACATTCTGTCTCTCACAGTTGAAGTGTACCTCTGGTGCAAATTACTGACCTCTGTCATCATTTTAAGTGGGGGAACTTGCACAATCGGTGGCTGACTAAATACTTTTTTGCCCCACTGTATGTATATATATATATATATATATATATATATATATATATATATATATATATATATATATATATATAAGGGGTGCAACGATATTCGTATCGATATTGAACCGTTCGATACAGTGCTTTCGGTTCGGTACGCATATGTATCGAACAATACAAAATTTGTAATTTATTTTATCAACTTTCCTTCTGACGATGCTGTCTGTGTTGAGCGCTCAGTGAATCTGCGTTCGACTACTCCGCCTAGGCTCGAGAGTACAGCCTAGGCGGAGTAGTCGAACGCAGATTCACTGAGCGCTCAACACAGACAGCATGGTCAGAAGGAAGAGCGCAGGGCAAGCTAGCGAGACAGAAGTGGACCTCCCCCACCCTCATTCAGATCTGGCGTTTGGAATTATTTTGGTTTTCATGTGACGTATGACCCTGAAGGTAAGCGAGTCATGGACTCAGGTAAAACAGTATGTTGGATGTGCCATGCAATGTTCAATTACATTGGTGTGAACTAGTGTGTTAGCGCAGTTAGCTGGTTAACGTGTTGGCCGTCTAGCCCCATGCACGGGACGATCGGCGGTAGCTCGTTAACGGAGATTTGCCGTGTTGTGGCGTTAAGGTTATTTCAACGAGATTAATCTGAAAGCACTAGTGGGAACACAACGAATATGACTGCACATTTACGCCGACATCATCCTAGTGCAAAGACAAAAACAACAAGCACGCATGCTACAAACTTTAGCCGAGTCATTTAGACGGCTGTTAGCACATGATTCTCCTTATGGAGACCTGATATGTTTAATATGCTGCTGAGAATATAGCCCAGAAGAAGCGGATAGTATAGCTTTTATTTTGGAAAGAGACATTTTTCTGTAATAAACTCTCTTTTCCAAGATGAGTGATTCCTCAATCAGATACAGGGCTCGCAATATCGCTAGCCCGACGTCCCGGGGCTAGCGATTTTTTCAGTCGGGGTACCAAAATCTATCTCTGCCCTGCCCGTCGGGCTATTGTAGGAAGGAAAAATATATGTCAATGCTTTTGCATTCTTTCAGAAATGTAGCTGGGTAATTATGTCATTGGCATCGGTGAGCCACTGTCAATATGTGACATATTGAAATCGCGTTTGAATTTGCGCTTGTTTTTTTGCTTTCACTTTGCAATCGCGCGAACTGTGTATAGAGAGCGACAGAACTGATCTGTGAGTGATGATAATTTGTGCACCAATTCCTCTGACATCGTCTTATTAATCGTTAGCTTACTATGCAAACATGACAAGTGAAATCTCCCGCAGCTTAAACATATGAGAGGTTGATCGCGCAGAGAATCGCTGAGTGCGTGTGTAAAAGCAGCAGGATATATGATATATATTTTATATTATTTTAGTTCTGCTGAGCCAAATAAGACAGGTCAGGGTGAAGAAGTGACAGCCAAAGAAAAGCTTACCACAAAACGGAGAAGTTATGACAAATCAGACTATAAGGCAAAAAGAAAGTGCAGCTTTATGGTTTCATGGACAAAAGAATTTCTGTGGCTGCAATATGACGAGCTATATAACCAGGGCTGCACATAAGTGGTCCACAGGTGCGTATTCGCTGTCAAAATAAAAAACACGCACAAGGGTTAGGGTTAAATTTAAAAACTGTACTTTTGAGTTAAAATATATATTTATAATTTTAATAAATGACAAATTAAAAATGCATGAACATTTTTTTGTATTGAAAAAATATCGAACCGTGACACCAAAGTATCGAACCGAACCGTGAATTTTGTGTATCGTTGCACCCCTAATGTATATATGTCTCAACGCTGTTTCTCAATAATATTAAAAACCTAAAAACTATTGTTGTGGAAGATAGAAGTCACTGTGACAGCCCTCTGACTGTGGAGGACGTTTGTAATCCTATTTCTGCACTTAAGGCCAACAAATCTGATGGTTTAACTGCAGAGTTTTATGAATCATTTTCTAATCTCCTGGCGTCGTTCTTACTGCAGCTTTTCATAGGAAGTGTAGAGAATAACATCCTCCCTCCTACTCTTACTCAGGGTCTCATAACACTTATTCCAAAGCCAAACAAAGACTTACTTCTTATTGATAATTGGAGACCCATCTGTCTGCTCAATGATGACTATGAGATTATGGCTTTAGTACTTGCTAACAGAATGAAAGAGTTCTTGGACACAATTATCGATGAGACACAATCAGGCTTTATGAGAAACAGACACCTTTCTAAGAACATGAGACTGGTTTTAGATCTACTTGATTACTCTGATTTGGTATCTGACTATAGCTTCATTCTCTTCCTGGATTTTTAAAAGGCTTTTGATACAATTGAACATCAATTTATTTTCCACTCTTTGGAAAAATTTGGCATTTTTCTGTAAAGCTATCAAAACCTTGTACACGAATGGCAATAGCTCAATTAAAACGATTAAGACTCCACCCCGAGATTTGACCTGTTATACAAGGAATCAGCACAGCTGATAAGGAGCTCATCATCAGCCAGCTAGCTGATGACACCACACTCTTCTTGAAGAATGCAAATCAAATCCGTCCAGCCCTTAGTGTTATTAGTGATTTCTCTGAGGCATCTGCTTTATGTCGAAATCTAAAAAAATTTGAATTACTAGCAATTAAAAGCTGCACTGCAAATGCTCTCTGTAACATTTCTGTTAAACAAGAAGTCACATGCCCAGGACTGTTAATATCCAAAGACCAAAAGTCAAGATGCTCGTCAAACTTGTCAAACAGTGTTGGGGAATTCTCAATGGTGCTTGGTGCCATACCCTCAGGGACTTTAATGTTATATAAAAACACTGACAGCTCAATATCTGCCTCAGTCACTCTCCCTGATCCAGCTGAGTCAGCAGTGGGAAAAATCTGCTTTTCACAGGAACTTGGTAACAGCAATAAGAGAATACGTAGTTTATTCCAAGAAGATATCATGTCTCTCCCATATATAGAATATCTTACTGGAACCGACATGTTCCAGATATCACCTGGAAGACAGTCTGGATGATCCCATAAATATCTAATTGTGAACAAGGTGAAGGAAATCTCATATAAAATTCTTCATAAATGTTACCCAGCCAGTCACTATATGGTAACATTTAAAAGAGACATAAATACTAATTGAACTTTCTGTGGGGATCATCCAGAAACTGTGGCACATCTCTTTTGGTTCCTCTACACAGAGATTCTGGAAGAATTTAGCAGTTTTGTTATTGTCTATAGTTTAAGGGAGTTTTCTTTACGATGGGAAAATGTTTTATTCTTTTTCTTTAAGTTCCCCAGGAAGAATGATAAATGTTTTTTTATAAAAAAAATTGTTAATACTTCTAGCTATTTTATATCCATAAATGTAAGTTTATTAATAAAACACCATATTTCTGCCGTTTTATAAGGATATGAATTGTACATACAATCAATTTCAGACTCAACCAACAAAAAGCCTCTCAGAACAATATTTATATTGTAACAGTTGCTATTGTAATGCAGTGTATCACCACATGGCGGCGCCTCCTGTCTCACAACTGGTGTCACCCCCTTTTTGTTCTTCTTCGCACTCCTCCTGTAATGGATGCTCCCGTGTGTACGCGGACTAGTGTCCTCTTTAGTAATGTGTGGTAGAGGTAGCACTTTTATTTTTGATATTGTAAATAAATGAGTACTTTTTGGAAAGTCAGAAGCTGTTGCTCATTCGCTATCCATCTGCACACCTCCGCGGCTGGCTTCATCTCCACTGCACGTTACAACTGGCGCCCGAACTTTTTCCCCTTGGACTTCAGACGATTTTTGCATCCCGCCGAGGATTCTTCTCTTCTAGCACGTGAACTGTCTCGGAAATCCCCCCAGTTTTGCGGACGCTCGGACGTTTTCTCCAGCCATGGCCGCAGCCTCAGCTCAGGTGGGACCCGACTAATTTCTGGATACCGTGGTGTGCTGCTGCTCCGCTTGGGAGAAAGAAAAAGAGAGAAGCTGACTCCGCGACGCGAATGGACTCCGTGGATTTGTTATTTGTTGTTGGTTTTGTCTTCTAAGGATTAATTCTTCTGTGGAGAGCCTGGACATGAACATTTCTGCTGGCTTTTCATTCCCCTTTACCTCTGCTGAGACTGACTGTAGCACATGTAAGTGATAGCTTGGCTGACTACAACCGTTGGTGCTGGTCTTCGGCTCAGTATAACAAAACGACTTAAAACTAATCTTGCATTGAGCTCTAGTGTTGCAGACATGCTATTGTAATAACATGGTTCTGATCACTCCAGTCTAATTTCAGTTGTTGGGCGAAATTTTATATGTGGTTTTTCTAAATTTAATCTTGAACGCATTTTTGCAGTTTTGTCTTTCTAGTCTGACCTAACTGACTCTTTTACTGCTATATCAATAACTGCGCTGTGCCCTGGAGCGGCTTAATTTTTTTGAAATCGCAATGGCACATTGCCCAGACGACTCTGACTCAGACATGGAACTTACCTCGTTACCTATGTGCCAGATAGTTGAAAATGTGACTCCTAGCCTTAGCCAACAAGTGGTGGAGTTAAGAACTGAGGTGAATAAGCTTAGTGATTGTTTACGTGACTCACTGAACATACAGCAGAGTTTACTAAGGCAGTGGGACCAACTCACAACAGGGAACTCTCCCCCTCCTGCAGTCCCACAGTCTCCTGTTTTCCCAATGGCCACATCGACACCTCATGTTCATGTGATGGACAAAACTGAACCCACCAACAGTACCAATCCGTTCCTGCCCAGCAACCCATTTCAACCTACAAATCCTTTCCTCCCATCTCACTCACTTGAACTCAGCAGCACTTCCAGAGTGATTGCGGCAGCTTTACATCACGCAAAGCTGGAGCCTCCTGTGTATGCTGGGGACGGAAAAGTGCAACCTGAGGAATGGTTAAATGCAGTTGGCACATACAAAGCCTCATTGAACCTAACTGATGGGCAATTGCTAAACGAACTGCCACACTTTCTTGCAAAAGAGCCCGGGAAATGGTTCAAGGCACCGAGCTCCCACATCACATCATGGGCTCAATTCTGTCAACTGTTTAAGACAGTTTTTCTGCCCTCCGACAACCAAGAACGCATCCTGAGAGGAATTTTGGATCGTGTTCAGGCTCAGGACGAGCCGCTCCCAACCTTTGTCGCCCACATGTTGAGTGAGTTTGACAAACTGAAGAGCCCCCCACCTGAAAAAGACAGAATTGACCTAATTAGTAAACATGCTCTCGAAAAATACAGAGTTGCCCTGTATGGCGCTAATGTCACTTCTGTAATGGACCTGCTGCTACGCGCTCATGAGCTTCACTCAGTGCTTGGACCACAAAGACCACAGCCTGCTTTATGTAGCAAAGACAACTATAAGCCTGAACCTTACTGCTTCAAATGCTCTCAGCCAGGGTTCACTACACGCACCTGCCCAAACTGTAACACCCAACCTCATTTGCCACAACGAGCCTCGAACACCGCTAGGCATGGCCCAGTCCAGCCATTGCCAGCACTCTGGCCCCTCTGATCCTGGCCATGAAAAGGTCAGCACCACATCCCAGCCACAATACAGGCAGTCGGGAAACTACAGGGGGGGGAGGACATTTCACAGAGGCCAACCTTCCCCCAGTTACTAACGGAGCCTCACACGCCCGATTCACTACAGGGTGGACACAGTCTTGGACACTTGGAAGACAATTTTTCACAAGTCCACTGGAATACCCCACTAAGAACGAAAGTGAACTTCAATGCTTCATCTGTGGATGCTACCCTCGACACGGGTGCTTCCCTCTCGGCTGTACGAACAGATCTCATTCAAGTAAATGACTCTTACCCTAGAAACACAAGTGAGTGGAATGGTCCTGCAGTTAACCTCGCCAATAATGCTCCCTGTATCCCTGTTGGTGTTATTTGGCTCAATATTGGATTCATGAACAAGAACTTTTACCAGCGTTTTGCCATAATACCAGATTTGTCCTCTCCTTTCATTCTGGGAATGGATTTTATGGCAAGAGCTTCTGTTTCTATTCACATTCCCACTAGAACAGTCTACATTGAGGACATCCCCTGCCCACTTGCAGACAATGAAGAGGACCTTCAAAATGATTACTCACATTCACCTGGAACACTGATGTCTTTGGACTTGGTTCGCTCAGACTTAACAGCCAAACTGTCTGAAGCAAGTCTCTCAGAGAACAACAAGGATGCTTTACTAAATCTGCTCAGCAAGTTTAGCTCCTTGTTTGATGGTCAACTTGGTCGAATGGCTCTCACTGAGCACGCCATAGAGACTGGCAATGCAACACCTGTCAAACTCCCACCCTATCGCACGTCACCTGCTAAGAAACGTGTGATTGAAGAACAGGTGCAACAAATGTTGAAGGACAACATCATTGAACCTTCCACAAGCCCTTGGGCAGCTCCTGTAGTCATTGTAAATAGAGCGGCCACGGAACCAAGGTTTTGTGTGGACTTTCGAGGGCTCAACCAAGTTACCCGAAAAGACTCTTATCCCCTGCCTCGTGTAGATGAGTCTTTGGACTTTCTGTTAAGAGGAAAGTTTGTCTCGACATTGGACTTAGCGCGAGGCTATTGGCAGGTTGCTGTAGCAGAGGACTCGAAGCCTAAAACTGCCTTCATCTCTCACTGCGGTCTCTTCCAGTTTCGGGTGCTGCCCTTTGGGCTCTGCAACGCACCTGCAACTTTTCAGAGACTCATGAACTGTGTGCTTGCTGGCCTCATTTACAAAACGTGCGCAGTCTACCTGGATGACATTGTTATCGCCTCACCTACCTTTGAACAGCACTTAGTGGATCTTGAGGAGGTGCTGGGCAGACTCCAGGCTGCTGGCTTGTCATTGAAGCTCAAAAAGTGCCAATTCTGCCTCGATGAATTCACCTTTCTCGGGTACCGCATCACATCATCAGGTGTTAAGCCCGATCCGGACAAAGTAAAGGCGGTTAAGGAGTTTGATACCCCAACCTCAGTGAAACACGTCCGTCAGTTCCTTGGCTTGACTGGCTATTATCTTTTTTTTTTTTTTTTTTTTTCTTTTTCTAAATGTCATCAGAAACAGCAGTATGCGACATTACGTGATGGCAGAGCTTCAGTTCATCCTTTGTCATTTTTTTTTTTTTAATAAATAGGACAGGGGGAATGAATGAGAGAGAGAGAGGGGGAGAGAAGGAAAGAAAACCAAAGGGGAGAAGAGACGGTGAGAAGGGGGGGGAAGAGAGACAAAAAAAAACAAAACTCCTGGGTCACCTGTATGGAGAAAAAAAAAAAAAACAAACAAACAAAAACAAACAGAGGAGACAGCAAACAACAAAGAGCAACATAATAATAGAGAAAGCAAAGCACCATCACAATAAACTAGCTAGTCATAGATATCAGTATTTACTAAGTAATAAACGATATTGTGCAGCACGCAAGATAGACAGCGCACAGTGTGCTTTGAGGCAGCAGCCAAGAAAGCTTTAGTCCGCGTCTGTGAATACCCATGTGTGCATACCTGTGTGGATCAGCATGCTTGCATTCCAAAGGTTTCTCCATGTAATGATCTGCTAGGGAGTGTGGGGGGGCCACAGCCCCGTCCTCCAGGGTGTGAAGCGGGTATGGAGGAGATCAAAACTCCAGACATCCAGAGGCCCCCAGAACACAAGAGACCATGGAAGACCAACAGAGGGGCAGCCGCGCCACTGTCCCAGTAAGAGCTGAGGAGAGTCCCAGATGAGGGCTCGCCCATCAGCCGCGGAGCTGTCATTGTAAATAGAGCGGCCACGGAACCAAGGTTTTGTGTGGACTTTCGAGGGCTCAACCAAGTTACCCGAAAAGACTCTTATCCCCTGCCTCGTGTAGATGAGTCTTTGGACTTTCTGTTAAGAGGAAAGTTTGTCTCGACATTGGACTTAGCGCGAGGCTATTGGCAGGTTGCTGTAGCAGAGGACTCGAAGCCTAAAACTGCCTTCATCTCTCACTGCGGTCTCTTCCAGTTTCGGGTGCTGCCCTTTGGGCTCTGCAACGCACCTGCAACTTTTCAGAGACTCATGAACTCTGTGCTTGCTGGCCTCATTTACAAAACGCGCGCAGTCTACCTGGATGACATTGTTATCACCTCACCTACCTTTGAAGAGCACTTAGTGGATCTTGAGGAGGTGCTGGGAAGACTCCAGGCTGCTGGCTTGTCATTGAAGCTCAAAAAGTGCCAATTCTGCCTCGATGAATTCACCTTTCTCGGATACCGCATCACATCATCAGGTGTTAAGCCCGATCCGGACAAAGTAAAGGCGGTTAAGGAGTTTGATACCCCAACCTCAGTGAAACACGTCCGTCAGTTCCTTGGCTTGACTGGCTATTATCGACGCTTCATTCAGACCTCTTCACGCCATCACCAGAAAGGACAATGCTTTCCACTGGGACGACAGCTGTCGAAGGGCCATGGACACTTTGAAGGATCATGTCACATCAGCCCCGATCCTGTCATTTCCAGACTTCAACCGTCCCTTTTCCATTCACGCCGATGCATGTGACATTGGTCTTGGGGCAGTGTTGATGCAAAAGGATGACAAGGGTCGTGAGTACGTTGTGGCTTTTGCTAGTCGCTCCCTTCACAAAGCTGAACTCCCCTACTGCACTTCAGATAAGGAGTGCCTCGCTGTGATATGGGCTGTGGAACACTTCCGCCCATATGTTGAAGGTGTTCATGTTACTATCTTCACTGACCACAACAGTCTCAGGTGGCTCATGTCTCGTCAAAACCCAACGGGCCGACTCGCCCGCTGGTCACTTCGTTTGCAGGACTTTGATTTCACAATAGTGCACAAACCTGGTGCACAGAACAAAGTTCCCGAAGCACTGTCACGCAACCCTTTGCCTCTGACCTGTGACAGGCCGACTGATCTTTTACCAGATCATGCTGTTATGGGCAGCCTGGACATTCGTACTCTGCCCCCCGTCATTCTGGCTGACCGTTCACAATTGAGACAGCTGCAGTTAGACGATCATGTCACAGGTCCACTCCTCAGAGACACTGAAGCAGACTCTCTGAACAGCTCGGACAATGCCACCTTGTTACAGTATGTTGTGTATGACTCTTTTGTATCACAGAGAACCCAAGTTCACATGTGCTTTGCACCCTTTGAAAGAGCTGAAACTGTTTGCCCCTACTTCCATGAGAGGCACCTTGCTGGACTATTACCATGACCACCCCACAGCAGGTCACTTGGGTGTTTCTAAGACATTGGCTAGACTGCGTTTTAGGTTTTTCTGGCCCAAAATGGCAGCTGATGTGAAACGCTATGTGATTTCATGCTCAGTGTGCCAACTCACCAAGCCAAGTCAGAAAAAAGCAGCCGGTCTTATGGTTCCCATTGTCCCCCAGAACTCCTGGGAGTATGTGGGTGTGGATTTTGTTGGGCGACTTCCCCGCACCCCCACTGGTAATGCTTATTTGATCGTGTTTGTTGACTATTTGACTAAATGGGTTGAAGCCAGTGCTGTCAAAGAAGCTACATCTCAGGTAGCAGCTGGTAAATTCGTCACTGACATTTTTGCTAGGCGTGGTACACCCACTTACCTCATTTCTGACAGAGGGTCTCCTTTTGTGAGTGAGCTTTTTGAACATGTTGTTTCTGCCTTAGGCTCGGTGCACAGACTCACTACGGCATATCACCCTCAGACAAATGCTACTGAACGCGTCAACCGGATTCTGAAAACTGCAATCCGCGCTTATGTAGGTGATAAGCACACATCATGGGACAAGTTTCTCCCTCAGATTTGCTTTGCTCTGCGCACCGCCCCCCATGACAGTACAGGTATGACTCCTGCCATGATGCTTTATAGTCGTGAGTTAGACACCCCGCTTGACCTTATCACTCAGCCTTCTACAGCAGGTGTTGATGAACCGGGTGTGCCTTACCCTGAGACTTTGAGAGCCTCCCTGCAGGAAGCTCACAACCACGCCAAAGCAGCTTTGGACTATAGCCATGACAGACAAAAACATTACTATGACTTGAGACATCGACATGCCACGTTTCGTGTTGGTGACCTTGTGAGAGTTAAGACGCACCCCAGGTCAGACGCTCAGTCTAACTTTACTGCTAAACTTGCACCACTGTTTCAGGGACCATTGTGTGTATCTCAGAGACTCAGTGATGTTAATTACAGGCTCACTTGGGTGGACGCCGGTGTGGATGCAGGTGTTTATCATGTTGTGAACATGCAACCGTTCCATACCTGGGACTCTCTCACTTCCAAAGAACATTCTGTTTCATTGCCTGCTGAGAGAGAGACCGCAGAGGGTCGGAACTCTGACTCTCAGGCCCACCCTGGCCCCCCTGCAGACACTGACATTGACTCTAAGCCATTCCCCTTTGATTTACCGGACATTGACTCTTCTTCTGGTGTGGGCGCTGTTCCAGAGAGTGTTTCACCCAGATCTGTCCAGCACCCAGCTGTTGGTGGACATTACAATCTCAGGCCCAGACGTTGCCCCAGAGTTACGTCTGGCTGGAGCAACAAAAGATGGACTAATGATTTTCACACAACCAGGCTTGATCTGAAGTGAAATGTTTTGGTTAAACCTGTTTGATGCTGTCTTGTTGCATTGCTACTTTGAGTCATGATATGTAGATGTTTCTGTTTGCTCTACTTAATCCAGTTTTATGGCTCTTTCGTGCGTTAAGGTTCATTCTTGGCATTTACTTAGAAAAAAAAAAGAACAAAAGAAAAAAGTGAAAAAAACTAAGAAAACTGATTTTCCACTGTACATATTCGTCTTATTTTCACCAATTTCATTTTTAAATGGTCTTTTGCCCTGTGTGTGTGCACCAATCTTAGCTGTAACCTCTATGTATAGGGTACTGTTAGGTGTGGTGTGTGCTTTTTCAGCTGTGTACGGCTGAGGACAGCCTTTTTCTCACCAGGGGGGGACTATGTAACAGTTGCTATTGTAATGCAGTGTATCACCACATGGCGGCGCCTCCTGTCTCACAACTGGTGTCACCCCCTTTTTGTTCTTCTTCGCACTCCTCTTGTAATGGATGCTCCCGTGTGTACGCGGACTAGTGTGCTCTTTAGTAATGTGTGGTAGAGGTAGCACTTTTATTTTTGATATTGTAAATAAATGAGTACTTTTTGGAAAGTCAGAAGCTGTTGCTCATTCGCTATCCACCTGCACACCTCCGCGGCTGGCTTCATCTCCACTGCACGTTACAATATGTTGATTTTTTTCGCCTACTCATATCATAATTTTTTTACTCCTGGTTCTGTATGTTCATGTTCTGTTCTTTTGTAAACTTCATCTGTTTGTATGTTGTATACTCATTGTGTTTCAATAAAGTTCGATTTAAAAAAAGGTACGTTCTAAACGAAGCTTCATACGTCACTGATCACGTGACTCTGGCCAAACGAATCAAGCCTCGACACGGTGCTTCTGAAGCAGCGCGTTGATCTTTCTGACACACGCACCGGAGCGTCAGCTTCAAGCGGACCATCACTACGTCTCACATCTAAAGGTGTCAAGGTAACTTTGAACTGAGTTCAGTCAATCTGGAGTTTTTCCAAGTTTTCTGTTGCTCTCTGTGAGAGAAGAGCGTTAAAGGCGGGGCTCTCCAGAGTCCAGCAAAACAGGAAACCACAGCTGGGTGTGTGTAAGTGTGCAAACCAATAGAATGCATCGTGGTGGGGGGGCATCACGGGCAAGAAAAAAATAAAATAATCGGTCGTACCCATGCTTCCCCGACGTCATGCCAGCGCATATTGGGAAATTCGTAGGCACCGATCGGTTTTCTATCAGCCATTTGCTGGGAGTAAGGGCGCCCTCCGTTTGCGAGGTGCGCCTGCTGCTGGCGGCACAGGGAGGAGAGGGCGGGGCGGCGGGGAGTCTCTGGCTGGCTGGAGCGGCATCTAATAACCAACTCGCAAAACAAAATAAAAACAACAAACAGATATTATGATACAGACTTATAATCTGCACCGATGTTTTTTCTAAATTCTATAAAGTGAGCGCGAGAGCCCTCGGTGCGCCTGCGCACTGCTGAAGTCAAAGTAAACTTTATTGTCATCTCCGCTACAGACAGTCCAGCATATAGAGAGACGAGACGACGAGGCTGCAGTTACAGCGGTGCAAGTAAACAAACAATAAATATAAGAAGAGTAAGAAAATAAATCTACACTTTAGGACTCTGGGTAAAGGATCAATAACAATTTAAATTTATAATTTACAGTTTGATGATTTAAAGTCTCACACAAGCCGTCAAAAGGGGCGGGGCCGGCTGCTTCCAAGTAGAGCACATTTCATTTATAATGATGTAAATCCAAGCCCATCATGGATTCACGATCTGAATCCTGGGTTGTGTGAAATCCCAGAAATCAACCTTAGACAAAGTGAATCTGTGAACTAAGGTGTAGGTCTGTTAGGTTAATTGTGCTGATCCTCGGGTTGGGGGATTTGTGTTTGTACTGGAGCGCAAAATTCAAACCAATGGAAGATGGACAACAAAAGTTCAAAGCCATCAGGTGCTCAGGTTAGAAAAAAGAGAAAAGATGCAGGTAAGCAGACGTGTGATTGGATAATGGCAGCTCATCCTGAACCAATCAGACTAAACCCCAAACAATACATTATGTTACAGATTTTAATATTAATTAGTCATTGTTACTTGTTGATTTGTGCTTTTCTCATTGTGTGACGAATTATGACGACTGTTTGGTAGCTGTTATTGTCTCTCTCTCTCTCTTCATGTGTGTTTCTCTGGTGAAACAATAGTTTTGTGTTAATGTTAGGGCTGCACGATTTTGCATAAAATGAGAATCACGATTTTTTGGCTTAGAATTGAGATCATGATTCTCTCATAGCAATAAATAAACATAAAACAACAAATGTCTCACGTTTTGTTGTTGCAGCAAAATGTTGTCCTGCATGAAATTCCGTCTCCACCGTTGCTCGACGCTGCGTGTACAGAGCAGGTAGTGCAACAATAGAAAAATAGTTGCGGGACGGCACTGTGTAGCGTTTGTCTAGGGTGTTGATCGTTTTCCTAAATCCCTCGTTTTGCACAGTGTTAATGGAGCCATATCTTTGGTCAGGTGATAAGTGATAGCCTCCGTAATGTCTTTGTGCCTGCGGGAGTTCGACGTGTATAGGGAAGCGCTGTATAAGGTTCCCATTATTGATGTTTGGGTGGTTGACCGGGACGGATTTTCTCCTGTCACTTTCTCGTCATCCCTGACGTGCTCTCCGTTGTTGTTTCCCTGCTAATTTTAGCATCACACGGCACAGCTTCTGTATCACGTGGTATAAGGCTCCGCCCTTGTCATTTGTTGAGCAGGAAGAGTGAGCGCTTGTTTTCATGCAGAGTACGTCCCGGATCAAAATGTGAAGTTTTACAAATCACCACTTCTTTAGTGAATATCATTTCAGTCTCAGACAATCTCGTTTCTCTTACAGAGGTTGAATGCACCTTCTGCGGATGGCGGTACCACACAGTGTGCGTGGACTTCCCCTGCACAGAAGGCAACTACAAATGCTGTGAATGCTAAATAAACGGAAACAAATGATCCCTGTTGTCTTTGCTTGATGATTGGTTTGAGTCTTGACAATCCACATTGCTGGCGTTGCATCTTTCAATGCCAGCAATGGCAGGTATCAGTGCTCAAACCTTTTGTGTTTGTTTCCAACAAGTTGCCCACCTCGGGAAACAAAAATGTGTTCTTTTACTTGTCAGATGAACATATGAGACACTTTGACTCTTCAGTGCAGTGTGGAGCCTAACAAAGATCTGTTTTGTGTCCCAGCTGATCAGCAGGAGGAGGAGAGTCTGACGGAGCAGCAGAGGAACATTTTCAGCTACTTGGACTCAGCTCAGCCACTACAGAGGAAACAATGAGCTCAACACAGAAGGTGACAGACAGAGCAGGACCATATGACCAAAGATATTTATCACCATATACATTTGAACATTTCCCATAACGATGTAGCTGACGATAGAATTGACACCAGACAAAATACTTTACAGCTGCACAACTTTATTAAAAACCCATCAATGTATTTTCACTGAAACAAGCAGCTGTTGTTTATGTGCATTAAAGTTCTATAAAAATGTAACAGTGCAAATGCAAATTCCTCGCTGACAGTTTAACCAAAAGGCGTTTCCAGTGGAAACTGGCCGACACATCCTGAGCATAACCATGTATAATATCCACTAAACTTCAGAAGAGGTTATACAGTCGTGGCCAAAAGGTTTGAGAATTGCATAAATATTGGAACCTGGAGAAGTTGCTGCTTAAGTTTTTATAATAGCATTTTGCCTGCACTCCAGAATGTTATGAGGAGTGATCAGATGAACTGCATCGTCCTTCTTTGCCATGAAAACGAACTTAATCCCCAAAAAGCCTTACCACTGCATTTCATTGCTGTCATCAAAGGACCTGCTGAGACCATTTCAGTGATCGTCTTCTTAACTCAGGTGAGAATGTTGGCGAGCACGAGGCTGGAGATCATCATGGCTGTATCCTGATTCAGGTTCTGCAGCTTTAAAGTCCTCAAGGGCCGCGTACTCAAAGACCGCTAAGGCCGAAGTGCGAGGCTCGTAGGCTCGTGAAATGGGACGTCTAGCCTCCGTCGCGCTGCCCAGGTTGCCTAGCAACCATGATACTAACAGCTGGAAACGTTTCATACAGCTTTGTTTGACAGAAATGAAGGAGAACATATTTAGTTCATTTGTTTCTACATGAGCTCTGTGTGATTTGATGAGTATCTGAGGCTGAGACCACAGGACTGTGAAACATGATTGTTGGGCTTCATTTCTGTGCTGAACAGTCGTTTAAGATTAGCTGTAAATAACAATTAGCTGATGTTGTTCATGAGACTAAAGTCATCTCACTGTGGTAATGTAAATATAATATGTTCAATATTATAGTTATTATATTGTTGGCATTACTAAATTTGGCTCAGTGCTTACATACATGTGTAAAAAGCAAATGTACGAGCTGTGATGTTACACCCCGGCCTAGGCAACCGGAGTGCAACACGAAAAAAGTAAAAATAAAGAAAAAAAAAAACACACAAAAAAACCCCACTAAAGCTCACCACCAAAATCCCGAAATGAAAGTATCGACAAATCTATTTACAACAAACTATTTATTTACAACAAAACACCAAACTATTTACAACACGGGGGAGATCGCGACCATGACACACTGAAACACAAGGCTTAAATACATAGGAGAAATCAGGGGATGGACCACAGGAGGGAAACACAGCTGGGGCAAATTAGACCTGACGAGACAAGGAAAAGTAAACTGAACACACTAAGATAACACAGACTTTCAAAGTAAAGCAGGAAACACATAACAGTCACGCCAAAAGCAACACACTGACAACACCGAAACGTAACAGTTCCCCCCACCCAAAAATCAAACATTTAACACCAAGTGAAAAGTTTGATCCAGACAGACGAAGCCGATGAAGGCTGGAGCGGTCCCACTGACCCTCCAGCAGACGACGAAGGCTGGAGCGGTCCCACGGACCCTCCAGCGACGACAAAGGCTGGGGCGGTCCCTCGGACCCTCCAGCGAAGGCGGATGAAGGCTGGAGCGGTCCCTCGGACCCTCCAGCGGAGACGGACAGCTGAAGCGAAGGCAGACGAAGATGATGAAGGCTGGAGCGGTCCCACTGACCCGCCAGCAAAGGCGGATGAAGGCTGGAGCGGTCCCACGGACCCTCCAGCGACGACAAAGGCTGGGGCGGTCCCCGGACCCCCCAGCGAAGGCAATCCCGGACGAGCCCCCATATGTTACACCCCGGCCTAGGCAACCGGAGTGCAACACGAAAAAAGTAAAAATAAAGAAAAAAAAAAACACACACAAAAAACCCCCACTAAAGCTCACCACCAAAATCCCGAAACGAAAGTATCGACAAATCTATTTACAACAAACTATTTATTTACAACAAAACACCAAACTATTTACAACACGGGGGAGATCGCGACCATGACACACTGAAACACAAGGCTTAAATACATAGAAGGAGCAATCAGGGGATGGACCACAGGAGGGAAACACAGCTGGGGCAAATTAGACCTGACAAGACAAGGAAAAGTAAACTGAACACCCTAAGATAACACAGACTTTCAAAGTAAAGCAGGAAACACATAACAGTCACGCCAAAAACAACACACTGACAACACCGAAACGTAACATGTGATAACTGTGTCTGATAGAATGAAGAGTAGACTGATATATGAAATATTCCTTTATTGGGTGAGAAAATCAGACCATGTCATAACTGCTGTAAGTCACACAGAATAGATATCAGAGCCTTAAACAGGCTGACTTCTGCTAAATGGGTCAAACTGGGCAGAAAGTCTACAAACACATAACATCCTTATAGAATATGATGTAACACTATAGATCAACTTAGCTCAGAATATATAAAGCATATAAACAGTTACAGCAATATGATGCAACAAACACAGCAGCTACTGATCCAAAATACTCAAAGCTTCATAGAACTGAAACCAACATTTATTTTTAGCTCCATTCTGCTGCTGATACAGACTTTAGGTTTCTGAACATTAAACTTGTTGCTGCCTTTCATAGTGTGTAACTTGAAGGCCCTGAGTACTTTCTCCCACACTGAAAACACTGGGATGATCACATTATTTGAACATTACCTAATAAGACTGATTCAGCACAGACAGTTATGTTAAACTTTCCTAGCAGTCCTTCACAAACAGGGAACAGTCTGTCTATTCCCTCCATCTGTCAGATGCTGCTGGCTCTTCCTCCTCCTCTTCCTCACACACTGCTGAGTTTGTCCTGGTGGATCATCAGGGGTGCAAAGCCTCACAGATGATGTGCAGCAGTGGGTCCCTCAGTCTGTCCTCACTTGCAGACACTTGCAGTCGTCACACATGGAAATCAAATGTGTGATAAGATGCAGGATTCAAACACAAGTGTAACTTATAAACACATGTTCATACTTTTATTCCACAATCAGAGAGAAAGAAACAGAGAGAGAGTGCAGGACAGACAGACAGGTGACAGTCTCAGGTGTACACACTGCTACACAACAGCAGCAGAGAAGCAGGATTTAGTGTTTGTGTTATTACGAGTGTAAACAAGAAGAGTTCCAGATGGTGCAGTGGACACATGTGTGACTGCTGTGATTAAAGCATCTTTCTTTCAGCTTAACGAGTGAACCGTCAGCTCGTTCAAACACACGTTAAAGTGCGCCGAACAGAGGCAGCAATATAACACAGCTAACATTAACAGTGCAGTGGATCCTGCTTGTGCCGTGATGTTCAGGACTGCAAACCGAGCAGCATCACTGACTTTCAGCTTGTTGTGTTTGTGGATATATGACTGACTTTAATTATCCACAAAATCATCACATTCTCTGTCAGATGAAGGTCGACTATTGAACGGCGTATATTTTAAAGGCTTTAAAACCAAGTTAACGCTGAAAGTACAAACATCACTAATGTCACATAACTCTGCCAACAAGGCATAGCTATGTCTCATCTGGAGTATTGTTCAATCATTTGGTCAGCAGCTAATAAGGCAGATCTTAACAGACTTCAGTTAGTCCAGAATAAGGCGTCCAGATTAGTGTGAAGATGTTCATACTATACTAATATTGATAAAATGCATAATAACCTTTCTTGGCTTCCTGTACAGGCTAAAATATTCTATGGCTTACTTGTAGTTCTAAAGAAAGCAATTCTGTTAAACACACCACATTTATTCTGCTCAGCTGCAGTATCCAGATGAAATACATCATCATATTACACAGTTTTCAACAAACTGCAACTTAGTAAATGCTCGAGTTAAAAGTAACGTTTTGTAAAACTGTTACATTTAGAGCAACTTTTAAGTGGAATAAGTTGCCTTAAAAAATTAGAGAATTATTCAAAACTTCAATGAACACTTAAAAGCCGATTTACAGAGCTTTTAGTTGTTGTAAATATTGTAAGACATGATTTGTTTTTGAAATTTGTGTAATGTGCCTCAATGTTATTGATATTATTATTATTATTATTATTATTGATTGCTTATATTTGAACAATTGTGAAACCTCACTGTGGATGTAAGAGTGAAATTATGTGGATATCTTGAATCCACTTTATTGTGTAATATTTTATGTGAGTATTTGACGGACAGTGTTGGGAAGGTTACTTTTAAAATGTATTCCATTACAGAATACAGATTACATGCCCCAAAATGTATTCCGTTACGTTACTCAATGACAGTAACGTATTCTGAATACTTTGGATTACTTAATATATTATCATGCTTTTTACAACAACGTGAATGTACTATTGCTGTGTGATTTATTACTATTACTGAAGGTCCGCGACTCCGAACTGTAGTAAAGGGACCTCTGACTAATACGGCGGGGTCCCTGTCGGCTCGTAGCCGAAAAATAGCTTTACTTTGTTGTGTGGGTCAACTTTTCTTGCGAGAGACAGAGAGAGGCGTTGAAAGGCTGCTCCAACAGAACTTATTGTTTCGGAGGAAAACACGAACACGGTTTACAGTCGAGTCTTAATAGCTTACTTACAGCTGGGCTCGTCAGGCACTCTTCTTGGCTGCAGTGGTTATTATTATATTTACATGCCTCCAGCTCCCGTTTTTCCTCAATGACAACTCGTACCTTTCCACTCCCCTTTTTCTCCCTCCTCGCTCACAGACCCATAACGTGTATGGCAGTCCATTCTCCCTGCAACACGGACTACACTGCCCATGATGCTACATTCTTTAGAGCTATGCTTGTAGCATTCTGCCTTTTAGCTTAGCACAACAACAACAACAACGAAAAGGCGCTCTCTCACCCAGGAAACACACAGTCGCAGAGAGAGAGAGCGTTGCCCTGTAACCATGGCAACCGTAACGCTGCCGCCTGGAACAACAGCTGTCAAACAAAACCCAAACAGTCCTGACCCGCGACAAAATGAAACAGGAAAGTACTGCAGTGTAATCAATTTATTTCAACCATGTAACTGTATTCTGAATACCACCTTTTTAATCGGTAACTGTAATGGAATACAGTTACTCATATTTTGTATTTTAAATACATAACGGCGGTACATGTATTCCGTTACTCCCCAACACTGTTGACGGAAGACGAGCAACATCTGTTGTGGAAGCTAACGGGGTTCCTTTAGAATAAACAAACATAGGATTTATTATCACTGAATAATTCTGTATAAATCTATACAAATTATAGAAATATGTAATAGGAAACAACAAAATAATCTAAATTATAAAATTGTGTGTGTGTGTGTGTGTGTGTGTGTGTGTGTGCATGATTTTAGTGTTTGAACAGTCATGAATTATCTTTAACAGCAGGTTGGATGTAATGTGTTAGAACTACCAGCAGGTGGGGATAAGAGACCTTTAAGGTGTTTGGTGCCACGCTCCACCTTCAGGTTTAAAACTAGTGTTAATGGAGTTTGAAGGTTGAGTTTGTTCCACGACTGCATTTCACTCACTGCCTCTGTTTGTATCTCTATCACTGCAGGACCAACATGGAGCCAGAAGTCAGCGCTCTCAGGAGGCCGACAAACCTCACAGAAGAAAGGGAGAGAAAAAACACACCTGTGACGAGTGTGGGAAGGGTTTTAATGTGAGGGCTAAACTAAAACAGCATCAGGTCATCCACACTGGAGAGAGACCGTTCAGCTGTGACTTGTGTGGAAAGTCTTTTTCCTTGAAGGGTTCCCTAAAAACACACCAACTCATCCACAGTGGAGTTAAAGCGTACAGCTGTGATCAGTGTGGCAGAGCTTTTACTCAAAGTAGCCACTTACAGAGTCATCTAGTTACCCACTCTGGAATTAAGGCATACAGCTGTGACGAGTGTGGGATGGAGTTTACTGTGAAGGCTTCACTAAAACAGCATCAGGTCATCCACACTGGAGAGAGCCCGTTCAGCTGTGACTTGTGTGGAAAGTCTTTTTCCATGAAGGATTCCCTAAAAAAACACCAACTCATCCACAGTGGAGTTAAAGCGTACAGCTGTGATCAGTGTGGCAGAGCTTTTACTCACAGTAGCAACTTACAGAGGCATCTAGTTACCCACTCTGGAATTAAGCCATACAGCTGTGATCAGTGTGGCAGAGCTTTTACTCGCAGTAGCCACTTACAGAGTCATCTAGTTACCCACTCTGGAATTAAGCCATACAGCTGTGATCAGTGTGGCAGAGCTTTTACTCAAAGTAGCAGCTTACAGAGGCATCTAGTTACCCACTCTGGAATTAAGCCATACAGCTGTGATCAGTGTGGCAGAGCTTTTACTCAAAGTAGCAGCTTACAGAGTCATCTAGTTACCCACTCTGGAATTAAGGCATACAGCTGTGACGAGTGTGGGATGGAGTTTACTCTGAAGGCTTCACTAAAACAGCATCAGGTCATCCACACTGGAGAGAGACCGTTCAGCTGTGACTTGTGTGGAAAGTCTTTTTCCTTCAAGGTTTCCCTAAAAAAACACCAACTCATCCACAGTGGAGTTAAAGCGTACAGCTGTGATCAGTGTGGCAGAGCTTTTACTCAAAGTAGCCACTTACAGAGTCATCTAGTTACCCACTCTGGAATTAAGGCATACAGCTGTGATCAGTGTGGCAGAGCTTTTCCTCACAGTAGCAGCTTACAGAGGCATCTAGTTACCCACTCTGGAATTAAGCCATACAGCTGTGACATCTGTGGAAAAACTTTCAGCCAGAGAGGGCACCGAAATGAACACCTACGCATTCACACCAGACATGATGTGTACTGCTGTGAACAGTGTGGCAAATACTTTACAACAGACGCAGACTTACAACGACACATGTTTACCCACACTGAGGAGAGACCTTATCAATGTGACCTGTGTGAGAAGACTTTTAAAACTCCACATCACCTGAGACGACACCAACAGATCCACACCAGAAAGAGACTCTACAAGTGCAGCTACTGTGAGGTATGTATTTATATTGTTATCTTGTCATTTTAGCCTGACTGTTTGGAACAACTCTGCTCATTAAACTGTGTTAACATGTTAGCAATTCTACTGCATGGAAAAGCAGCTCTGAGTGATTATTCAGATTTTCCTTTCAGTTATGATTTTAGTATTACTGTAGTATTATGGTGGTAGTATTGTAGTTATTGCAGCCAGTAAACTGAGTGTGTTAACTGAAACAGTCAAATGTAGTTGGACGTCTGCAGAGATGCTCTTTATTTCAGGCGACGTTCAGGATACAAATGTTGAAGGACTGACTTACACTGTCTTTGTGTCTTTGTTTAGAAGCAGAGCGACACAGATGGATCCAGTTCTCAACCCTGTCATCACTGTGGTGGTGGGAAAGACTTTCATTGTGACCTCTGTGGAAAAACTTTCAGTCGGCAAAAGACCCTAAAAGTACATCAACGTAGACACACTGGAGACCAACGGAAATACTGCAAAGAATGTGGGAGAAGCTTCACCACACCAAGTGATTTAAAACGACATGAACTGATTCACAGTGGGGTTAAAAAGCACCTCTGTGATCAGTGTGGGTCATCCTTCACCACTGAAGGTGAGCTTAAATCACACAAACGAGTCCACACAGGAGAGAAACCACACAAGTGCAGACACTGTGAGAGAAGCTTCTCACATTCAAGTACTTGTAACAGGCATGAACGTGCACACATGGAAGGAAACTACAGCTGTGACCAGTGTGACAAGAGCTTCAGGAATCTCAGTTCATACTCTGCACACAAACGATCCCACGTTACTAATAAACTGTTTCACTGTTACCAATGTGCCCAAACATTCACCTCATTGTCTGCTCTGTGCAAACATCAGCGCGATCACTCAGGGCTGAAATCACTCCCATCACTGGATCACAGTGAATCTGAAGACACAGAAAGATCCTCTGGTTTCTGTGTCAGACTCAAAAAGCTTGAGATCAGGCTCCACAGAGTTCAGATAGAATCATTTAAACTTGTGTTGAACTGAACTGGTTGCTGGGCTGAACTTCTACATAATACAGATCTACATGGGATCTTCTTTCCTGTTGTTTTACTGAGTCAGTTTTGTCCTGTTTTCTCTGTCCTGGTTTTGCTCGTCTGTAAATGATTGAAACTCAGTCAAATAGTTCATTGTTCTCCAGCAAAACGTTTTGGAAACTCATGTTTAACCTTTAAAACTCTGACATGTTTTAGCACACAAGGCTTCATCGGGGAGTTCACTCATGATTGGACCATGAGAACAAAGGTTTTTAGTTCTTTCAAAGAGAGTCTTGGAGATGTTTGATGTTTCTGTTTTTCTGAAACCACCTGAAAGAAAAACTATTTTTCTTGCTTTATGTATGTTGTGAATTTTAGCACTACGGTTAGCATTTACAGGATATTGTTTTTGATGATATTATACAAAGGACCCTGTTTCTGCAATGCCCTTTGTTTTAAACTTCATTCCCTCTTCTTGTGACCCCACGGCAACTTCCTTTGGCCTGCTAGTCTGGAAAATCCAACAGTTCATCTATATGTAAAGAAGGCACTTAAACTGGAACAGGCATAGCTGCATTGATCCTGCCGTGGGACAGTGCATTCCTCAGTGCAGCCTGCTAAAAGATCACACACCATTGATTACGTGCCTTTAGGTATATATGGTTAAACATTTCCTAATGCAAATAACTACATGTAGTATTCTACCATGTGCAAACTTATATCACTAAAGGATTCTAACTGTCTAGTGTTTAATGGACCTGTCAAAAGTATGTTGAGATTATAGAAGGCCCCTTTCAGAGCTAGGGGGAACTTCCTTATATGGTTGTAACTTGTAACTTGAAACTTGCTGACACACGAACCCTTCTGCCTATAAAACTGTTGCACAGAGAATAAACTTTGAGTCAGTTTGGAATGACAACCTAGAACAGTCTCCGCGTCTTCTTGTTCTTCCAAACTGCTCCCGGTACTCCGGCCGGTACCGTGATTAACCGTTGATCATGCATGAGAATATTTTAATTTTGTTATATGTTAAAGGATGAACTCTGCTTATTGGTGCCCACGCCTTAGGAGGAAACTCGATCTACGGATGACGGAGATTTCCTTCAATGTAGTGTGGAAGTTTTTAATGTTTCTTCATCTGTGATGTTCTTGAATGTGTTCACGTGAAGATGGTACAAATAAACTGTCCTTTCAGCTTTAGCTCCTAATTTATTCATTATTTATGGATGTAGCACAGCAGCCGTCTCTTGATTAACACATGGAGGGCTCGGGATCTGATGGTGTCGTCTCCCTAATTTGCCCACTCAGTAAATCTCACTCATGGCCAAGAAATTGAAATAAACCTTGTTTCCCTGCTGGATAGTGATCCACTGTAACTCTGCTCCTCCTTCCTGTTTAGGATTTCTGTGGCTGAAGTAAAATTCCCTCCATCCATCACTTATCCCAGCTAACCCAAAGTGAAATAAAGTTTTGCTCGTCTTAAAAAAGCATTACAATAATGGGCATTACCAATGCAAACTGAATGATACAGAAGATGAAAGAAGAGACTTTGATCAGTTAATAAAGCTCATGATCTGGATTCATTGTGGCTGCTACACAGATACTTCTGGGTCACTTCTCTCAGTTAGGAACCTTCCTCACCAAACTGACTGTTGGACCACACCCCTGGTTTCATGAGAAAATGTTTCAGCCATGATTTCTCTTCCTGTATTTCAGAGTAAAGACTGAAGTGACAAATGGAAGCATGTTTAAAAAACACAATGTGAGAGAGACGTTGAGGTCCTTAGAAGTTACCCTGGGTTTTTCTGTCACCCTGCTAGATGTTACACTCCTTGTTATTGGACTGATTTCTACTGCTGGACTACTCCTGCGGAGAGTAACAATACTCTTACTAATTAGCTCCCTTTCACACCTTTGGGGATATTTATTTTTGTGTTTGCAGCGCTGTGAGCCAGAACAGTGAGAGAAAAATCTGCAACAGCGACGAGCCAAATGCTTACGTTAGAGGTCTGCATTCCCGCGGCTGTCCCGCAGGAGCCGCGGGACCCGACCAGATTTCTTGCGGCGCGGGAATAAATTTCCAAATAAAATGCGGTAGCGGTCGGTAACTCTGGTGTAATTTGAACGGGAGCGGGCGGTCTGAAAATATAGCGTGCCCGACATTTTTTTGGAACAGCATATCTGTGATTTCCTCATTCTAATTGAGCACTGGTACAGCCAGTGCTCACGCCTGTTACACGCACTGAGCGCATGGATCAGTGCTTTTTGCACGTGCATTTTACTTGCACAGTCTGTGACTCTGTGCGCGCATCACCTGCATCAGAGCGCGCTTTACCAACATGGCAGAGCAAACTGAAGATGCAATTTCCTTGAAGGACGTTCAGCTGGGATTAGACAACGGTCAGTTTACTTTAAGGAAACCCACATCAGGCAAGTCTGATGTATGGGAGTCTTTTTCATGCATCATAGATGCAAATGGAAAAAAATTACCCTTTGTACAATGCGATAAATGCCTCAAAGTTTTACCCGTTTGCAGTCACAAGACTGGAACCTCAGGTTTAAGGCGGCACTCATGTCCCATCACAAAGGGGCAAACAAAACTGGCATTTACTAAATCTTTGCTGGTGCCAGAGAAGTTTAAAAAAGAAACCAGAGACAAATGTGTTCAGTTTGTTTGCCAAGACATTCGACCGTATGATACCATCTCTGGAAAAGGCTTCACACAGCTGGCCCAACATTTGGTCGACACAGCAGCAAGAATAGGAAAATTCGATGTCTGTGAGATACTACCACACCCCACAACGGTGTCAAGAAATGTTGAAATGAGGGCTCAGAGTCTACGTAAACATGTTGTGGAGGAAATCACTGCAACAATATCGAAGTTTGGATGCGCTGTTACAGCAGACATATGGACAGAAACATATCGAAAAACGTCCTTTTTGTCTGCAACCATCCATTACGTTAATGAGCAATCTGAGCTACATTCAAGAGTGCTTTTTGCTGCCCCTTTTGACCCAAGCACCTCAAAGACAGGTGAAAACATTCGAAGGCACCTGCTGCAGAATCTCAGAGTGTTTGGCATTGATGCGACAGACATGGGCAAAAAGATCATTTTTGTCACAGATCGTGGAGCCAACATGATCAGTGCCTTACGAGAATACACGAGGCTAAACTGCACAGCGCACATACTAAACGTGACTCTCTCCAGTGCGTTTGGTACTGCCATAATCGAAAAGTCTCCAGAGATCGCTAGCCTTCTGACTGATGTTAAAAAGTTGGTTACATATTTCAAACACTCAGGACAGCAGGGCAAGCTTAAAAAGTCACTGAAACAATCCATAGAGACACGATGGAACTCTAACTTTGACATGTTAAATTCTGTCTTGGAACAGTACGAAGACATTGCATCTGTGCTGACTGAGAGCAATAATTATGACAAGATCGGACGCATTAGCATCAGTACTCTTAAGTTACTAGTATCATTCCTAAAACCCTTCAAAGAGGCAACTGACGACTTGGAAACTGATAACACAGCTCCCAGTGCCTCACTTGTTCTTCCGTGGTCTGTGCGATTAATTGAGCACTGTACATCAGCCACAAAAGACCCTCTGCTCTCTGAAATTGCAACCGTCTGTGTAACACGGCTGAAAGAATTACTGTCAGCAGACAGCACTTCATCCCATTTTGTTCACATGCTTTATAAAATAGCAACCTTTCTGACACCAAATCTGCGAGGTCTGAGAATGTTAGATGAAAGAGGGCGACAGAATGTGATACAGGGAGTCAAGGAGATGATCGATGATTTAAAGTTTGATCATGCACATGATGAGGATGTTGAACCAACACCTGCCAAAAGGCCTACTGTTCTTCATAAATTTTCAGATTGGGAGGAAGAGGAAGAATCATGTGGATCAAAATCACTAGATGTTCAGATTCAGGAGTACAGGACCATGAAACTTGAATTATCAAGTCAACAAAACATTTTGCAGTGGTGGAATTCCAACAGTTCCCAGTTCCCTGCCCTGAGCAACCTTGCAAGATTTGTCCTCTGCATCCCGGCAACGAGTGCACCTTCCGAGAGAGCATTCAGCCTTTGTGGTCGGATTTTGGAGGAGAGACGTTCAGTACTGAAACCCTCATCAGTCAGTGACATTCTTTTCCTGCATGGAAATTTAAAATAATTTGGATTTTTTAAGTAAGTTTCGTTCATTTGATTAATAGTTTATAATTTTGAGATGTCGTTTATTGTTGTATTTATATATGCATATTTTCTTTTGTAGGAGAGACCTTGAATTCGACATTGGGACATTTTTTCGTTAAACTGATAGTTTAAACAACCATTTAATTTCGCAGTGGCCAACTATTTTGTTCTTTTGTTTACAATTTTAAGTGACTTTTTTTTTTTTTCGCGACACTTTCCCTACTGTGTTGACAGAAAAATGTTACGTTTGTATTTTACATAAAAATAACAAGTAGGCCACAATGCTGTATTCGTTTTTATTTATTTTATTTTTGCAACACGTTTTCCATGTTAAAAGATAAATGTTGCATGTTGACAGATAAATGCATCTTGTTTAAGAAAAATAAATACAATCATTGCACAACCTGCAGTTTTATCTGTTATCTCTATTTTTTGGTGGTACCCCATTTAAATGTGAGATTTTGGAAACCAGATCTAAATTTAGCGGGAACGGTCGGGTCGGGTAGAAAATTATTCTAAGTGGGCAGCGGGTGAACAAAGACTGAATATACAGCGGGAGCGGTCGGGTGCGGTACAAAACCTTGCGGGAGCGGGCGGGAGCGGGACTAAAAAAACATTCCCGCGCAGACCTCTAGCTTACGTGAATCGCAGCAGCTGCACATGTGCTACGCTGAATTAGAGGATATCTTTGCTCTGGATTTCTATTTCTACTTTTTCATTTCTATATGATTCTTCTTGCATCTAAACAAAGATGATTCAATTTGCTAAATGTTGATGGCTCTTCGTGCTCAGGTGTAAATGAGACGTAATATTTGCTCTTGGTTTGGTTCTCCTGTACAGAACCTTGCAGTACAACAGAAACCTAAAAACATTATTTGTAGTTGTTATTCTTAGTTGTTCTGCTGCCTAAATACCACAGGGTCTGATTATGAAGTTATTGAGCTGCACATACTTTACGACCTGCTTAAGTTCGAGGTCACAGCGTCTGTAGAGCAGCTGGAACATAATGAAGTCTACAAGGTTAAAGTTTTCTCTTCAGTTATTGTTCTTTCTGCTGCTTGGTTTGATGGATCTGAGAGCTTTTGTTTTTATTATTGTTATTATAATTATCATTAATATTTTACTCTCTAGAAGCTTTAAAATAGTGTTTGTGTTTGAAAAAATTGATTTAAGAATTGAACAGAAACATCTGTCCTTCTGAAAATCGCCCAAAGGCACGGAGACAAAGTCAAAGGATGCAACCTGTAACTTTCTCTTCCTTCATGTCAGGACCATCATCCATGATTTATATAAAATGCATATAGCAACAGTAGCACTTTAGTTTGGACTTTATGATTTCTGTAACTGGAAAATATTATTTTGTTTAAAGACAGAAGTGACCGCATAGTTGCAACATCAAAGGGAAATATTAATTAATTAGCATCAAGTATATTTGTTGCTTAAGCGTTTGCACTATAACTTAAGTAGGATTATAACTTTTAAGGAAGGAAAGATTTCAGATATTTAGTTCACTGTTTCAGTTATTTTATATGAAATTAAAACATTTACGTTGGTCAAATATGATGCTCTAAATCAAATAAAAGTTTGAAAATAAATGATGTATTTTTAAATGCTGCAACAAATGTTCACAAAAAGTAACTATAATTAAAACCAGTTAAACAAAATCAAATGTTTGAATCATGCTTAACCAAATGCCAGGCTGGAGAGCTGAACCTAAAGTATACGTAGAAAGATTTCAACATCTGAGCAGTTTTTAATGTTTTTATCACATATAAATGTCACAGCAGTGGGTCCTGGCCCAATGCTTTGTGTTTTTGGTTTTCTTTGACTCTTGTTTTTCTTGGTTTTTGTTCTTCTTATTTATCAGGCTCTCAGTAATCTTAGTTCTCCCTCCCTCAGTGTTCATTTCAGCCTGTGTTTAGTTTCTGTTCCCGTGTCCCACGTTTCATCGTTTCATGTCGAGTCAGCCCTGTCTCTCTGTTTCCTGTGTCTCCCCAGTCAGCCCCGCCTCCCTCGGGCACTCATGTGTGATACAGAGTAATAAACCTGACTACATTTGCTACACTCTCTTTATTACCTGTTACTTTAAAATTCATACACTAATTATGTCTGCCCATCTCTCTAATGTGAAGGTCAAAGGTCAACATCCCAGTGACATAAGAATAATCCCAAAGGGGCAAAGGCAGCGGTTAATTTAGCACATTTAGCATTAAGGGTACAGCAAGGATATACTTTTACTTATTGTGGCAGGGGTGTGGTCTCTGGCCTGCTGCAGTGGAGGCTGGTGGCGGGACGTTGGACGGCACAGGTGAGGGTGATGGAGCTCATGACTCTCCCCTTTATAGTGACGGAGGAGACTGGCGTGGGGGAAGCGTGTAGTGGAGGAAGCCGAGGAGAGAGCTGGTTTCTGGCTACAAAGACAGCGTCAAACCAGAAAAGATTGCTCGTGGTCAAATGTCAAAGGAGCTTGCAAAGAAAAGCGTCTGGACTTCTTTAAGTTACTTGAAGACGTTTCACCTCTCATCCGAGAAGCTTCTTCAGTTCTAAGGTCAAATGGTGGAGAGTCCCAGATATAAACCTAGTGGGAGTGACCCCCCACAGATGGACAAAAGGACCCCCTGATGATCCTCTAATCGCCTGAGCCAAGGTGTGAAACTGGGTGTGGGTCCCAATCAGCCAGAGTTTCAGGTGTGTTCATTGTGAAACCTGGCCCCACCTTATCATGCGAATTCCTGAGATCAGATGGCCCAGGATGTGAGTGGGCATTAAGGCGTCTGGGAAGGGATCTCAAAACTGGATTATAGATGGCAGAGAGTTGGTGTCGTAAACCCCGCCTCTGTTCAAAGATGGTCGCTCACAGTGGACATAGATGGCTTCTTTCACTCCTCTTTCAAACCATCTGTCCTCTCTGTCCAAAATGTGAACATTGGCATCCTCGAAAGAGTGACCTTTATCCTTAAGATGCAGATGGTCTGCTGAGTCTTGGCCTGTGGAGGTGGCTCTTCTGTATTGTGCCATGCGCTTGTGAAGTGGCTGTTTTGTCTCTCCAATGTAGAGGTCTGGGCATTCCTCGCTGCACTGTACAGAATACACCACATTGTTAAGTCTGTGTTTTGGCGTTTTGTCTTTTGGGTGAACCAGTTTTTGTCTGAGTGTGTTGCTGGGTCTGAAATACTCCGGGATGTCATGCTTGGAGAAAACTCTCCTGAGTTTTTCTGATACACCGGCTACATAGGGGATGACAATGTTGTTGCGTCTGTCTTTCTTATCCTCCCTCGCTGGTGTCTGGTCTTCTTTTCTGTGCCTCTTTGCTGACTTTAAAGTTTAAAGTCAGCAAAGAGGCTCCTTTGACTACGATGACCTGGATGACTGAGAACCTTCACAGACACTTGTGGTCAAATAATGTGTCAATCACCTGTGAATCAAACTGTGTGTGGCTCAGTTCATGTCACAGTGTTGTTTAGTATATCTTCACTTGTCTCACTCTCCTTCTGTTCTGTCCATCAGGACGATCCTCAGCGCTTACACAGATCCTCCATCGCTGTTGTAACTGTTGGCATGATGACATTGTATATAATTTGGATTATTTCTTTATCTTGTCAAGATCTATGTCATGATTGTAAATTGTTTAAGCTGTACATTACTGTTTGTTTTTTGTAGTCAACGTTTTGGTGCTTTGTGCTTTTATTTTGAAAGTCAAGTTCGTTTACAAGTTGCGCTAGAATAAAGGTTTTTAGTGGTTTTATTATAAAGGTTTTATTATTATATATTAATGATAATAATAATATCAATAACATTGAGGCACATTGTGTGGAGGAGGTTCAGTCATATCCTGATCATCCAGACAGATTTGATGTTTATCATCAGCTGCTGTGTAGAAATGGTCTGACTGGTCGCTGTTACTGGGAGGTCGAGTGGAGAGGAAGCGTTTATATATCAGTGAGTTACAGAAGCATCAGAAGGAAAGGAGGCAGTGATGACTGTGTGTTTGGATACAATGATCAGTCCTGGAGTCTGATCTGCTCTGATGATGGTCCTCAGTCTGTCAGGCACAATTACAGAGACACATTCATCTCCTCCTCCTCCTCCTCTGTCTCTAACAGAGCAGCAGTGTATGTGGACTGTCCTGCTGGCACTCTGTCCTTCTACAGAGTCTCCTCTGACACTCTGATCCACCTCCACACCTTCAACACCACATTCACTCAAACTCTTTATCCTGGGTTTAGGTTCTGGTCTCGTGGTTCCTCAGTGTCCCTGTGCTGAGTGGAGTGTAAAGAGTGTCTCCTGTTACAGAAACACTCTGACTGTTGAACAGATAGTTCAGTCTGTACATGTCTGTCTCTTTCACTCACAAACACGTTTTCAGATTCATGGATTCAATCAGTTGATGTTTGAAACTCTTCTAAATGATTCCTTGTAAACTTCTTCCTCTTCAGTCACAAACAAACAGGAAGTGATGTCACATGTGTTCCTGTCCACACAGCAGAATGAGTCTATTGCTGACAGTGATGTACAAACAGAGTGAGCATTTCTGAGGCCCAAAATAAACTGAGTAGTTCACTGAATGAACAATGGACTGTGAGCTCAGTTCCTTCATCATTAGTATGGATTATATATGTATATGTATTATATTAGTATCATATATATCAGGTGCTGCTGCTTTCAGTCATTGTGCAAATGTGCTGTTTGTAAGCTTGTAAAGCTGCAGTCAGCTGAGACTGAAGAAGTCACCTGATCAGTGAGCAAACGTTTCTGAAAAGGTCCAGATGAACAGAATCAACCTTTTGGGATCAGCCAGCAATGCAGCATCATTGTTGTTCAGCTTCAGAGGTTTGCAGGAATGAACTGATGACCAGAAACAGCTGCAAAGTCCAAGAAAATACCAGCTGGAGTTCAGCTGCATTTGAAGAAGTCAAAGAAAAGTAAGGATGGCAAAGGGCGACGTTTTCTTCCAAAGAGCTGCAAACATGGTCGACGCCTCATTAGAAGAATCATCTGGACATTTGTGAGGAACTCTAACCAAGAAAGCAACGTCACACAGATCCAACAGACAGTTTCCATGACTGCAAGTGTTCAGTGGAAAAATGCTACATTGCATTATTGCATCCTCTCACCACAGGAGGCGCTGTTGGCACCACTGATTGCTGATCAGCTGTTCTCTGATGATCTGATTGATACTGTGAATAACGGGACTCACTGAACTCTGTGACACAGTGAAGATTACAGAGTTTAACTTCAACATCTGACTGACGTCACACAGACAGAAGGATGAACTAGTGAGGCACAGAACACCGTTACTGGAGATACTGGATCAGCTCCATGTGAACCTCTGATGGAGAAGCTGCTGAGCCAGAGAAACATCAGGACATGACAGCAGCTGCACTTATCTAACAACATGTAGCAGAGCTGATCTATGTTAGAGGATCTATCACAGCAGCTGCAGCCAAAGTCCAACACTGGATACCAGCTGAGCCTGTGCTGAGTGTAGTGTTACAGGAAAAGGGCAGAAACACTGGTATCTCCCAGTGATGCTGACTGGGGCACAGAGCTGAATGATGCAGCATCAGGACACTGTTTCAGTCTGACTGACAGAGAAACCTGTAGCTGTATCTACATGTGAGGCAGAGGCCACACAAGCAGCTTTCTATGTTTCACAGTGACTGAGATCCTCAGTGGGGGTGGACATGCTCCTGTACAGACCTCTGAGGAGAACCAAGGTGCAGTCAAAGAGTCCAGTCTGTCCTCACAGATGTGAACATGTGCTTTCATCAGGTCTGCTGTCAGCTAGCAGGCTCACATCAGAATCACTGTTCCTGAAAAACACAGTCTGTGTGACATCATCAGTCAGCTGATGGTCCCAGATCTGAATGGTTTCTGTCTCTATGAGGAAGTCAGAGAATATCACTGAGGTGTGGATCAGGTCTGAGTGAGCTGTGGAGGGACAGCTTTAAACAGTCCACAGGTCTCACGTCCTGCTCAGTCTGGTAGCAGATACCTCGTATTGTTCCAGATGTGCTGACATCAGCAGCAGCACAGCTGTGTGATACCATGAATCTCAGTTATTGATCCAACACACAGTAAATACAAAGATCAGGATTTCTGAGAGTAATCATTATGAGTCTGAACACATGATCACTGAATGTTAGTCTCCACAATAATAAGCTAACACAAGCAAACACAGCTTTCAGCTCTTATTTTGAAACTGGCTTATTTAGAGAGCTGTGATGTGAGCGTGCCTGGCTCTGAGGCACTTGGGTCAGCCTCTGTTGTTTAGAAGTGTTACAGACTGTGAATGACACAGACCTGTCAGTTTCCATGTTTGTCTGTAACACAGCTCAGGGGCTCCATGCTGAACGCATCCATCCAGTGTTATTGATCCAGGACTGATACCAGCATTGGGATCAATACTACAACACACAATCACATGTGTCCACGTGATGTGTTTGACCAGCTTTATTCATTAATGATCAATCAGCTTATTTACTGCATCTGAGTCCAGCTTCATTTAAATGATCCAACCATGAAAATGACATCAGTCCTACAGAAGCACTTCATGCTAACAGGAAGTCATTGATTAAGGTGGAATAACACAGAGACACAACCACTCACAGCTAACCTGACCCCACTAACTGCATGTGTTTGGACTGTGGGAGGAAGCCGGAGTACCGGAGAGGACGCACACAAACACGGGAGAACATGAAGCTCTGAAACAAAGATGGTGGATTTGACCTCAGGCAGGGTTACGGGGGTCATGACCCCCCAATAATAGATCCAGCTACACTGAAACTGTCAATTTCATTTACTTTTACTGTTTTAAAGCTATCAGGCTGCTTTGTGGCTCACTCAATACTAAACTAAGAAACTTTCAGTGTGAATCATTTGCAGGAACACAGGCAGGATTTAAAGTGCAGAACTTTACAGTCTCTGTCTCAAAGTTGGTCTAAACATGCTAACAGCTCTTTGTTTTTTTCAGTTTTCACTGGTTTGATGTAATGAAAGAAATTTTAAAGAAGCAGACGATTGTTGTTATTTTAGTTCTATAGTTTCATAAATCGTGGTGTGGATCTAAGTCAACATTCAGAATAAATAAGATAATACAGCACTTTGATGGTTGCCTTTGTATTTTCCCAGCAGTGCTCAGGTTGGTTCTCGGCTACATTTACATACAGATGTTAATGTGTTCAGCAGCTGGACTCATCTGAGGAAGGAACATTGGAAAGGTGCTCAGTGCACAACTGCATCACTAATTTTATGTAAGACCCTGTGTTTTATTGTATTTATATATTTGTAACATTTGACTCAAACACTTTTGGGAAGGATGAAAATGTTTTCAGGAGGAAGTTTTTCCTTCTGTCCGACTGCAGTACACACAACACTGCGTCTCCCCCCATTATCACACTTCCTCAGGCTGGTGATGAGCGCCCCCTGGTGTCAGTGTTGATGACGTCATGCACAGTGAAACATAAACGGTGTCTGTTAATAAAAAATCATGTGTCCATTTTCATGTTTGCATCATGTTTCTGTAAAATCATCAGCTGTTTCTGAACCTTCTTCATTGTTTGACTCATTCCAACAGCTGTGAGCTGTGATGGAGTCAGAGCAGCTTCATCACTGATGTTCAGGTGAAGCTGAACTTAATAAACTGTAGAAATGATCAGGATTCAGGCTGGATGTGTAAAACACTTCTGTGTGAGGTCGCAGTGCTTCATATGTGTGTGTGGGCTGAAGCACACACGTGTGAGTCCTCAGAGGTTTCACACACATCACTGCACACACTTATAATCCTAGTTTAAGCTTGTGGATCATATCGGACACATCAGCAGCTCTTTGGAGACAAAGATTTGAGATTTAAGATGAGTCATAGTCTTTCTATCCATGGCAGCTTCCACTGCTGAGGCTCGGAAAACATGAAGAGGATAATTAAGAGCAAGCATCAGCTCTGTCTCATCTAACTACACAGTATTATGATCATGCACTTATGTCTCAAACTAAGACACAATGAGACAAAATGAGTTCTGTGAGTCTTTAGATTATCAGTAAATTCTGGTGACAGTTTGACGCTCAGTGGAGCCATTTTTGGTTTGTGATGAGTGTTTTGTGAGCTTCTGTTTTGTGAATCGCTCTTTGTAATTTAGAAGATCGTGCAGAAATGTGCGCGCCCTTATCTGAGAGGACACGGAGAGAGTGTCGCAGACTCGAGGTGAGGAGATAAACCTCGGAGCTGGATGGCCTGCATGTTACCCATGTGCATCTTTTCAGTGACATCAAGTGAACCCATAATAAGCATTTCTATGTCTTAGACATCATGTCCATTTCTAATGAGAGATTATTTTTAAATGAGGGAAACCTGGTCTAACAACACGCTTACAACAGAGCTAAAGGTTCACCACAGTGAGACGGTGGGACTCTGATAAGAACTGAAACACTGTGTATGAACAGCTGAGACAAAACTATATATAAACACTCATTTATTCCAGTTTAGTTTACAATGATTTTAAAGTAATGTGGAACGATTCATGTTCATGAGCTGTTACAAACACAACTATTGATTTGTCTATATATGGTCGGACTACAATGCTTGTGTTGAGGCTCTTGGAATAATGTGTGAATTACAGCAAGAAATGATGGTTTTCCATTTTACCAAAGTGGAATAAAATCACCACAGCAAAGAAATCATGTTATTGTCTGCAGCTAAAATATATGGTGAACATGGTTTTATAATAATGTGCAAACACAACCTCACTCTGCTCTATACGAGGAGCCAACCACAGCTGTCCGGGTCTTCATCCACCACCTCCACCATCTTTGCTCATCATCATTCACTTAATTGCTGATTGGTTTAAATCAAACTCCATTACAGGTTCAACTCCATTATATAACAGCATGTTGACTTTGGATCTGGTGTGCAGTGCCACCTTAAAAGATGAGGAAACTAAGAGATTACAAAAAAAAGAAGTGGAGGAGTTAAAGAGCTGCAGCAGATTAACAGTTTCTGACAGTCATGTGTTAGAAATAGGACGATTAGATGAGCTGAGGGATCCATCTACTGCTCAGTGAAGCCTCATCAGAAACAGTCTCAGTGGAAGGATGGCTCTATTGTTAAGGAAGGACACAGGCAGAAAGACTGGCGTCTGTCACACAGGAACTGGACTGAAAATCAGCTGCACATATTCATCAGTATGTGCAAACATATTATAGGTGTGGAATTCAGGACAGTACCATCAGAAGTTGATCCACTGTGCAAATGTCTGATTGGCAGTGGCTTCATTTTTCACTATGAACAAACTGCTAATGCAGCATCACAGGACGTCAGCCATGGATTGGCCTCCCCAGACCTCAACATTACTGAAACATCTTAACAGAGTATGGAAACAAAGGGAACCAACATCCAAGAAAAGAGCTGGGGCCTGTTCTTCGTACGTCGCTTACTACATCCAAGATCAAATGACACATCCAAGACCAAACCATCGCGCTAACCGTGAGCTCGCTAATCCGGTTCCCCGAACACACCTGCTGTTGACGATTAGTACAGCTGGACGCAGTAATGTGACATCACTGGGTGTCGTAAAAGGGGCTACGCATCGATAGTAGAAACATTGATCGGCAACCCGCTGATTGGTCGGCGAAAATGTCGAAGGGGCGTGTTCGGTATTTTCCGGCAGCAGAGCAAGAACTCATGAGTGAGGGATTTCAGGAGTTTCAGAGTTTAATTAAAACGCAAGAGAACACTGCAAAGGCTGCAAAAGCAAGGAGAGAGGGCTGGCAGGAAGTTGCTGACAAATCAAACTCGTAGGTAATTTAATAATAATAATAATAATGGAGTGGGTTTATATAGCGCTTTCCAAGGCACCCAAAGCGCTTTACGATACCACTATTCATTCACTCCCACATTCACACACTGGTGGAGGCAGCTACGGTTGTAGCCACAGCTGCCCTGGGGCAGACTGACAGAAGCCAGGCTGCCATATCGCGCCATCGGCCCCTCTGGCCAACACCAGTAGGCGGTAGGGTAGATCTATCATATGACACTATATTGTCCAATATCATATGGCATTATATTATATTATAATATGTTATATTATATCCCCTTTCACATTAGAGCCACAACAGGACCCACTAGAACATGGGAACAAGTAAAAGTGAAATACAGGAGTATTCTACAGAGTGGTAATATTTATCTCTTAGATTGCTTTTCGTCTCTTGGCAAGGTAATACTGGCCTGTAATACTCTGTTAGTTTGTTCATAACAGCAACCAAGAAAAGGGCAGAGGAAAAAAAGACAGGTGGTGGTCCTGCACCCCCTCGTCAACAAGTTGGTTAAGTGAATAATACCCTCACGGGAAAATCGATATCTCTCTATGAGCACACTGTCGCGCTGAGCTAAAGGATCCTGTCTGTCCCGCAATATACGCTGGATTCTGAGGACTCTCCTTATCAATCTTGCACCTTCCGCAATGGGTTGGTCGCGTATACGGACAGGACATGGCTGCGACAGGCTTCCCAAATCCACCTTCGCTTTTATAGCCGTGGTCTCTCATCTTGATTACACCAAGTAATTTACAATTACTACTCTGAAATATGAATTACATCTGTAATAATCACATACATGTAATAGAATGTTAATAGTACATTTCCCTTTTTTAGGAAATGACCTGTATGTATCTGTATGACATCAATAAAAGGATCAAGTGCTGCATTATCTTTAGTTACATTGATGTTATTTATTTATGGTGAAACAGTGGTGGAATATCGCTGTTGCTTTCGTATAAATGAAGCGGACATACCTGCGTGGCCGCGATCTAATCCTGTTTACATAAAGTAAACCTGCTCCCGAGCAGGTTTACGCTTACGGCTCTGTTGCTATGACAGCAAGTCCCGGATGAGCTTCGGGGAACCGAACGATCCAGGATCACGCGAAATCGTCAACAATCTAATCCAGCTAACTTACTTAGCGAGGTACGAAGAACAGGCCCCAGCTGCTGAAAACTTCCTCACAGAAAACACAAACAAGCTTGACTAAGAGACTCCAGGCTGTGCTGAATTATAAAGGTGGACTGACCTTCAGGGTCCTTAGTATCATATAAGCTCAGTTTGTGTCTTATATACTTTCCATTTATATAACAAAATATATAGAAAGGAGGGTGGTTTAAGATGTGTGTAGAGTTTTATTCATTATCTTTAGACAAACAAAGAAAGCACCATCTATTCGTCTCCAGTCTGTATGAAAAACAGGGGAAAGGTCAAATTAAACCTTTGAAATTCCTTTCACAATAAATCCATAAATAAACAAAATAAATCACAGAAAAGTGTTTAAACCCACTTTTCCATAAAGCTGTCAATAGGAAATGTTCCAGTAAACATGTCTGTGTTTCTGCTGTTTTCCTTTCATGCGTCCACAGCTGACAGGTAACCCTATTGGAGTCGCCATAGTGACGGGTGGCGTCTCAGCTTCAGCGTGTTGATGGGCACAGCCATGGTTACCACAGCTGGAGTTGGTGTACGGCGAGCTGTGAGAGGACAGAGATGGAGAACGCACATTTAACTCTTTAACAGGAGATACGTTACGACTAACAGACGACTGCTGTCTACATGATGTCTTTGCAGCCCTTATGCTACATGTTACACAACTTTTCTTCATGCCAACAAGACTGAGGTGCCACATAGTCGACACATACAGCTGATTATGATGCATGTTTTACTATTGCTATGTTCACATCATCTGCTTGGCTTTATTACTGAAAGCCTGGAGATCCTCTGACGTGTGCATGGCTGATGTGAAGTATGATTAGTCCTACATGACATCAACAACAGAGGCAATGAAAGCTTTGTTGTTAACAGGTTGTAGGTAAAGTCAAATGTCTACTTCTACACTTGTGTTGGGTAAAGTTCTTCTCACTGCAGCAGATTTATATCTGTGCTTTCACAGGGCGTGATGTGGAGCTCAGCGCTGAGGTGCAGGTCTCCTTGGAGACGGCATCCTGGCTGAAATATTATCATGCTTCCAAAACATTTCAGCTTTTATTTTGAAAGAAACAAGACTTGAAAACGAATCCCCTTCTTCCTCTTTGTCTTTGTTCTTCAGAGGAGTGTCACCTGGACAAACTCAGGGCTGTTCTAGAGCCTTTCTTATTATTTGACTCCATAGAAATAAAACTGAATGGAATCAAACAAAAACTCCCAAACAGCTAAAACACTTTGCTTTATTCTCTTTTTTAACAAATACGTTGAAGTCCATCCACAACAACACAGCTGAGATCTCCTTTGTAATCAAGTGTTTACATCCTTTGTACAGATCTGCATACAAAACAATCATTTACGTCCCACAGAAGTCTAGTTACACGTAACTATACAAGAACTGGTGAATGACAGAAACATAAGACACATGATCACAGGTGATAACAAAAAGAGAAAGAATTCATGTGTTAGTGATGTTTTTCAGCCCTGATGGCTCATGTTGGAGAAACAAGCTGAGGTACGTGGAAAGTTCACACACACAAGTGGGCGTGAGCGCACACACAGAGAGAAACACAACTGAAGCATCTGTTTGCTGTTTCTGCTTTCATCATCTCTGCTGCTGTGTCAGGCTGGGGTCTCTCAGTGACGTGGTTGAGGTGAAGTATGACGAGTATCCCTGATTCAGTCCATCGAGACAAAGGGCAAAGAAAGCTGTTGTTAACAAACTCTATGGTGATGTGGCATTTAGCTCTGACTCTACGCTCTGCTGAATCCTTTGAACCTGCTGATCAGTAAAGCTCTACGTGCTGCAGCAGATTGACCTCATCTGTGTTCACAGGTGTGGACCTCAGCGCTGAGGTGCAGGAGACTTTCATTCAGTTCTCCCTGCAAACAGCATCCAGCCTGGAAATACTGTCATCTTTCCCACAAATGGTGCTCTTATCTCAGAGAAGAAGTCTGATGTAAATAACTGCAATCAACATAACTGCAATCAATAATGCCAACATGATGACTGTTCATAGCTCCTGCTTTGAAATACTAAACTTAAACATTGACCTGATGAAAGATCACAATTCACAGTGGCCCACTGTCAGAATCATTCTGAATATAAACTCATCGAGTTAATCTGAACCTTTCTCAAATGTGCTGTGAATAAATGCTGCTGCAAGCCACTGTGGGAAAGCTGTGTTATTATCATGGAAACATCTGTGACACATTCACAGAGGACGAGGACACAAAGGGACGACACGCAGAGGCTGTGTTAAAGTCAAAAATCCAAATCTTTAGTCCTAAACAGGCAGTGGTTACAAACAGGAAGACGAGCAGTCCATTAAACAGTCTACAGGGTCAAACATACAGAGAATTCAAACAGCTATTAAAAACAAATAACTGGACACTGAAAAACTTCAGTGATGTGTGAGGCACCAAAGGGAAGCAGCTGAGTATATTCAATGAATTCTCTTCAAATACAAAGACAGAAACTCCTACAGGCAGCACGCAAACTGAGCAGGATACACAAAGATCAGAGATTACAAAATAAATCAGAAAAGGATTTCAAACTTACTGAGAGCAAGGCCTCTGTTACAAATCTGTCTAATAGAAAAACATGCTGTACAGATACAATACGCTCAGTGTTCATGGTCATTTAAAAACTGGCTCTACCTGAACCACTTCAATATTTTATGAAGTCACTGAGTCGACGATTTCTACAGTTTGTTTCCTTCATTGCAGTTAGAGTGCGGCTGGTAAGGATGAAAACACACACAGAGCGTAAATTGTCTTTGTTAGTAACAAACGTCAGCAAAGAAAAGACAAAACACACAAACACTCTCATGATATTCATGAATCATTAGAAAGCATCCAAACATTCTGCTCGTGGACTTTTACAGTCTTATTTGCACTCGCTCATCTTCATAATCATCCTGATCAATACATGACAGGGGAGGCTTTGAGGTAGGCGGGGCTCTCTGCTGATGTCAGCATGAAAGGCAGGACCAGCGTCTGCCACATGTTGGTGAAACATCACAGTACACTGGCGTGGTTTCCTTTCCAGATGTTGGACGTTTGACACTTCAACGTTGAGGCCAACAAGAAGACACAGTTTTGGGTCGGGTTGCTGCAGGGTTTCTAACTGAGCAAAAGCAGAAGCACACAGACCAACAGGGATCAGATGCTGAGTGTTAGAGGAACATCTGTGCTGATCACTGAATGCTGCTGTGGTCTCTTGTTGAAGTTGGCTGGTGGGACAGTCTAATAGTGATATCCTGCCCATCGGAGGAACACTTTTAAAAACACATGCAATACTTTGTTTGTATTACAGTCACAGTTTATGTTATTTTTGTCCTTTAAAAGTGTTGCTGTACTATAAAGTCCTATAATTTGAGGCTAAAATGGCTCAGAGAGTCTCTCTCTCAGAGGATCTCCTTTGAAAGTGGAGACGGCTTTATCCGCTGATCCACGTCACTTTACCTGGATGTTTTCTTTGAAGCTGGATGAAGACTCCTCTCCCTCACTCCTGCTGCAGCTGTGTGGTCCAGTTGGCCTCTGAGGTCACAGTCAACATCTGTAGCAGAAGAGGGGAAATAAAAGTCCAGGTTACCAAAACTGGGAGCTTTTCCAAAATAGAGCGTAACTGGACTTTTTCAGCCTTACAGGCAGATAGTCGTCTGAAGCTGCAGCTTTTTCTTTTTAGCTTTTTCCAATCTCTGCTCTCGGCTTTCTTTGAGAACATGTCTGCTTTCTTGGCATGGGTCTGTCTGCTGTTGGTGAAGAGACTACATCCACATACTCGCTACTAAGATCTCCTCAAGTAGTCTCAACCAGATTACAGTTTAAGAGTAAATGTCTCCTGAGAGTTTCACCTTGGGGAGATGCTGTCTTGCTAACATGCAATCATGAGCATTAATCTATGAGGTGAAAAAGTAATTTTAAAAGCTCCAGCCACAAGTTTTATTTCATCTGTGTTTTGGTCAGAGTCCCATCAGACCTCCAGAATGGTGTCAGAGTTTTTTCTATCCACGTGATGAGCACAGGCCTCAGGTCCAGACCTCCACGGGCACCATAGCCTCTTTGGAGCTAATAGGTGCAAGAAGGTTTTGTTGGGATAGGAACTGAAGAGGAAACTGACGAGGAAGGCAAGGATCTTCTTCAGCTCCTCCGAGCCGGGACCTCTTTGTGTAGGCCAGCATTGGCCAGGTAGCCCTCCAGCATCGCTGGATGGCCGACAGTGGAAAACCTAGAGGAGGAGGAGAGAAACAGCAGCTTGGAGCATGTCTTTATACTGTTTAGTTTTTAGAGCCACAGACTTTCTTTTAACGTCATTGTTCAGGATCTATGACTGATTATGTATTTATTGTATTCCTCCATGACTGTGTGACAGCAAGTGGAAAAAACCAGCTTCACCTTTGTTGATATGCTTGTAATTTTAATATTGATTAAATGGCCATGAAATAATAGAAAGCTCATATATGAAAATGTATTTTAAGAAATAAAATGTTAATCTGAGTACAAAGGAGTACACTCACCTTCTGGTAGATGGAGGTGTAGCGAGCGCTGGTGAACATCCAGGCCTCCTCGTAGAACTGATCACTGATTGGATCCAAAACATCGATGGAGGATCTGTGTAAGCGCTGAGGATCGTCCTGATGGACAGAACAGAAGGAGAGTGAGACAAGTGAAGATATACTAAACAACACTGTGACATGAACTGAGCCACACACAGTTTGATTCACAGGTGATTGACACATTATTTGACCACGAGCAATCTTTTCTGGTTTGACGCCGTCTTTGTAGCCAGAAACCAGCTCTCTCCTCGGCTTCCTCCACTACACGCTTCCCCCACGCCAGTCTCCCCCGTCACTATAAAGGGGAGAGTCATGAGCTCCATCACCCTCACCTGTGCCGTCCAACGTCCCGCCACCAGCCTCCACTGCAGCAGGCCAGAGACCACACCCCTGCCACAATAAGTAAAAGTATATCCTTGCTGTACCCTTAATGCTAAATGTGCTAAATTAACCGCTGCCTTTGCCCCTTTGGGATTATTCTTATGTCACTGGGATGTTGACCTTTGACCTTCACATTAGAGAGATGGGCAGACATAATTAGTGTATGAATTTTAAAGTAACAGGTAATAAAGAGAGTGTAGCAAATGTAGTCAGGTTTATTACTCTGTATCACACATGAGTGCCCGAGGGAGGCGGGGCTGACTGGGGAGACACAGGAAACAGAGAGACAGGGCTGACTCGACATGAAACGATGAAACGTGGGACACGGGAACAGAAACTAAACACAGGCTGAAATGAACACTGAGGGAGGGAGAACTAAGATTACTGAGAGCCTGATAAATAAGAAGAACAAAAACCAAGAAAAACAAGAGTCAAAGAAAAGCAAAAACACAAAGCATTGGGCCAGGACCCACTGCTGTGACATTTATATGTGATAAAAACATTAAAAACTGCTCAGATGTTGAAATCTTTCTACGTATACTTTAGGTTCAGCTCTCCAGCCTGGCATTTGGTTAAGCATGATTCAAACATTTGATTTTGTTTAACTGGTTTTAATTATAGTTACTTTTTGTGAACATTTGTTGCAGCATTTAAAAATACATCATTTATTTTCAAACTTTTATTTGATTTAGAGCATCATATTTGACCAACGTAAATGTTTTAATTTCATATAAAATAACTGAAACAGTGAACTAAATATCTGAAATCTTTCCTTCCTTAAAAGTTGTAATCCTACTTAAGTTATAGTGCAAACGCTTAAGCAACAAATATACTTGATGCTAATTAATTAATATTTCCCTTTGATGTTGCAACTATGCGGTCACTTCTGTCTTTAAACAAAATAATATTTTCCAGTTACAGAAATCATAAAGTCCAAACTAAAGTGCTACTGTTGCTATATGCATTTTATATAAATCATGGATGATGGTCCTGACATGAAGGAAGAGAAAGTTACAGGTTGCATCCTTTGACTTTGTCTCCGTGCCTTTGGGCGATTTTCAGAAGGACAGATGTTTCTGTTCAATTCTTAAATCAATTTTTTCAAACACAAACACTATTTTAAAGCTTCTAGAGAGTAAAATATTCATGATAATTATAATAACAATAATAAAAACAAAAGCTCTCAGATCCATCAAACCAAGCAGCAGAAAGAACAATAACTGAAGAGAAAACTTTAACCTTGTAGACTTCATTATGTTCCAGCTGCTCTACAGACGCTGTGACCTCGAACTTAAGCAGGTCGTAAAGTATGTGCAGCTCAATAACTTCATAATCAGACCCTGTGGTATTTAGGCAGCAGAACAACTAAGAATAACAACTACAAATAATGTTTTTAGGTTTCTGTTGTACTGCAAGGTTCTGTACAGGAGAACCAAACCAAGAGCAAATATTACGTCTCATTTACACCTGAGCACGAAGAGCCATCAACATTTAGCAAATTGAATCATCTTTGTTTAGATGCAAGAAGAATCATATAGAAATGAAAAAGTAGAAATAGAAATCCAGAGCAAAGATATCCTCTAATTCAGCGTAGCACATGTGCAGCTGCTGCGATTCACGTAAGCATTCGGCTCGTCGCTGTTGCAGATTTTTCTCTCGCTGTTCTGGCTTACAGCGCTGCAAACACAAAAATAAATATCCCCAAAGGTGTGAAAGGGAGCTAATTAGTAAGAGTATTGTTACTCTCCGCAGGAGTAGTCCAGCAGTAGAAATCAGTCCAATAACAAGGTGTGTAACATCTAGCAGGGTGACAGAAAAACCCAGGGTAACTTCTAAGGACCTCAACGTCTCTCTCACATTGTGTTTTTAAACATGCTTCCATTTGTCACTTCAGTCTTTACTCTGAAATACAGGAAGAGAAATCATGGCTGAAACAATTTCTCATGAAACCAGGGGTGTGGTCCAACAGTCAGTTTGGTGAGGAAGGTTCCTAACTGAGAGGAGTGACCCAGAAGTATCTGTGTAGCAGCCACAATGAATCAAGATCATGAGCTTTATTAACTGATCAAAGTCTCTTCTTTCATCTTCTGTATCATTCAGTTTGCATTGGTAATGCCCATTATTGTAATGCTTTTTTAAGACGAGCAAAACTTTATTTCACTTTGGGTTAGCTGGGATAAGTGATGGATGGAGGGAATTTTACTTCAGCCACAGAAATCCTAAACAGGAAGGAGGAGCAGAGTTACAGTGGATCACTATCCAGCAGGGAAACAAGGTTTATTTCAATTTCTTGGCCATGAGTGAGATTTACTGAGTGGGCAAATTAGGGAGACGACACCATCAGATCCCGAGCCCTCCATGTGTTAATCAAGAGACGGCTGCTGTGCTACATCCATAAATAATGAATAAATTAGGAGCTAAAGCTGAAAGGACAGTTGTTAAAGAAGAAATGCTTTTATGAGTTTTATGTTGCATTAAAGTATATGTTCATATTTTACTCTTAATAGGAAAAGAACAAAATGTACTACTCGCTCTGTTTATAGAAAGAGGAAGTTCACCCTATGGCATTTATATGAACTTAGACACACACACACACACACACACATATGCAAAATTAGAGGAAACTGCTATGCTTGTTTCACCCTGCTATAAATAATAAACGACTACTGCAGCTCGGTGTGAGTCCTCTCTGAGCCCTCACCCATGCAGCACGTTAACCGTCTCCAAGTGTCTCAGTGTTGTTTATTCACCTGACTGTTTGATAACTGTAAATCTCTGACATTTAATTGGTCCTTCGAGCCGCTAATGGACTGGTATTAATAGTAATATTACGCGGGTCCTGGCCAACGTCTTATACAGGTCCACGGCGGTGGGATTTGAAGGAGGACGCCCGACCGGCAACTACAAAGCCAGGTGAATATTCCACACTTAACACACTTCGTGGAAAACAATCGGCTGGGACAGCCTGCGTGGTCTGAGTACATTAAAAATAGGCAGTAACCTATTCGCTAACAAAAGTCTATAGAAAAACTAATTATCCGCTCGCCTGAAACAGTGGTTGGAAGCAGAATAACGGTTAGCAGTTCGCCTGAAAAAGGGGCTGGTAGCAAGATACTAATAAGACACCCAGAGCTGTCCAGTACAAATTTTGCGCGTATGAACTGTCATTTTACTGTTTTGTTGGTGGAGTTGATTTAACAGCACATTAAGGTGGCTGAACTACTCCACTGAATTGTTTACCGTTGATTGCTGAAGTGCTGGTGGAATGAGGATAAGGTTGTGTTTCATCACATAAAATTAACACCGCTTTCAAGGCAGCTTGAAAGTCGAAGGCCGTTGTTAATATCCACTCTCATTCCTCGTGCCAGCGACAGCATCACGGGTGTGTATGTGTGTAAGAACGCAATATATCTATAAACTAAGGAAAAATGGGTAATAAATCTACAAAACTCACTGCTGACGAGCAGTGGTTAGAGAAAATTGTCCAGGCGCCAGTCAAAATTAGTGCAAATAGATGGAGGAACCGAAAGAAATTAAACCGCCCTGTGTGGGAGGGAAAATGTAATCCCTCTGCAGTGAATGATAAAACCCTTATTAAGTGAAAACTAGAGATCAAAGTAGTTTAAATAGGTTGGAAACAGACCCCAACGAATAGATATAAATATAAGAAGTACAAAATTACATTAGAACTTATTTTTAATGTATTGAACCTAATAATAGGAAGGATAACTACCTGTAAACTTATATTAACAATGAAACATAGTTGGCATGACGACCATGCCCAGAATGTATAAAATAAATAGAAGGAAATAATTCACATGAAAACCTTTTAAATAAAATAGAGAGATGCATAAGGTACATTAAGGCTGTGTCATTGTTCAGCCAAGGAAAGTGTGTCTCCAGCTTGGACAAGGATGAAACTGCAGATCACCCGAAGCATGTGATGGACACAAAATAAAATATATAATAATAAATTGCTTGGTTCGACATGCAACAGAGAATGAATGTGACTGAAGGTTGGATCTGAGATGAGGCAAACAGAAGACCAGTCTAAAAGTGGGCACAAACCTGTTCAGAGAAAAAGCAAATTTGTACAGATTGGATGAATTCTAACTTATCTGTTTGCTGAGTAAGATGATCCTAACTATTAAATTGGCTCAGTAGTAGTATAGTGATATACACTAATAACATATTGTAATATACTATTGTCATTATATAGAAAGAAAAAGATGATAATATTAATAATGATATAATATTAATAACAAGAAGTATCCTAGTCAGTTATGATGTGAGATGGACAATTGTTATGAAGTCGTCTGCATCAAGCTTAAGGTTTGCTCAAACTCAGTATAATGACATATGAGATGAAAAAAATAAAGGAAATATCTAAACCAATTAGGTGCATAGAGGCACTTAAACTGCTTGAAAACCTGTCATTTATCCTAGATAAATATTACTGAGATATAGAGCACATCTATAATAACAACTAATAAGCCAAACCCTGTAGATAATAACTAAACCTACAGGATTGAGAAGCTGAATTAAATATGTGGACACCGCTAAGTTGATGAGCATGTTACACATTTTCTTTTTTATTTGTTTTTTAGAGCAGAGGCTGCATGCTATTAAAATCCAACACATGCAGCTGTCTGTGAGCTCAGTTTCCCCTCACACTTCTGCTTTGTTTCTGGCAGCATTTTTCTTTGTCTTTTTGTGTCCTGACTCATGTATGTTTTTGTTTTGTTTGATTATTTTGTTGGTTTGGAAACAAATTTGTGCCAATACTTGTGGATCACAGTGACACATAGTGATTAGGCATACGATTTACAAATGCCCAGTTTTAGAGCTGTGAGCTATGAGCAATGTAAAGTTTAAAAAAAAAAAAAAAAAAAAAAAAATATATATATATATATATATATATATATATATATAAACAAAACCCTAACATTTAATCAAAACCCTAACTTCAAAGTTTGACATATGTAAGATGTGTGGATTCTTTGAAAAACTAGAAGGTATCTGAAAATGCCTCAAGTGAAAATGTTTTGAAAGACGTTCTGCCATTAAATGAAGGTTTTGAGTCGTGGAGAGAAGCAGTTGAGCTAATTAGAATGCATTGGCATCTAATCAACAGCAATTTCCCTCCCCATCTCCAGCTGCCTCCCTCCTCCCGCTCCACCACAACCACCCACACATGCAGGGCCTTGGAGTAGAGGTATGTCACCAGGGTAGGGTGCAGAGGAGGCTACCCCCCCCCCCCCCTCCTCTGTCCCCTTCTGGCTGCCTCTGCCTCAATTTTATCCCACAACTTAGACATTCACATTACTCACACCCTCATTACACATACATATAGGATCTTGGGGGTGGGCACACATGCATCAACACTACAATGAGCGGGTGGAGGGAGGTTTGGAGTCTTCTCTCACCCCCGTTCTCTGTGGCCTGCTGGAGCGGGGGGGCTAGGAGGAGTTGGCCGTCCGGCTGCGGTCTGGGGTGTGGGGCCTCCCTGCTGCTGCGGAGTCGGGACGGTCTGCCTCTCCCCACCGCAGGGAAAAGGGTAACACCACCTGGGTCTGGGTGCGGTTCCCCCCTCCAGGGGCAAGGGTGCCTAGACCCGGTTTGTAGAGTACGCTTGGGGAGTGTGATCGTGTATACAGCGTCTCTTTATGTCTGTCTCCACGTCGGTTGAGTGTGAAGTGCACATGAGAGCATGAGGGTGGGAATGGATGTTTGTGTCTGTGTGTGCCTGTATGTTTGTGTCTATATGTCAGGTTGGGTATCAGACGCCACCTCTCTGGGGACATCTCGGGCCCTCCAAGGTTTGGAGGCCTATCTCCACCCACCACCACTTCCCCTGCCAGTGGCGGACTCCCCCAGGTGTCGGTGCGTTGGTGGTTCTTTGTATCTGGGGGTGGGCGTCCGGGTACACACCGGCTCACTCCTTGGTGGCCGCTTATTGGGGCTCGCTCGGGCCATTTCGGAGGTGGGGTGCCCCCGGCCTCTGGGCCTGGGACTCGGTCACTCAGGCACAGCTGGCTGCCGGCGGAGCTCACGGGCGCGTCACTGCAACTCCCCCTGGCTTCTGCTCCGCGGCTGCTGAATGAGCCCTCATCTGGGACTCTCCTTAGCTCTTACTGGGACAGTGGCGCAGCTGCCCCACTGTGGGTCTTCCTTGGTCTCTTGTGTTCTGGGGGCCTCTGGATGTCTGGAGTTTTGATCTCCAGACATCCACACCCTTTTGTGAGTGTGGACGCTTCATCTCTTTGCTCTTTAAATGCTTTGCTTTTATTGATTTTTATTGATTTTTATGCTGATTTTTCCCCTTTTTTCCTTATGAGCTTACCTGCGATAGCTTCTGGACACTTATAGATCATTAGGACTAAAGTGTTCTTAACAGAAACAGCAACATTTTTATAGTTACCTTGTCCTCAGCGCTCCGTGTGTCTGTGGCCTAGACACAGCTGAATCCTGATTACAGCGTCTGGGCACCGAACAGCCTCAATAGCCTGGAAAGGGGCTAACCGCTAGGCTAACTAGCAACAAGATGCCTTCCTTCTCCACAGATGACTACCACAGCCTCCTGCAGAAGATTGCAGTACTGGAGACAAAAATTCATCCCTTAGAAGTAAACGTGGAGGTAAATGGACTGTGTGGAAATGAAACAACCTTGCCTTTGATTCAAAACAATGGCGATGAGCAAGCTAGTACACAGCTAAGGAGCACAGATAACATGACCAAGAAAGTAGACTCTGTGCATCATTATTTTAAATCCTCAAGTGATAATCCCCCCTTGGACTGTCTTGGTGCAAAACCAAGACATAAATTATGTCTCCTGGAAGGGGGAGGACGTACCACAGGCAGGGCACAGCGAGCTGAAATCTCTGAAACCGACTGGCCTTCACTTCCTACGAGACAGAGAAGCTCTTCTACCCCTGTATACGGGAGGAAACAGGACTGGACAACCGTGAATAGAAAGGATAACAACAAACCTCCAAAACAACTGAATGTGAAACTGCAGAACAGATTTGCTCCACTATCAAAGGACCCTGGATCTATATCGGACAACCATCCATCTAAAAGCAGCGAAGTACGGTCTGAAAATCGGTTGAAAAGTAAAAGACCACAGGGAAAGCTAAAGGCTAGGCCTGAAACTCTGATTGTGGGTGACTCTGCCGTAAAGGATGTACAAAGGATGTGCGGTAAGAATACTAAAGTCCTCTGCTTTCCTAAGGATATGGTCAACAACCTGAAGGAGAGAATTCTTCAAATTGCAGATGAATATCCAACTGTGACAAACATTGTTCTGCATACAGGGTCAAACGATGTGTCCAAACAACAGTCGGAGGTTCTGAAACGGGACTTTACTGGATTATTAAATACTGTAAACTCTCTGAATGTTAGGTGTGGCTGTGTGCAGACAGGAATAGGACCCAAGGTGCAGACTCCGGAGACAGAACTTAAACAAAAACAGCTTTAATGCTGAACGCAACATGACATAACTAGAAAAACTCAAAATAAACTTACACCGGTGGACAGGCAAAACACACAGCAAAATAAACGGTAGATCGCGACACAGACACAGAGAAACACTGGGCTTAAATACACAGAGGGAGCAATCAGGGAATGGGTAACAGGAGGGAAACACAGCTGGGACAAATCAGAACTGACGAGACCAAAGAAGCGTAACCTGAACACACTGAGATAAGACACAGACCTTCAAAGTAAAACAGGAAACGCATAACACAGACTGAACAAAGACAAAGGCTCATAAGCAGGCACTACAAAGGGAACAGAGACGTGGGAACAGGGCAGACACAAAACACTGACTGAACACGGGGATATAGGAACTTAAGATACACATAGACGCGAACTAGACAAGGGGATGCAGGTGATAGGGGAGACAGAGCAACTAAAGAAGACAGAGACCTAAGCCATAAGACAGAACTCAAAGAAACCAAAAACTAGAAAGTATGAATAATATAATAAACTCAAAAACCCTGGGTCAACGACCCAGGCATCCTAACACTGAATGCAGCTGTATTCATCAGTGGACCTGTACCGCTGGTCAGAGGAGGAGACAAGAGATTCAGCAGGTTGTTTACACTAAATAAATGGCTTATATCAGCATGTGCTGACCACTCAGTGCATTTTATCGACAACTTTAATATTTTTTGGGAACGCAGGCATCTGTTTGAAGCAAATGGATTTAATTTTAACAAGTCAGGGGTGAAACTGTTCACCTCCAACTTGTTTTATTCCATACGTTATCCATCTGTGCTTGGTGCCAAGGCTGAGATAAACGAGGAGTTATCTCATAAAGAGGAACAAACAGTACTCCAAGAACAGACAAAGCCCAGCAGAAACCTTGAGGAGGAGCTCCATTTGCCCCCACCCGGGAAGAGCCTCAGAAAGGAGAGACATCTAAGGCATCTGAGGAAGAGCCTCAGAAAGGAGAGACATCTAAGGCAAGAAGAGGGGTCCCTATTTGCCTCCAACTCTCTCAACAACACCAACGACCAGGACAAGGGACCACGACCTTCCCCAGGTCGTGGTCCCCCCCAAACCCCTGACAGGCCATCACCCTCCTCCCCCTCCCTTTCTCCCTCCTCCCCACACCTGAAATTCACTGAGGAGATGATGGAGGGGGTCAATGCTGGGCTCAGATCTACCCCCCGGCCCAATCCCTTTTTGTCCCCCATAAACCCCCCACCAGAGCGGCCAAAGGTTCGCCATCGAGCCCCACCCTCAACAGAGCAATCGAAGTCACATTGCCCAGCCTCGCCCCCCTTAGTTCCTCTTTACCACCTTCATGCCCTGTCTCCGCAGTCTGATGTGTGATATGTGAAGGGTCCGGGCTATGAGGATTATGGCAGTGGTGACTTTTCCCAGGAGAAGCTGGGACCCTGTTTACTAGAAGGTTTTAAAATTTCTGTACTTTTAGGTGACAGAAGGAGACATGTGGCCTGGTCAAAACACAGAGAGGTGCACTCTAAAAGATCTTTAAACATAGTAAACATACCTTGTGTGCCACAGACTGCTCCCAAACACGAGGGGACAAGTAATACCTCTAAAACACTTAAGTTGGCTTTATTAAACGTTAGATCTTTAGCTGGGAAAACATTTTTAATTAATGATTTAATCCCTGAGCACAGCCTTGATTTTATGTTTTTAACTGAAACTTGGTTGGACCAAAGTAACAGTGGAGCTGTTCTCATCGAGACGACCCCTCCTAACTACAGTTTTATCAGTGAGGTCAGGGCGAGCAGGAGAGGAGGAGGGGTTGCTGTCTTATTTAATGAATCATTTCAATGTAAGCAGCTATCTCCTGGAAGTTTTCAGTCTTTTGAATATGTGGCTTTACAGCTGAAGGCCCCATCCAAAGTTGTGTTTCTTAATGTTTACAGGCCTCCCAAATACTGCACAGACTTTTTTAATGACCTCAGTGAACTGCTGTCTGTGATCTGTGTTGATTTTGACTGTGTAATTATTGCTGGGGATTTTAACATTCATGTGGACAACCCTCAGGACAAAGGGACTAAAGACCTGAGTAACACTCTGGGCAACTTTGGGCTGACTCAGCATGTAACAGAGGCCACACATAATAGAGGACACACTCTTGACCTACTGATCTCCAAAGGCCTGAGCATTTCAAAGGTTACTGTGTCTGATGTGGGCCTGTCTGATCATTACTGTGTTTTCTTTGAAAGTAAAATCTCAGCCCACACAAATATATCAACAACAGTGATCACAAAACGGTGTATAACTGAACACAGTAGTGCAATTTTTAACCAGGTCTTCCCATTAACACCTGACCTGTCCAGAGGGTCAGTCAATGAGCTCGTCAATAGCTTCAATGCTAACATGTTAAATGTAATGGACACCATTGCTCCCATTAAGGTGAAGGTTATCTCTGGAAGGAAAAAGTCTCCATGGAGAAACTCCACACTGGTGAAAAATGAAAAAAGAGAGTGTAGGAAAGCTGAGCGCAGATGGAGAAAAACAAACCTCCAGGTTCATTATGACATTTATAAAGAGAAACTTCACAATTATAATTTACAACTGAGGAGTGCAAGGAGGTCCTACTTCTCTGACATCATCACTAAAAACAGCCATAATGCTTGGGTCTTATTTTCTACAGTTGACAGGCTAACAAACCCTCCTGTGTCAGTGGCAGCTGAACTTCATTCGACCATGGCCTGCAATGACTTTGCCAAATTCTTCACAGAAAAAATCCAAAAAATTAGACAAGCAATTGGTACATCAACAGCAGATCCAGGATATGTACTGTGTCCACCAAAAAACAGTTTAAACACCATGAAACAGTTTCAACCTATTAACAGCAAAGACCTGGAGGACATCTTAGGTCAACTGAACTCCTCCTCCTGCTGTTTAGATGTCCTGCCAACAAGTTTTTTCAAAAAGGTCTCAAAGACTTTAGAGTCAGACCTGTTACAGATCGTCAACTTTTCTTTATTATCAGGTGTGTTTCCAGAATCACTAAAAACTGCTGTAATCAAACCTATACTGAAAAAGGACAATCTTGACAAGACACAAATGAACAACTACAGGCCGATCTCAAATCTCCCATTTTTAAGTAAGATCATTGAAAAAGCAGTTTCTCAACAGCTCAATTACTTCTTAAAACAGAATAATTGCTACGATGCCTTCCAGTCAGGTTTTAGACAGAACCACAGCACTGAAACCGCTCTGACCAAAGTGTTTAATGACATATGTCTGAATACAGACAGTGGAAAAATGTCAGTCTTAGTTTTACTGGATCTCAGTGCAGCATTTGATACAGTTGACCACAACATATTACTCAAACGACTGGAGAACTGGACAGGTCTTTCAGGAACTGTACTAAACTGGTTCAAAACATACTTAGAAAACAGGAAATACTTTGTATCAATAGGTAACTTCACATCTGAGCAGACAAGTATCACATGTGGAGTTCCCCAAGGTTCCATCTTGGGACCCCTTCTGTTTAACATTTACATGCTCCCACTGGCACAGATTATAAACAACAACAAAATAAACTATCACAGTTATGCAGATGACACACAAATATATATCACAATGTCACCAGGAGACCGAGGCCCTGTACAGGCTCTTGGTAAATGCATTGAGGAAATCAATGACTGGTTGTGCCACAATTTTCTCCAGCTAAACAAAAACAAAACTGAGGTAATAGTCTTTGGCGCCAAAGAAAAACGATTACAGGTCACCAGAGAACTTCAATCTATACATCTAAAAACCACAAACCAGGCGAGAAATTTGGGTTTAGTGATGGATGCAGACCTAAACTTAGAAAAACACATTAAGACAATAACAAAGTCAGCTTACTATCACCTCAAGAATATTTCAAGGATAAAAGATCTGATGTCTCAACAGGACCTGGAAAAACTAGTCCATGCATTCATCTTTAGTAGGCTTGATTACTGTAACAGCATCTTTACAGGTCTACCTAAAAAATCAGTCAGACAACTACAGCTCATTCGGAACTCTGCTGCTCAAGTCCTCACTAAGACCAAAAAAGTGGACCACATCAGTCCAGCTCTGAGGTCTTTACACTGGCTGCCTGTCCGTCAGAGGATAGACTTTAAAGTCCTGATGCTGGTCTATAAAGCTCTGAATGGTTTAGGACCAAAATACATCAATGACCTCCTGACCCAGTATGAACCTTCCAGATCCCTCAGGTCATCTGGATCCGGTCTTTTATCAGTTCCCAGAGTCAGAACCAGACACGGAGAAGCTGCATTCAGCTTTTATGCTCCTTATATCTGGAACAAACTCCCAGAAAGCCTCAGATCAGCTGAAACACTCAGTTTATTTAAATCCAGGTTGAAGACTCACCTGTTCTCAGCTGCATTTGAATAAAGCACCAAATCCACACTTTTAAGCTTAAATTTCAAAACATACATTTAACTACTGATTTTATCTACTGTTCTGATTTTATCTGTTTTGATTTTATATACTGTTTTGTTTGTTTGTTTGTTAATTAGTTAGTTAGTTTATTTGCTTGTTTTAATCAATTTTAAATCATGCTTTTTATTTGTTTTTGTTTATAATGTCTCTGTAAAGCACTTTGAATCACCTTGTTGTTGAATTGTGCTATACAAATAAACTTGCCTTGCCTTGCCTTTCCTCCTCCATACCTGCTTGATACCATAAAGGACAGGGCTGTGGCTCCCCACACTCCCTAGCAGATCATTACATGGAGAAACCTTTGGAATGCAAGCATGCTGATCCACACAGGTATGCACACAGGTGTACACATGGGTATTCACAGACGCGGACTACAGCTTTCTTGGCTGCTGCCTCAAAGCACACTGTGCGCCGTCTATCTTGCGTGTTGCACAATATCGTTTATTATTTAGTAACTATTGATATCTATGGCTAGCTAGTTTATTGTGATGGTGCTTTTTTTTCTATTATTATGTTGTTCTTTGTTGTTTGCTGTCTCCTCTGTTTGTTTTTTTTTCTCCATACAGGTGACCCAGGAGTTTTTTTTTTTTTGTTTTGTTTTGTTTTGTTTGTTTTTTTCTCTCTTCCCCCCCTTCTCACCATCTCTTCTCCCCTTTGGTTTTCTTTCTTTCTCTCCCCCTCTTTCTTTCATTCTTTCCCCCTGTCCTATCCCACAGTTATGTCTGTCCCGTTTGCAACTGAAAATAAAATAAATTCATAATTATAATAAAGGTCAATCAAATGGACCAATATGGCAAGGCCATGATGATCCACTTGGTAAAATAAATCCGCTTGGCATCTTTCTTGGCCTCAAGACAACAATTCTGATGGCTATAGATCCAAACGGGACAAAAAAAACCAAAACAACAATTAAAAAAAAAAATGCATTTTTAAATGGCCTCCTCCCAAAAGTAAGGGCCCACGTAGGGAAACATTGGGTCACACAAAATACAGGAAGTCTGCCAGACGCCTTACAATACGCTGAACATGCGGTTAAAGTACAAAAACAAAAAGAAAAAGGAGGAGTTTTCACCGTAGATCCTGCAACAGGATTTGTAGCATTTTCCGGTGAACATATGAGACATAAGCCAGGCCCCTACAAAGGGAAGGGAAAGGCAGGTGGAAGGAACACAGATCGTAGAACAAAAAATACAATTTGCTACAACTGTGGAAAACAAGGGCATTTTGCCCGCGAGTGTAGGCAAAGGAAAAGGAATGACAGTGAGGAAGAAGACGATAGGAACAGCAAGTGACCAGGAAGTGAAAAAAGCAAACACAGAAAAATATAGTTCTGATCTTAGAGCAATAAACGAGGTAACAGAACCAATCCCACCTGTGGTAGCAAATACACACACAATTTTAAATCAAGTGACACCAAAAGAACAATGGTTCTCAGTTGTAGATCTCTCAAACGCGTTTTTTCTCTGTGCCATTACACCCAGATTTACAAAACCTGTTCGGATTCACTTTTGACAATGAAAAGTACACCTACACCAGACTGCCGCAGGGTTTTCAGAATAGCCCCACCCTGTATGCAGAGGCATTAAAGAAATCTATGTCATTATGCACGCTCCCTGCCACAAGTCAATTTTTTTTTCTATACGTTGATGATATTCTCGTTACAGGAGACGCCACACACTGACAGTGTTGCAACATCTAGCAGAGCAAGGTCACAAAGTCTCACAACACAAGTTACAGTTGTGGAGCAAAGAGGTCACGTACCTCGGACATAAGCTTACAGGAGAAGGCAGAACACTGTTAGACAGCAGAAAACTAGCAGTGCAGAATGCTCCAAAACCACTTACAAAACAACAAATGATGAGTTATTTAGGTCTCTGCAATTTTTGCAGATGCTGGATACCTGAATATGCTCTGTTAGCTGAACCATTGCAAAACTTAATTTATGGAAAAAATCTAGCACTGAAAGATAAAATATAATGGACACCAGAAGCAGAAAAAGCATTTAATGATCTAAAACTTGCATTGCAGACGCGTATAGTTTTAGCATTGCCAGACTATGAAAAAACTTTTTATTTGCATGTTGACGGCGCGGCCAGTTATAGGAAAGCCGTTCTAATGCAAGCTTTCGGGGAAAAACAACGCCCACTTGCATTCTATTCCTGCAAATTAGACTCAGTCGCCTCCGGTTTACCAACATGTGTACAAGCTTGTGCCGCTGCAGCAGAGGCAGTTAAAAAATCAGCTGACATTGTCTTAGGACACACATTGATTATCAAAGTTCCTCACGCTGTAACCTCCATCTTGCTACAAGAAAACTTATCTTATTTAACTCATGCTAGACAACTTTCATATGTAGGCATTCTGCTTTCACAGTCACACATTACAATCGAGAATTGTGGTCAGTTGAACCCTAGCACACTTCTCCCCGCATCAGTAGATGGTGAAAAACACTGCTGTATAAAAAAACTGGAAGAGGAAACGAAACCGAGAAGTGATATTTACAGTATACCACAGTCTACCTTTACAGACGTCTTCGTAGATGGCTCAGCATCTAAAAACAGTTATAGAAGCAAAGCCTTTAACTTCCTCAAACTCTGCACAAAGTGCGGAACTGACGGCTGTTGTGCGAGCGTGCAGGCTGCACAAGGGGAAGTGCATAAATATACACACTGACAGTCAATATGTTTTTGCAGCAGTGCATCATTTTGCAAAAATATGGCAAAATGACCGAGCCGCAAAGAAGGCCGCACAGCAACCAATACAAACTTTAGTATCTGAAACTTCACAGCTGATACCACTTGATGTACTTAAAGACGAACAAAGCCGCACCTATCGCAGAGCAAAAGAAATGGCTAAAGTGTGGAGCAGAACTACACAATGACTTAATGACCTGTAATGGCAAACCAGTATTGCTAAAATCCCTACACAAGACAGCAGCATTAGCGACACACGGATTAACACGTGTGTCGAAAGGGGGGAATGTCAGATATCCTCCCTAAGCACTTGCTTGAGAATAAAGAGATTGTGCTAAACAACCAACTGCCGAGTGATATCTCTCCAGTGTCTTGCAGGTTACAACCAGGAGATTGGATCCTGATCAAAGTGCTCCAGAGGAAAAATTGGAGTTCACCTAGGAGGGAGGGCCCATATCAGGTCCTACTCACTATGCCAACCGCCTGCAAAATAGCAGAAAGACTATCTTGGATCCACCAAAGCCACTGTAAAAAAGTGAGTGACAATCCAGATGCTTAGACGCCGGTTCCCCTAGCTTCCAGGTGATCTACCGGTGGAGGAAGGGCTGATTGGGTATATCCCGCCTCTCCACTTCGCTGGTAGTCTACTCACCAGAAGTCTAGGTGTGCCTGGTCATCATGAAGAAACTTGTCCTCATAGTGGCTGGCATCGCGCTCCTAGTGAGCCTATTGATACTCACCTGGAAGGACGAGGTCCCACAGCACCACCTGCAGAAGAAATGGTCATATGACAACTCACACCTGAAGGATATGCACAAAGAGCACAACCACCCCTGGCTGAACAATGCCTGGTACCGGTACATCTACAACCGAGTACATGCAGAAGACAACCACACAGGCTGCTACGTCTGTTCTCACCTCCCAACAACAGCAATGCAAGCCACCCTATATGGAAAATCACCCAGCCTTCCCAAAGCCCTATGTATATTCCAAAGCCATCAATGGAACATTCAACGTCAGAACGGAACCAGGAATACAACACCCAATATGTTTCAACTTTGCACACGGCAACAGAAAGCTGGGAAGGAACCGAAACTGCTCCCAGACTTTCCGAATGCTGCAGGACAGAAAGGCACAGACAAGCTTCCTGAATGGCACATATTGGGTGCAGGGTACAGCATGGGCATGTGGCTCAAGGACATACTTCACCATCCCACCCAACAGTACCGGACTCTGCGCCCCAATTTTAGTGTCAGACCACACATTCAGAGTATTCCATCAGAACCAACCACGACGTAAGAGGAACACTGATGACGTGCAACCCCATGACCCAATCTGGGGCAGTGATGTACCAGCGGAGTTCAAGTTGTGGACCACCGGACAGAAGGTCCTGCACTCACGGTTCCCATGGGTCGGAACTGGAAAAAACACGTTAAGAATTGAGACTCTTTACTACCGATTTGGACTTTTCCTGAACAGCTCAACAAAGATAAATAAGGCTCAGAATGAGGAAATCGACGCGATCAGAATAGTGGTCATGCAACACAGGGTCGCCCTGGACATGATTCTCGCTGAGAGAGGGGGCCTCTGTGTCTTATTCAACACCACTTGTTGCACCTATATCCCGGACAACGTGCACTCCTTGACCATGACCACCGCCCTAGACAAGTTGCGACAACTGAGTAATGCGCAGCAACAAGACTATGTCACGAACAATGAGGACTGGCTGACCTGGCTGCTGAGTGGCAGCTGGAAGACCCTCGTGATAAAAGGACTCGTACTGATAGGAGTTCTGCTTCTATTATTGTGCTTGTTTTCTACATGTATCCTACCATGCATAAGATCCATGATTGACAAAATGGTACAGGCCACAGTAATTACCTATGTTGGACTGCCACTAGAAGATGAACCGGATGAAGAAGATTTAGTATAGAAACACACACACACATACTGAATGATGCTACAATTGAAAATGTTATAAGCAAGTGATTGTTGGCTGATAATAAAGTATGATTAAGTGAAAAATATTAACATCAGGAGGGGATGTTAAAGAAGAAACGCTTTTATGAGTTTTATGTTGCATTAAAGTATATGTTCATATTTTACTCTTAATAGGAAAAGAACAAAATGTACTACTCGCTCTGTTTATAGAAAGAGGAAGTTCACCCTATGACATTTATACGAACTTAGACACACACACACACACACATATATATGCAAGATTAGAGGAAACTGCTATGCTTGTTTCACCCTGCTATAAATAATAAACGACTACTGCAGCTCGGTGTGAGTCCTCTCTGAGCCCTCACCCGTGCAGCACGTTAACCGTCTCCAACTGTCTCAGTGTTGTTTATTCACCTAACTGTTTGATAACTGTAAATCTCTGACAACAGTTTATTTATATCATCTTCACGTGAACACATTCAAGAACATCACAGATGAAGACACATTAAAAACTTCCACACTACATGAAGCAAGAAAAATAGTTTATTCCTTTATGTAGAAAAAACAGAAACATCAAACATCTCCAAGACTCTCTTTGAAAGAACTAAAAACCTTTGTTCTCATGGTCCAATCATGAGTGAACTCCCCGATGAAGCCTTGTGTGCTAAAACATGTCAGAGTTTTAAAGGTTAAACATGAGTTTCCAAAACGTTTTGCTGGAGAACAATGAACTATTTGACTGAGTTTCAATCATTTACAGACGAGCAAAACCAGGACAGAGAAAAAAGGACAAAACTGACTCAGTAAAAAACAGAAAAGAAGATCCCATGTAGATCTGTATTATGTAGAAGTTCAGCCCAGCAACCAGTTCAGTTCAACTGGTTGCACGCTCCAGGACACTGGGGCGTGCAGCTCGGATCTCAGCTGACCCTTCTCACCCTGGACACAGTCTGTTTGACCTGCTCCCCTCAGGCAGGAGGCTCCGGTCCATTCGCACCAGAACCTCTCGCCATAAGAACAGTTTCTTCCCCTCTGCTGTCGGACTCATGAACAATGACCGTATGACTGTTCCCACCCCTAACACATGACCCTACGCTGTGTTCACTACATCATCCCATGTTTGGCACTGATCACCACCTGCACTCATGTATATATTATGTATATATCTATCTACGTAGCACTTTTAATTCTTATTTTTATTTTTTCATGTCTATTTAAGCGCTATCTGACAGTATGTTTGCACTGAAGCACCGCAGCAATTTCCTAATGTTGTAAACCTGCTCAACATTTGGCAATAAAACCCTTTCTGATTCTGATTCAACACAAGTTTAAGTGATCGCGCTGATGTTTGCACAGAGCAGACAATGAGGTGAATGTTTGGGCACATTGGTAACAGTGAAACAGTTTATTAGTAACGTGGGATCGTTTGTGTGCAGAGTATGAACTGAGATTCCTGAAGCTCTTGTCACACTGGTCACAGCTGTAGTTTCCTTCCATGTGTGTACGTAGGTGTGTATTTCGGTACCCTCTCTGGCTGAAAGTTTTTCCACAGATGTCACAGCTGTATGCCTTAATTCCAGAGTGGGTAACTAGATGACTCTGTAAGTGGCTACTGTGAGTAAAAGCTCTGCCACACTGATCACAGCTGTACGCTTTAACTCCACTGTGGATGAGTTGGTGTTTTTTTAGGGAATCCTTCAAGGAAAAAGAATTTCCACACAAGTCACAGCTGAACGGTCTCTCTCCAGTGTGGATGACCTGATGCCGTTTTAGTTTAGCCCTCCCAGTAAAACCCTTCCCACACTCGTCACAGCTGTATGGCTTAATTCCAGAGTGGGTAACTAGATGCCTCTGTAAGTGGCTACTTTGAGTAAAAGCTCTGCCACACTGATCACAGCTGTATGGCTTAATTCCAGAGTGAGTAACTAGATGCCTCTGTAAGCTGCTACTGTGAGTAAAAGCTCTGCCACACTGATCACAGCTGTATGGCTTAATTCCAGAGTGGGTAACTAGATGACTCTGTAAGTTGCTACTGTGAGGAAAAGCTCTGCCACACTGATCACAGCTGTACGCTTTAACTCCACTGTGGATGAGTTGGTGTTTTTTTAGGGAACCCTTCCTGGAAAAAGACTTTCCACACAAGTCACAGCTGAACGGTCTCTCTCCAGTGTGGATGACCTGATGCTGTTTGAGTTTAGCCCTCACAGTAAAACCCTTCCCACACTCGTCACAGGTGTGTTTTTTCTCTCCCTTTCTTCTGTGAGGTTTGTCGGCCTCCTGAGAGCGCTGACTTCTGGCTCCATGTTGGTCCTGCAGTGACAGAGATACAAACAGAGGCAGTGAGTGAAATGCAGTCGTGGAACAAACTCAACCTTCAAACTCCATTAACACTAGTTTTAAACCTGAAGGTGGAGCGTGGCACCAAACACCTTAAAGGTCTCTTATCCCCACCTGCTGGTAGTTCTAACACATTACATCCAACCTGCTGTTAAAGATAATTCATGACTGTTCAAACACTAAAATCATGCCCATCCCTCCTGATTGTGTACACACACACACACACACACACACACACACACACACACACACACACACACATTATTTTATAATTTAGATTATTTTGTTGTTTCCTATTACATATTTCTATAATTTGTATAGATTTATACAGAATTATTCAGTGATAATAAATCCTATGTTTGTTTATTCTAAAGGAACCCCGTTAGCTTCCACAACAGATGTTGCTCGTCTTCCGTCAAATACTCACATAAAATATTACACAATAAAGTGGATTCAAGATATCCACATAATTTCACTCTTACATCCACAGTGAGGTTTCACAGTTGTTCAAATATAAGCAATCAATAATAATAATAATAATATCAATAACATTGAGGCACATTACACAAATGTCAAAAACAAATCATATCTTACAATATTTACAACAACTAAAAGCTCTGTAAATCGGCTTTTAAGTGTTCATTGAAGTTTTGAATAATTCTCTAATTTTTTAAGGCAACTTATTCCACTTAAAAGTTGCTCTAAATGTAACAGTTTTACAAAACGTTACTTTTAACTCGAGCATTTACTAAATTGCAGCTTGTTGAAAACTGTGTAATATGATGATGTATTTCATCTGGATACTGCAGCTGAGCAGAATAAATGTGGTGTGTTTAACAGAATTGCTTTCTTTAGAACTACAAGTAAGCCATAGAATATTTTAGCCTGTACAGGAAGCCAAGAAAGGTTATTATGCATTTTATCAATATTAGTATAGTATGAACATCTTCACACTAATCTGGACGCCTTATTCTGGACTAACTGAAGTCTGTTAAGATCTGTCTTATTAGCTGCTGACCAAATGATTGAACAATACTCCAGATGAGACATTACTAGTGCATTAATGACATCTTTCATAATGAAGAAGTGATACACAAAGAGCATTTCATAGCCATAGCTATGCCTTGTCGGCAGAGTTATGTGACATTAGTGATGTTTGTACTTTCAGCGTTAACTTGGTTTTAAAGCCTTTAAAATATACGCCGTTCAATAGTCGACCTTAATCTGACAGAGAATGTGATGATTTTGTGGATAATTAAAGTCAGTCATATATCCACAAACACAACAAGCTGAAAGTCAGTGATGCTGCTCGGTTTGCAGTCCTGAACATCATGGCACAAGCAGGATCCACTGCACTGTTAATGTTAGCTGTGTTATATTACTGCCGCTGTTCGGTGGTGTCGAGCCAAACGCACTTTAACGTGTGTTTGAACGAGCTGACGGTTCACTCGTTAAGCTGAAAGAAAGATGCTTTAATCACAGCAGTCACACATGTGTCCACTGCACCATCTGGAACTCTTCTTGTTTACACTCGTAATAACACAAACACTAAATCCTGCTTCTCTGGTGCTGTTGTGTAGCAGTGTGTACACCTGAGACTGTCACCTGTCTGTCTGTCCTGCACTCTCTCTCTGTTTCTTTCTCTCTGATTGTGGAATAAAAGTATGAACATGTGTTTATAAGTTACACTTGTGTTTGAATCCTGCAGCTTATCACACATTTGATTTCCATGTGTGACGACTGCAAGTGTCCAGAGTGAGGACAGACTGAGGGAGCCACTGCTGCACATCATCTGTGAGGCTTTGCACCCCTGATGATCCACCAGGACAAACTCAGCAGTGTGTGAGGAAGAGGAGGAGGAAGAGCCAGCAGCAGCTGACAGATGGAGAGAATAGACAGATTGTTCCCTGTTTGTGAAGGACTGCTAGGAAAGTTTAACATAACTGTCTGTCCTGAATCAGTGTTGGTCAAGTTACTTGAAAAAAGTAATCAGTAACTAATTACTGATTACTTCCCAAAAAAGTAATCCCGTTACTTTACTGATTACTTATTTTCAAAAGTAATTAATTACTTAGTTACTTAGTTACTTTTTAAAAACACGATTCTACATAATCCATCATATAAAATGTAATCAAATGGAAAAGTCTCTTTTTTTTAACTTGTTTTATCAGTTTTAATCTTTTAACTTTATGCATCAAGCAAAAATTTAATTATATGCAACATTCTCTGACTGGAAGAAATTAGTTTAACATTGAAACCTATTTTCTGCACATTCCAGCACATAAAATAAAATATTTGTTGTGTTTACACTCAGTCTTTCAAATAGATGCAAGTAAAACACAGCAGAACATAAATAAAGTCAAAGACTCAGCGGTCCTGTTGCTCTATTTTCACCTGTAAAGCAGGAGTTGGGTAGGCGGAGGTTTACCCTGGTGCAGGTGTGCCGCGGTCAGTGGAAGAATCCGCAAGTTTCTCTGTGAGTTTCCCATTACGCCGTTGCGCACTTGGTGCTTGCTTGGAAGTTTAGGGTTTCTTTTTCCCGCTGTAAAAAGAAGTTTTCTTCCCACGCACGATGGACGCTAATGTTTTTGTCACTTCTTATGGAATCAAACTCAAAGTAAGGTCAGTACTTCCACACTTTAAACGCTGCACGCTCATACTCTCTCCCACAGTCGATATATGATCCATTGTTGATCTGCACACAGCTGTTGTCACTAACGGCGCACTCGCTTACATCACTGTTGTGAGACATTCTCGAAAAGAAATCACGGTTTTAGTAACGCAGCTTTCCTACGGGAAAGTAACGGTAATCTAATTACCGTTTTTGCAATAGTAATCCCTTACTTGGGTTACAAGTAACGCGTTACTGCCCATCTCTGGTCCTGAATCAGTCTTATTAGGTAATGTTCAAATAATGTGATCATCCCAGTGTTTCCAGTGTGGGAGAAAGTACTCAGGGCCTTCAAGTTACACACTATGAAAGGCAGCAACAAGTTTAATGTTCAGAAACCTAAAGTCTGTATCAGCAGCAGAATGGAGCTAAAATAAATGTTTGTTTCAGTTCTATGAAGCTTTGAGTATTTTGGATCAGTAGCTGCTGTGTTTGTTGCATCATATTGCTGTAACTGTTTATATGCTTTATATATTCTGAGCTAAGTTGATCTATAGTGTTACATCATATTCTATAAGGATGTTATGTGTTTGTAGACTTTCTGCCCAGTTTGACCCATTTAGCAGAAGTCAGCCTGTTTAAGGCTCTGATATCTATTCTGTGTGACTTACAGCAGTTATGACATGGTCTGATTTTCTCACCCAATAAAGGAATATTTCATATATCAGTCTACTCTTCATTCTATTAGACACAGTTATCACAGCTCCTACATTTGCTTTTTACACATATATGTAAGCATTGAGCCAAATTTATTACCAACATATTAAATGAACAATATTTGTCTCTTATATATGATACATCTGTATACACACTGTCACAGATACTTGTCTGTGAGTGAAGTGATTAATATAATAACTATAATATTGGCCATATTATATTTACATTACCACAGTGAGATGACTTTAGTCTCATGAACAACATCAGCTAATTGTTATTTACAGCTAATCTTAAACGACTGTTCAGCACAGAAATGAAGCCCAACAATCATGTTTCACAGTCCTGTGGTCTCAGCCTCAGATACTCATCAAATCACACAGAGCTCATGTAGAAACAAATGAACTAAATATGTTCTCCTTCATTTCTGTCAAACAAAGCTGTATGAAACGTTTCCAGCTGTTAGTATCATGGTTGCTAGGCAACCTGGGCAGCACGACCGAGGCTAGACGTCCCATTTCACGAGCCTACGAGCCTCGCACTTCGGCCTTAGCGGTCTTTGAGTACGCGGCCCTTGAGGACTTTAAAGCTGCAGAACCTGAATCGGGATACAGCCATGATGATCTCCAAACTCGTGCTCGCCAACATTCTCACCTGAGTTAAGAAGACGATCACTGAAATGGTCTCAGCAGGTCCTTTGATGACAGCAATGAAATGCAGTGGTAAGGCTTTTTGGGGATTAAGTTCGTTTTCATGGCAAAGAAGGACGATGCAGTTCATCTGATCACTCCTCATAACATTCTGGAGTGCAGGCAAAATGCTACTACTGAGCTATTTTGTATTGTTTTAAATGTGTGTTTCCTATGTACTTTTTCCCTTTGAAATGAGAATAATTTGTTGTACAACATAGAATATTTTGAAAGAAATTTAGAAACACTACAAGCAACCAGTAGTAATAATAAGTTACAGGCATGATAGCTTAAATGTTGAACTACTGTGTTCTGGCCTGGTCCCCAGGTCAGGTTTTTCCCTTTGCTTATTTGGATTGGATTGGTTTTGAGGACCTGAGAAGAATCGAGGATCCCTTTTCCAGTACTGGATGGCGAGCCCAGCCCAAAGAGCCGGATGAACTGGTAGATTGTAACCCGACTGGTTACACACACACTGAGTGACTATTGAACATTGAAAGACTGAAATTGACTTTAAAAAAGACACAAAAGACAATATATCCTTAGGTCGACCATTTGTGGGGTTTATTTTATTTTGTTTTCAAGAAGAGCGCTCTACTTTTGTTAAATGTGCACAACTTTAATAATTGTTAATAAATGCAATTGTGTTTTCTGCACCTACTGTGTACAAGTCCTCTGTTGTCATACACCCTTGGCTCCTACGAATCTAGAACCTGTCTGATCTGGTCCATATTTCCCTTCTGTCCTTGTACTGTGGTTAAAGGTAACTATACTGCCGTACTACATGCAAAGAAGGCAAGAAGTAGCACTAACAGGTCTAGTATTGCACCACCAGTGTTACAGTAGCATGAAGAGAGGAGAGATCGTATCTTCCCTTGCTGATTTATGGTGGGATTAACGTAGCTATGTCTGTTCTAGTCTGAGTGCTTTTCTGTTTAGATGAACTGCTGGACTTCCTTACCGGGGGGGGGGGGGGGGGGGGGGTCTAGTCTACCCTCTTCCTGACCAAGGATGTTTGCTTGTGTGCTTTTATGACCCTTTGATCAGCAGTACCTCTCACACACACACACACACACACACACACACACACACACACACGGGTCTATGTGGTATGGCGGGACTATACTACGTCAATCCGCCCGGTGGTGGTTTAAGTGGACTACCCTTTTGAAAGGACTTAGAGCCAAGGGAGCGAGGTTAAAGTGTTCGAAAAAATCTGAAAAAAATTTGGGTCACTTCAGACCTCATACACTCCCTATAGAAGTCTAGATACACTGATACACACCAACCAGACTCTATTGTGTTTTCTGGAGACATTGTCCACTTGACAACAATGTGTTTTATGAGGTCCAAAAAAAACAATATTGGGTCTTTAAAGGGACAATGATGTAATATGTAAATAGCTCATCATTACCATGAATACACATCTGACAGGACACAGGATTACTGGAACATCATTTTATTAGTGTTCTTGGATCTGAACATTAATTTTAACCATAAATAAAAAAAGAAATCTATGGACAAAAATGCCCACGCTTCCCACAGAAATATAAAAATATAGAAAACAGAAAAATTAAAAACATTTAAAATGAATTTTAATAGTTTAAAGGTAAATATTAAGGGGAGAAAATATGCATTTATAATTTTTTATTTTAAATATAACCCGTCAAAAAAAACCCTAAATAAATTAAATGTAAAAATTATGAAATACAAACTACTTCTGTATTTAACAAGAACTTTTTTTTCTTTAAACAGAACATCAGTGTTAACAACAATTGGCAATCTGACCAAGATGTAAAACCACAGCTCTCTAAACAGTTATTTTAGTTCATTTTTTTCTGCCTTTTTGCAGTTAATCCTCTGTTTCTTACAAAATCTCTTATGTTTTGAACTGTTCTTCCTGCCAACACCGGATCTTCTACCAATTTGCAATGACTGCATTCATTTTTGGTGGCTAGTTTCCCTTCGTTTATGTGGTCTTTCAAATGCCTCATCACTGCAGCAACCTCAGCCTTGGACCACATGTTTTTGGGAGCTCTTCGGGAATTGTGGGATTGAGCAGCATTTTTCTCTGGAAGATATATAAAGTAGTAGTAGTTAAAACAAACAGAAAACCAAACAAAAAAAACAAAAAACATTTGCTTGTTAAAAGAATGGATGCTACCCTGTACTAACTTCTGAAATGTGTTGCTACCATCAATATCAAAACGAGCTAAAATTCTGTTTGAAAATTTATCAAATTTCTAAAATGAGACAACATTTAGTGTTCCGCTGTGAATAAAAGACTGAATAAAAAGTTGAATAAAAGTCTCTTGATGCATGCTCAATCATCCAGGTAAGTAAATCCCAAAACGTTGATTCTGTTAATCTGGACGTAGCGTTTTCAGTGGGAGAAACATTTTGTCACTCATCCAAGTGACTTTTTGCCACCACTCTGCAGTTTGCCATATGTTGCAAAGTGATGAAACAATAATAAGCTTCGAGAACCAACTGCACCCCTTACCTTCAGAGGGAGCAGCAGTCTCACTTGCTGCAGGCATTGTGAGTAGTCCTTCATCTGCTGATTACACAATTTGATTAAGTTTTAATATTTGTAACAAACATTTTATCCACAGAAACCAAGCTAGTGGTAACTTACCACAATCTACAGTGTCTTGGGGCTGCGCTGTGTTTGTGGAATCAGCTACTGCATGTACAGGCTCACTGGTGCCACACGCCGACATTGTGAGTGATGTGTCATCATCATCTGATTCACTCTCACTGTCCTTTGTTTCAGCATCACTTAATGCAATTTCATCTGAGAAATTGTGGGGGAAAAAAACCCAAAAAAACCAAACACATACAACCCCCCCAAAAACCTCACATTAACAACGAGATATGACAAAAAACAGAGCAAATACTGGAAATTATAGTACATAGTTTTACTATTTAAGGCCTGCTGCTGGGTTGTTGCCCTCCTATGGCCTACTCCACATCCAGGTAGCACCTCCATGCTCTGGACACTACACTAACAGACACAGCAAACCTTCTTGCCACAGCTCACATTGATGTGCTACGCTAGATGAGCTGCACTACCTGAGCCACTTGTGTGGGTTGTAGACTGTCTCATGCTACCACTAAAATGAAATCACCGCCAGCATTCAAAAGTGACCATAACATCAGCCAGAAAGAATAAGTGCTGAGAAGTGGTCTGTGGTCACCACCTGCAGAACCAGTCCTTTATTATGGTGAATTGACTATAATTTCCACTTGTTGTCTACTCTATTTGCAAAACAGCATGTGAAACTGGTTGTCAGTGTTACTTCCTAAGTGAACAGTTTGATATAACAGAAGTGTGACTGACTTGGAGTAACATCGCATCGTTTAAGTGTTCCCTTTATTATTTTGAGCAGTTTATGTTATGGAATGGGGAATTGAGGACAATCCCAAGTATACCATTTTTACAAGGTCCTGCACCAATGAGGTAATACTACATTTCTTTAATTAGACGTGACCACCCATTAATTAAAAAGGGAGCAGTGTTCATTTCAGCTAGTCTTAACTTGTTGAACTCCATTAATGCTTTTTACTATATAATGTACCTATTCACTAAATGTCTCACCTTTGCACTTATAGCCAAGCCACTTGAGGGAGGAAACCAGTCCCACACACTGAATGCACTTGTCCAAAGATGATATTGTTGTGCACACCAGACGATGATTGTGACACTGTTAGCAAAATATTGCAACATTTATTTGTTTTGGACAGTTGGAAAGGTGAGGTGTTTTCAATTCAGTTGCAGATATCAACTAATAAACTTCGTCCATGTAAATCACATCACACCCAGGTGACTGCCAAACACACACACACACAGCATCCATAAGGAATGATGATAGATTAAATTATTAGTTCATTAAGTGGTACACTGGATTATATTTACCCTTTCAGGCTCTGGATGTTTCAGGTCCAGATCATTGTTTGGAAAGCTGTTTGGTTGCGGCTTTAGGCAGCTCACAGTCTTCTGAATCTGGCTGGTCTCAGTCTTCGTGTGTAACAGATAGAGAATGAAGACAAAAGAACAGTAATCTGACAGTTACTAAAAATGCATCACTCAAGAGGATGAATAGACCATTTCACTATCGGCAAATAGCGTAAGGTACACATCGTGCATGAGAAACATTCATTAAAATCTGTCCTAGGTCAATGTTACCTCTTCAAAATCTTGCACTGAAGAAGAATGCATGGCTTCTGAGCCTTGCTGAGGCATTTCTTCATCAAGATCCTGCAACAAAGAAAAGATGGCACAAAGATTAGACCAAGTGCTCTTCTTGCAACTGTACTGGGCAGTCCTGTGCTTCTGTCTTTAATTTGCATGTGTGTGTGTGTGTGTGTGTGTGTGTGTGTGTGTGTGGGGGGGGGGGGGGGGGGGGGGGGGCTTTCCACTCAAGAAATGTTTTCTTCTGAAAAAAATACTGGCTACAATAATTAACAACTGATTCCTTTGCAATCATCCATCCTCTTCCACTTATCCTTATCAGGATTGTGGGGTAGCAGTTTTGGGGCCTATACCAGCTACCATAGGGCAGTACAACCTGGACAGATCACCAGTCTAACATGGAAGGACAAGCATTTGCATTCACACCAAAGGGCAGTTTTGAATCACCAGTTAACCTAACCCCATAAGCTACATCTTTGGACTGTGGGAAGAAGCCAGAGTACACAGCCAGAGAGAGCCCATGCACTAAAGCAGTAAAAAGTGCCTAAAACAAGTTAAGAAGTTGTATAGTACTATCTATCTTAATGTTCAAGCCTGAGTTTCAAAAAATTTCAACATAGAAACAAAGCACATGCAGTCAGCTCTGCATGCTGTAGGTCAAACTGTCAAGACATACGAGAAGACCCCTCCTAAAACCAGAGTGATGTCACCATGAAGCAAACTTTGACGGAGTCTCCCAATAACAGTGTGGTCCTCCTAAGTCACATTTGGGTGGTTAACACACACACACACACACACACACACACACACACACACACTCAGATGTTATCCAGACTTGCACTTTGAAACAATGAAAAGGACCTACAAGCCACGGTCCATGTAAATCACATCACACCCAGGTGACTGCCAAACACACACACACACAGCATCCATAAGGAATGATGATAGATTAAATTATTAGTTCATTAAGTGGTACACTGGATTATATTTACCCTTTCAGGCTCTGGATGTTTCAGGTCCAGATCATTGTTTGGAAAGCTGTTTGGTTGCGGCTTTAGGCAGCTCACAGTCTTCTGAATCTGGCTGGTCTCAGTCTTCGTGTGTAACAGATAGAGAATGAAGACAAAAGAACAGTAATCTGACAGTTACTAAAAATGCATCACTCAAGAGGATGAATAGACCATTTCACTATCGGCAAATAGCGTAAGGTACACATCGTGCATGAGAAACATTCATTAAAATCTGTCCTAGGTCAATGTTACCTCTTCAAAATCTTGCACTGAAGAAGAATGCATGGCTTCTGAGCCTTGCTGAGGCATTTCTTCATCAAGATCCTGCAACAAAGAAAAGATGGCACAAAGATTAGACCAAGTGCTCTTCTTGCAACTGTACTGGGCAGGCCTGTGCTTCTGTCTTTAATTTGCATGTGTGTGTGTGTGTGTGTGGGGGGGGGGGGGGCTTTCCACTCAAGAAATGTTTTCTTCTGAAAAAAATACTGGCTACAATAGTTAACAACTGATTCCTTTGCAATCATCCATCCTCTTCCACTTATCCTTATCAGGATTGTGGGGTAGCAGTTTTGGGGCCTATACCAGCTACCATAGGGCAGTACAACCTGGACAGATCACCAGTCTAACATGGAAGGACAAGCATTTGCATTCACACCAAAGGGCAGTTTTGAATCACCAGTTAACCTAACCCCATAAGCTACATCTTTGGACTGTGGGAAGAAGCCAGAGTACACAGCCAGAGAGAGCCCATGCACTAAAGCAGTAAAAAGTGCCTAAAACAAGTTAAGAAGTTGTATAGTACTATCTATCTTAATGTTCAAGCCTGAGTTTCAAAAAATTTCAACATAGAAACAAAGCACATGCAGTCAGCTCTGCATGCTGTAGGTCAAACTGTCAAGACATACGAGAAGACCCCTCCTAAAACCAGAGTGATGTCACCATGAAGCAAACTTTGACGGAGTCTCCCAATAACAGTGTGGTCCTCCTAAGTCACATTTGGGTGGTTAACACACACACACACACACACACACACACACACACACACACTCAGATGTTATCCAGACTTGCACTTTGAAACAATGAAAAGGACCTACAAGCCACGGTCCATGTAAATCACATCACACCCAGGTGACTGCCAAACACACACACACACAGCATCCATAAAGAATGATGATAGATTAAATTATTAGTTCATTAAGTGGTACACTGGATTATATTTACCCTTTCAGGCTCTGGATGTTTCAGGTCCAGATCATTGTTTGGAAAGCTGTTTGGTTGCGGCTTTAGGCAGCTCACAGTCTTCTGAATCTGGCTGGTCTCAGTCTTCGTGTGTAACAGATAGAAAATGAATATACAGTGCATTTTTGAAGAGGCTTTTGAAACATTAAATAAACTGTATGAGAAAGATAAGTTTCAAGCTATTGTCTTTAAAATATTCACTGTCATGTATAGAGAATTTAAGGCCCTATGATTAAGAGACAAATAGTGTGATTTCTTTATTTTTTAAGCCATTGCTAAAGGAGTAAAACAATCACCTGTAGCAGCAACGAACTGTCACTAGGGCCCATTTATCTTCAAGGGACAAAATTTAAAATGAATCTAACTAAAGAGGCTACACAGCAAAATCTCCAGTGTTAAATTAACACTAGAGAGTGTCTATATGGGTCCACACAACACTGTTGAGTGTTGAATTAACACTTTTGACAGTGTTATATGTTTAAAAGTAACCTAGTCAGTTTTGAAGATTAACAAAGACTAACACTGAGCAGTGCTGATTTTCTAACACTGGAATATTTCTAACATTTTGAGTTATTTTCCAGTGTTAGAAAATCAGCACTGCTCAGTGTTAGCCATTGTTAATCTTCAAAACTGACTAGGTTACTTTTAAACATATAACACTGTCAAAAGTGTTAATTTAACACTCAACAGTGTTGTATTTAACACTCAGAGGTGTGGACCCTTATAGACACTCTCCAGTGTTAATTTAACACTGGAGATTTTGCTGTGTAGAATCACATTAAACATCAATCACTGTTAAAATTTAGAAACCGAAAGCCATTTTTTATTTCTGCATACCTGCTGATATTTTTTTAGTGCTTTTAGAGGGCTTTGATGTGGCAGCCATCACAATTGCCTGTTTTCCATTAGTACCTACCCCTGTTTTTCCAGTAGGTTATAGTACCATGTAGTTTTTCAGTAACTACTGCACCAAGGTTCCAAGTGATCAGAAAATTTGACATAGACTGAATGCCACCAGGTGGCTGGTCAATGGTGTCACTCGATAAGTTATGAGTGCGCCTCCTTCGTGAAAATCCAAGCCATCATTTTTGAAACTCTGAAATGTTTGAAATAGCGACCAAAATTAACAGCGTGATCCCTGAATTGAACACTAAAGTATAGACTGAGCAGCAGGCATTTTGTCACCTTGACGTCCATGCTTGCTGTGGCATTTATATCACTGGATGCTCGGCTGCATTGCTATAGTTACCCCAGGCACAGTAGGTGATACTCAATTTCAGTGAAAAACTAGATGCCCTAAGTCACGTTAAGCCAATTTGAGTAGGTACAAATGTAAAAATGGCTTAGGGTATGCAATTTATCAGTTCCAAAAAGTACAATTGTAGAAATACCTTGCATCTCCAGAGCCAATCCGAGTCACCATAATTATAGTCTATTTCTTCGCCTGGACTTATGTCTCTGCTTGCAAATAAGCATAGATGGGGCTTTCCATTGATATTTAATATTTTCATCTTAGCACTTGGACTGATGTGGTTGTCGTTGACAAGTCTGCCTAATGACCCATCTTCTTGAGATGCATCCACACTGTGGGGTTAGGCAAAAAAGTATTAGCTTAACTAGTTAGTTAGGAAGCTTTTTTTTTTTCATAAATCAAAAGCAATGTGTCATTTAATCTTAATCAAACTACACTGATATAATACGCACCACCAGAGTTTTCCATCAAACTTGAATTCAAACATGAACACCTTCAGGCTGTCATGATAAACTCTGTGTCTCCGCTCACATTCTTCTTTTGTTATGAGTTTACCTCTGTATTCCAAAAGAAAGTCTCCTTTTTGGAATGGAACAGTCGTGAAAATGCCCCGACCTGAATTGCAGAGGCATACCAAGTGAGTGACAAAAGACAAAGTGACAAACTCCAAATCTAATTCAAACTAAAGACCAACTTACCTTTGAAGGCATTTATGTAGTGGATATCAAGTCCCAGTTTGTCCCTTCCAGCAGAAACATGACAGACTGCATCCTCCCGTGGAGGAATGCGTCTCCTTCGCATGTTCTCCTGTACGATTGGCTGTATTACCAAAGCATATAAAGTATTACGATTATCGTCATCATTGTCATCATCATCAGTAGTAGCAGAACTAGCAGTAGTGTAGTTTACAGCATAAACACAGCTGACTTATTCATAGTGCTAATTTATGCCTTCTTTTAAAATGTTAAAGGCCTAGTACTCAAAATGGCGACATGTGACATTTCTGTAATGGCGACTGCAGAGAGTGATACAAGTACTGAGAAAGCTTAGGCATCAAAACTGTAAGAAGTTTTTTCTTCAGGCATATAAATAAATACACGACTAAATACACTTATACCCTTGCTTTTATTTTAGGGCTGTCAGCAGAATGGACAGACATTGGACAAACTGCCCGAAATTAGCTAACAGCGACATCAGGGATTTTGACTCAGACTGCGCTGGTTTAATTGTTAATCGCGTTAGTCGCGATGTCGGCATTAACACGTTTAAGCCACAATAATGCTTTAACACCGAGTAAATCCTAACACGGGTTAGCCCGCTTTATCGCGTTGACGCGGTTAGTCGTCAGCCCTATTTTATTTACTCAATGACAAACGCTGGGGCCGTTTTACTTCTTCAAAGACTCACTAACAGTCCATAAAGCATAAATTAAACCAGTTTAATATAGGCCTGTGCACCTATAATTTCATATAGTATTAAAGTCATGGTGCATTTTACATTAAAAAAGGCTTACCTTTGTGTTTTTAATCCGTCTTCGTATTGCCGTCGACATACACTTGTTAAAGGGCACGCGCGCGAAAGTTGTGGCGCCGTTTCCTGTAGGTACCGCCTATATATATAGCCTACCAATCACAATGACTTCCGGCCGTGTGTATTGAAAATGTGTATTAAATTGCAGTACCTACACACATCCACTCTAACTCGAAACGTCGCTGTGCAATACACTGGAATACACAAAAATCAGGTGAGGGGTATAGGTGGACTTTTAAGAAAATCAGAAAATCTTTTAATTATAGTTTAATAAATGAATTTACACTACAGTTTAAGCAAATACAGGTCAAAAGATAAATAATGACCTCATAAGAAGTAGAAAAAATTATTATTTAGACACTTAAAAATGCATTTACAAGTCATGTTTTAGGGGGACACATGAATACACAGCAAAAAGTCGAAATGTCCCCGGAGCCCAGGTACAGCGCAGGTCAAATGTCAATCCATACCACATAGACGCACTCACACACACACACACACACACACAGGCAAGGTACTCTTTGTGTGTATGTGGACGTCATATGTTAATGAACCTATGCATATTCATGTAACCTCAATAAAAGGACAGTGGTATGGGAGGACGGACGAGACCAACTGGAGTCAAGCGGTTGTCCAGTTCTCTCCCGTGCACGAGTAACATGAAGAAGCTTGCCTACAAGTGTCTTGCTTTTGCAGTGTAATTATATTGTCTTCAACGTTCCAGCGAATAGGTTTATACTCTAAAACCTATCAAAGACGATCACTGAAATGGTCTCAGCAGGTCCTTTGATGACAGCAATGAAATGCAGTGGTAAGGCTTTTTGGGGATTAAGTTCGTTTTCATGGCAAAGAAGGACGATGCAGTTCATCTGATCACTCCTCATAACATTCTGGAGTGCAGGCAAAATGCTATTATAAAAACTTAAGCAGCAACTTCTCCAGGTTCCAATATTTATGCAATTCTCAAACCTTTTGGCCACGACTGTATAACCTCTTCTGAAGTTTAGTGGATATTATACATGGTTATGCTCAGGATGTGTCGGCCAGTTTCCACTGGAAACGCCTTTTGGTTAAACTGTCAGCGAGGAATTTGCATTTGCACTGTTACATTTTTATATAACTTTAATGCACATAAACAACAGCTGCTTGTTTCAGTGAAAATACATTGATGGGTTTTTAATAAAGTTGTGCAGCTGTAAAGTATTTTGTCTGGTGTCAATTCTATCGTCAGCTACATCGTTATGGCAAATGTTCAAATGTATATGGTGATAAATATCTTTGGTCATATGGTCCTGCTCTGTCTGTCACCTTCTGTGTTGAGCTCATTGTTTCCTCTGTAGTGGCTGAGCTGAGTCCAAGTAGCTGAAAATGTTCCTCTGCTGCTCCGTCAGACTCTCCTCCTCCTGCTGATCAGCTGGGACACAAAACAGATCTTTGTTAGGCTCCACACTGCACTGAAGAGTCAAAGTGTCTCTTATGTTCATCTGACAAGTAAAAGAACACATTTTTGTTTCCCGAGGTGGGCAACTTGTTGGAAACAAACACAAAAGGTTTGAGCACTGATACCTGCCATTGCTGGCATTGAAAGATGCAACGCCAGCAATGTGGATTGTCAAGACTCAAACCAATCATCAAGCAAAGACAACAGGGATCATTTGTTTCTGTTTATTTAGCATTCACAGCATTTGTAGTTGCCTTCTGTGCAGGGGAAGTCCACGCACATTGTGTGGTACCGCCATCCGCAGAAGGTGCATTCAACCTCTGTAAGAGAAACGAGATTGTCTGAGACTGAAATGATATTCACTAAAGAAGTGGTGATTTGTAAAACTTCACATTTTGATCCGGGACGTACTCTGCATGAAAACAAGCGCTCACTCTTCCTGCTCAACAAATGACAAGGGCGGAGCCTTATACCACGTGATACAGAAGCTGTGCCGTGTGATGCTAAAATTAGCAGGGAAAAAACAACGGAGAGCACATCAGGGATGACGAGAAAGTGACAGGAGAAAATCCGTCCCGATCAACCACCCAAACATCAATAACGGGAACTTTATACAGCGCTTCCCTATACACGTCGAACTCCCGCAGGCACAAAGACATTACGGAGGCTATCACTTATCACCTGACCAAAGATATGGCTCCATCAACACTGTGCAAAACGAGGGATTTAGGAAAATGATCAACACCCTAGACAAACGCTACACAGTGCCATCCCGCAACTATTTTTCTATTGTTGCACTACCTGCTCTGTACACGCAGCGTCGAGCAACGGTGGAGATGGAATTTCAAGCAGTACAACATTTTGCTGCAACAACAAAACGTGAGACATTTGTTGTTTTATGTTTATTTATTGTTATGAGAGAATCATGATCTCAATTCTAAGCCAAAAAATCGTGATTCTCATTTTATGCAAAATCGTGCAGCCCTAACATTAACACAAAACTATTGTTTCACCAGAGAAACACACATGAAGAGAGAGAGAGAGAGACAATAACAGCTACCAAACAGTCGTCATAATTCGTCACACAATGAGAAAAGGACAAATCAACAAGTAACAATGACTAATTAATATTAAAATCTGTAACATAATGTATTGTTTGGAGTTTAGTCTGATTGGTTCAGGATGACCTGCCATTATCCAATCACACGTCTGCTTACCTGCATCTTTTCTCTTTTTTCCTAACCTGAGCACCTGATGGCTTTGAACTTTTGTTGTCCGTCTTCCATTGGTTTGAATTTTACGCTGCAGTACAAACACAAATTCCCCAACCCGAGGATCAGCACAATTAACCTAACAGACCTACACCTTAGTTCACAGATTCACTTTGTCTAAGGTTGATTTCTGGGATTTCACACAACCCAGGATTCAGATCGTGAATCCATGATGGGCTTGGATTTACATCATTATAAATGAAATGTGCTCTACTTGGAAGCAGCCGGCCCCGCCCCTTTTGACGGCTTGTGTGAGACTTTAAATCATCAAACTGTAAATTATAAATTAAATTGTTATTGATCCTTTACCCCGAGTCCTAAAGTGTAGATTTATTTTCTTACTCTTCTTATATTTGTTTGTTTACTTGCACCGCTGTAACTGCAGCCTCGTCGTCTCGTCTCTCTATATGCTGGACTATCTGTAGCGGAGATGACAATAAAGTTTACTTTGACTTCAGCAGCGCGCAGGCGCACCGAGGGCTCTCGCGCTCACTTTATAGAATTTAGAAAAAACATCGGTGCAGATTATAAGTCTGTATCATAATATCTGTTTGTTGTGTTGTTTTTATTTTGTTTTGCGAGTTGGTTATTAGATGCCGCTCCAGCCAGCCAGAGACTCCCCGCCGCTGGGGTGCGTCTTAACTCTCACAAGGTCACCAACACGAAACGTGGCATGTCGATGTCTCAAGTCATAGTAATGTTTTTGTCTGTCATGGCTATAGTCCAAAGCTGCTTTGGCGTGGTCGTGAGCTTCCTGCAGGGAGGCTCTCAGAGTCTCAGGGTAAGGCACACCCGGTTCATCAACACCTGCTGTAGAAGGCTGAGTGATAAGGTCAAGCGGGGTGTCTAACTCACGACCATAAAGCATCATGGCAGGAGTCATACCTGTACTGTCATGGGGGGCGGTGCGCAGAGCAAAGCAAATCTGAGGGAGAAACTTGTCCCATGATGTGTGCTTATCACCTACATAAGCACGGATTGCAGTTTTCAGAGTCCGGTTGACGCGTTCAGTAGCATTTGTCTGAGGGTGATATGCCGTAGTGAGTCTGTGCACCGAGCCGAAGGCAGAAACAACATGTTCAAAAAGCTCACTCACAAAAGGAGACCCTCTGTCAGAAATGAGGTAAGTGGGTGTACCATGCCTAGCAAAAATGTCAGTGACGAATTTACCAGCTGCTACCTGAGATATAGCTTCTTTGACAGCACTGGCTTCAACCCATTTGGTCAAATAGTCAACAAACACGATCAAATAAGCATTACCAGTGGGGGTGCGGGGAAGTGGCCCAACAAAATCCACACCCACATACTCCCAGGGTTTCTGGGGGACAATGGGAACCATAAGACCGGCTGCTTTTTTCTGACTTGGCTTGGTGAGTTGGCACACTGAGCATGAAATCACATAGCGTTTCACATCAGCTGCCATTTTGGGCCAGAAAAACCTAAAACGCAGTCTAGCCAATGTCTTAGAAACACCCAAGTGACCTGCTGTGGGGTGGTCATGGTAATAGTCCAGCAAGGTGCCTCTCATGGAAGTAGGGGCAAACAGTTTCAGCTCTTTCAAAGAGTGCAAAGCACATGTGGACTTCGGTTCTCTGTGATACAAAAGAGAGTCATACACAACATACTGTAACAAGGTGGCATTGTCCGAGCTGTTCAGAGAGTCTGCTTCAATGTCTCTGAGGAGTGGACCTGTGACATGATCGTCTAACTGCAGCTGTCTGAATTGTGAACGGTCAGCCAGAATGACGGGGGGCAGAGTACGAATGTCCAGGCTGCCCATAACAGCATGATCTGGTAAAAGATCAGTCGGCCTGTCACAGGTCAGAGGCAAAGGGTTGCGTGACAGTGCGTCGGGAACTTTGTTCTGTGCACCAGGTTTCTGCACTATTGTGAAATCAAAGTCCTGCAAACGAAGTGACCAGCGGGCGAGTCGGCCCGTTGGGTTTTGACGAGACATGAGCCACCTGAGACTGTTGTGGTCAGTGAAGATAGTAACATGAACACCTTCAACATATGGGCGGAAGTGTTCCAGAGCCCATATCACAGCGAGGCACTCCTTCTCTGAAGTGCAGTAGGGGAGTTCAGCTTTGTGAAGGGAGCGACTAGCAAAAGCCACAACATACTCACGACCCTTGTCATCCTTTTGCATCAACACTGCCCCAAGACCAATGTCACATGCATCGGCGTGAATGGAAAAGGGGCTGATGTGACTTGATCCTTCAAAGTGTCCATGGCCCTTCGACAGCTGTCGTCCCAGTGGAAAGCATTGTCCTTTTTGGTGATGGCGTGAAGAGGTTCGGCATGGCGGGCATAATTCTGAATGAAGCGTCGATAATAGCCAGTCAAGCCAAGGAACTGACGGACGTGTTTCACTGAGGTTGGGGTATCAAACTCCTTAACCGCCTTTACTTTGTCCAGATCGGGCTTAACACCTGATGATGTGATGCGGTACCCGAGAAAGGTGAATTCATCGAGGCAGAATTGGCACTTTTTGAGCTTCAATGACAAGCCAGCAGCCTAGAGTCTGCCCAGCACCTCCTCAAGATCCACTAAGTGCTGTTCAAAGGTAGGTGAGGCGATAACAATGTCATCCAGGTAGACTGCGCACGTTTTGTAAATGAGGCCAGCAAGCACAGAGTTCATGAGTCTCTGAAAAGTTGCAGGTGCGTTGCAGAGCCCAAAGGGCAGCACCCGAAACTGGAAGAGACCGCAGTGAGAGATGAAGGCAGTTTTAGGCTTCGAGTCCTCTGCTACAGCAACCTGCCAATAGCCTCGCGCTAAGTCCAATGTCGAGACAAACTTTCCTCTTGCCAGAAAGTCCAAAGACTCATCTACACGAGGCAGGGGATAAGAGTCTTTTCGGGTAACTTGGTTAAGCCCTCGAAAGTCCAAACAAAACCTTGGTTCCGTGGCCGCTCTATTTACAATGACTACAGGAGCTGCCCAAGGGCTTGTGGAAGGTTCAATGATGTTGTCCTTCAACATTTGTTGCACTTGTTCTTCAATCACACGTGTCTTAGCAGGTGACGTGCGATAGGGTGGGAGTTTGACAGGTGTTGCATTGCCAGTCTCTATGGCGTGCTCAGTGAGAGCCGTTCAACCAAGTTGACCATCAAACAAGGAGCTAAACTTGCTGAGCAGATTTAGCAAAGCATCCTTGTTGTTCTCTGAGAGACTTGCTTCAGACAATTTGGCTGTTAAGTCTGAGCGAACCAAGTCCAAAGACATCAGTGTTCCAGGTGAATGTGAGTAATCATTTTGAAGGTCCTCTTCATTGTCTGCGAGTGGGCAGGGGATGTCCTCAATGTAGACTGTTCTAGTGGGAATGTGAATAGAAACAGAAGCTCTTGCCATAAAATCCATTCCCAGAATGAAAGGAGAGGACAAATCTGGTATTATGGCAAAACGCTGGTAAAAGTTCTTGTTCATGAATTCAATATTGAGCCAAATAACACCAACAGGGATACAGGGAGCATTATTGGCGAGGTTAACTGCAGGACCATTCCACTCACTTGTGTTTCTAGGGTAAGAGTCATTTACTTGAATGAGATCTGTTCGTACAGCCGAGAGGGAAGCACCCGTGTCGAGGGTAGCATCCACAGATGAAGCATTGAAGTTCACTTTTGTTCTTAGTGGGGTATTCCAGTGGACTTGTGAAAAATTGTCTTCCAAGTGTCCAAGACTGTGTCCACCCTGTAGTGAATCGGGCGTGTGAGGCTCCGTTAGTAACTGGGGGAAGGTTGGCCTCTGTGAAATGTCCTCCCCCCGTAGTTTCCCGACTGCCTGTATTGTGGCTGGGATGTGGTGCTGCTTAATTCCACCTTTTCATGGCCAGGGTCAGAGGGGCCAGGTGCTGGCAATAGCTGGACTGGGCCATGCCTAGCGGTGTTCGAGGCTCGTTGTGGCAAATGAGGTTGGGTGTTACAGTTTGGGCAGGTGCGTGTAGTGAACCCTGGCTGAGAGCATTTGAAGCAGTAAGGTTCAGGCTTATAGTTGTCTTTGCTACATAAAGCAGGCTGTGGTCTTTGTGGTCCAAGCACTGAGTGAAGCTCATGAGCGCGTAGCAGCAGGTCCATTACAGAAGTGACATTAGCGCCATACAGGGCAACTCTGTATTTTTCGAGAGCATGTTTACTAATTAGGTCAATTCTGTCTTTTTCAGGTGGGGGGCTCTTCAGTTTGTCAAACTCACTCAACATGTGGGCGACAAAGGTTGGGAGCGGCTCGTCCTGAGCCTTAACACGATCCAAAATTCCTCTCAGGATGCGTTCTTGGTTGTCGGAGGGCAGAAAAACTGTCTTAAACAGTTGACAGAATTGAGCCCATGATGTGATGTGGGAGCTCAGTGCCTTGAACCATTTCCCGGGCTCTTTTGCAAGAAAGTGTGGCAGTTCGTTTAGCAATTGCCCATCAGTTAGGTTCAATGAGGCTTTGTATGTGCCAACTGTATTTAACCAGTCTTCAGGTTGCACTTTTCCGTCCCCAGCATACACAGGAGGCTCAAGCTTTGCGTGTTCAGTGAGTCACGTAAACAATCACTAAGCTTATTCACCTCAGTTCTTAACTCCACCACTTGTTGGCTAAGGCTAGGAGTCACATTTTCAACTATCTAGCACATAGGTAACGAGGTAAGTTCCATGTCTGAGTCAGAGTCGTCTGGGCAGTGTGCCATTGCGATTTCAAAAAAATTAAGCCGCTCCAGGGCACAGCGCAGTTATTGATATAGCAGTAAAAGAGTCAGTTAGGTCAGACTAGAAAGACAAAACTGCAAAAATGCGTTCAAGATTAAATTTAGAAAAACCACATATAAAATTTTGCCCAACAACTGAAATTAGACTGGAGTGATCAGAACCATGTTATTACAATAGCATGTCTGCAACACTAGAGCTCAATGCAAGATTAGTTTTAAGTCGTTTCGTTATACTGAGCCGAAGACCAGCACCAACAGTTGTAGTCGGCCAAGCTATCACTTACATGTGCTACAGTCAGTCTCAGCAGAGGGAAAGGGGAATGAAAAGCCAGCAGAAATGTTCATGTCCAGGCTCTCCACAGAAGAATTAATCCTTAGAAGACGAAACCAACAACAAATAACAAATCCACACAGTCCATTCGCGTCGCGGAGTCAGCTTCTCTCTTTTTCTTTCTCCCAAGCAGAGCAGCGGCACACCACGGTATCCAGAAATTAGTCGGGTCCCACCTGAGCTGAGGCTGCGGCCATGGCTGGAGAAAACGTCCGAGCGTCTGCAAAACTGGGGGGATTTCGGAGACAGTTCACGTGCTAGAAGAGAAGAATCCTCGGCGGGATGCAAAAATCGTCTGAAGTCCAAGGGGAAAAAGTTCGGGCGCCAGTTGTAACGTGCAGTGGAGATGAAGCCAGCCGCGGAGGTGTGCAGGTGGATAGCGAATGAGCAACAGCTTCTGACTTTCCAAAAAGTACTCATTTATTTACAATATCAAAAATAAAAGTGCTACCTCTACCACACATTACTAAAGAGCACACTAGTCCGCGTACACACGGGAGCATCCATTACAGGAGGAGTGCGAAGAAGAACAAAAAGGGGGTGACACCAGTCGTGAGACAGGAGGCGCCGCCATGTGGTGATACACTGCATTACAATAGCAACTGTTACAATATAAATATTGTTCTGAGAGGCTTTTTGTTGGTTGAGTCTGAAATTGATTGTATGTACAATTCATATCCTTATAAAAAGGCAGAAATATGGTGTTTTATTAATAAACTTACATTTATGGATATAAAATAGCTAATAGTATTAACAAATATTTTATAAAAAAAACATTTATCATTCTTCCTGGGGAACTTAAAGAAAAAGAATAAAACATTTTCCCATCGTAAAGAAAACTCCCTTAAAATATGGACAATAACAAAACTGCTAAATTCTTCCAGAATCTCTGTGTAGAGGAACCAAAAGAGATGTGCCACAGTTTCTGGATGATCCCCACAGAAAGTTCAATTAGTATTTATGTCTCTTTTAAATGTTACCATATAGTGACTGGCTGGGTAACATTTATGAAGAATTTTATATGAGATTTCCTTCACCTTGTTCACAATTAGATATTTATGGGATCATCCAGACTGTCTTCCAGGTGATATCTGGAACATGTCGGTTCCAGTAAGATATTCTATATATGGGAGAGACATGATATCTTCTTGGAATAAACTACGTATTCTCTTATTGCTGTTACCAAGTTCCTGTGAAAAGCAGATTTTTCCCACTGCTGACTCAGCTGGATCAGGGAGAGTGACTGAGGCAGATATTGAGCTGTCAGTGTTTTTATATAACATTAAAGTCCCTGAGGGTATGGCACCAAGCACCATTGAGAATTCCCCAACACTGTTTGACAAGTTTGACGAGCATCTTGACTTTTGGTCTTTGGATATTAACAGTCCTGGATATGTGACTTCTTGTTTAACAGAAATGTTACAGAGAGCATTTGCAGTGAATCTGCATTTGACTACTCCGCCTAGGCTCGAGAGTGCAGCCTAGGCGGAGTAGTCGAACGCAGATTCACTGAGCACTCAACACAGACAGCATGGTCAGAAGGAAGAGCGCAGGGCAAGCTAGCGAGACAGAAGTGGACCTCCCCACCCTCATTCAGATCTGGCGTTTGGAATTATTTTGGTTTTCATGTGACGTATGACCCTGAAGGTAAGCGAGTCATGGACTAAAGTAAAACAGTATGTTGCATGTGCCATGCAATGCTCAATTACATGGGTGGGAGCTAGTGTGTTAGCGCAGTTAGCTCGTTAACGTGTTGGCCGTCTAGCCCCTCTGTATAGGGTAGCTCGTTAACGGAGATTTGCCATGTTGTGGCGTTAAGGTTATTTCAACGAGATTAACCTGAAAGCACTAGTGGGAACACAACGAATATGACTGCACATTTACACCGACATCATCCTAGTGCAAAGACAAAAACAACAAGCATGCTACTAACTTTAGCCGAGTCATTTAGACAGCTGTTAGCACATGATTCTCCTTATGCTGCTGAGAATATAGCCCAGAAGAAGCGGATAGTATAGCTTTTATTTTGGAAAGAGACATTTCTCTGTAATAAACTCTCTTTTCCAAAGATGAGTGATTCCTCAATCAGATACAGGGCTCGCAATATCGCTAGCCCGACGTCCCGGGGCTATCTCTGCCCTGCCTGTCGGGCTATTGTAGGAAGGAAAAATATATGTCAATGCTTTTGCATTCTTTCAGAAATGTAGCTGGGTAATTATGTCATTGGGTGAGCCACTGTCAATATGTGACATATTGAAATCGTGTTTGAATTTGCGCTTGTTTTTTTGCTTTCACTTTGCAATCGCGCGAACTGTGTATAGAGAGCGACAGCACTGATCTGTGAGTGATGATAATTTGTGCACCAATTCCTCTGACATCGTCTTATTAATTGTTAGCTTACTATGCAAACATGACAAGTGAAATCTCCCGCAGCTTAAACATGTGAGAGGTTGATCGCGCAGAGAATCGCTGAGCTTATGTGAGTGCGGCAGGATATATATTTCACTACGATGACCTGGATGATTGAGAACCTTCACAGACAGATATATATTTTAGTTCTGCTGAGCCAAATAAGACAGGTCAGGGTGAAGAAGTGACAGCCAAAGAAAAGCTTACCACAAAACGGAGAAGTTATGACAAATCAGACTATAAGGCAAAAAGAAAGTGCAGCTTTATGGTTTCATGGACAAAAGAATTTCTGTGGCTGCAATATGACGAGCTAAAAAACAACACGCACAAGGGTTAGGGTTAAATTTAAAAACTGTACTTTTGTGTTAAAATATATATTTACAATTTTAATAAATGACAAATTAAAAAGGCATGAACATTTTTTTTGTATCGAAAAAATATCGAACCGTGACACCAAAGTATCGAACCGAACCGAACCGTGAATTTTGTGTATCGTTGCACCCCTAATATATATATATATATATATATATATATATATATATATATATATATATATTCTACTTTTCTAAATGATTGACTATTTCAATGGAGAACCTAAATGACACGGACCCGTGTTTGTTATTACATATCTCTATTTTGAATGTGACAAGTCTATCATTGCCTGTTATTATATTATATTAACTGTTATAACAGTTAATTGACTCTTTACAGTGGCCTGTGTCAAGAAAAACATGTTATTTTAATCTCACTGTGATATCATTCATAAAGCATTGTCATTATTTCATTATTACTTCATTAGTCTGCATCAGTGTATCATCAATATTATCATGTATCATTTAGTAAATCTGCTACGATAGAATTCTAGATACAATACTCTATCAGTTAGTAAAAGCACCAGTTTAGCTGGAGGTCCAGGCGGACAGAAGTTAAATGAGGACAGTCGAACTTTGGTTGGCCTGGACACAATCACACAAAATACACACTCATGAACACACTATTGGTTAGGTTCCCAGAAAGCAGGAGTGAAAACATCTGGAAAATGTTGTTGTTCTTAGCCATAGAAGGAGATAGGGGAATTCTTCTGAAGTCTTCTGACGTCATGAATGGCTATAAAGCTTCCCGTCTTTGTGCAGACGAGGAAGACATGTTTCCCACACCTGTATAATCTGTGTGTGTGTTTAATAAATCGCCTTTCTGGACACTTCTGGGACTGGTCTGTGCTTATTTTTCCTTCCAAATAAAAAGAACCTTTACACCTGCTATGGTTAATAATAACATGTTCAGTCATGAGTGAAATCAAAGCTTTTCTTCACTTTAGCATTTAATATTCCCAACAATATAATGTGATACCTTAATTAAAACACAGCTAATAAAACACAATTTTCTTAATGCAAACATCAGTGACTCAACATTAGCAACCAAAGGGTTCAGTCTGCAGCTCACACTCATGTGAAGCTACAGCCTCCCCCTTTAGTCTCTGTCATCCTTCTGCTCCTGCAACAACAAAGCAAGACAAAACCTCCACCCTTCTTCTACAGGCTGGGTGAATTGTTGTGGACATTCACTAATCCTAAAGTCGGCACCGTTTTTGTCTCAGTATCAAGTCAGTTAAACTTTTAGTCGTCAGTCCATCACAGTCCAGTCACATGCATACATCCACACACATTCATACCAGATATTGCTGATAATGGAGTCTCACGCGCAGCCTATTCGAGCCTCCATCACCAGCAAGATGACGTCATCATTTTAAAGGAAAACAGCTCCTTGTTTTTGGACTGGATTGACTGGCTGCAATCCTTTTAGGCTCAGGACTTCTCATGTGATCAATGTCCCATATAAGTGAATTTCTCCCAAGCCCATTATAATCATGGAGAAAAACACTTTGCCACTGTTTCCAGTAAGAATATTTTATAGCGCTTTAAAGTTCAACCTCTCAGGTCTGGATTAAAGAGCTGATTTGTTAAATCGGGAACTCACAAAATACCAAAATATCACCACCGGTGGATCACACCTCTCAGATGTTCTTATCTCAGTGCACTGTAACAAAAGCACAAACAAACGCAACCAATAAAATACTAATAAAGTAACAAATACTGGGGCCCATTGCAAACATGTCCAAGCATAAAACCATCTTTCTCTCTCTTAGAGAAAGAAAACAATCCAAACCTCACTGATAAAATCAACCTAGTGTCAAGCAAAACCCAAAAATCAACCAAAACTTCACCAGAAAGTTTTCCTCCCTCCCGGGACAATATTGTGCAGGAATACAGGCACCGTAACTCCTTTTGCACTGACAAAAACATGTTGGATTGACTTGATTCAATAGTGGACACTGGTTGCACACAAAGGTTTTGCTTTGGCAGAAACTTAAACAACTGAGTTAAATCAACACAACCTTTTCATATTCAGTAAACCTGCATGTTGTGTTCATAAAACACGATTGAAACATGTTCAGATGGAGTAAGTTGAGCTCCTGGAACATTTTAATCCTTCAATTGAAATTGAATGGGTCTACAACAACTACCATCCTCCTATCTCTATCCTGGTTGCAGCAGGGCTGGGAAATAACCCTGAAGTGATAGGTTACCAGGCAGGGTACACCCTGGACAGCTCACCAGTCTATCAGATAGAAACACACAGCCGTTTACATTCATGGATAATTTAGCCCAGGACCTTCTTACTGTGGAGCAACAGCACTAACCAGCATCCCAACAATGGAGGAAATACAGGAAAGCTATGATTTCCTGTATTTGAGGCAGAATTATTTTGTTCTTGCCCTTGACAAGTTAATCCACAATAAATAGCAACAGCATGCATGTGGTGTGTGTGTCGTTGTCTGCCTCTTATAACTCCAGTGATTTTCCAGTAGTTTGAAATAGGGCTGCCACAAATGATTATTTTAATAGTCGACTAGCCAGCGATTATTTTTGCGATTAGTCGACTAATCAGATCATCATCCATTGGACGTAAAACTACAGCTTATTGCACCAGCAGCATCTGCTCTTATATAACTATCATTAGCTTACAGCTTTAAGTGTTTAAGGTCTGTGCTAACTAAAAATAAAGACAAGATGATAGTTTATTAAATTTTAATGCCATTTGCAGATTGTTTCGGTGAAGTTTAATAAACTCCTTGCTATCTAAAATATAACAGGACACCGGAGTAAATTCTCGAGCATCTCACACTTCTGATAATCAGCTGTCTGCTTGATGTTTATTCAGCTGTGTAAAAACTATAACTTTAATCTCAGCCAAACCGATTTACTCAGGAACAAATAAAACACTGAAAAAAAGGCCAAACAATAACATTTTGAAGTTATCTAAGTGACTTATATATGTTTAACCTGAGTAGCGAAAGACGGCGGTGGGTTTGCAAACGATTTGCCGGGAGTCCGGTGTTCTCACGGCTCTAGTTAGCCTCGCCCCCGGCTAGCTATCGAGCTAGCGGGTAACAGACGTCTCCGAAAACGTCGAAACGCTTTTGAAAGTATGTGGTGTCTTGATAAACTGAGCAGATATTTGAGGTTTACACAGCTACATTCTCGCCTGAAAATATGTTAAACGTTTGTTTTGTGACCCAGAAAGAATAATAAGAGTAACATTAAAACTAACTAGCTGCTGCCATTGTTGGAAACTGAGCTGGGCCGCGCTATGAATTCTGGGACAGAGCTACTTCTTCTTCGGGGTTTAACGGCAGCTGGCATCCTTGTACATGCAGTGCTGCCATCTTCTGTTTCAGTCCGGTATTACACTCTTAAATCCTACTACTTATTCCTGCGTCTTTTGGGATCTTACAAAGCTTCAAACGACGCGTCGACTATTAAATCAACTCCAGTGATTTTCCTGTAGTTTGAAATCTTATGCGGTGTTGACACAATAATTTGTTGTAAACCAGGAAATTCCCAACTGTGGTAGAAAGCACAGCTTAGCCTTAGCAAATGTTCAAAGAAAAGTCGTCACTTCCTGATTTCTGCTTCACTGATAAATATTGTCACACTGGGGTTTTTGCAAATGATATCAGTGAGCACTGTGTGGCAGCTGGAGTCAGACAACTGAAGCTCCCACAATCAAGACCACAAACAGCTTTCAAAGGAGATTTGAAGCTTTTCTGGCAGCAAGCTTCATGATTTATGGGACTGGAACTGGAACAGAAACTACCTGATCACCAATGGTGAGCTGGCATGGAATTATTTTTATGACATTTTATCAAAGTTATAAATAAGCATGCCCATTAACACATAGTGAGTGAGCATGTTGTCTTCCCACGCAGTGAACAGCGGACGCTAATGTTTTTGTCACTTTTTACAGAGTCAAACTCAAAGTAAGGTCAGTGCTTCCACGCTTTAAACGCTGCACGCTCACACTCTCTCCACACTCGATAGATTATCCATTGTTCATCTGCACACAGCTGCGGTTTTAGTAACGCAGTAACGCAGCGTGCTTACGGGAAAGTAACAGTAATCTAATTACCTTTTTTGCAATAGTAATCCCTCACTTTACTCGTTTCTTGAAAAAAGTAATCGGATTACTGCCCATCTCTGGTTGGAGCTGTGCACTTGTGGGTTCAACCTTGTGTACACGTTTATCTTTGCTGTGTGTACTTGTACCTCTGAGTGGAAGCTGAACTCTTGAGTTCGAGTATCGAAGCATCAGCTGTGACGTTAAAGTCCAAACAGCTCGTTCATTTGACGTGCAAATGAACGAAGGTAACGCCGTTTTCATGTGGATGTGTCACTGAGACACTTTCCACATCCACAGCTCACAAAATGGGAAAACTATAGAAGTATAACAATGAAGAAGTTACTATGTTACGGGTCCCAAGGATGAAGACCTCGATGACAAATATGTTACCTGTAAAAGCAGGTGAAGAGCAGAGTAAGGAAGACACGATGCGTCTCTGCTTTCCTCCAGAACGTGTCTGAGTCTGATTTATTTCACACAAATAAATGCTATAAAACACTAAACATGAGCTTTCAATATACTGTTCAGCTGGTTCCTCATTCACATCAATGACATTTACTTATTTCACAACATCAGTGAAATATACTCTTTTTAACTGGTTCAGTTTCTCAAGTTCACACTTCTTTCCATAACAGCTACATCCTTTTATCATATCAATAAACACATCACATTGTCTTCTGCAGTGTCTTACTGGCTAAACAGTTCTATTCAATAACAGCATTGGTAAATACATTACATTTGTTCCCTCCAGTAATTTACTGGCAAAATCACTATTTAGTGCATCATGAAACACAGCTTGTTGAATCAACCCATGAATGCCTCTGTTAGCTACACAGAGTTGCTCAGAGTGCTTGTGTTACACTAGCTAATCTACTCAGTCACTTTAACAGAACTATTAACATTCACATCTCACAGAACTGATTTGATTGGAGCATTACAACACGTTTGCACAGAGCATAGGAGCGCACTGACTCTGCTTCACGAGCGCTCCACCTAACGAGCGGGCTCGCGGTGCGGTCGCGCGGGACACTCCTCTGGTTTTCTCCCGTGTTTACATATAAATAACTTTGGCGGACCGCCTTAACTCTCCCATTCACATTAACGTGGGTAACCATGGTGACAATAAACAACATTTTCGGTGCGAGCACCGTGTACCGACCTGTAAAAGCAGGTGAAGAGCAGAGTAAGGAAGACACGATGCGTCTCTGCTTTCCTCCAGAACGTGTCTGAGGAAGCAGCGGAAGGTGGGCTCCACTTACTGCTCCCCGAAACCCCGGAGCAAGCACCAAAGTTCCGCCCTCACTGCTTTCTAACATAAAATGAATCCCTGTTACATGGATTTTCTATCCTCTTAAAGAAACTGAAAATAAATACATATAGCAATGAAAAATGTCCCGTTACATGAGTGTTTTACACAAAATAATATTCATGTGGTCATTCCCTCACAGGGGTGCCACAACTACACTGCTGTTTTGACAGAGACACAGTGTGTTTATCTAACTTGGCTGAAGCCAAAGTTCTCCAGACAAATTCAGTCTGTTTCTGCCAAGTGTGAACTCACTGGATGAGCGCCAGATACACAGAATCAAAAAGGGATAAATTACTTTTCTTATGTCATGTTCCCGTCACAAACTGGCTCAAGGAGAGGGGAAGCAGGAGTCCACAGATGAAATGTTCCTATAAATAAAGTGGAATTTATTCAAACTTTACCAAAACTTCAACACATCAAATACAAGCAGTTCAGCAGGGAGTGGATGTGTGTTGCATGTGCCAGGTGGATGCAGAGAGAGGCCAGGGCCACGTTCAAACCTGAACACGCTGCACAGTGTTTTGTTCCATTTGTTAGGGATGAATGAAATGCTTCCTTGAAAGGATGTGTGCAGTCACCAGTGGGCGTGGAAGCATGTGCGCCCTCATTTGGTGGGTGTGCAAGAAAAGTCATCCTGTCACACAGCAATGCCTACATAAATCACACCACTCTGCTTAAAATAATAATGTTTAGTGAAGCAGGTGAAGCAAAGGGCTGCTTTTAATAGGCTGGGAGACCCAGGTGTGCTGCTTTAGCTGCTGAGCCTCTTATGACAGAACAGCGGAGAGTGGTAAGAAGGGAGGAGGGGGTCTGGCTGTGTTTGTGAACGATAGATGGTGTAACTCTGGGCATTTCTCTATCAAAGAGACGCTATGCTGTAAGGACATTGAGCTGCTAGCGGTTAGCATGAGACCGTACTATCTACCACGAGAGTTTACACACGTGATTATGATAGCTGTGTATGTCCCGCCCTCTGCTAACGCTGCAGCAGCCTGTGAGGTCCTGCACACTGTAACCAGCAGACTCCAAACACAGCACCCTCAGGCCCTTTTCCTGATCTCTGGGGACTTTAAAGCTGATGTAACCATTTAATTATGGTTACATAATTAATTATGTAATTAATTATGCAAAATGCAAAACGCTCAGCTGTGTCTCCAATCAAAGCTCTGTAACTTCAGAGGTGATGTTCATATGTTGACTAATGGTTTTCTTTCATTTTTGATGTACTGCAGAATATTTGTATAAAATCCAGGCCAGGAAAATCTCCTTCATGTGTTTCTGTGTTTTGTCTTCAGCTACGTTGACACAAAGGCCTCTGCTGTGACGCTCACACCTTTGATAAAGTCTGGAGAGTGTCAGCTTCCTGTTTATAGATACAAAAATATGTAATGTTGTGAACTCTGGCCGCAGCGGCGCAAGAAAAAGGAGAATTACGGGAAGCACTCACAACAGGTAAAATCAAAATAACAAAGTAACGTACGATAAAATAAAAAACAACAAAAGAACAACACAATATACTTCCCCGTACTGTTACTGCTAACCTCTGTTAACCTAGTAACTCTTACCTTCTAACTGACAGCTGGTCAATAAACGAGCTCCATAAACGCTCCATATTCACCTTTACATGGAATATAAAGGGAAAAGAAGAAACACAGTGCTGTGTCAGTGTTAGACATATAGATATATCCTTGCTTTTAATACATTTGAAGGTGGGTGGGAGAGGTGCTTCTCCGCGTAGTCTACGGTCTCTTTGGGATCGGTAAAGCTTTTCCTCACATCACCATGGGTCACTAACAGCTTTGCAGGGTATAGCAGTCTGTACCTGACGCCGGTCATCCCACGTAGTCTTCCTCTCATATTTGCAAATGCGGCTCTGCGTTTCCAACAGAGGGAGGGAAATCTGGGAGGATGTTTATTTTAAAAACCCTTATACATCAGGTTCTTGTTCTCTGCAGCTTTCAGCAGAATTTCCTCACCAATGTGGTAGTAGTGCAATCTCAAGATGATGGGCCGAGGAAGATGACTTTGTTTGGGGCGCTGGCGATTCGCTCTATGTGCTCAATCGATGAGGCTTCTCCTCGAGAGATAGCGCCTCCGCCAACAGGTGTGAACCAACTCAGTCATCTTGGGTCCCTCTGTGCCTTCTGGTATTCCTGCAGTTCTTAAATTATTCCTCCTGGAGTGCCTCAAGAGCTCCACATCTCTCATCTAACTTCTTTACCTCCGCAGACAAACGCTCCACAGTGGCCTGGAGAGTGGCGATGGTGTCAGAGTGGTTCGAGGCACAGTCCTGCAGTTCAGTCAAAGTGTTATCATGCCTGGCCACGTCGCTTTTTATGTCCGAAATTGAGGGCTGGATGCTCTGGTTCAAGGATGATATCTCGCCTCCTATGGTGGTAGAAATCTCTAATATGCAAGTGTCCAGTGCTAGTTAGTTAGTTCTAGTTCTAGTGGTTAGTGGGGCTTTATTTGATGATTCTAGTGTGTGTTACATTGTTGTCATATTGTTGAGTCGCAGAGCTGTACAGTGTTACAGTTTCTGTAGAGTCTGGTATAAGGAACTCAGATCCCTCTGTGAATAATGTTCACTGAAACTGATCTGTAGTTAATGAACTAGTCAGGATTTACACTAGAGAACGTTTCTGCCATTACATGGCCTGTATTTGTAGAGCGCTTTACTCGTCCCTAAGGACCCCAAAGTGCTTTTTTGCCCAAGGACACAACGACCGAGACTGTCCAAGCCGGGGCTCGAACCGGCAACCTTCCGATTACAAGACGAGCTGCCAACTCTTGAGCCACGATCGGCCCACATATTGTTGTCTTTTGTTGCAGACACCAAGTGTTGAGATCCTGTCTCAACCTCCTACATTCTTCCAGCAGGTTACACATTATTTTTTGTATTTGGAATCAAATATATGTGTCAGTTGGGCCTAGTGCAGGGGTCAGCAACCTTTAACACCCAAAGAGCCTTTTGGACCCGGTTTCCACGCAAAGGGTCAGGGTTCGGGAAAACACTGGGAGCCGCAAATACTTTGTGACATCTAAAATGAAGATAACACTGTGTATATTGTTTTTACCTTTATGCTTTGTGTGAACAACTACAGTGTGTTGCTTATGAAATCCATGAAGTGCTACAGAGAAAATTACATTTGATTTATGTAATGAACACATTTTGAGCTCTTAAAGAAATATAACAAAGGAAAGCTGAACTACAATGATCCATGTAGCAAACACAAACTGTTATATCGCCTTTGGGCTTTTGGAGCCTTGACCTGACTTTTAAAAAAAAGCGCGTTCATGCAAACATCGTCGGGTCTGCCGTGATATGTTTACAACGGGACTTCTGCTCCTGAACCTCTGCGCACAGCGTCTGCAGGTAAGGTAACTTTATTTATACCCAAAGGCAAGGTAAATTTGCTTTACAGAAAAATGACAGCATTTGACATCCCTTTAAAAACACACATACCTAGTAAATATATAAAGCTCACTGTGACACATACTTTAATATTTCGAATCAAAAACAGTTCTTATTTAATTCAGTGACAGCAACGGGGACAAAGCTGTTTTTATAGCGCTTTGTCCTGCATCTCGGAAATAGAAACCTCCTTCCTGAGGGAAGAAGCTGAAATTCACCCCTTAGAGGATGGGAACCATTTTTAAGGATTGATAAAGCCATCCTCTGTACCTGCTCAGAGTACAGGGAGGCTAAACAAGACTGTGGCTCACCTATCAGACGACTGGACCATCTCACTATCTGATTCAGAGAGTTTTTCTCTGTGACAGAGGTCTGACCGAACCATGCCACCAAACAAAAGGATAAAACAGACTCAATAAAAGAACGAGAAAACAAAGTTAAAATTTTTTGGTCAATGTGGAAATGAACAAGTTTCCTAAGGCAATAAAGGTGCTGGTGACCCTTTTTACAAACTGATTTGCAATTTTGATCAAAGTTCAGTTTTTCATTGATTATGGTCCCAAGATATTTATATGATTGTACTTGCTCTATTTTCTGACCTTTAATTAAAGTGACTCCGTGCCCATTTTGCTGTTTCCTAAAATCAACAACCATGTCTTTTGTTTTAGATATGTTCAGCTGGAGATAAGACTCCTCCCACCACTGAACAAAGTCATCAATGACTGGGCCGTGGTTAGTTTCACCCTCTTTCAGTAAGCTGACAATAACAGAGTCATCTGCATATTTAATAATGACCCTGTTTTCATGTCTGCCCTGACACATGTTTGTATAGAGAGTGAATAATAAGGGCGATAGGACGCAGCCTTGAGGAGAACCTGTGGAGGAGAACACTGGGTCAGACAGAACCCCATTTATTCTCACTCTTTGTGACCTGTCAGTTAGAAAATCTAAAATCCAGCCCAGCAGGTTTTTCCTGATTTCAAACTGTTCTAAAAGTCTTTTAATTAAAATATGGGGCTGTGTTGTATTAAAAGCCGAAGAAAAATCAATGAAAAGAAGTCTTGCAAAAGTCCCTTTACTCTCTACATGTTTAAGAATCAGATTTAGTAAAGTCAAAAGTGCGTCCTCCACTCCTCTGTTGGGCCTGTATGCAAACTGCATTGGATCCAGCTGACCTTCAGTCTCTTCATAATCACATTTCTGATGATTTTTTCAAAGACTTTCATGACAACTGAAGTGAGGCAGCAGGCCTGAAGTCGTTTAGATTTAGGGACAGGAACCACGACTGCTTCTTTGCAAAGAGAGGGCACATGTTGTGTTTGCAAGGATTTGTTAAAAATAACCTGAAATATAGGCCTGAGTTCATCAGCACAAGATTTAATTAGGCAGCCACTAATATTATCAGGACCTGGCTCTTGTTCACATTGACTGTATGAAAGGCCTTTTTAACATCGCTGAGTTCAATGATAAAGTGCTGAGTATCTCTCAGTTTCTGTTTCAGTTCCCAAATATCCTCGCTGAAATCAGAAGAACTAAAACGAGCAGAAAACATGTTTAAAGCATTTGAAAATCTCTGTCTGAATTAAAACCATCTAAAATGACCTGACTGCTGCTCTGGGGATTTTGAAACCCTGCTATGGTTTTCATACAAGTCCAGGCAGACCCAAAAGTTTTTGCAGCAAATTTGCTTTCAAGAAGGTTTTTGTCTGTTTTGCTTTCAAGATCTCGATTTTCATTTCCTTGGTAGCTGTCTGAAAATCGGTAACAGCCCCTCTTTAAAGGCCTGTCTCTTTTTCCTTAAACAGGATTTGACACTTTTAGTGACCCATGGCTTATTGTTAGCGTAAATTTTAACGCGCTTACGGGGTATAATCATGTCTTTACAAAATACTGCACAGGAGCTAGTAACATCCACCAAAGCGTCGAGATCATCTCCACAAGACTGAAGACGGGGCTGTACGAAGTCACTTTATCTCTACAGGACTGTAAGCTGTCGTCTGTGAGGCGTGAGCGTGTTTGTTTGAACACAGTTCACGGTGGAGAACAGCTGCTGACATAATGTGGATCCAAGATCCATAACTGGCCTACCTGGGGCTGAAAGTCTCCATAAATGCAGGCGTTTCGGCGGCTACACCGGCTTCCACGAGTGTGACGCTTATTTTGAGAAAATAATAGAATATAAATGTATTTTTATATTTCAATATCACAATAATCTTCCAATGTAGAACTACAAGTTAAAAAAAGAAGTAACATAAATCAAATCCACTTCAGCTAAATACTTCTCATTTATTTCCATCTTACATGCTGTGACTGCAGCCATTCCCACATCTCTGTGAATGGGACTCATGGACATGGATCAGTGGTTGTTGATCAATGGTCCTGAGAATCTGCATAATTAAGATGAAGGAACGGAGCTCCCAGCCCATCGTTCCTGCAGCTGCTTTCAGTCTTTATGCAAATGTCCTGTTTGTAAGACTGAAACCTGCAGCTGAGACTGAAGACGTCACCTGATGATGACGACACGTTTCTCCCACAAAACGCTGCGTCCAGATGAACAGAAGCAACAGACTCACTTTCCTGGATGATTGAGATGCATCAAGACTTCATTGTGTGTTACTTCTCATTCAGCACAGACACATTATTCCTGTTAGGTCATGTCAGCTGTCACTCAGTACAAGCACAACTGTGAACAACACAAACTTCTCTTCAATGTGTCACAGAAACACTAAGTGTGAGAGCCTGTATGACACACAGGACAGACTGTAAGCTCTGCTGGCTGCACAGCACTTTGTAGCAGTTTTCCAACATGTCCTCCACCCGTGATGTCAGTGGTGGGACCCCAGTCACAGCACTCAGCACCACCTCCTTTAAATGGATTTTATAGCAGTTCCTCCCGTTACTCGGTGCAACGCTTCTTAAATGTGTTTTTGCAGGATAAAACACAGCAGGTGGTGTAGAGAGGACGTCAGCTGACGGAGCAGAGGGAGGCAGACTGTGGATAAATGACAGAGTGAGAGGAGAGCAACCATGACAGAAGCACAGGTGTGGCAGATAGAAGTGGCTTTATAGACACTTATTGTCAGTCCTCGTGCATGCTGTGGAAATAAGTGTCTGTGTCATGAGGTGACATGTGAGCTTATCTTTGGTCAATAAAGCTGAACGACCAGTTTTCACTTTGCTTGTTACGCTTGTTTAGTGACGTCTGGGTTTCTGTGGAGCCCGAATTTTGATGAGTTCTGGTGAAATCATCTGAGATCATCTGAGCATCGGTGAAGAGTCAGCAGAGAAAGTGTGGGACAGAAGTTTGCTTTGGACACATGGACTGAAATCAAAAAGTAACAAACAGGATTTCCAATGGACAGTATGGAGAAGTGAAAGTACACAAAGGCTGTGCTGGAACACGTGTGTTACACTTTTTGACAGCTGAGAACAAAACACAATATTTTGCATCATCTCTGCAGTGTCTCTTCTTTCCTCTGCTGTTGTGCTTTTAGCTCCAAACTGTTTCAAATGGTTTGTCAGCAAGCTGACCTCTGACCTCTGCAGTACTAACTCCTGACCCGTACAAAGAGCGGGCGTTTCTGACCTTTGACCTGCAGCTGTATGTGTTGGGTCTGTGTTTCCACAAACCCCACTAATTCTAGAGACTTATTCATCATGAAGAAAACAAGACAGTCGATCGATCGATTACTTGCGCAAGGGAGGCCTCGTCTGTGTCCAGCACCACAAATGACCCCATGGTGGCCTCCTCTCGCTGCCTTTTATTGACAAACTTCAAACAATAGTTTACAAAACACCTCCCCCTGCAACCCCCTTTGGTTACAAAGACAAGGCACTGTATGTAAATGTATACACTGTGTGTGTGTGTGTGTGTGTGTGTGTGTGTGTGTGTGTGTGTGTGTGTGTGTGTGTCAGACCTCCTGCTGACCAAAGGGTCATAAACCCAGGAAGCTTACATCAATAGAAACAGATCTTTCAGATAGGATGTATCTACAATAAAACCTCCCCCAGCACAGAGTGGTTGGAGAGGTGGTCAGGATCAAAGGAATGGCTTTGATCCTACTGCTTGAACTAAGACTGTACAAATTTAAGAAACACAATGGCAACATTCAACAATTAGACTTAACAAGACTTTTTCAAAAATCTCAGTTTTCAGTGAAAACGTCGTTTACGTGTGGATGAAAGGCGCAAACGCTCAGAAAAATCTACGTTTTCAAAAATCCCGGTGTAAGTGTGGGCGTGGCCTTACTCAGCTTTGATGCTGCCAACGTGGTCACTGGATAAAATGAGGTAACCGGTCAAGGCAGCAGTGGCAGAGCAACCCTTATATTCGGTTTCTCATGTTTAAAAAGTACTCAGTTACAGCGCACGTTTAAACAGATGATCTTTGTAGGTGGGATCTCAGCAAGAAGGTCCTGGGTTTGAATCCATGTCTGATTCTCTCCTGGTACCCTGACATCCTCCCACAGGTTAACTGCTTCTTGCCTAATAACAGCTGGGATAGGGTTACACACACACAGTCCTGTTTTCATATCTCCGTGGGAACATTGATGTAATGCTTTACCTAACACCTAACCCTAACCCTAAAAACTGAATGCCTAACCCTAACCTTCAGCCCTAAACCTAACCACAACCTAATCGTACCCCTGACACTAAAACACCATGTTTAGTCTCCAAAACGCCTTCAAACTCTTGGCGACGCTCATTTTGTCCACAAGTGGAGTCACGTTCCAGTTTCTGTAAACATGGTGCAAACACACACGACCCTGAGCTGAAAAGATGGATGGATGTGTAAAATCCATATTGCTGCTGTTCACAGCAGGACTTTGTTTAGCTTCTGTTCCAGTATTCCTGAACTGGCTTCTTCAAACCGGCAGCCTGCTGTTACGATCAGCTGTGGGAAATCTACAAACTCATTACAAAATATCAGAACTAAGACTTTTATTTTGACGGGTGGCGTCTCAGCTTCAGCGTGTTGATGGGCACAGCCATGGTTATGTTAAGGTTCAAATATTATCAAATATAAACCTTTGAAATTCCTTTCACAATAAATCCATAAATAAACAAAATAAAACATAGAAAAGTGTTTAAACCCACTTTTCCATAAAGCTGTCAATAGGAAATGTTCCAGTAAACATGTCTGTGTTTCTGCTGTTTTCCTTTCATGCGTCCACAGCTGACAGGTAACCCTATTGGAGTCGCCAGAGTGACGGGTGGCGTCTCAGCTTCAGCGTGTTGATGGGCACAGCCATGGTTACCACAGCTGGAGTTGGTGTACGGCGAGCTGTGAGAGGACAGAGATGGAGAACGCACATTTAACTCTTTAACAGGAGATACGTTACGACTAACAGACGACTGCTGTCTACATGATGTCTTTGCAGCCCTTATGCTACATGTTACACAACTTTTCTTCATGCCAACAAGACTGAGGTGCCACATAGTCGACACATACAGCTGATTATGATGCATGTTTTACTGTTGCTATGTTCACATCATCTGCTTGGCTTTATTACTGAAAGCCTGGAGATCCTCTGACGTGTGCATGGCTGATGTGAAGTATGATTAGTCCTACATGACATCAACAACAGAGGCAATGAGAGCTTTGTTGTTAACAGGTTGTAGGTAAAGTCAAATGTCTACTTCTACACTTGTGTTGGGTAAAGTTCTTCTCACTGCAGCAGATTTATATCTGTGCTTTCACAGGGCGTGATGTGGAGCTCAGCGCTGAGGTGCAGGTCTCCTTGGAGACGGCATCCTGGCTGAAATATTATCATGCTTCCAAAACATTTCAGCTTTTATTTTGAAAGAAACAAGACTTGAAAACGAATCCCCTTCTTCCTCTTTGTCTTTGTTCTTCAGAGGAGTGTCACCTGGACAAACTCAGGGCTGTTCTAGAGCCTTTGTTATTATTTGACTCCATAGAAATAAAACTGAATGGAATCAAACAAAAACTCCCAAACAGCTAAAACACTTTGCTTTATTCTCTTTTTTAACAAATACGTTGAAGTCCATCCACAACAACACAGCTGAGATCTCCTTTGTAATCAAGTGTTTACATCCTTTGTACAGATCTGCATACAAAACAATCATTTACGTCCCACAGAAGTCTAGTTACACGTAACTATACAAGAACTGGTGAATGACAGAAACATGAGACACATGATCACAGGTGATAACAAAAAGAGAAAGAATTCATGTGTTAGTGATGTTTTTCAGCCCTGATGGCTCATGTTGGAGAAACAAGCTGAGGTACGTGGAAAGTTCACACACACAAGTGGGCGTGAGCGCACACACAGAGAGAAACACAACTGAAGCATCTGTTTGCTGTTTCTGCTTTCATCATCTCTGCTGCTGTGTCAGGCTGGGGTCTCTCAGTGACGTGGTTGAGGTGAAGTATGACGAGTATCCCTGATTCAGTCCATCGAGACAAAGGGCAAAGAAAGCTGTTGTTAACAAACTCTATGGTGATGTGGCATTTAGCTCTGACTCTACGCTCTGCTGAATCCTTTGAACCTGCTGATCAGTAAAGCTCTACGTGCTGCAGCAGATTGACCTCATCTGTGTTCACAGGTGTGGACCTCAGCGCTGAGGTGCAGGAGACTTTCATTCAGTTCTCCCTGCAAACAGCATCCAGCCTGGAAATACTGTCATCTTTCCCAGAAACGGTGCTCTTATCTCAGAGAAGAAGTCTGATGTAAATAACTGCAATCAACAGTGATGTTCTGCACAGATCACTTTTCCATTTTGCTCTCTAGATGAGCTGCCTGACCTTGTGTCCAGGTGATCGTCTCACTGAGGAGCTTTTGTTCTGAAAATCTCACGTCCATCACCTGTTTCCTTTTTACTATCTCTGCTCTTTCTTTATTCACAATGCTCATAATATCACACAATTATATTCATCACCTGCATGTTTTTATCCAGCTGCTGTTAGAACCAAACAAATAAAAAGGATGAAAAGCCTGAAATCCTTTGATTTATTACATTTGAAACAAATATGAGAGCATCCCTAACAGCACAGCTGAGACCTTTGTTTTAATCAAGCCTTTGTATCGACACACTTGTAAAGATTCATATACAAAACATAATAGAATAAATCAATATAAAATACACATAATGACAAAAATGCAGCCATGTTGTGAGTTTGCATCTAAAACATGCATGTTTCCCTTTGTACAGGCAGATTTACAGCAGACAAAGCAACACGCTGATCGACTTTGACCGCTGCAAAAACAAAATACCCACCAAGTCTGAAGTCGATCAGAGGAACTGTTGACAGACTGACAGACAAACAGATGCTTGATTCATTAGTGCGATTAAATGTTCTTCTTTAGCAGCATCACTTCATGTGTTTGTGTTCCAGGAATAAAGGTCTGTTTAAACTGGACGTCTCCTCAGCATCACTCGTGCTGTCATGGTTTCAAAGCTGTGCAGAAAGAATCTGAGGGATGATACAGAGGTGACCAAAGTTACAAACATCCAGCTGTGCTGCAAATGTTTGCAGAGCTCCAAACTCTTTGGCTTTCTGCAGAGCAAGTATGGAAGAAGCACCTGAGCTAACTTCAGTTTAGACGATATGAGGAAAAATGCTGCTTCCCAAAGTTTCCTACAAGTATCCAGTTTATATTTAGAGAAGCGAAGGCTCTTTATCCTGACAACTACTCCCTGGTGGATCCCTGTCCTGTGACAGCAGCAAAGACTGTGTATCAGTATCATCAAAGCCACTTCAATAACCAGTGTTTAAAGCTCTCTAGCAGATGGACTTCAGTGGCAGCAGCCTCTGTCTGCTGTGTACAGAAGGTTCTCTGATGAAGCACACAGCAGATGCTGCACTACAACAGCAGCAGCAGCTCAGCTTCAGTTTGCTTCGACGCCCTTTTTGACCTGTGAAACAGCAGAAAATGAAACATTTCAACACCCGTTTGTTAGCGTGAGCTATTCTGCTGTTTTTCATCATTTCACAGGTGAAATAAAATCACATTTACTTCCTGTAGGAGTGATCGTGTCCAGCCTGACTGAGACCATGTGCTCCATCCTGCACAGGTAATAAACCTCTGACATGAAGGGCTGTCAAGTAGTTTTAGACAAATGGGGGTAAAAGAGACGTTAAAAGCTTAAAGAGAAACTACATTTTCTAAGAACTGTCTGACGTTCACCTCTCACTCTCAGAAAGCATACAGACTTTCTTTGATTCACTAGTGAGATAAAATGCATTTCTTGGACAACATGACTTTGATATATTTGTTTTCCAGGAGCAAAGGTCTGTTTATGCTGGCGAGTGACGCAGGCAGGAGGACTCTTTACACTGTGACTGACTAATCAATCTCTTCATCATGACTTCTGCTGTCATGGTTTTAAACCTGCGCAGTGGAGAAAAGAAGCTGAAAGAAGCTTCCTGCAAGTATCTGACGTGTCTTTAAAGAACTAAATCCTCCTCATCCTCACAGATACTCCCTCCTTAACCAGTTTCTTAAACTAGCTAACAGGTGGAGCGACACCACTGCGTACCAAAGGTTATAAAGTTAACCACACAGCAGACACTCTCGGTGCGTCAGCTGTGTGGAATCAAGTTGTTCCTGCATTAATACACATACTGAAGTAACTGCCATGAGAAAGGAGAACTGAAGCTTTGATGCTAAAGTTAAGAACCTTTTGTTCACACTGGCAAGTGTTCAATGTTACCATTTATGCCAGTTTATTAATAAAGTACTTTTAAAAACAGCAGCAGGGCTGACAAAAGTGCAATAAAACCAAAAATCTATGAAACAGCAAATAATGAAATATTTTCATTTCAAGACCTTTTTATTAACTCTTCTCCGGCCTTTATAGCACATTTACTTGTCTTACACTCTTTCAGTTGATATGAGTGACCAATATCTAATTTATTAGCTCACTAGTGCTTTACTGTTATATTCAGTCTGCTGAGATCAGGTGACATTAAAAAAATCGCTAGTGAATGAAATGTGAAAACAAAAATCATTGTGATCAAAGCTCTCTTGTTTGCTCTGAGGCACTAAAGCTGCACAGGTAATAAGCTTCTTGGCTTTAAGTGAGGATTTCCATTCGTTTGCAAGCAAATGAAGAAACAAAAGTTTGTACGGACTTTAGCGCCCTGTTGTCCTCATGTGTGGACGTCACATTTTGGGATGTTTAGACCAAAATACAAAGTTTTGCTCCACAAGGACCTGATTTGCACTTACGAGGTCATTATCCTGCCTCTGTTCTATCGACATTTAAAGCGAATATCCTCATATGTGGATCTCATTTCTCTCAGAAACAAAGTTCCGGTAATTCTTGGTTGTACATGAATCAGGTCCCAAACAGCCCAAATAGCAAAGAGACTTTAAAAATGCATGAAAGAGTTCAGGTCTTAGGAGGTTAAAGCTCTAAAAGAGAAACTCCAGTGAAACAAGTTGAGGTGACCACGTGTGTGTTGTTGTCACATGTTACTCTGCACGCCAGCAGGTGCCGACAGGTTAATCTGGCCCTGCTTTGTTTGTCCTTTTGGAGCAAAAAGCCTGTTTTTCTTGTGTTTTTAACTACATTTGATCATCACGTTGCTGATATCGTCTGATCTGCATCCCAACTGCTAAGTTTGTGTTATTTAGGTTGTTTTTTTGAATGTTTCTCTTGCTAACTGTCTGAGGTTCACCTCTCACAGAGTGAACATAATTCTGCCCTTGTAGGATTAAACTTTGTGGTTGCAAAACCGTCCATTTGTTTAGCAGAACTGACATGTTTCTGAATCCATCCCAGAGCCGAGGGTTTGTTTAAGTGGGTTTTTAGTGTGGGTTTTCGTGCTGGCAGGGAGGCAAAAGGTGATTTCAGTGTCTACTATATAAAGAGGCAGCAGCTTCCAGATCTTCATCTGTGTTCTCCTCCATCATCATTTCACTCATCACATGGCTTCACATCTCAGCCTTCTGGGAGTGGTGCTGTGCTCCTCATGGTTTCTGCTTCTGAAATCCCACCTCAGGCAGACTTTGATTTACAGGCAGCAACAGTCATCCATAATGGTTCTTATTTTACCGCCCATCTAGTTTCATAACCACATGTCCAACTTAGGGTTGCAGGAAGGGGATCTCAGCCACCATCTCTTTGTGCCAGAGAGATGGTGGCTGAGACGCAGCAGAGCGGAGGTGGAAGTGCCTGGCTTAAAACAGGACATGTTAGCTGCATTTAAACTTCAATTACTCTTTATATGGTTGGTAGGAGTCCGACCATGTATCTGTTTACCTGAAAAACATTACACCAGGTAACCTGCTGGGTTAAACGTGTTTTCCGACGATGTTTGCTGCCCTACAATCCGTCCTGCTCTGTAGTAAAATCAGAGACATTTGACCGTCCTGTTGCTCCCATTGAAATGTATACAGCCTGTTTAAAATCTAGAAAACTAGATCTAGAAACTGTTAAACTGCTTGAGAGAGTTGATCACCAAACACTGATAGATTTGCCAACCTCAAGGTGAGGTGACGTTAAAATAAAAGAAACAATCTGCAGAGCCATGTTAGTCGTGTCTGCAGTGAAGAGCTTTTTATACATTGTACCATAGGCACAGTTGCCTCCATTTTTATAATTGTTTAAATTAATATTTTGTACATTTGTACATTTCAAGGACTCTATTTTTGGAGTGTATGTTTATGTATCTGTATTATATTATACGAACACTTTAAAAGTCTGTCCAAAAAATCACTCAGTTTACTTTTTACTCACTATGAGCATCATTCATTATTCTCCCCAGTAATTAAGGTCAGGATATGTATTTTTTTATTCCAATCCATTCTTCTTTTGCAGCGTTTAAATAACCTTGATCAGATTTGATGGTTTTGTTACAAACTTTTCAAAAACTGTTTGATTAGAGTTTTTTTTTAGAATTGAATATTGATTTATTGATTAGCATTCAAATATCTCAGTGAAAACAATAAAGATCTACCACAAAGCAAGAAACCGAGACAAGGCTAATCAAAAGGTACTGGCTGAAGCATGTTTATTAAATTGTGTTAAAATGTACAAAACAGTGATGTCATGTTTTGAGACTTGATGAATTTAAGAATCTTATGATTTAATACAGAAATTTGCAGACTTGCACAGAGAGGGTAAAATTAGGATGACGGATAACAGAGACGAAGACAACAGACGACGAGGACAGGAAGGAACAGGGGTTTAAATGCACCAAGGAGACAGTCAGAGAGAACTCGGGACAACTGGAGGCATGTAGGGATGCAGGGACTGACAGAGACGGGGAAGACGTCTCATCGTGACGAGTAAAGTTTATCTTGCCTGGCTGGGCAGCTCTCTGGGTGCTCAGCACCCCCAAAGCTCTGATCCTAGAATCGCCCCTGGTTGAGACGCATTTTCTCTAAACACCGGGTCTCTGTGGCTTTTAAACACCTAAACACGCTGCACCAAAAACTGGTCCACCCCAAGGATCGGGTCCCCCGACACAAACAGAGTAGCATAGTGTACGCTGTTAAGTGCAGGAGGATTGTCAGGATTTATACATCGGGGAAACCAAACAACCTCTGGCTGAGAGGATGGCACAACACAGAAGAGCCACCTCGTCAGGCCAGGACTCTGCAGTCTGTTTACACCTACAGGCCAGTGGACACTCTTTCAAGGATGAGGATGTAACATCCTGGACAGGGAGGAACGCTGGTTTGAGGGCGGAGTCAAGGAGGCCGTTTACGTGAAAAGGGAAAGACCATCTCTGAATGGAGGAGGGGCCTAAGGGTACATCTGTCACATCTTACATGCTGTGATTGCAGCCATTCCCCAACTCTCTGTGAATGGGACTCATGGACATGGATCAGTGGTTGTTGATCAATGGTCATGAGAATTTGCATGATTAAGATGAAGGAACGGACCTCAGCCCCAGTGGGCTGGTTTCAGTCATTATGCAAATGTCCTGTTTATAAGATTGAAACCTGCAGTCAGCTGAGACTGAAGACGTCACCTGATGATGACGAAACGTTTCTCCCACAAAACGCTGCGTCCAGATGAACAGAACCAACTTTTGGAGACTCGTCTCTTGTACTGACTCACAGTTTTGTGTCTCTTGCAGCTGTTTCATCGGGCATGTTTGTTGTGACCCAGAGTCCAGATGTTTCTGTCATGGAGGGAGAGACAGTAAGCATCACCTGCTCCTGGACAAGAACGTTTGAAAGATTCAGAGTGGCCTGGCTGAAAAATCAAACAATAATTAAGAGAGAGACCAACGCAAATCAATCTCCAAGTGTCTGAAAAAGGAGGCAAAGACTCATCTTTGAACATTTCAAACATCAGAGGATTCAGGAACATACATCTGTAAAGTGACTGTGGAGATTCCATCTTTAACTGTGTCTAAAGGAAATGGGACCATCATCACAGTCAGAGAGAAGACGGTGAATAACAACAACAACAACCACACAGACTCCAGTGAGTGAACACGTTCAGTTTGGTGACCAACACGCCTCCAAAATATGTCAACGTCACCTTATACAGATTAAACGCTGTCACATAAAAGTTTAGTCTGTCACGTGTCTGTGCTGTTACCGTACACGTGGCAGCCTTTGGTCGTCTGAAGGGACGATTAATAAACATTGAATCCTCCAAACCAGAGCGATGAAACTACCTGAACGTCTGTCAGCTGAAAACCTTCAAACTTACAGACGTTTGTGACGACTGGCTTAGAAAAAACTTTACAAACTTGTTCAGCGTTTTTGGTTTTGTTTTAAATTTATCTGATGATTCCAAAAACACTGCTGATTAAAAATGAATGATTGACTTTTGACTGATTGTCTCATTTAATGAATTAATTAATACTTATCATAGTAAACTCCTCTGGGTTACCATAGTAACACGACCAGTAAAGATGCTTTGGCATGCAGACTGGAGCAGCAGGGATCAAACCACCGACCTTTCTATTGTCAGGTGACCTGCTCCACCTCCTGAGCCCCACTTCTCATGACAAATGACTTCCTTTTCTTTTATTCTCACTGACACTTGAGGATTGATCATGTTTGATTAGAGCTGCTGCTTATTCTGCAGCCACAGGATGTGCCGAGGCTCAGGGAGGGGCAGCCATGTGACCAGTTCGGCTGAGAGAAAGAAGACATCAAAGACGTGCTGTGGAAGAGCCAGATATGAATAATAACTAACTAAATAATTAAACATGTAGAGGTGTATTAACACACAGTGAGTGAAGAAGAAACACCCAGTGCATCATGGGAGTCCCCCAGCAGCCTACACCTATTGGGTGGATGTTACATGTACAAGATTCAAACTTGTGATTTGAACGAAATAATTTCATGTTTCTGTGGTGAACATAATTAAATCATGTAGCATCTGCATGAAATTCAGCAACTTAATTCTTGTTCTTGTTGAGATGACAGGATACAATCTAGTCAGAGTGGTTCGTTACCTGGACTCACGAAGTTCACAAGATCACATTAGATGTCAAACTGCAGGAAAATCACTGGAGTTTTCAGCAGCAGACAACTACGCCCACAACAACAGATTTCTTTGAGTGTAACTAAAGGAGGATTCAGCGTCACCTGGTCCAGCCCTAACTATATGCTTTAGCAAAAAGGAAAGTTTGAAGCCTAATCTTGAAAGTAGAGATAGTGTCTGTCTCCTGAATCCAAACTGGAAGCTGGTTCCGCAGAAGAGGGGCCTGAAAACTGAAGGCTCTGCCTCCCATTCTACTTTAACCCTTAGATGCACACGTGGGGTCAAAAATGACCCCAGGGGTTGTTTTTCTCCAAAATCTTTAAAATGCAAAGTTGTAATATATTCATATTCCAGGTATTCCTCATAAAATATGTTTGTAACATGAGGCCATTTGCATTTTTATTTATTTTTTCATTAATTAAAAAAATGCAGTTTTTGTATCACTACCCCACTCTTCCACAAGTGGGGTTAAAAATGACTCCAAGCAGTTCCTATGGAATCTTCTATGAAACTTTCATTCTTAGCAACTCTGACTGTTCCGCTTACACTTCTGATGGATCAAGAATTAATTTTTGCACAGTAACGTACATGATTTATAGTCAGGGCTGCACATAAGTGGTCCGCAGGTGTGCATTCGCTGTCAAAATATGAGCATTCCCGGAAATTCAGAGAATACACGCTTCTTTTGCGGTGGAGGAACACCTGTCACGGTCCTGGGTCTCCTGACCCAGCGTTTTTAGTTCTTTGTGATGTTTGTATTTTTGTACTTGTGTAAGTTATTCTATGGTTTCTAGTTTCGATCCCTTGCCCTTCATGTTGCTCTGTGTCCCCTCTGTTCTGTGTAAGTCTGTGTCTGCATGTTTGAGTTCCCATCTGTGCCCTCCTTCTGTGTCTCATTCCCCTCGTTACTCCCCAGTGTATTTAAACCCTGTGTTTCTCTGAGTCAGTGTCGCGTCGTCTCTCTTGCTGTGTGTGATTCTCCCCGTGTCTTCTGGTATGTGTTATAATTAGCATTTCCCAGTTTAGTTTTGTATTGCTTGTGTTCTGTTTTCCAGCAATAAAGCTGTGCTTTTGAGTTCAAGTTCTGTCCCCGTGAGCTTGCGTTTGGGTCCAATCCCTGCCTGCCACACAGCGTTTCATGACAGTACGACGTGACCACAACATGGACCCAGCAGACTTACCCGGGGAGAGCGATCTGATACGTGTCCAACGCCTAGTCGAGTGGATAACCCACACTTCAAATACACGGGCAAAGATTGTGGGAATAAATGCTATCGAAGCAATCCTCGGAGGAAATTCCCATCTCCGCCAGGTCAGAGGATGTGTGGACTTATTGGCCAATGTGAATGAAGCCCGGGAGGCTCGGAAAAAAACAGACTTGGCCCAGCAGCAACAGACAACAGCCACCCTGGAGCAGCCACGTCAGCCACACCGGCCGGATGTGGTTTTGCCCGGCCCTTCGGCGCCGTCTGCGAGGAAGAAACGACGATCACGCCGCCAGCGCGCCACCCCACAGCCGGACGTTCGGACTTGTACATCGCCGGCTGTGGTGAGTAAGGACTCTTTTTCTGTGTCGAACCGTGGGACTATTCGTTCAGGGGCTGTGTTTTGTGCTACGGATGGTAATGTGAACAGTTTATCAGCTGCCCAGCCTTCTGAAGCTCTCTTAGCTGCCCAGCTACAAGCTGCGTCTCCTGTGTCCCCGCTAGCACAGCCATTAACTCCACCACAAGCTCCATTTTCACCTCTACCATCGCTTCAGTCATCAGTTCGGTCTGCCGCTCAGTCACCCTTAGCTCCATCTTCCACACTACCACCTGTTTCTCTTCCGCCACAACCATCACTACACTCAGCCATTCAGGCTGCTACTCAGTCAATCATTCAACCTATAGCCCTGCCATTAAGACACTCTGTAGCTGAGCCATTAGCCATCCAACCCGCAGCCAATTCAGCTGCTCCTCCACCCGTTACACCTCCACCACAACCGTCACTGCAGTCTCCAGTTCAGTCCCCTGCAGCTCAGCTTTCCCCAGTGCAGTCTCCAGTGTCTCCAGTGTCCCCAGTGCAGCCTCCCTTAGCACAGTCATCCACTCAACCACCAGCACCACAACCGTCACTACCTCTAGTTCATTCCCCTGTGAAGTCATTAACTCCACCACCTACTCCACTCTCACCACCACCGTTACTACAGACATCAGTTCAGTCCCTGTGCAGTCATTTACTTCTCCACCATTAGCAGCTCAGGTCCCCGTGTGTCCAGCAGCTCAGCTCGCACCTGAACCTTTGGCCCAGTTCCCCGTAGCAGTGCAGTTTTCTAGCCAGCTTAACGTTGAGCCCGGGGTCCCAATTCTCTCTGGCTCTACATCAGCTCCTGCTGGAAGCTCGGATGAGCTCATCCAGCACTCCGTGGCTCCCATGCCGCCATCTACCTCGTCCGCTGGGGGTTCCAGTGAGCCCAGCCAGCACCTCCTCGTCTCCGCTGGAGGGTCTGAGGGGCCCGTTCAGCCTCCTGTCTCCGCTGGAGGGTCCGAGGGGCCCGTTGCTCCACCAGCGTCATCAGCTTCAGCGTCGCCTGGTCCAGCTTCTGCTTTGGCTTCGTCAGCCTTGTCTGGTCCAGCCTCCTCCGAGCCTTCATCCACGTCTGGTCCTGCCTCGCCTGGTCCTGTGCCCACCGAGCCTCGGCCAGTATGCCTGACACTTAAGAACCGCCGCTGCCTTCCGTGCGGCCGGCCCCTGAACTGCTCCGTCGTCTCCTTCGCCGTTGCTGTCCGCATAGTCGGCCCCCTGAACTGCCCTGTGTTTGGGCTGTTTTCTTGGGCTCCGGTGTTTGCTGTGCTCCGCTTTTGTTATATAAAGTAACACGGCTGCTATGAGGCCAGCTAGGATCCCTGTGGCCCTACAAATGATCCAGGACGGATGGGATGAAGAGCCCATTGGAGGCATTGACTCAGAATCTCACATCTAAGATATAGAGGAGCCAGACTATTGCCCCCCCCCCCCACACTGAACAAGGCCAGTCAGATACAGAGGAGTCCTCTGAAGAGGAAATAAATATTGAGTCTAACAGAATGAGCCCCTCTTACTGCTCTAGCCACAATATTCTGAATTAGTCGGCCAGGGCTTGCACCTGGGTTTAGTACTTTCTCCCCAGTAAATGCATGGAAGATGTTCATGTCTGATAATTTAATAGAAGAGGTGCTGTCATACACAAACATGGAGGCACGAAGAGTAGCCACAGACAGGGGAAAGAGTGGAAAAATGTAATCAAACATAAGCTCCTGGCCTTCATTTGATTGACCATTCTTGCAGGAAGTGAGAAGAACTGGGATGTACCAGTCGGTGTGTTTTTTGGGAGTTCTCTGCATAACCCATTGTACAAGGCCACTATGTCAATTCAAAGATTTAAAGATTTCGCCCTTTCTTGCACTTTGAGGACAAGAGGACCAGAGCCTACCAACTGAAAACAAACCACATGGCAGCTTTCTGCTACATATGGGACCTGTTCCTGGTCAACTGCAGGCAGAAATTCATCCACAGTGATTGTGTTACAGTGGATGAACAACTTGTGCCTTTCAGAGGGAAGACCCAGCTTCTGCAGTATAGGCCGAGCAAGCATACAAAAGTGATACAAAAACTGAAAATTAATGAAAAAATAAATAAAAATGCAAAGGGCCTCATGTCACAAACATGTTTTATGAGAAATACCTCAAATATGAAAATATTACAACTCTTCGTTTTAAAGATTTTGAAGAATAACAACAGAGTTTATAGCAAAATGCATTGTTTCTATTTGGGGTCATTTTTGACCCCACTCGTGGAAGAGTGTAGGTATTGGTAGGTTGTGCATCCAAGGGTTAAATACTCTAGGAACAACAAGTAGGCCTGCAGTGTGAGAGCAAAGTTCTCTAATAGGGTGATATGGTACTATAACAGGGGTCCCCAACTCCTGGACTCCGGTCCAAATCCAGACCCCAAGAGGATTTTGTCCGGATCACAAAGCAGTTTCTCATTTACCGTGTAGTTGGATAGTTTCTTCCTGCCGGCTGCCGTGGCGGACTTTTGAACTGCCGCGACACGCAGCTATGCAGGTTAGCATCATGCTGGTCCACTCTCCCAGCCAGCTGTTGGCGGTAATGCACCACCAACTGCCAATAAAACGACAAAGAAGAACAAGCTATGTGGGTATGTGAGTTGATAGGTTACTGTCTTGGGCGCTTGCGCTTGCTGAGTGGATGAGTAAAAGAAGATGGCTTTGTCAAAAATACTTATAAAGTTATAAAGAGTGGAAATCTGAAGAGCTGTTATGAAATCAAACATAAGAACTTCAACCAAAGCTGTGCGCCTGGGTCTGACGGTAGAACAAGAAGAATAAATGAGGTATGAGCGGCTACACGGCTGATAACAGTCTGTGACAGCACAACAGCATACGAGTGTTCACTGTGAGCACGGTGGACTTTAGGAGGACACAAAAAGACTTTCACTGACTGGAAAATGATAAAGAGTGAAAGGAAGCTGCAGCAGAAACACTTTTTAGTTTGGAAGAGAAACAATGTAACACTTTTAGATGGAAACAAAGTAAAGTGTAACAATTTACCTTCAATAAAAAATAAATTACATCCTATAAACATTTGAACCGTTTGATACTGAAACATAAAATGAAATAAACTCCATAAACAATCAAAATGAATTCAAACTGATCAGCAACATTAACTCAGGAGCACAATATATGAAACACTTTAACCTACAAAACAAAAACGAATCAAACAGTTTGTGCTGATTTCTTTCTTTGATCAAAATAACAAAGTCAGCATTAATGGCTCCGACGAGCACGTTTTGCAGTGCACAGCTTTTCAAAGCAGCTTTGAAGCAGGATCCTGCAGCTCTCAGCTCCTGCTCAGTGTTTAGCTGGGACCTGGACTTGGTCTGCAGCAGCAGCAGAGAAGCCTCACAAAGATGAGACTAAAGGAAGAAGAACGCCCAGAGCCTGCTGCCCTCAGAGTGGATACTGCTTCTCTACACTCAGCCAGAATCCACTCAGTGTCTGTGATGTGAACTGCAGTCTCGGTGTGGAGTCAGACGTCAATGAACTGGTTCTGCTCTGCAAAGCTGAAACCAGTTGGAGCTGGTCATGCTGGGAACTGTTTTCATGGAAGTCCTTTTAAAAGTATCCCATCAGTGATGAAATATGCTGCTTGATATATGGAGTCACTGAGGCGGCATCATCGTCAGTAGTGTCAACAAATTCATGCAGGTTCTCCAATGAATCTGTGTCTCCTTCATCGAGTCTCCTGCCCCACACTGCAAGCTTTCCAGTGACAGAGCTGATCTTGTGACCTGAGGGAGGTTTTTATCTTTCCCTTGAAGCTGTAGATTTACTTCATTTCCAAATATGTCACTCAGGTAGGCCAGTTTTGCCAGGAAGCTCTCATCACTAACTCTGCGACTTCATACTTGTGCTCCTGCTCCAAAAACATCTGATCTGCTCTCTGAGCTCAAAAACTCAGGACAAGACTTTTCCTGGTGACAGCCGCCTGGCTTCACTGTGAAACAGCACAGCTTGATGTTCGGCTCCATCTTCTCACAGACAGCAGAGACACTCTTGTTTTTACTGGTCTGGTCTTTATAAAACCGACTACACCAATAATTTCAGTCATAACCTCACTGAATTCAGAGGAAAGCAGCTCTCAGTGTGAAACACTCCAGCAGAGGGCGCTGTTAAGTCCTTATTGTAACACAGTTACTGTGTGCAGTTAGACTTCATACATAATCTGCACTTATTTCCATCAGACATGCTGTCAGTAAATGATTGGTTTCTATTGATTCTACTTCCTGTTGACTCGTTTGATGACAGTGAAACAATCACAGCTGATTGTGTGATGATGTAAACTGTCACTGTTACATTCAGTGTGTGTGACATAATGTTAGTGCAGGCTGATAACAGCCTGGTTCTGTTAGAAACACATGAACGTGTCCATAGATCAGTGTGTGTTTAACATGAGAGCTTCAGCCCTGCTGATGTGTTAAATAAAGACATGCAGGAAAACTGATGAGACTCTGAAATAACTCTTTATATTTATAATGTAACTCTGCATCAAAAGAACAACAAAGGATCCCAGACAGGTTTCTGTGAACAAAGACCATTCTGATGTTTCTGTGTTTCTAACACTTTGACATTATTAGTAAACAGACTGCAGTGAGCAGCATTTATAAAGAGCTTCTATATAAAGATATGACAGCTGTTTGACAAGTTTATCACTCTGTGTTTGGACCTGATCAGTCCAGCTGTTTACTTGAAATATGTTCATTTTGGGGTGGGTACAGTTTCCTCTGCGGTGGGGTAGGGTGGGCTGCCCCGGGTCCTGTGGGGCTTGGCAGTGCTACCGTAGGCCGCGGTCTGGATGGACCTGGGCTCCCTTGCCTTGGTGGGTACCAGAGGACGGGGGTGCCTACTGGGGTCAGCGGGGGAGCTGGCCCTAGGGAGGGGCATCCTCCCCTCCCTCCTTTTCCTCCCCATCCCCGGCTACCTCCCTCTTCCCGCTCCACCACACTCACCCATACAGGTAGGGCCTTGGGGTGCGGGTGTGTCACAGGAGTGCAGGTGAGACATCCCCCCCCCGTCCCCTTCTGGCCACCTGTGCCTCAATTTTATCTCACAACTTAGACATCCACATTACTTACACTCTCATAACACACACATATATATAGGGCCTTGAGGGTGGGCACGTTAACGGCGTCCAGTGGACGGTCTGTGTACTCAAACCTACCTCTGGCGCTGGTGCCCACCTCTCAATTTTAAATCCATGTAGACATTGAGGGTTCTCGGGAGGGGCCATGCTAACACCTGCTGCTCTCTGGCAGCAGCACCATTTTTTAGTTTTAAATGCACTTTAGAGCAACACGCAGCAACACTACACATGAGCGGGAGGAGGGAGGTATGGGGTCTTCACACACCCCCGTTCTCTGCTAGCCATCGGGGCGGGGGGGCTGGGAGGAGATGTTAGCTGTCCGATTGGCCTCCCTGCTGCTGCGGAGCCTGGGACGGTCTGCTTGCCTCCACCCCGGGGGGAAGGGTAACATCTCTTGGGTCTGGGTTCTGCTTCCCCCTCTGGGGGCGAGGGTACCTGGACCCGGGGTATAGAGTATGTTTGGGGAGTGTGATTGTGTGTACATGTCCATTTATGTCAGTCCTTACGTTGGGTGAGTGCTGAGTGTTTGTATATGTGTGCATGAGGGTGGGAACGCATGTTTGTGTCTGTGTGTGCCTGTTTGTCTGTGTCTATATGTCAGGTCGGGTCTTAGACTCCACCTCTCTGGGAACTCCCAGGCCCTCCAAGGCCTATCTCCCCTCACCACACTCCCTGCTGGTGACTGATGCCCTCAGGGGTCGGTGCATTGGTGGTTCTTGGTGTCCGGGGCTGGGCGCTCAGGTATGTACCGGCTCACTCCCGGTGGCTACCTGGCGGGGCCTGGCGCCTGTTGCTCGGTCAGGCCTCCTCCGGGGTGTGGGGGGCCCTCGGGCCTCCGGCCTCTGGGCCTGCGGCTCGGTTCACTCTGGCACAGCCGGCTGCCGGCGGAGCCGTTGGGCACGCTGGTGAAGCCCCCTCTAGCTTCTGCTCGGTGGCTACTGGGTGACGCCTCGTCTGGGGATCCTCAGCCCTTCCCATGAGGGTGGCACAGATGCCCCTCCGGTTGTCCTCCTTGGGCTCTCGCACTCTGGGGCCTGGATCTCCTCCATGCCTGTTTCATGCCCTGGGGGACGGGGCTATGGCTCGCTACATCCTCTTGCAGACCATTACATGTGGAAACCATTTGAATACAAGCGCGCTGATCCACACAGGTGTGCACACGGGTGTTCACTGCTCGTAGACTTAAATTACACCTTTCTTGGCTGCTACTTTAAAGCACATTGTGCGCTGTCTGTCCTGCGTGCTGCACAACACATTATTTGACCACAAGTGTCTGTGAAGGTTCTCAGTCATCCAGGTCATCGTAGTCAAAGGAGCCTCTGTCAGCTAGAGCTGGGCGATAGAACGATAACGATATGTATCGCGATATAACTTTTACTCGATAGAGAAATTAAGCTATCGCGATAGACCTCGCCGCTCTTGTCCTCTTAAAAAAAAAAAAAAAAAAAAAGGTCAGCCAATCCAAATTAAGTAGCGCAGAGCCGAACCAATCACAGCCGCAGCGTCACGTCACGTGACTTGTTACGTACAGCACAAGTGCCAAGCCGCACGTGTGTTTGTTTGGGAAGCAGCCAGCGGGTAATGGAGGAAATGAGTGTGCCGACTAGAAAATTCAACCGAGCGTGACCGAAGAAAAACCAGATGATGGTTCCAATGCCGGAGAGATTGTCGAACGGAAGAGCCATAGAAGTTCCGTAGTGTGAAGGTATTTCGGCTATTTCAAGTCTGACAAAAACAGAGTAGCGTGCACTGTAAATTGTGCCGAAAGCAAGTCTGGAAATACAATAAACTGGTGCATGCGTCACACTGTACATTTCTGCACGGTTAGGAATCTAGCTCCACCTGCTGCTTTGGCATGTTCATAGCAGCGTTTTCCTTCATTTCTGCCTTTATGTGTGGACGGGATTATTTTTTAAAACGAAAACGGAAAATCTCCGTTTTCAAAAACACCCGTGTACGTGTGGACGTAGCCTCAGTCTCTGACTGGAAGCGCTAATTCGTCATTCGGCTTTTGTCAGACTAAAGTAACTGTTAAAACTGTTTGAAAAGCTCAGCTATACAACAAGGAGAGATTGAGAATTTCCTTTTAGTTCTCAGTTTATTTGATATTGACAAAAGTTAGTCAGTTTTGTCTGTTCTTCTGTAAAACAAACTAAGATTTATTTTTAGAATTAATATTTTGTTTCTAAGTGGAATTGACAATTTAGTCTGTTTCGTTTGTTCTATTTTGAAACGTAAACGCTTTAGCGGCTGCCTTTTGTGTAGTTTGCAATATTTGGCTTTATTTATCTGAAAAAGTCTCATGTTCCTGAAGTACATCTACCCTGTTGAACTTATTATGGGAAATAAATATTTAAATAAAAACAAGCTGCTGATTATTTCACATTTTACTTGTGAGCAACGGCACATTTAAATCTTACAAATATAGTTATTTGGCTTATATCGTGATAGATATCGTTATCGCCTGAAATGAAAAAAACATGTCGTGATATGAAAAAATCTCATATCGCCCAGCTCTACTGTCAGCAAAGAGGCACAGAAAAGAAGATCAGACACCAGCGAGGGAGGATAAGAAGGACAGACGCAACAACATTGTCATCCCCTATGTAGCCGGTGTATCAGAAAAACTCAGGAGAGTTTTCTCCAAGCATGACATCCCAGTGCATTTCAGACCCAGCAACACGCTCAGACAAAAACTGGTTCACCCGAAAGATAAAACGCCAAAACACAGACTTAACAATGTGGTGTATGCTGTACAGTGCAGCGAGGAATGCCCAGACCTCTACATTGGAGAGACCAAACAGCCACTTCACAAGCGCATGGCACAACATAGAAGAGCCACCTCCACAGGACAAGACTCAGCAGTCCATCTGCATCTTAAGGACAAAGGACACTCTTTCGAGGATGCCAATGTTCACATTTTGGACAGAGAGGACAGATGGTTTGAAAGAGGAGTGAAAGAAGCATCTATGTCCACTGTGAGCGACCATCTTTGAACAGAGGCGGGGTTTACGACATCAACTCTCTGCCATCAATAATCCAGTTTTGAGATCCCTTCCCAGACGCCTTAACGCCCACTCACATCCTGGGCCATCTGATCTCAGGAATTCGCATGATAAGGTGGGGCCAGGTTTCACAATGAACTCACCCGAAACTCTGGCTGATTGGGACCCACACCCAGTTTCACACCTTGGCTCAGGCGATTAGAGGATCATCAGGGGGTCCTTTTGTCCCTCTGTGGGGGGTCACTCCCACTAGGTTTATATCTGGGACTCTCCACCATTTGACCTTAGAACTGAAGAAGCTTCTCGGATGAGAGGTGAAACGTCTTCAAGCAACTTAAAGAAGTCCAGACGCTTTTCTTTGCAAGCTCCTTTGACATTTGACCATGAGCAATCTTTTCTGGTTTGACGCCGTCTTTGTAGCCAGAAACCAGCTCTCTCCTCGGCTTCCTCCACTACACGCTTCCCCCACGCCAGTCTCCTCCGTCACTATAAAGGGGAGAGTCATGAGCTCCATCACCCTCACCTGTGCCGTCCAATGTCCCGCCACCAGCCTCCACTGCAGCAGGCCAGAGACCACACCCCTGCCACAATAAGTAAAAGTATATCCTTGCTGTACCCTTAATGCTAAATGTGCTAAATTAACCGCTGCCTTTGCCCCTTTGGGATTATTCTTATGTCACTGGGATGTTGACCTTTGACCTTCACATTAGAGAGATGGGCAGACATAATTAGTGTATGAATTTTAAAGTAACAGGTAATAAAGAGAGTGTAGCAAATGTAGTCAGGTTTATTACTCTGTATCACACATGAGTGCCCGAGGGAGGCGGGGCTGACTGGGGAGACACAGGAAACAGAGAGACAGGGCTGACTCGACATGAAACGATGAAACGTGGGACACGGGAACAGAAACTAAACACAGGCTGAAATGAACACTGAGGGAGGGAGAACTAAGATTACTGAGAGCCTGATAAATAAGAAGAACAAAAACCAAGAAAAACAAGAGTCAAAGAAAACCAAAAACACAAAGCATTGGGCCAGGACCCACTGCTGTGACATTTATATGTGATAAAAACATTAAAAACTGCTCAGATGTTGAAATCTTTCTACGTATACTTTAGGTTCAGCTCTGCAGCCTGGCATTTGGTTAAGCATGATTCAAACATTTGATTTTGTTTAACTGGTTTTAATTATAGTTACTTTTTGTGAACATTTGTTGCAGCATTTAAAAAAACATCATTTATTTTCAAACTTTTATTTGATTTAGAGCATCATATTTGACCAACGTAAATGTTTTAATTTCATATAAAATAACTGAAGCAGTGAACTAAATATCTGAAATCTTTCCTTCCTTAAAAGTTATAATCCTACTTAAGTTATAGTGCAAACGCTTAAGCAACAAATATACTTGATGCTAATTAATTAATATTTCCCTTTGATGTTGCAACTATGCGGTCACTTCTGTCTTTAAACAAAATAATATTTTCCAGTTACAGAAATCATAAAGTCCAAACTAAAGTGCTACTGTTGCTATATGCATTTTATATAAATCATGGATGATGGTCCTGACATGAAGGAAGAGAAAGTTACAGGTTGCATCCTTTGACTTTGTCTCCGTGCCTTTGGGCGATTTTCAGAAGGACAGATGTTTCTGTTCAATTCTTAAATCAATTTTTTCAAACACAAACACTATTTTAAAGCTTCTAGAGAGTAAAATATTCATGATAATTATAATAACAATAATAAAAACAAAAGCTCTCAGATCCATCAAACCAAGCAGCAGAAAGAACAATAACTGAAGAGAAAACTTTAACCTTGTAGACTTCATTATGTTCCAGCTGCTCGACAGACGCTGTGACCTCGAACTTAAGCAGGTCGTAACGTATGTGCAGCTCAATAACAGCTCAATGCTCTCCGCAGGAGTAGTCCAGCAGTAGAAATCAGTCCAATAACAAGGTGTGTAACATCTAGCAGGGTGACAGAAAAACCCAGGGTAACTTCTAAGGACCTCAACGTCTCTCTCACATTGTGTTTTTTAAACATGCTTCCATTTGTCACTTCAGTCTTTACTCTGAAATACAGGAAGAGAAATCATGGCTGAAACAATTTCTCATGAAACCAGGGGTGTGGTCCAACAGTCAGTTTGGTGAGGAAGGTTCCTAACTGAGAGAAGTGACCCAGAAGTATCTGTGTAGCAGCCACAATGAATCCAGATCATGAGCTTTATTAACTGATCAAAGTCTCTTCTTTCATCTTCTGTATCATTTAGTTTGCATTGGTAATGCCCATTATTGTAATGCTTTTTTAAGACGAGCAAAACTTTATTTCACTTTGGGTTAGCTGGGATAAGTGATGGATGGAGGGAATTTTACTTCAGCCACAGAAATCCTAAACAGGAAGGAGGAGCAGAGTTACAGTGGATCACTATCCAGCAGGGAAACAAGGTTTATTTCAATTTCTTGGCCATGAGTGAGATTTACTGAGTGGGCAAATAGGGAGACGACACCATCAGATCCCGAGCCCTCCATGTGTTAATCAAGAGACGGCTGCTGTGCTACATCCATAAATAATGAATAAATTAGGAGCTAAAGCTGAAAGGACAGTTTATTTGTACCATCTTCACGTGAACACATTCAAGAACATCACAGATGAAGAAACATTAAAAACTTCCACACTACATAAAGCAAGAAAAATAGTTTTTCTTTCAGGTGGTTTCAGAAAAACAGAAACATCAAACATCTCCAAGACTCTCTTTGAAAGAACTAAAAACCTTTGTTCTCATGGTCCAATCATGAGTGAACTCCCCGATGAAGCCTTGTGTGCTAAAACATGTCAGAGTTTTAAAGGTTAAACATGAGTTTCCAAAACGTTTTGCTGGAGAACAATGAACTATTTGACTGAGTTTCAATCATTTACAGACGAGCAAAACCAGGACAGAGAAAAAAGGACAAAACTGACTCAGTAAAACACAGAAAAGAAGATCCCATGTAGATCTGTATTATGTAGAAGTTCAGCCCAGCAACCAGTTCAGTTCAACACAAGTTTAAATGATTCTATCTGAACTCTGTGGAGCCTGATCTCAAGCTGTTTGAGTCTGACACAGAAACCAGAGGATCTTTCTGTGTCTTCAGATTCACTGTGATCCAGTGATGGGAGTGATTTCAGCCCTGAGTGATCGCGCTGATGTTTGCACAGAGCAGACAATGAGGTGAATGTTTGGGCACATTGGTAACAGTGAAACAGTTTATTAGTAACGTGGGATCGTTTGTGTGCAGAGTATGAACTGAGATTCCTGAAGCTCTTGTCACACTGGTCACAGCTGTAGTTTCCTTCCATGTGTGTACGTTCATGAATGTTACGATTACCTGACCGTGAGAAGCTTCTCTCACAGTGTCTGCACTTGTGTGGTTTCTCTCCTGTGTGGACTCGTTTGTGTGATTTAAGCTCACCTTCAGTGGTGAAGGATGACCCACACTGATCACAGAGGTGCTTTTTAACCCCACTGTGAATCAGTTCATGTTGTTTTAACTCACTTGATGTGGTGAAGCTTCTCCCACATTCTTTGCAGTATTTCAGTTTGTCTCCAGTGTGTCTACGTTGATGTACTTTTAGGGTCTTTTGCTGACTGAAAGTTTTTCCACAGAGGTCACAATGAAAGTCTTTCCCACCACCACAGTGATGACAGGGTTGAGAACTGGATCCATCTGTGTCGCTCTGCTTCTAAACAAAGACACAAAGACAGTGTAAGTCAGTCCTTCAACATTCGTATCCTGAACGTCGCCTGAAATAAAGAGCATCTCTGCAGACGTCCAACTACATTTGACTGTTTCAGTTAACACACTCAGTTTACTGGGCTGCAATAACTACAATACTACCACCATAATACTACAGTAATACTAAAATCATAACTGAAAGGAAAATCTGAATAATCACTCAGAGCTGCTTTTCCATGCAGTAGAATTGCTAACATGCTAACACAGTTTAATGAGCAGAGTTGTTCCAAACAGTCAGGCTAAAATGACAAGATAACAATATAAATATATACCTCACAGTAGCTGCACTTGTAGAGTCTCTTTCTGGTGTGGATCTGTTGGTGTCGTCTCAGGTGATGTGGAGCTTTAAAAGTCTTCTCACACAGGTCACATCGATAAGGTCTCTCCTCAGTGTGGGTAAACATGTGTCGTTGTAAGTGTGCGTCTGTTGTAAAGTATTTGCCACACTGTTCACAGCAGTACACATCATGTCTGGTGTGAATGCGTAGGTGTGTATTTCGGTACCCTCTCTGGCTGAAGGTTTTTCCACAGATGTCACAGCTGTATGCCTTAATTCCAGAGTGGGTAACTAGATGACTCTGTAAGTGGCTACTTTGAGTAAAAGCTCTGCCACACTGATCACAGCTGTACGCTTTAACTCCACTGTGGATGAGTTGGTGTTCTTTTAGGGAACGCTTGAAGGAAAAAGACTTTCCACACAAGTCACAGCTGAACGGTCTCTCTCCAGTGTGGATGACCTGATGCTGTTTTAGTGAAGCCGTCACAGTAAAACCCTTCCCACAGTCGTCACAGCTGTATGGCTTAATTCCAGAGTGGGTAACTAGATGCCTCTGTAAGCTGCTACTGCGAGTAAAAGCTCTGCCACACTGATCACAGCTGTACGCTTTAACTCCACTGTGGACGAGTTGGTGTTCTTTTAGGTAACCCTTCAAGGAAAAAGACTTTCCACACTCGTCACAGCTGAACGGTCTCTCTCCAGTGTGGATGACCTGATGCCGTTTTAGTTTAGCCCTCACAGTAAAACCCTTCCCACACTCGTCACAGCTGTATGGCTTAATTTCAGAGTGGGTAACTAGATGACTCTGTAAGCTTCTACTGCGAGTAAAAGCTCTGCCACACTGATCACAGCTGTACGCTTTAACTCCACTGTGGATGAGTTGGTGTTCTTTTAGGTAACCCTTCAAGGAAAAAGACTTTCCACACTCGTCACAGCTGTATGCCTTAATTCCAGAGTGGGTAACTAGATGACTCTGTAAGTGGCTACTGTGAGTAAAAGCTCTGCCACACTGATCACAGCTGTACGCTTTAACTCCACTGTGGATGAGTTGGTGTGTTTTTAGGTAACCCTTCCTGGAAAAAGACTTTCCACACAAGTCACAGCTGAACGGTCTCTCTCCAGTGTGGATGACCTGATGCCGTTTTAGTGAAGCCTTCAGAGTAAACTCCATCCCACACTCGTCACAGGTGTGTTTTTTCTCTCCCTTTCTTCTGTGAGGTTTGTCGGCCTCCTGAGAGCGCTGACTTCTGGCTCCATGTTGGTCCTGCAGTGACAGAGATACAAACAGAGGCAGTGAGTGAAATGCAGTCGTGGAACAAACTCAACCTTCAAACTCCATTAACACTAGTTTTAAACCTGAAGGTGGAGCGTGGCACCAAACACCTTAAAGGTCTCTTATCCCCACCTGCTGGTAGTTCTAACACATTACATCCAACCTGCTGTTAAAGATAATTCATGACTGTTCAAACACTAAAATCACACACACACACACACACACACACACACACACACACACACACACACACACACTATTTTATAATTTAGATTATTTTGTTGGTTCCTATTACATATTTCTATAATTTGTATAGATTTATACAGAATTATTCAGTGATAATAAATCCTATGTTTGTTTATTCTAAAGGAACCCCGTTAGCTTCCACAACAGATGTTGCTCGTCTTCCGTCAAATACTCACATAAAATATTACACAATAAAGTGGATTCAAGATATCCACATAATTTCACTCTTACATCCACAGTGAGGTTTCACAATTGTTCAAATATAAGCAATCAATAATAATAATAATAATAATATCAATAACATTGAGGCACATTACACAAATTTCAAAAACAAATCATGTCTTACAATATTTACAACAACTAAAAGCTCTGTAAATCGGCTTTTAAGTGTTCATTGAAGTTTTGAATAATTCTCTAATTTTTTAAGGCAACTTATTCCACTTAAAAGTTGCTCTAAATGTAACAGTTTTACAAAACGTTACTTTTAACTCGAGCATTTACTAAATTGCAGCTTGTTGAAAACTGTGTAATATGATGATGTATTTCATCTGGATACTGCAGCTGAGCAGAATAAATGTGGTGTGTTTAACAGAATTGCTTTCTTTAGAACTACAAGTAAGCCATAGAATATTTTAGCCTGTACAGGAAGCCAAGAAAGGTTATTATGCATTTTATCAATATTAGTATAGTATGAACATCTTCACACTAATCTGGACGCCTTATTCTGGACTAACTGAAGTCTGTTAAGATCTGTCTTATTAGCTGCTGACCAAATGATTGAACAATACTCCAGATGAGACATTACTAGTGCATTAATGACATCTTTCATAATGAAGAAGTGATACACAAAGAGCATTTCATAGCCATAGCTATGCCTTGTCGGCAGAGTTATGTGACATTAGTGATGTTTGTACTTTCAGCGTTAACTTGGTTTTAAAGCCTTTAAAATATACGCTGTTCAATAGTCGACCTTAATCTGACAGAGAATGTGATGATTTTGTGGATAATTAAAGTCAGTCATATATCCACAAACACAACAAGCTGAAAGTCAGTGATGCTGCTCGGTTTGCAGTCCTGAACATCACGGCACAAGCAGGATTCACTGCACTGTTAATGTTAGCTGTGTTATATTGCTGCCTCTGTTCGGTGGTGTCGAGCCAAACGCACTTTAACGTGTGTTTGAACGAGCTGACGGTTCACTCGTTAAGCTGAAAGAAAGATGCTTTAATCACAGCAGTCACACATGTGTCCACTGCACCATCTGGAACTCTTCTTGTTTACACTCGTAATAACACAAACACTAAATCCTGCTTCTCTGGTGCTGTTGTGTAGCAGTGTGTACACCTGAGACTGTCACCTGTCTGTCTGTCCTGCACTCTCTCTCTGTTTCTTTCTCTCTGATTGTGGAATAAAAGTATGAACATGTGTTTATAAGTTACACTTGTGTTTGAATCCTGCAGCTTATCACACATTTGATTTCCATGTGTGACGACTGCAAGTGTCCAGAGTGAGGACAGACTGAGGGAGCCACTGCTGCACATCATCTGTGAGGCTTTGCAGCCCTGATGATCCACCAGGACAAACTCAGCAGTGTGTGAGGAAGAGGAGGAGGAAGAGCCAGCAGCAGCTGACAGATGGCGAGAATAGACAGACTGTTCCCTGTTTGTGAAGGACTGCTAGGAAAGTTTAACATAACTGTCTGTGCTGAATCCGTCTTATTAGGTAATGTTCAAATAATGTGATCATCCCAGTGTTTCCAGTGTGGGAGAAAGTACTCAGGGCCTTCAAGTTACACACTATGAAAGGCAGCAACAAGTTTAATGTTCAGAAACCTAAAGTCTGTATCAGCAGCAGGATGGAGCTAAAAATAAATGTTGGTTTCAGTTCTATGAAGCTTTGAGTATTTTGGATCAGTAGCTGCTGTGTTTGTTGCATCATATTGCTGTAACTGTTTATATGCTTTATATATTCTGAGCTAAGTTGATCTATAGTGTTACATCATATTCTATAAGGATGTTATGTGTTTGTAGACTTTCTGCCCAGTTTGACCCATTTAGCAGACGTCAGCCTGTTTAAGGCTCTGATATCTATTCTGTGTGACTTACAGCAGTTATGACATGGTCTGATTTTCTCACCCAATAAAGGAATATTTCATATATCAGTCTACTCTTCATTCTATCAGACACAGTTATCACAGCTCGTACATTTGCTTTTTACACATATATGTAAGCATTGAGCCACATTTAGTACCAACATATTAAATGAACAATATTTGTCTCTTATATATGATACATCTGTATACACACTGTCACAGATACTTGTCTGTGAGTGAAGTGATTAATATGATAACTATAATATTGGCCATATTATATTTACATTACCACAGTGAGATGACTTTAGTCTCATGAACAACATCAGCTAATTGTTATTTACAGCTAATCTTAAACGACTGTTCAGCACAGAAATGAAGCCCAACAATCATGTTTCACAGTCCTGTGGTCTCAGCCTCAGATACTCATCAAATCACACAGAGCTCATGTAGAAACAAATGAACTAAATATGTTCTCCTTCATTTCTGTCAAACAAAGCTGTATGAAACGTTTCCAGCTGTTAGTATCATGGTTGCTAGGCAACCTGGGCAGCGCGACGGAGGCTAGACGTCCCATTTCACGAGCCTACGAGCCTCGCACTTCGGCCTTAGCGGTCTTTGAGTACGCGGCCCTTGAGGACTTTAAAGCTGCAGAACCTGAATCGGGATACAGCCATGATGATCTCCAGCCTCGTGCTCGCCAACATTCTCACCTGAGTTAAGAAGACGATCACTGAAATGGTCTCAGCAGGTCCTTTGATGACAGCAATGAAATGCAGTGGTAAGGCTTTTTGGGGATTAAGTTCGTTTTCATGGCAAAGAAGGACGATGCAGTTCATCTGATCACTCCTCATAACATTCTGGAGTGCAGGCAAAATGCTATTATAAAAACTTAAGCAGCAACTTCTCCAGGTTCCAATATTTATGCAATTCTCAAACCTTTTGGCCACGACTGTATAACCTCTTCTGAAGTTTAGTGGATATTATACATGGTTATGCTCAGGATGTGTCGGCCAGTTTCCACTGGAAACGCCTTTTGGTTAAACTGTCAGCGAGGAATTTGCATTTGCACTGTTACATTTTTATATAACTTTAATGCACATAAACAACAGCTGCTTGTTTCAGTGAAAATACATTGATGGCTTTTTAATAAAGTTGTGCAGCTGTAAAGTATTTTGTCTGGTGTCAATTCTATCGTCAGCTACATCGTTATGGCAAATGTTCAAATGTATATGGTGATAAATATCTTTGGTCATATGGTCCTGCTCTGTCTGTCACCTTCTGTGTTGAGCTCATTGTTTCCTCTGTAGTGGCTGAGCTGAGTCCAAGTACAGTGGGGCAAAAAAGTATTTAGTCAGCCACCGATTGTGCAAGTTCCCCCACTTAAAATGATGACAGAGGTCAGTAATTTGCACCAGAGGTACACTTCAACTGTGAGAGACAGAATGTGAAAAAAAAATCCATGAATTCACATGGTAGGATTTGTAAAGAATTTATTCGTAAATCAGGGTGGAAAATAAGTATTTGGTCACCTCAAACAAGGAAAATCTCTGGCTCTCACAGACCTGTAACGTCTTCTGTAAGAAGCTTTTCTGTCCCCCACTCGTTACCTGTATGAATGGCACCTGTTTGAACTCATCATCTGTATAAAAGACACCTGTCCACAGCCTCAAACAGTCAGACTCCAAACTCCGCCATGGCCAAGACCAAAGAGCTTTCGAAGGACACCAGGAAAAGTATTGTAGACCTGCACCAGACTGGGAAGAGTGAATCTACAATAGGCAAGCAGCTCGGTGTGAAAAAATCAACTGTGGGAGCAATCATCAGAAAATGGAAGACATACAAGACCACTGATAATCTCCCTCGATCTGGGGCTCCACGCAAGATCTCATCCCGTGGGGTCAAAATGATCATGAGAACGGTGAGCAAAGATCCCAGAACCACACGGGGGGACCTGGTGAATGACCTGCAGAGAGCTGGGACCAAAGTAACAAAGGTCACCATCAGTAACACACTACAACGGCAGGGAATCAAATCCCGCAGTGCCAGACGTGTTCCGCTGCTGAAGCCAGTGCATGTCCAGGCCCGTCTGAAGTTTGCCAGAGAGCACATGGATGATACAGCAGAGGATTGGGAGAATGTCATGTGGTCAGATGAAACCAAAGTAGAACTTTTTGGTATAAACTCAACTCGTCGTGTTTGGAGGAAGAAGAATACTGAGTTGCATCCCAAGAACACCATACCTACTGTGAAGCATGGGGGTGGAAACATCATGCTATGGGGCTGTTTTTCTGCCAAGGGGACAGGACGACTGATCCGTGTTAAGGACAGAATGAATGGGGCCATGTATCGTGAGATTTTGAGCCGAAACCTCCTTCCATCAGTGAGAACTTTGAAGATGAAACGAGGCTGGGTCTTCCAACATGACAATGATCCAAAACACACCGCCCGGGCAACAAAGGAGTGGCTCCGTAAGAAGCATTTGAAAGTCCTGGAGTGGCCTAGCCAGTCTCCAGACCTCAACCCCATAGAAAATCTGTGGCGGGAGTTGAAAGTCCGTGTTGCTCGGCGACAGCCCCAAAACATCACTGCTCTCGAGAAGATCTGCATGGAGGAATGGGCCAAAATACCAGCTACTGTGTGTGCAAACCTGGTAAAGACCTATAGTAAACGTTTGACCTCTGTTATTGCCAACAAAGGTTATGTTACAAAGTATTGGGTTGTATTTTTGTTATTGACCAAATACTTATTTTCCACCCTGATTTACGAATAAATTCTTTACAAATCCTACCATGTGGATTCATGGATTTTTTTTTCACATTCTGTCTCTCACAGTTGAAGTGTACCTCTGGTGCAAATTACTGACCTCTGTCATCATTTTAGGTGGGGGAACTTGCACAATCGGTGGCTGACTAAATACTTTTTTGCCCCACTGTAGCTGAAAATGTTCCTCTGCTGCTCCGTCAGACTCTCCTCCTCCTGCTGATCAGCTGGGACACAAAACAGATCTTTGTTAGGCTCCACACTGCACTGAAGAGTCAAAGTGTCTCATATGTTCATCTGACAAGTAAAAGAACACATTTTTGTTTCCCGAGGTGGGCAACTTGTTGGAAACAAACACAAAAGCTTTGAGCACTGATACCTGCCATTGCTGGCATTGAAAGATGCAACGCCAGCAATGTGGATTGTCAAGACTCAAACCAATCATCAAGCAAAGACAACAGGGATCATTTGTTTCTGTTTATTTAGCATTCACAGCATTTGTAGTTGCCTTCTGTGCAGGGGAAGTCCACGCACACTGTGTGGTACCGCCATCCGCAGAAGGTGCATTCAACCTCTGTAAGAGAAACGAGATTGTCTGAGACTGAAATGATATTCACTAAAGAAGTGGTGATTTGTAAAACTTCACATTTTGATCCGGGACGTACTCTGCATGAAAACAAGCGCTCACTCTTCCTACTCAACAAATCACAAGGGCGGAGCCTTATACCACGTGATACAGAAGCTGTGCCGTGTGATGCTAAAATTAGCAGGGAAAAAACAACGGAGAGCACGTCAGGGATGACGAGAAAGTGACAGGAGAAAATCCGTCCGGGTCAACCACCCAAACATCAATAACGGGAACCTTATACAGCGCTTCCCTATACACGTCAAACTCCCGCAGGCACAAAGACATCACGGAGGCTATCACTTATCACCTGACCAAAGATATGTGTAACGGTCTTTTGCATTTGATGTTTGTTGCATTTGATATTTGTTAAGCTGTATGTCTGGATTTTGTTCCTTTGCGCCCTCTGGTGGTGAACTGTGCAGGGTACAGCTTTGCTGTTTGGGTCTCCACCCAGCAACTTTTCTTTTGCTAGCGCACATGGTGTCTGCATGCTGCAACTCACAGTTAGCTCCACACATGGAGAAAATATTGTTTAAAGAGTGAAAATAATTGACGAAGAAGATGGAAGATAAGGCAATAAGGCCATAAAGCTCTATTTAGCACTTCCTGGATGTCAGCTCACGAGGTTTGTGTATTTTAAATGGTTTATTTTCTGTAATTAAGGATTTTTTTGATTGATTGACACTATGTACAAGAGCGCATTTTGATGTGATGTTTTTGTTTTATTGTTTTGTCCGTGAGCAGTTCTCACGGGTTGCCAAGACCAGAATAAACCCTGTTTTATAACTACATCGTGCGTACGTCAATCCTTGAGGGTGCTACAGTGAGAACTCCGCTCTGCACGGGTAGATGAAGGACGCAGCCCCGCAGGAAATTCAGGTGCCCCGAAAATAAGTGTTGCCTCAGTTAAAGGACTCAATATAATTAACCACAAGAAAGAGAAATAAAAAGGAAAAGGACTGTAAAATTAATTAAGATAAGTTTCCTTTTATAAATAAACAAAGGACTGAAATATTTCTTCTTTTTTCTTTCCTTCTCATTGTTTACATTTCTGCTGTTCAAGTGACTGATATTCATACAGTGTTAAGTTAATGTTGTGATGAGTAACCTGTGCATCGTGCATATGGTGGGCTTCAGCAGTTGCTGTAAGAAACAGTATTACTGGCTTGGAGAAGAGATGTAATGTGAGTTAAGTATACATGTTAAGTGATGTTTAAGGAGTAATAGTAATTACTGTGCTTTAAAGTTGTAACAGTAAATGAAGATTAATATTCATTTGCTCCTCAACTAACAAATCAAATTTAAGCTGCTGCACCTTTACATTAAGGCTAAGTAAGATACACAAAAAACCCAAACCCCTCCAACAATGGCAGAGTTTGAGGCTAATCCAGAAGTCAGTGAAAAGGGTGATGTGGAACAACTTTCTGCAGATGAGCAACTACAAGCAGTTGAAGGCACAGCTGATGATGTTTCTACTACCTCACAAAGAGCACGACAGAGCCAACGAGTCCGTACATTGACGGAAAAGGGCAAAGAACTGTACGGTGAGCACATAAAGAAGGCTGCACATCGTTTCAGTGTGCGCTATGAGAAGTGGAAGGTTGTCATTAAGAATGCCAAAGGAGCTATAGATGGTCAATGCTCAAAGGATCTGCTACAAGAACATGTTTCCAAGGTTTTGAGTGCTTCTAAGGATGTGAATGCAGCCTATGATGACTTGAGACGTATTGAATCTCCAGATAGTGACACAAGACGAAGGATGGATACGTGTGAAGCCATAACAAAGACAATTATCAAATCTGTAAGAAAGTGTCCAAGCCCAAGTAATGCGGAGGTTCAAAGAGATGAAGAACTTTGGAAGGACACTGAGTCTTCATCTAAATACGTAGCCTCAGATGTGAAAAGTCAAAGGGATGAAAAATGGAAGGAGACTGAGTCTATGCCTAAGTTAGAAGCCTCAGACAGGATGAGTGTTAAGTCACACCACACTAAGCTCTCTTCTCATTCGAGGGTTTCCTCTAGACACTCCAGCCGGCTCTCGGCTAAAAGACAAGATGCAGCTGCTGAAGTTGCAGCAAATGAGGCTGCTCTCCAAGTTCTGCTTGAACAAGAAATCCATATGAAGGAAATTGAAAGGCAAGAAGCAGAAATAGCACAAAGACAAAAGGCTCTAGAAGCTAAGCGCAGAGAAGTAGAGCGACTTGAGACTGTAAAAAAGCTGAATGCAGCAAAGGCTCGACAGCGAGTGTATGAACAAAGTGAAGGTTCAGATGAAGAAATATACAACCTACTTCACCACAGATCTGATAAAAATGAAGTCAAGTCTGAAAACAATGACCAGCATATGAAACGGTGTTCCTCGCCACGAAATGTGACACCGCACCAAGAGGTGAACACAGAAGATCTGGTCAAAGCATTTGCAGTGTCTCTTAATGCAAGTCGTCTTCCGGTACCAGAGCCAACAATATTCAGTGGCGACCCTATCAGATATAATGATTGGAAAATTTCCTTTCAGACTCTGATTGACAGGAAAAATATACCAACTGAAGAGAAGACTTATTATCTGAGGAAATATGTAAGTGGACCTGCAAGGAAGGCAATAGAAGGCTACTTCCCGCTTGGCACAGAGTCTGCATACTATGCAGCATGGACAGTTCTCGTAGAGAGGTATGGAAATCCCTTCCTCGTAGCAAAGGCCTTCAGAGACAAACTTGACGCATGGCCTAAGATAAGCTCTAAAGGCAGTATGGAACTTCAAGCATTTGCTGACTTCCTTTGCTGCTGTAAGACAGCCATGTCGCAAATGAAGGGGCTTGAAGTGCTCAATGACTGCAATGAAAACCAAAAAATGCTCGCAAAACTTCCAGATTGGCTTACTTCAAGGTAGAACAGAAAGGTTACAGAAGTGCAAGAAGAGACTCACACCTTTCCAAGCTTCAGCCAATTCGTAGATTTCATCTCACGGGAAGCCAAAATTGCCTGTAATCCCATAACATCTCTCTTTGCTCTGAAGCCAAGTGAAACTGAAGGGGCAAAAACAACAAGGAACAGAGGCAATGGAGCAAAGGTGCTAGCAACTAACTCAAATGATAGGACTGTTAGTGCTAGTTGTGTGTACTGTGAAAGGTCGAGTCACAGCCTACTTAAGTGTAGAAGGTTCATAAATGAGAGCATTGTTGAGAGACTAAAGTTTGTTCAAGACAAGAAGTTATGTTTTGGCTGTCTGAACTCTGGTCATCGCTCCAAGGATTGCGAAGGGAGAGAAACCTGTGACACATGTAATAAAAGACATCCAACATGTCTTCATGACAATCGCACGAAGGAAGACAGAACAAGGAGAAATCCACACAAGAACAGTGACAGGACAAGACAAACGAACGCAGATGTCTCACAAGACAACAGTGTCACACCAACAACAAGTGAAGCGACTTCTAACAGAGTCACACAGAATGTTGACGACACTCACACATCTTCCATTATTCCAGTATGGGTGTCAACCAAAGGTGAGCCAGCGCATGAAATTCTTGTGTACGTGCTCCTTGATACACAGAGCGATACGACCTTTATTCTTGAAGAAACGGCACAAGCTCTGCATATCAAAGGTGAATCGACTCAGCTAAAGCTCACTACTATGTCTTCAAGAAACACAGTTGTGTCCTGTCGCAAGTTCTCAGGTCTACAAGTCAGAGGGTTCTACTCAAATAAGACCATTTCCCTACCAGTGACGTATGCCAGAGACTTTATTCCCGCAAACCGAGATCACATTCCATCGCCTGCAACAGCTAAGGCATGGTCTCATCTTGACTGCATTGCAAGTGAGATCGCTCCACTACAAAGCTGTGATGTTGGTCTGCTGATTGGGTACAACTGCCCCCAAGCACTTGTTCCTTGTGAGGTTGTGTCTGGAAAGGAAAATCAGCCGTTTGTGCAAAGAACTGATCTGGGATGGAGTATTGTGGGTTATGGCAATCCATGTCTCGATTATGGAGACGCCTTCGGAATAAGTCACCAAGTCATTGTGAAGGAAGTGGTGCCTGACATTAATCCCTCTTTAAATCTCACCAACAAGGTTCACTATGTCTACAGAACTCAAATAAAGGAAATGATCTCTCCCACAGAGGTCCTAAAGATGTTGAAGTCTGACTTTGTTGAGAAAGCACCAGAAGACACAAAGGTCTCTCAAGAAGATCTCAAATTTTTAACAAAGATGAAGGCCGGCATTAGGCACAAGGAGGATGGTCATTTTGAAATGCCACTCCCATTTAAGAGTGAAAGGCCGAACCTGCCAAACAACAAGGTATGTGCTATTCATCACCTCAAATGTTTAGAAAAAAGGCTCAAGAGTAACAAGCAGTACTACATGGACTATAAGAAATTCATGAATGACATCTTAGCCCATGGAGATGCTGAAAAGGTCACAGAGCAAGACATTGACAAGACACCAGTATGGTACATCCCACATCATGGTGTGTATCATCCACAAAAACCCGGAAAGATTCGTGTCGTCTTTGATGCCTCTGCCAAGTTCCAAGGCGCTTCCTTAAATGACCATCTCCTCACTGGTCCAGAGCTAACAAACACCTTGCTCGGAGTCTTGTGTCGCTTCCGAAGAGGCCCAGTGGCTTTCATGTGTGACATCGAACGCATGTTCCACCAATTCCATGTGCATGCTTGTGACCAAGATTACCTACGGTTCTTGTGGTGGGAGAACGGTGACCTTGAAACTCCATTCACTGTCTACAGGATGAAGGTACACCTATTTGGAGCAGCATCTTCTCCAGGTTGTGCCAACTATGGCCTCAAGCATCTTGCAGCTGAAGGGGAAGGAAGTTTTAATGAAGAAACCATCAAGTTCATCAAAACCAACTTCTATGTTGATGACGGACTAGCAAGTGTTGACACTGAAGATCAGGCAATACAGCTGGTTAATGAAGCACGCAAACTCTGCAGCATGGGCAAACTTCGGTTGCACAAGTTCATCTCAAACAGCACCAAAGTTCTAGCTTCGCTTCCGAAAGAAGAATGCGCTGCAGCTCCCAAAGAGCTAGATATGGCACTCGGTGAAGTACACATGGAAAGAGCACTTGGCGTACAATGGTGTGTGGCATCAGATCAATTTCAGTTCAGAGTAGTTGTTAAGGACAAACCACTCACCAGAAGAGGAGTATTGGCCACAGTCGCCTCTGTGTTCAATCCACTTGGGTTTGTGTCACCTTTCATTCTGCTGGGAAAGCAGATTTTGCAACAAATGTGTCGAGATAAACTCAGCCAGGATGATAACTTACCTGACAGACTTCGACCTCAGTGGGAGTATTGGTTGCGTGACCTGGGAAACCTTGCAGACGTAAAGGTTCACAGATGCTACATTCCTTCGACCTTCAAGGCACAGCACTACGAACTTCATCATTTTTCTGATGCAAGTGCATCTGGATATGGAATGTGCACTTACCTCAGAGCAGTAAGCACAACTGGTGAAGTCCACTGCTCATTGGTGATGGGAAGATCAAGAGTTCCACCAACCAAAGTCACAACTATACCTCGGCTTGAGTTGTCGGCGGCCGTTGTTGCTGTGCGCACTGGTGACATGCTGAAAAAGGAATTGGAAATGGAAATTTCAGAAGAAAGGTATTGGACTGACTCGAAGGTGGTACTCGGATATGTCAGCAATGAAGCCAGAAGATTTCATGTGTTTGTTGCAAACCGAGTGGAACGCATCAAACAAAGCACAGATTCAACCCAATGGAGGTATGTAACTTCCGAAGATAATCCGGCAGACCACGCCTCAAGAGGTCTCACAGCAGAACAACTTGTAGCATCAAACTGGTTCAAAGGCCCAGACCTCCTTTGGCAGAAGATCATACCCAGTGGGGAAATTAAGGTGGGAGAGTTATCAACCAGTGACCCGGAGGTTAAGAAGGTTCAAGTCCACAAGATACAAGGGGAGGAACAAAGGTCACTGTTAGATCGCTTACACAAGTTTTCCGACTGGTCGAGGATGATTAAGGCAGTTGCTAGACTCAAGCGCTATGTGAAAGAAGCAAAGGATCACAAGAGTAGATCACACGACATCAGTAGTGTAACAAGAGAGAAAGGAAGCAGAGTTAACAATCATAAAGATGGTTCAAGAAACAGCCTTTGCTCAAACTTCGAGCTAACAGATTCTGGATTCTTGGATGCAGCAAGATCGTGTCATCTTACATCTATAAATGTGTAAAATGCAGAAGGTTCAGAAGGCGCACAGAGCAGCAGAAGATGGCAGACCTCCCAGAGGATCGGATGGAGACCACACCGCCATTCACCTACTGTGGGATGGACTGCTTTGGTCCTTTTTATGTCAAAGAAGGCCGCAAGGAGCTAAAGCGTTATGGCTTGCTAATCACTTGCATGTGCTCCAGAGCAGTGCATCTTGAAATGCTTGACGATCTCTCTACAGATTCCCTCATCAACTCATTACGTGCATTCATGGCCATCAGAGGTACAGTTCGTCAGATAAGATGTGATCAAGGCACGAATTTTGTCGGCACTAGAAATGAGTTTATTGGAGCATTTAAGGAAATGGATCAAGCCAAGCTAGGGAAACTGGACTGTGAGTTTCTCATGTACACCCCAGCATCTAGTCATATGGGTTGTGTCTGGGAAAGACAAATTCGCACCATAAGAAGTGTTCTCATGTCCATTCTGGAACAATCAGCCAAACAACTCGACAGCTCCTCTCTGAGGACATTCCTGTATGAAGTCATGGCAGTGATTAATAGCAGACCATTGACTACTGACCAACTATGTGATCCATCAAACCCAGAACCTTTAACACCGAATCACATACTAACCATGAAGTCCACAATCATCTCTCCACCTCCAGGAAGGTTTGTGAAAGAAGATCTTTATCTCCGTAAGAGGTGGCGTCATGTTCAACTACTTGCCAACACTTTCTGGACAAGGTGGAAAAAGGAGTATTTGTTAAATCTTCAAGGAAGACAGAAGTGGACCAAAGAGCACAGAAATGCTAAGATCAATGATGTTGTCCTCCTGAAGGATGAGATAACTCCACGCAACCAGTGGAAGTTGGCAAGGATCATTGAAGTGTATCCTGGAAAGGATGGAAAAGTGAGGAAGGTGAAATTGCTGCTGAGTGATCCAACCCTGGATAGAGCAGGAAAACGTAACTCCAAACCTGTGCACCTGGAAAGACCCATTCAGAAGACAGTCATTCTGATGGAAGCGGAAGACGATTCTCCACCGCACTCTGCTTAAAGGATAATTCACGATAGTTCATTCAAAAGCCGTTCATTAGTTCATAGGCAATACTTTATTCTTTTTAATCACAAGTGATTGGTGGGAGTGTAACGGTCTTTTGCATTTGATGTTTGTTGCATTTGATATTTGTTAAGCTGTATGTCTGGATTTTGTTCCTTTGCACCCTCTGGTGGTGAACTGTGTAGGGTACAGTTTTGCTGTTTGGGTCTCCACCCAGCCACTTTTCTTTTGCTAGCACACATGGTGTCTGCATGCTGCAACTCACAGTTAGCTCCACACATGGAGAAAATATTGTTTAAAGAGTGAAAATAATTGACGAAGAAGATGGAAGATAAGGCAATAAGGCCATAAAGCTCTATTTAGCACCTCCTGGATGTCAGCTCACGAGGTTTGTGTATTTTAAATGGTTTATTTTCTGTAATTAAGGATTTTTTTGATTGATTGACACTACGTACAAGAGCGCATTTTGATGTGATGTTTTTGTTTTATTGTTTTGTCCGTGAGCAGTTCTCACGGGTTGCCAAGACCAGAATAAACCCTGTTTTATAACTACATCGTGCGTACGTCAATCCTTGAGGATTGACAATATGGCTCCCATCAACACTGTGCAAAACGAGGGATTTAGGAAAACGATCAACACCCTAGACAAACGCTACACAGTGCCGTCCCGCAACTATTTTTCTATTGTTGCACTACCTGCTCTGTACACGCAGCGTCGAGCAACGGTGGAGACGGAATTTCAAGCAAGACAACATTTTGCTGCAACAACAAAACGTGAGACATTTGTTGTTTTTATGTTTATTTGTTGTTATGAGAGAATCATGATCTCAATTCTAAGCCAAAAAATCGTGATTCTCATTTTATGCAAAATCGTGCAGCCCTAACATTAACACAAAACTATTGTTTCACCAGAGAAACACACATGAAGAGAGAGAGAGAGACAATAACAGCTACCAAACAGTCGTCATAATTCGTCACACAATGAGAAAAGGACAAATCAACAAGTAACAATGACTAATTAATATTAAAATCTGTAACATAATGTATTGTTTGGAGTTTAGTCTGATTGGTTCAGGATGAGCTGCCATTATCCAATCACACGTCTGCTTACCTGCATCTTTTCTCTTTTTTCTAACCTGAACACCTGATGGCTTTGAACTTTTGTTGTCCATCTTCCATTGGTTTGAATTTTGCGCTCCAGTACAAACACAAATCCCCCAACCCGAGGATCAGCACAATTAACCTAACAGCAGGAACGTACAGAGGGGGGGGGGGGGGGGGGGGGCTACAGGGGCTTGAGCACCCGCCCCTTTCCTGATGGTGCCCAAGGTGCCCTTTTGTTGAGGCAACTTTTTTTTTTTAATTATTATTATTATTTTTTAATGTGTGTGTGTGTGTGTGTGTGTGTGTGTGTGTGTGTGTGTGTGTGTGTGTGTGTGTGTGTGCGCAGAGTGATATATGAAATGATGGGATGGAAGAAGAGAAGCAAAGAGTGATTCACAGGCAGAGCCTAAATTATTTCTCACAGTTTTTTGTTGCCTTATGGTTCCAAGCGCTGTCACCAATCTTTGCATTTTGTTATTATCTCATGACACTTGTTTAATCAGCTACCATCTCTCCTGTGGACTTTTTAATGTCTACAGTCTCAGACCAACACAGCCCTGCCCTCATAGCTGGACTGGCCATCGGGCATACCGGGCACTTGCCCGGTGGGCCGCTGGCGATTTTTTGTTTTTATGGGCCGACCGTTTTTTTTTTTTTGTTTTGTTTTTTTTTTGGGAAGGGTATAAACAATGAAAGGTGTTGGATTGGCCAATTGGTCATGATCGACTCTGGGCTGGACCAATTACAGCCGAGGAGGTCGGATGCACCCTCCCCCATGTTTAGCAATCTTATAGACGAACTAAAGAAAATGGAGAACAAAAAAAGGAAAGGAGGTGCCGAAAAAATTAGGGCCAAAAAGAAACAAGCCCTTCAGGCAGACGCTGCCAAATGTGTGAAAATTACTGAATTGTTTGGTGGTAGCTATGGCATAGCTTCCATAGATTTAGCAAGATCAGCAAGTGGTGGAGGCCAGCAGGTGGATGAAGGAAAGGGGAGGCAGGAGGAGGAGAGACCCGAGGCGGCCGCCGGTCATAGTGGCAGAGGAACTGAACTTCAGGTAAGAAGTTATGACCTGCTGTCTATCTGTGTCAGATATAAACTAATTTTAGTTGTAGTTTGTTTTCGTTGTGGTGACTTTATACAGTCGCTTAGAATAACTCGTACAGCGTAACTAGCATGACGGAGTTTATATACTGCTGGGCGGGTGCTATGAAGTTACTGATAGTAAATTTTATTTTATGCTTAAGGTTAGTTTCTCAAACTTCTCAAAGTCTTAACAAATTGTGCCAATCCATGTTGCACCAGCTGATTTATCATCAAAAGTGGAGAAGTCTGTGACAGAGGAGACAGAAGAGCAGCAGAGAGAGATGGAGCAAGAGAGAGAGATGGAAGAGCAAGAGAGAGAGATGGAAGAGCAAGAGAGAGAGATGGAAGAGCAAGAGAGAGAGAGAGATGGAAGAGCAAGAGAGAGAGATGGAAGGGCAAGAGAGAGAGATGGAGCAAGAGAGAGAGATGGAAGGGCAAGAGAGAGAGATGGAAGAGCAGGAGAGAGAGAGATGGAAGAGCAGGAGAGAGAGAGATGGAAGAGCAAGAGAGAGAGAGAGATGGAAGAGCAAGAGAGAGAGAGAGATGGAAGAGCAAGAGAGAGAGAGAGATGGAAGGGCAAGAGAGAGAGATGGAAGGGCAAGAGAGAGAGATGGAAGGGCAAGAGAGAGAGATGGAAGAGCAAGAGAGAGAGATGGAAGGGCAAGAGAGAGAGATGGAAGAGCAGGAGAGAGAGAGATGGAAGAGCAGGAGAGAGAGATGGAAGAGCAAGAGAGAGAGATGGAAGAGCAGGAGAGAGAGATGGAAGAGCAAGAGAGAGAGATGGAAGGGCAAGAGAGAGAGATGGAAGAGCAGGAGAGAGAGATGGAAGAGCAAGAGAGAGAGATGGAAGAGCAGGAGAGAGAGAGATGGAAGAGCAAGAGAGAGAGATGGAAGAGCAAGAGAGAGAGATGGAAGAGCAGGAGAGAGAGAGATGGAAGAGCAAGAGAGAGAGATGGAAGAGCAAGAGAGAGAGATGGAAGAGCAGGAGAGAGAGATGGAAGAGCAAGAGAGAGAGATGGAAGAGCAGGAGAGAGAGAGATGGAAGAGCAAGAGAGAGAGAGAGATGGAAGAGCAGGAGAGAGAGAGATGGAAGAGCAGGAGAGAGAGATGGAAGAGCAAGAGAGAGAGAGATGGAGCAAGAGAGAGATGGAAGAGCAAGAGAGAGAGATGGAAGAGCAAGAGAGAGAGATGGAAGAGCAAGAGAGAGAGAGATGGAGCAAGAGAGAGAGATGGAAGAGCAAGAGAGAGAGAGATGGAAGAGCAAGAGAGAGAGAGAGATGGAAGAGCAGGAGAGAGAGAGATGGAAGAGCAGGAGAGAGAGATGGAAGAGCAAGAGAGAGAGAGATGGAAGAGCAAGAGAGAGAGAGAGATGGAAGAGCAGGAGAGAGAGAGATGGAAGAGCAGGAGAGAGAGATGGAAGAGCAAGAGAGAGAGATGGAAGAGCAAGAGAGAGAGATGGAAGAGCAAGAGAGAGAGAGAGATGGAAGAGCAAGAGAGAGAGATGGAAGGGCAAGAGAGAGAGATGGAAGGGCAAGAGAGAGAGATGGAAGAGCAAGAGAGAGAGATGGAAGAGCAAGAGAGAGAGATGGAAGAGCAGGAGAGAGAGATGGAAGAGCAGGAGAGAGAGATGGAAGAGCAGGAGAGAGAGATGGAAGAGCAAGAGAGAGAGATGGAAGAGCAAGAGAGAGAGATGGAAGAGCAGGAGAGAGAGATGGAAGAGCAAGAGAGAGAGATGGAAGAGCAGGAGAGAGAGAAGAGCAAGAGAGAGAGATGGAAGAGCAAGAGAGAGAGATGGAAGAGCAAGAGAGAGAGATGGAGCAAGAGAGAGAGAGATGGAGCAAGAGAGAGATGGAAGAGCAGGAGAGTGAGAGCCAGGGCATCGATGACTTTGCTCGCCCTGAACCTGCCATATTACAGGCCTTCTTAGATTACCACCCACAGCAGAACAGTAGCAGTGCAGTTGTGATGAGGGTGTTCAGCTGTAAAGATGGCACCAACAGGAAGTGGCTTACTTATTGCAAAGAACGCCATTTATTGTTCTGCTTTGTGTGTCTGGCATTTGCAAGGCTGACTGACACCAGCACATTTATAACAGGCATGAGTGACTGGCGACATATACATCTGCGCACAGAGGAGCATGAAAAGAGCACTACACACCAGACCTGTGCTGAAGCTTTTTTCTTAAGGTGCTCAAAAGGCAACATCAGGAGCTTGTTTGCTGGCAGTCAGTTGTCAGCTCACAGAGCACAAGTGAAAAAGAGACGGCAAGTTTTAGAGCGTATAGTGGATGTGATCAAAGTACTTGGGAAGAGGGGACTCAGCTATAGGCATGTGGAGAATGAGGCTGCATACACTTTAGGTGATAACACCATCGATCATGGTAACTTTCTGGAACTGATTGTGTTATTAGGCAAGTATGATATGTGCCTTGGAGAACATTTGAATGACTGCATTGAAAAAAGCAAGAAGTTGCATCAGACCAGTGGATCAAGAGGTAGAGGATCTCTCATCACCCTACTCTCCAAAACAACTGTCAACTCAGTGATTGATGCACTTGGCCATCTCCTTCAAGAGAGCATCGCCAGTGATGTCCAGAAAGCTGGGATGTTTTCTGTTCAGCTAGACACAACCCAAGACATCACAGGTTATGATCAGTGTTCAGTAATCATCAGGTATGTTACTGAGTCTGTGCAGGAGAGGCTTGTCTCCATAGTGAGGTGCGAAGCATCCACGGGGCAGTACTTTGTAAACTTGCTTTCCGGAGTTTTAGAGCATCTGAATCTAGACAAGGTCATGTGCATTGGGAATGCAACAGATGGTGCTTCAAATATGCAGGGCCAGTACAAAGGCTTTTCAGCACTTATGACTGCCCAGTCTCCAACTCATGTGCATGTGTGGTGCTATGCACACATACTTAATCTTGTGATTGCTGACACAACACAAAGTGTCATTGAAAGTGGATCACTCTTTAATTTACTTAATGACATAGCTGTGTTCATCAAGGAGTCCCATCACAGGGTTAATCTGTGGGAGAAACAAACCGAAAACACAAGACACAGACGCCTCAGTCCAATAGGTGAGACACGGTGGTGGGCCAAGCACGATGCCCTCCAGAAAATCTTTGGACATTTTGGAAAACCAGATGATGGCCTCTTCGTTGATGTAGTGCTGACGATGGAAGCCATTGAAAAGAGGGAAAAAGAAAAGCCAGCTGTTTGTGTCAAAGCACGAGGCTTTAAAGAGTGTCTCTTGAAGCATGAAACTGTGTTAACAGCACAGATATTTCTTAGAGTGTTTGAGCAACAACTCCTCTGTCAAAGTACCTCCAGTCAAAGGGGATGGACATTCTCTCTGCCCATCATATGGTGACTGCCACACAAGATGGCCTCAAAAGTATTGCCAGGGACTTTCCAACTGTGAAGACAGCTGCAGACACATTTGTGAAACAGACAAATCAAAAACTAGAGGAGAGGGAGAACAACACAGACATGGAAGTGGAGGCTGAACTACCTAAAAAGAGAGCCAAAAGGAGAAAAGGCATGGCCGGAGAGATGCCTGAAGATGAGTTGCAAATCAATGCTGAGAAATCATATGAGGTGAAAGTGCACAACATCATCCTGGACACAGTTATTGAAGCAATCCACAGACGATTTGTCATACATGGCCCTCTTCTTGCCGATTTGGCATGGTTGGACCCCAGGAAGTTTAGCCAGGTCAGAACAGTTTCTCTTCCAAGTAATGCATTTCAGAACCTCAGCGCCTGTCTACTTAAATTTGACAGCAGGGCTACAGTTAATAACCTTCAGTCAGAACTGAAACGTTTTGCTGAACAGTGGGAAAGGCTTAAGACATCACATGTAGATGAGTACACGACCAGAACAGCAAAGGACAGATCTGAAGAATGGGACGAAGAAATTGAAATTGTGACCGAAAGCTGTGGTTCTTGCAAAAATTGCCCACTGTGCTGCTATCAAATACTCAGGCGGTTCAACATGCTGTCTGATGCCTATCGTCTCCTTGGGCTGGCATACAAGTACCTGCTGACCCTCTCCCTCACTCAGGTTGCCTGTGAAAGAACGTTCTCTACACTCAAGTTCATTAAAAGCAGACTCCGAAGCAGCCTGTCTGCAAACAAGCTGGAGATGTTTATGCTGATGGCCACTGAAAAGGACATTCTCATGTCATTGGACTCTGACATGGTCATTGACAGGGTAGCTGAGAAGAGTGACCTGCTGAGAAAGCTCCTTTTGTAACCTGGTGAGGTGAAATAAAAATGAGCAAAACATTCCTAATTATCTATTGTTAATATTAAATTCAGCTTTATTGTTATTGCCTAAACGAATACGTTTAGTATCTACCTTCACTTCAAACAAGTCAAGTGATTGGTAAATGCTTAGAATTTGTCCATCTTAATAGACAGAATAAATATGAGATTGGAGTATTAGGCATTTATAAACATATATTCTTACAGTCTTAATCTGTCATTGTTTCATTTCAGATGCTGTCAGTCATTTTAGGAGGACTGAAGTGTGTTCATTTTAAGTAAGTACTATATGGAATATGATTCAACCATTTTTCTAGAGTAAGCATACCAGTACTGTCATCGTCTGAAAAAATCTATTAAGTACAATTCTTTCTCAACCTTCAATGTCTGTCCTTTCACTTCATAAAGGTTTCCATGTCTTAAGATATGTTCAGTGTTGCTGCTGTGGAAGTGTTGTAGGTGACCTTTTATTGATGAGTGAATAGTCTTTGGTGATACAATTCAATCATAATCTGTCCTTTATAGATTTTAATATTCATCTAATCTTTATTCCTTTCTGTCCTGTTTGTCAGGGTCTGATCATACATTGTTTGTTTAAGAGGTTCGAGACCATTCAACTTTTTAAGTTCATCAACGTAAGTACTAGTGTATATGATTTCTCTAATTCCTTTCTGGAATAAAGATGCCAGTACTGTGATCATCTGAGCAAGTCCATCAATTGCCATTCACAGTTCTTTGTCCTTTCACTTGTGTCCTGTTTTTCAGGGTCCCATATAATTTCTTCAGAAGTAAGTACTGTATATGATGCCAGTATTTTCCCATATTTTCTAGATACTGTATTAGTACTGTGTGTAAAATGCCATCAAAAACTCAATTAAGTGTTATTCTTATTCTTCTTTCTCACCTTTCTTTCTCTGTCTCCTTTCATATTTAAAGGTTGCTGTGTTAGCAAAATATATTGTGCTACCATGCTGTTTTCTATTGTTTTGGTAAATAAATACTTTATGAAAATATCCCTAAATCTGTCATTTATTAATTTTAATATTAATTAATGATCATGTCTCACCTCTAGTGTTCTTGGTCTTAATTTCAGGTTTCTACCATGTGTTGTAGATAGTTCAGGAGGTTAACTCTACCAAGCAGTCTTTTTGTTTCCGCTATGTACTGTTTAAAATCCCGAATAGGGAGAATGGTGTAGGTTTAACTTTATTAGATTGATACATATATCCCAACAAGGCAGTGTACATCAAAGCAGTTGTTTTCATGCAAAGGCTTTATGGTTTTTCCTATAGCGATTGACAGACCACGTGACTTTGCGCATTGCATGCCGGGAACTCCTGGCAAAACAATCCAAGTACCGCATCAAATACAAGCATTTGCAATTGCAGCACTGCAAAACGTTCATTCTCCGGTTCCAATACCTTCTTGTTTTATCTTTGCCGCACAAAAAAGGAATGTACAAAACGACGGAGAACAATGCCGGTCCGTACAAAGACAGACTCGACGAAAAGACAAAGAAAAGATACGAGGAAAAATCAAAGGAGTGAAAGGGTCAGACCCTTACGAGCACACAGAGGGACAAAAGACGTTAGCGTGCTGCCCAACTTTCACCACGCTCAGATTTATAATTATACGGTTCTTGGAGTGAGTGCATACACTCATGAAGTTTAGTAACTTCAGGTCACTGCAACAAGCCCAGGTACAGTTTACCGACGGATGGGTGCAGGACCTTGAAATGCACCGAAAGACCATCGTACGAACAAAGGTAAGTTTACCTTTGTTCGTCTCACAAATCGTCGTCATAAATACACATTCGTTAACCGTGTATTAATATAACCTTTGAGCTCAACGGTAATTAATTAGTAGTGGAAAAATAATTGTAATATTTGAGCCATTTCTGCTGTCCAACTACTTCTTACAAAATACATTGTTAATGTTAATTAGATTTTTTTTTACGGCATAAATAAAGGTTATATAAAAGTCACTGCCAAAGACTGATTGCGGCTTCTACCTTGTTACACTAATGTTGTTTGTAGCTCAGTATGACTTTATGTCATCCATGAGGGATGCATTTGACATATGTTTCACATATTATAGCCCAACAAGTTATTTATAGCAATTTAAATACGAGCAATCAGTTTCTTTGCAAATACCGGAAATCAGTTTTTGGCAGACAATCACTTTTTGGCACAACACCGGCTATTGCAGTTAATAATACAGCAGCTTCTTGTCATTTTTTGTGTTTCTTTTTATCGCTGTGTGACTGAGTTCAATTGAAAGCCTGTATGCGCTAGTACCGCTTGCCAAAAGTTCCCAGAATCCTTTGCGGTTTTATCCATGAATGACGTCACATTTTTGGTGGGCCGGTCTCCAGTCAAAATGCCCGGGCCGATTTTTTGTCCCAGTCCAGCCCTGCCTGCCCTCCAGCACTATCCACAGCAACCCCTCAACAGCAACATTGTACCCATCAGGTAAAGCATCGGCTACGTTTGCTTTGCCTTGTTGCTCATATTAGATTCTTGATGAAAGTGTGTTGTTGTTATTCAGCCTGGTTCAATGTGCCCCTTTTTAACTTTGAGCACCCGCCCCTTTAAACCTCTCTGCACGGCCCTGCCTAACAGACCTACACCTTAGTTCACAGATTCACTTTGTCTAAGGTTGATTTCTGGGATTTCACACAACCCAGGATTCAGATCGTGAATCCATGATGGGCTTGGATTTACATCATTATAAATGAAATGTGCTCTACTTGGAAGCAGCCGGCCCCGCCCCTTTTGACGGGTTGTGTGAGACTTTAAATCATCAAACTGTAAATTATAAATTTAAATTGTTATTGATCCTTTACCCCGAGTCCTAAAGTGTAGATTTATTTTCTTACTCTTCTTATATTTATTGTTTGTTTACTTGCACCGCTGTAACTGCAGCCTCGTCGTCTCGTCTCTCTATATGCTGGACTGTCTGTAGCGGAGATGACAATAAAGTTTACTTTGACTTCAGCAGCGCGCAGGCGCACCGAGGGCTCTCGCGCTCACTTTATAGAATTTAGAAAAAACATGGGTGCAGATTATAAGTCTGTATCATAATATCTGTTGTGTTGTTTTTATTTTGTTTTGCGAGTTGGTTATTAGATGCCGCTCCAGCCAGCCAGAGACTCCCCGCCGCCCCGCCCTCTCCTCCCTGTGCCGCCAGCAGCAGGCGCACCTCGCAAACGGAGGGCGCCCTTACTCCCAGCAAATGGCTGATAGAAAACCGATCGGTGCCTACGAATTTCCCAATATGCGCTGGCATGACGTCGGGGAAGCATGGGTACGACCGATTATTTCATTTTTTTCTTGCCCGTGATGCCCCCCCCCACCACGATGCATTCTATTGGTTTGCACACTTACACACACCCAGCTGTGGTTTCCTGTTTTGCTGGACTCTGGAGAGCCCCGCCTTTAACGCTCTTCTCTCACAGAGAGCAACAGAAAACTTGGAAAAACTCCAGATTGACTGAACTCAGTTCAAAGTTACCTTGACACCTTTAGATGTGAGACGTAGTGATGGTCCGCTTGAAGCTGACGCTCCGGTGCGTGTGTCAGAAAGATCAACGCGCTGCTTCAGAAGCACCGTGTCGAGGCTTGATTCGTTTGGCCAGAGTCACGTGATCAGTGACGTCTGAAGCTTCGTTTAGAACGTACCTTTTTTTAAATCGAACTTTATTGAAACACAATGAGTATACAACATACAAACAGATGAAGTTTACAAAAGAACAGAACATGAACATACAGAACCAGGAGTAAAAAAAATGATGATATGAGTAGGCGAAAAAAATCAACATATAAATATTGTTCTGAGAGGCTTTTTGTTGGTTGAGTCTGAAATTGATTGTATGTACAATTCATATCCTTATAAAAAGGCAGAAATATGGTGTTTTATTAATAAACTTACATTTATGGATATAAAATAGCTAAAAGTATTAACAAATTTTTTATAAAAAAACATTTATCATTCTTCCTGGGGAACTTAAAGAAAAAGAATAAAACATTTTCCCATCGTAAAGAAAACTCCCTTAAAATATGGACAATAACAAAACTGCTAAATTCTTCCAGAATCTCTGTGTAGAGGAACCAAAAGAGATGTGCCACAGTTTCTGGATGATCCCCACAGAAAGTTCAATTAGTATTTATGTCTCTTTTAAATGTTACCATATAGTGACTGGCTGGGTCACATTTATGAAGAATTTTATATGAGATTTCCTTCACCTTGTTCACAATTAGATATTTATGGGATCATCCAGACTGTCTTCCAGGTGATATCTGGAACATGTCGGTTCCAGTAAGATATTCTATATATGGGAGAGACATGATATCTTCTTGGAATAAACTACGTATTCTCTTATTGCTGTTACCAAGTTCCTGTGAAAAGCAGATTTTTCCCACTGCTGACTCAGCTGGATCAGGGAGAGTGACTGAGGCAGATATTGAGCTGTCAGTGTTTTTATATAACATTAAAGTCCCTGAGGGTATGGCAACAAGCACCATTGAGAATTCCCCAACACTGACGGGAAAATTATATAGTGTAAAGAATTCATTGTAAGTAAGTAGTGCTCCCTCGTTAAATTTTAAAACTTAGTAGCGGCCGCCATTGTTGGCAGCTGAAATTTGGCTGGGCCGCGCTATGAATTCTGGGATATGGTGGGCCACGAAGGACACACCCGACCCATCCTTCAAACTCGGGGGAATGAAGGACGCATTTGAAGGAGTCGAGGAATCGGGACAGCCTTCGTCGCCTGGCTGTGACGTCATCGGCCTTCAAATGCGGCCTCCGGAGGATGCAGCCGACGTTTTGGGACACAGCTTGTGTGTCTTTGTTGGTCATGTGACCTCCCAGGGACTACACATGGAAATGAGCAGTTTAGCTCAAATCTGGCAGGTTTCCATCGTCTGTTTTTGTCCTGATGTCCATGAACATGAACACTGTCCCTGTCAAACACGTCCAGATAATCTGATCCAGTGTTGTTCTTCTTCTGTGGTGTTTGTGATGGAGCAGCAGCTGCTGATCCTGATGTCCTCCACCAAGGGGGCAGCAAATTCAGCTGACTGTCATCATTTATTAAAAAGATGTAACAATGTGACATAATGCAATATAATAGTGTCAGTTACACATTGTGGGTTGCACTGTGGCCAGAATGGACATTACCTCCTGCCTAATGGAAGCTGTCAGCCATCCTGCAACCATGAATTAGATAAGCAGAAGTGAAGGGATTGTTAACAACAATTTAATAATAAAATGTAATGTGATAGTTGCACTTTATTAGCTCCCCACAATCGTATGAATAATAACCATGAATGCACTGCATGCTCATAGCAAGTTCTTTAGGTTTAAAGTGAGATCCTGCTTTAACCCTTTAAAACTGGTCAGAGTGGGCACACTCCGTTTTGCGCAACTATTTTTAAATCCCGGTAGCACTGTAACCACGTGAGCTAGCGCAATAATTTTTTTTGCATATGAAACCTGAGGAGTTGTATTTACATCTTATGCCATCAGCTTGTCCTAGGTTACAGTTTCCTTCCACATATGCTTAGGACTCATATTGCTCTGCTGGAAATAGTTTATTTTGATGCATATGCTGTTATTTTGCAAATTTGCAGTATAATATTTATTTTCGTTTTTCCTGCAGTATATAAAAATTGGTGTATTTCAAAAATAAAACTATGAAGGCACTCAAAATAAATTTCCTGAGGTGGGAAACTATTTTGTGCAACTTTTTTGTATTTACAGTTTTGAGGGATAAGCCTCTTAAATTTTTCTAACTAGAAATATATGTTAAAAAAACAAAAACGATTTTCAATTTTTTTGTAGTTTATTGCACTTTTTTGCAATTTATGTAATTACTATGCACTTAATACATACATATTATTAAAATTTAGGCTGTAATGGTTGTATTGATGTATAGCAACTTGAAATGCTCCCAAAAATGGCTCTACAGCATGTAAAAATATAATATAAGCTCTGGCGGACTTGGTTCTATGGTAGGTCTTAAAGGGTTAAATCAATATCAGTAGCTAATCCGATTGCTCAGTCTGACGTCAGGTGAAGTCATTTTAATGCATTTAAGAGCTGTGTTGAATTCAACATTACAAACTGAACATTAGAACTATCCTCTTCTCCAGGATTTTCCTGATTTAACATTTCAATATGACATTTCCAGCGCTTTGTTTTCTCTGCTCACAGACAAAACAGATACACGCATGTATATACAGCCCACGTCCAGCTCTGCATGCACTCCTGCTCCATTTCTATAGAGAATAAACAACGTAACACAATCATTCTCCATTGTTTTCAACTCAACCAGCTGCATTTAATGAAGGAGTTTGAATTTACTTTACAACAGCTGCTGTTGTTTCCTGTCTGCATTCATGTTCTTAACTGTACTCCACACATTCTGAACTGGTGTACCGTAATTGTCGGGCTATAAGCCGCTACTTTTTGCACAAGCTTTGAGCCCTGCGGCTTTTAGTCAGGTGCGGCTTTTCTATGGATTGTCCATGAGCGGATTTGTTTTGTTTGTTCCGCTGTTGTACGGCACTACGTTGCCTGGCGGAAGGATCGGGGTTCAAGAGTGGTATGTTGGTCACATGTCCATCCGTCAGGCAACGTAGTGCAGTACGAGGTAGCGCGAAAAACAAACTTCAAAGTAGCGCTACCCGTTCAGCTGGAGGCCTGGATGATGAGCGGCGATAAACTTGCAAAAAGCAAGTTATGCCCAACTCCACCATTGGATTCTGACAGCGTGGAAAAGTGTGAAAACATCCACGATCACCAACAGATTTCGAAGGGCTGAATGCTGCATGATGGAGAGGAGGACACCGCCACGGCCCTTCTGAGGGTGTTCGACTCTGACACTGACAACGAGGATTTCTTTGGTTTTGAAAGTGACAACGAAAGAAAGAAGCTGAGAGTGGATGACGAAGCCACCCTGAGCCTGTTTGTTTCCGACACTGGAGAAGAGGACTTTGGTGGTTTTAGTGCGCAGGAAGATGGTGAATGACTGACTTTTCTTCTTGTTAAAGTCGTGTCACTGCACCTGAGCCTAAAAGGTAGTCCGAATCAATTGTTCTGGTGTGCTGTAGGTTACTGTTATGTACTACATTTGTTACTCATTTATGAAGCACAGTACATGTTTTGTACTTGTAATTACCGGTACTTGTACATATACCTAAAAAGTTATGCAAATATGTACCCATAACTTGTTTTTCAAAATATTGATAAAAGGGGTGTGTCTCCAAACAGCCATCTCTTTCCTGACAATTCGCTTTGTGCATATTCTCTTACATATGATAAGTCAACATTGAAACACCTGCGGCTTTTAGTCAGGTGCGGCTAATGTATGTACAAAACAGGATTTTCCCCTGATTTTAGCTTGTGCGGCTAATATTCAGGTGCGCTCTGTAGTCCGGGAAATACGGTAGTTCTTCCTAAAGTACTGCAGTATTCCTGCCAGTACATCCTTTTAGTTTTCCTAACTGTTTCCTCTGATGCTCGTTGCTATTCTTTCCTCAATGCAAATTCATGCTAAGCTCCTTCATATCCATCCCTGTTTCTAAACCTGTAATAATTGCTTTAATGTGTCTTTGGCCTAATTATGAGTCTGTCCATATGTTTGTAGTTCCCCACTTGCTTTGGTTTCTTAGCTCTGATTCTCTCAAATTTATCCTTGAAATCATTTACTGGCATCTCTCCCTCTCACTCCCACTATCCCCAGAACACCAGAGTATTCATCTCCTGGTTTATCCTATGGCCTCTTTGCATTTTCTCCAATCATCCCTGTTTCTAGAGTCTCACCCCATCTGCAGGCAGTCCAAGAGAAACTGCCTCTGCCATTTTCTTCTTCTTAATCTTTGATTTTTCTCTTCACTTTCTCCATTGGGTCTTCTTAGACGCACTTTCCAGAAAGCAGCAACATTTTTTGTGCCCCATTTTTCAAATTGTGCATCTTACTTCAGCTTAATGTGTTTCCTGTTTTGTTTTTACACAGGTCATGTAAAAGAAATCCTACCAGAGACTCGACAAAGCTGAACTGAAAGACAGCACGGGCAATAAATCAGAGCAGCACAGAACTTAAGCTCATGGTCCATAGAAGCTGGGCTCTACAGGTGTACCAGGACAAGCTTAGTGTAAGTCCCTCGAAAAAGTTTCACTTGTGCTGTTTCGGTGTAAATTACTGGTTTGTTTGAACAATTTCATCAGCTGAACCATAAATACTCCAAAACAATTTCTTTGTGACTCAGTGTGATTTTTCATTTTGTAATATTAGCATGTCAAACTCTACATTCTCTACACAGATGAGAAATGAAGTGTATTTAATAATAAAAGTTATCTCTCAGAGACAAAGTTAGTGTCTCATTCAGGTCTGTATCTGAGTAGCCTCAGACACATGCAGTGCTCATATTTTCTGTTTTGTGTGTCACTCAGACCTCTTCCTGACAGGGGCAGCAATTTCATTTAAAGTCCCATTCACTGATACAGGCTGCTGGAGCTCCAACCAGGAGGGTACACACATGATCCAGGGAAAAAAATTATATATGGTCTCTTAGATAAATATTAAGAGGTCCTGTGTTTTACTAAAAAATCAAAGTAGTAAAACACAGGACCTTTGGGTTAGATATAAGGTGATTTGACAAATCATGTCTGTTGTAAATGAGTAAGCCATTTATTGACCTGACTCAGGTTTTAAATCATCATCAGAAAAGACTGAATCCTGACCTGAGAATTGTACACTTTGGACTCTCCACTGCAGAAAATAGAAGCTTCAGTCCTGAATCCTGCAGGTTGTTGTTACCCAGATCCAGCTCTGTCAGACGGGAGGACTGGGAGCTCAGGACTGAGGACAGAGCTTCACAGCTTCTGTCTGACAGGTTACAGCCACTCAGTCTGAAGAAAGGATGACAAGAAGACATGAAACACTTGTGTTAAAGTATATTCATGGTGCCATGAGGAGCTACTACATTTACAATATTTCAACACTGTTTCAGGACATGCTGGAATCCTTATTGCCTCATGTTACAAAAGACAAATGTGGCAGTTTACTGTGACTTGCATGGATTCATTAAAAAAACAAAACATAAACACTGTTAATTTTTTCCAAATGAAATTGATTAAATGATGTTAATTGATGAAAAAAAAAATCGATATCGCTTGATCTGACCTCAGCGTTTCCAGTTTGCAGTATTGACTCTTCATCCCAGCAGACAGAAGCTTCACTCCTGAATCCTGCAGGTTGTTGTTACCCAGGTCCAGCTCTGTCAGATGGGAGGACTGGGAGCTCAGGACTGAGGACAGAGCTTCACAGCTTCTGTCTGACAGGTTACAGCCACTCAGTCTGAAATCAAGGTGGAAGGGAGACAAGATCAACCAAACAAATCAGAGCTTTATTGCTTTTTTATTGTTTTTAAGCAGAAATCAGTGAGGTGCTGGTAGATTCTGTTCTTTTGGTTTATTACCCAACAACACACACATACACTAATATTTGTGACTTTTGTAATAGTAGCATTTACAATGCAAAGCAACAGCGATCACAGATTGAAGGGGCCTGAATAAAACTACAATGCAGTGATTTTTAAGATGACCTGTTCTTCCAATTTCCAACAACAGATTTCTCCAACCTTACAGTTAAAAATAATTCTTTATCTCATACTGAATCTTGGTGCACCTCCCCCCAGTTTATTAAAATGGAGTGGTACTGAAGTTGCTGTAAGTGATGTGTGATGCCACTGATTTCCTTTCTGATCCAATACAAAGTAAAATTCAGGTTGGTATCTGCGATACTGATGAAAACTATTCCTTCAGAATCAATACAAGACATCATAAGAAAATATGATGTTTTGTATAACATAAAAAGCCTGAATTTTAAAATATTCAGTTAATAATCAAAAACAGATGTGACTGAAAATAATAAAACTGAGAAACATTTCATGGCCATTGCTACGGGCCATTCGATCCTTTTACAACCATTGCAAGAGCTTGGTTGGCATAGCCGGCAATACGTTGGATAGTAATAAGTCCGGTGGGTGATGGGCTCCACCAGGGCTGCCCTTTGTCACTGATTCTGTTCATAAATTTTATGTTTAAAGGCTGTATCAAAAGTTCATTCAAGTTACAATATTGTGGTCAAAAGTTCTCCTTTTTTCTTTTATACTATACAACTACGCTGTCTCATGGTTTTAGGACATGGATCTGTCATGGAAGAAATCTATGACCACTTTTAATCAACATTTTAAAAATAAACATGATCACAGATTTACTTACAGAGCTTTGTTGGAGGCTTTGACCACTGGCAGCAGCCTCAGAAGAGCCTCCTCTGAAGCAGAGTATTTCTTCAGGTCAAACACATCCAGATCTTCTTCTGATGACAGTAAGATGAAGACCAGAGCTGACCACTGAGCAGGAGACAGTTCATCTGTGGAGAGACTTCCTGATCTCAGGGACTGTTGGATCTCCTCCACTAGAGAACGATCATCCAGTTCATTCAGACAGTGGATCAGATTGATGCTTTTCTCTGCAGACAGATTCTTACTGAGCTTCTTCTTGATGTACTGGACTGTTTCCTGATTGGTCTGTGAGCTACTTCCTGTCTGTGTCAGCAGACCTCGTAGGAGAGTCTGATTGGTCTGCAGGGAAAGACCCAGGAGGAAGCGGAGGAACAAGTCCAGGTGTCCATTTGGACTCTGTAAGGCCTTGTTCACAGCACTCTGGTAGAAGTGTTTCTTTGCAGATTCTCCTGTTTCAGACTTCTTGGATGTTGTTTGTTGTTGTTCCAGCAGATTGAGTCCAGAGTTGATGAAGGTCAGATGGACATGAAGAGCAGCCAGAAACTCCTGAACACTCAGATGGATGAAGCAGAACACCTTGTCCTGGAACAGTCCTCTCTCCTCTTCAAAGATCTGTGTGAACACTCCTGAGTACACTGAGGCTGCTCTGATATCGATGCCACACTCTGTCAGGTCTGATTCATAGAAGATCAGGTTTCCTTTCTGCAGCTGATCAAAAGCCAGTTTTCCCAGAGACTCCATCATCTTCCTGCTCTCTGGACTCCAGTGTGGATCTGTCTCAGCTCCTCCATCATACTTGACCTTCTTCACTTTGGCCTGAACCACCAGGAAGTGGATGTACATCTCAGTCAGGGTCGTTGGCAGCTGTCCTCCCTCTCTGGTTTCCAGCACATCCTCCAGAATTGTAGCAGTGATCCAGCAGAAGACTGGGATGTGACACATGATGTGGAGGCTTCGTGATGTCTTGATGTGGGAGATGATCCTGCTGGCCTGCTCCTCATCTCTGAATCTCTTCCTGAAGTACTCCTCCTTCTGTGGGTCAGTGAACCCTCTGACCTCTGTCACCATGCCAACACAGTCAGGAGGGATCTGATTGGCTGCTGCAGGTCGTGTGGTTATCCAGAGGCGAGCAGAGGGAAGCAGTTTCCCCCTGATGAGGTTTATCAGCAGCACATCCACTGAGGTGGACTTTCTAGGGTCAGTTAGGACTGTAGTTTTGTGGAAGTCCAGAGGAAGTCGACACTCATCCAGACCATCAAAGATGAACACAACCTGGAAGTCTTCAAAGCTGCAGATTTCTGCTTCTTTGGTTTCAGTAAAGAAGTGATGAACAAGTCCCACCAAGCTGAACTTTTCCTCTTTCAGCACATTCAGCTCTCTGAAAGTGAATGGAAATATGAACTGGATGTCCTGGTTGGCTTTGTCTTCAGCCCAGTCCAGGCTGTATTTCTGTGTTAAGACTGTTTTCCCAATGCCAGCCACTCCCTTTGTCAGCACTGTTCTGATTGGTTCATCTCTTCCAGGTGAGTCTTTAAAGATGTCTTCTTGTCTGATTGTTGTTTCAGGTCTGTCTGGTTTCCTGGATGCTGTTTCAATCTGTCTGACCTCATGTTCATCATTGACCTCTGCAGTCCCTCCCTCTGTGATGTAGAGCTCTGTGTAGATCTGATTCAGGAGGGTTGGGTTTCCTGCTTTAGCGATGCCCTCAAACACACACTGGAACTTCTTCTTCAGGGTGGATTTAAGGTTACGATGACAAACAGCAGCTTGAAGTTCTGAATGAGAAGAAAAATAAACACTCAATTCCAAAAAGAACTAATCTTTAAAACATGTTGCTCCATCTTCCATCTCTGGAAAATGTTCATTTATCCAGCAGCTTAAATCTTTAGATAAATCCTCTTACTGCTCTGCAGACGGTCAGCCAGCTCCTCCTGCTTCATTCTCCTCAGGAAGTCCACTGTGATCTTCACAAACGCCTCTCTGCTGCTGCTCCTCTGACTCTCTAAGCATTCTGGGTAATCTGGACTCAGAACCTTCTGGATCTTCTTCAGCTCGTTCTTCACAAAAGTGATGATGTTGTCCTCCAGCAGCTGGAACAGAATATTTATGAATGAGCCAATCAGACTGAAATCATGGAGCCAAACATCAGATCCATGTTGGACACACTGACGATCCACTGGTCTACAAAGAGCAGCATGGAGATGACTGTGAACAGAACAGATGTAACAGTAGTTGTTGTACATGTACAGACCATAAATATGGAGTCCAGCTGTGTTTGATGCTGCTGGGCAGACTGACCACTGGGAACCTCTGAGCTCTGCTGCTCCACTCTGTGGAGGAACCATGAAGGATTAGATCAACACAGGATAAAGATCCAGGAGTTTCTGCTCAAATAACTTCATCTGAATCAAGTCTGTCAAGTTTTAAACTCTCAGATTGTGACCATATCAGTAATTTTCAGTCTGTTTTCATGGACGTCCTTTCAGTGGTGATGTCAGGGATGATTTTGAAGAAGCTCATCAAACTGAACCATCAGCAGATCACTGCTCCAAAACCAGAACATGATCCGAGTCTCCCTCCACCACCAGAACACCAGCTTTACTAACGTGGTAGATCAGTGTAGTACAGATCAATAACTGATGAGTCATTTGATCAAAATCACTGAGTGCTTCACGTCTGACCCTCTGATGCTTCTGTAGACATTTTGCATATTTAATGAATGTCTGACAGTTTTACATTCATTCTATGAACACAGTGGAAATGTTGTGTTATAGTCTCCATGTTGTTTCCAGCATCATAAATTCTTAAGTTCAGAAAATTAGATTCTTTCTTCACAGCTGAAAAACAACAACATTTATTCTCTATTGAAATCTGCATCGTCCACTCCAAAGGTCACAATCTGAAGGTAACATCTGGTTTTGTTCCCTGTGGTTAACTCTGAGCATCAGTATGGTGGGATTTATCCACTACATCCACACCACTGTGGTTCAGTGTTGTCCTGATGGAGTAACAGCAGCCAGTATGATCCAGGCTTTAGCTGCTGGGTCTCTGTGTGACCTCTCAGACTGTTTAACAGATCAGACACAAAGAGAATCAGAGCAGCTCTGTTCTTTAAAGACAAACATGAACCCACTCAGGTCACACTTTCCCCACAGATATGAGCATCACTGTCCTCAAACAGCAAATGACCAAGTCGAACATTTGGATCTTTTCTCTTTCATTGTTTTCTTTTTAATGAATCTTTGTAACAATCTGAGGATGTTTCAGGTCATATTTATCCAGGAAACACAAACATGTAAAGGAGTCATCACAGCTCTCTGACCTCGTTGCTCCAGGTTCACCACTGAAGACTGGAGGATTTAGATCTTTGGACCGGTCACTCCTCACAGACGGACAGCTGGACCCTGCAGACTCTGCTCTGTCCTCCTCTTCCTCCATCATCATCTTCAGTCAGTCTGAGAGGTAAACCACAAACACTCAGTGAGTTCACATTAACAGGAGGAACTGAGTTACAGTCGCTGACCTCTGACCTGTCATGTAACCTAGAAACCAGGTCACATGATTCACATCAGCTCACACACACTTTCTACCTTCACCTGTAGAGGAAACACAAATCAGCACTACATTCAATTCAATTTTATTTATATAGAGCCAAATCACAACAAAAGTCGCCTCAAGGCGCTTCATAGATATGCATGCATATGGTGCAGTGCAGGTGGATGCATATCCACCTGCACTGTAATTATAAAGACCCCTGACCTCCAACAGCTGTTGACACAGTAACTGGTTATGGTCAAACAGATGTGTCCACCTCGCAGCAGTTACTGTGGAACAGCAGCTGAGCTCATTCTGCAGTCAGTGTGTCAGTGAGAGCAGCAGCTCCACCTCCTCCACAGACTGATGGAGGCAGGAAAATCAGTGTACTCAGTTCTGTGAAATACTGTAAATGCAGTTTCTTTTACTGTTTATGTACAAACTGAACTTTGAGTCTCACTTCAGATTGGATTTAAGTGTGTGTGTCACACCTTTATGTTACTCCAAAAAAAAAAAAAAAAGCCGTCTGACTGCTCAGACTGAGTCAGGGTAAAGTTCACATGCTGATTTGCTCTGTTCGGGTTCTTCTTCTTGCTTTTCTTAAAAGTAATGCAGTACATTACTTAGTTACTCACTAGATTAAGTAGTGTGTTGTTATATTCTGTTCCTCAGACCAAGGGTCCATGAACCAACTGTTCTTAGACATTTTTCGATCTGAGCTCTAAAAATCTGCTTATTGGCTCTCAGCTATAGTTAAGCAAGATGTCTTTGGTGAATTGAGGCTGTTTTATACAAGCTAATGACACTGACTTATTCTTCACTCAGATATGCTGTGACATTCAAATGTTACAATGTTTTTATTCTGGGACTACAGGAATGATTTTATATGATTCAAAGTTCAAAACAATCCTTTCTATCCTCTCTGTCACTTAGCCCAGTTCATCCTGTCTGGAAGCCTTTTGAAGCCTCCTTTAAGTCCGGCCTTTCCACTGAATCTGCTGATGGAGACACCATCTCCTCCACCTGCAGCTGTGGAGGTTCAGAGAAATAAATCTAACCTAGAGGTATATCTCTATATCTACAAAAGAAAGAAAGAAAAATGAATCAAACAGATTTTCTCTTTTGTTATTGGAAACATTGGAAACAATATCAGAGTCTACAAGAGAACAAAGATCCCCGCAGGATGTCTCTGTTTGGGAAATACTCCAGTCATCCCCCTGAACCTGGTTAGTGACCTGAATCAGTGCTTTTTCCCATGAATCCTACCGATGCTACCATGAAAACATGTTCAGCTTGTGTTTGAAGATGACTCACATGCTGACATTAGATACAGAAGAACTGAGAACATAAAGGGAGCAGCTTATTGAGGGAAACCCAAAAAAGCAGAACACAAGCAGCTCTGTCCTCTGTCTCACATCATGTTCATGAGGAGAAAAAAAGCCCCTAAAGTTCCTAAAGACAAACTGTTATAGGAGGAAACAAAGCAAACTTACAGCCGTCCTGGAAGGAGGCAGGACTCCACCTGAAGCTCAGCACAGGGGGGGAGGAGGCAGATTTTCAGAAGAGTTTCTGACAGTTTAACTTGGTGATGTCAGATTTAATCTCGTCTCATTTGTTACGTTCCCCTGAGGGGTCTAGGCGGTGAGGGGGAAGTAACAAAAAGTGTCCGGGTCAGAAAAAGGAGACAAGAAGGCAAAGGGGTTAAATTAAAGAGTTTTATTAAAGTAGCTCAACTAAAAGAGACGGACAAACCGCTATCACCACTTAAGAAAACAAACAAAACTCAGGCGTTGGTCAATAAAGTAAAATGTAAGCCAGAAAGAAAGAGCAGCTCACTAGCTGTAACCACTCACATGGCACTCTGGCCCAGAGCTCACCTTTCCCTGGGATTAAATACTTTTGATTACTGACGAGAGTCAGCTGTGTAAGAGGGAAAGCTGGCACCTCAGGCAGAAGCCATTGAAGGACACGCCCACACAGGCACCTTCAGGAGGAGGCCCTGCTAGGGCCTAACACATTTCTGTTTTTCCACTGAGCAGGTTCAGCTTTTATTAAAATAAATATGTTTGTGTCTTTCTCTAAATTCTTAATTATCAGTAATGTTCCCTGAGAAATCAACATTTCTTGGTTCTGATACAAGAATGTCGTTTTCATGGCCGCCATTCACGTGACCCAAAGTGTTTCTAATCTCTGGAGAACCGAGGTTTTACTGGTGCTCCTGAATGCAGCATAAGAAGGAATTTTCCACTAAGTTTCATGTGACATGAACACAGACGGATGACGTGTCTGTGTCAGTCTTTTTCTTTTGAAACAAACTTTATTGAGACCTATGAACAGTCCAAGAGCTATGAATGAAATTTAGAGGATTCAAAGAAATATTGATAAAAGTTCTCGGAGCTGCTGTGCAAATATTTTTAACTCACTATGGAAACTCTGATCAAAGTTAAAGTCCTGGTTTCAAACTTTAAGCTTTTTTGCTCAAGCAGTTGTACAGAAATAATATTAAACTATAACAGTACTGATATACAGTGATCCCCTCAAAAATAAACAGAGATATAAAACTTCTGTCCATTCTGCCATTAAAACGGTAAAATAGATCCACTGATCTGATTTTTTTACTGTTTATGAAGAATAAGCAAATATATTATAAGATGATGAGGTGAGAAAAAAATGCTCAGAATCACTCGTTTGTATTCAAATGTCAAAGTTAGTGTTCATCTGTTCCTCTCCTACACGTCACTATAAAGTTTAATCTTCTAAAAGTCAAAGTTTGAGTTCATATTCACTGCAGTTTAGTACAATATCTACATGTTAACGTTTGTTTGTGCTAAACTGTTCATTTGTTCTGTTTCATAATAAAATATAGATATAAACATCTGTAACATCCGCACTTTAATATCTGGTATTTTGTACAGACAGAAGACAAAAGGTTTACTTTAGTATTAAAATATGAGTCCCGTACAAATCAAATATGTATATATAAAACTTAAAACTGATTTCTTTCAAACTTTTTTCCTCACCAGGAAAAAAGAAAAACTTTTTTCACGCCAAAGCTCAACATCTGACTTACTATTAATATAAAAACCGTGACTGAAGCATCTTTAAATGTTCCGATTTATTAACAGTGTTTTAAACTTAATACAGTAACGTTTGTTCAGTCTGAGAAATGTAAAACATGTTTTATCCTCCATCTTTGTTTCAGTGTGAACAGTCTGAGCGGACAGTTCGTGATATTTTTAACAGAGGCCGACCTGCTGAATCAAATTTGTTTTAAAAAACAAAGTCCTCTGCTGTCCCTCCACCTGCTGCCTCTGAACACGAAGGGTGAGAACTTTAAATTAACACTGTGGCAGATATGTAACCATCTTTAAATGATCTCACTGACTTACAGACAAATGAAGGAAGACATCTGTGGTGGTTGAAACCTCCACCCAAAACATATCCACAGACAGCAAGGTTGTTGTAGTTTTGTAATTTTTAATTAGTTTTTATTTCCATTTCTTTTTCACTTTGTGTTTTTAATTCTGTTTAGTTTCAGTTAGTTTCCACGGTGAGTTTGCTTGTTTCAGTTTATATTTGATTTTTTATTTATTATATATTTACGGGGTCAGAGGCTGGACTGACATAGATTAATGTAGATTTTATGATAAAAACTGAACTTTTTGAAAGCAGTGACTCAGTCTTTTTTTTTAGCCAAACTAACAACACTAACAGGCCATTTCCTGTAAAATGTTAATCAGTTTTCCAAAATCATTTCATTGATCATTCTCAATAATTTAGTTTTAGTTTGTGTTTGCAGTTTTTATTTCTACTTTAACTTTTTTCAGATCTAGCTGTAGTTCTAAGTTGAGTTTCAGTTTTGTGTGTTTTGTAACACTTCTTCCTGTTGGAGAGGAGCCAACAGTTTGTGACGCAGTATTTTTAAGACCGACATGTTGAACCTGTATCTAACACACATCTATACGAAGTATTCATTTACAAAGTGCGCTCTCTGTCTCCTGCTGTGCGTGTAAATAAAAACATCTGGAGCTCAGCGGCTCTCCGGTTGAGTGCAGGCCACATTCAGTGTGTTTAGTCTGATTCCCGGACTCTGATCACAAAAGCTCAGAAAATGGCGGAGACACTCGGCCTTGTTGGAAAACATTACACACTGACTTTAATGGAGAGACCGGAAATACAAACACACACAGTTTGTTGTGTGAAGAAATCAAACACGAGCTGAACAAACAGTAAAGTTCCTAAAGACAAACTGTTAAAGGAGGAAACAAAGCAAACTTACAGTTTCTTCACACACCAACAACAAGCTCCACTCCACACCTGGACACTAAACACGGACACACAGGTGAGCTGCTTCCTGGAAGGAGGCGGGACTCCACCTGAAACTCAGCACAGGTGGGAGGGGCTCAGCTCTGTGTGTGCTGATGTGTTAACTTTAAAAATATGCCGTCTGACTGCTCAGACTGAGTCAGAGTAAAGTTCACATGCTGACGTGTGGAGACATGAAACCTTGTTGTAGCTGCAGGTGTGAACACACTGATCCCAGATCAGCTCTGCTGTATTTGTAACATGAACATTTCTGCTGCAAAGCTTCAAATGTTCAGCATGTTTCTCTGTTTCCAGTCTATAGATCCAGTCACACTTTCTACCTTCACCTGTGCAGTAAAGACTGAGAGCAGAGCTGAAACCAAGCGTCCAATCAGTGAGCAGCATCAACACCTGAGCTTCATTCAGACTCTGTTATTGAAGATGTTGTTGGTACAAAGTTCATCTGCTGCTCACATGAATCCATGAAAGATTTATTTCACTGAATGTTTCTTCAAAGCTCATTTCAACCTGTTGAAGTCATGAATGAAAGTGCAGACTGAGAGTGGATCACATGATGTTTGAGGTGTGTCATGTGACATGTTCAGTATTGTCACACATGTCTAGATTGTCCCTGATATCATAGCTGCTCAAACACTGATGATTATATTTGAAGAATTATTCCTGATGGCAGCAAAGTTTGAATGGAGCTCTCTGTCTGTGCTGATTTGTCGCCCTCTGGAGGTCAAAGCACAAACTGCATGATGTCACTGTAACCACCACAGAGACAGGAAGTGTTTTTATGACTGAAACACTGAAATGATGCTAACGGCTGTCGTTAGGCTCACTGACAGCAGTGCTGATGTGTTCATGTCAAACACTGGCTCAGGTCAGACTCCTTCATCCTTCTCCAGCGTGAGGCCGCCCTCAGACCCACAGGAGCTCTGACCTTTGACCTCCTGACCCTAACCATTTTAGTCTTGTTGCATCTGCAAATCCATCCAAACTGTAGCCGAGCAAAAGAAACTGGAAGCTGTTCTATGAATGATGTTGTTGAAGGAGCTTGGAAAGAAAAGCGTCTGGACTTCTTTAAGTTGCTTGAAGAGGGACATGGACGTCTTAACGCCCACTCACATCCTGGGACATTTGATCACAGGAAATCACATGATAGCGTGGGGCTAGATCTCGCAATGGGTTCACCCAAAACCTTGGCTGATTGAGACCCACACCTGTTTTCACACCTTGGCTTGTGTGATTAGGTAGAGGATCAACAGGGGCTCCATGTCCCTGAATTTAAACTGAATTTAAGCACACCATGCACAATAGAATAGAATAGAATAGAATAGAATAATCCTAGGACATACTGGAATTATAATTAGTATCTATGCATGTATTTGTGATTTTGTTTGACCTTCCCATTGCTCACAATTTGAATTTGTTCACACTGCAGATGAGGAGACTGCTTCTCCCCCTAAAAAGAGAGCTTGTTTGGGGACTGAGACAGCGAAAGATGGCACAGTGTGGCGTGAAGAACATGTGGGGACCTGTCTCCCTTTCACCCCAATAGAACCGTACGCTGCAGATGGAGAGCCAACGGCTAAGGCCAGGAGAAGTATCTCGAGTCGCCTTCAGAGCTTCCTGTGTTTCATCACTCTTGACATGCTTCATAGCATTCAAGAATGGACTATTCAACATGCACAGCAAACGGAGCATGTTCATTGGTTCATGGACCTCCACATGATGCAAGAAAAATCAGGCCACTGTGCGATGTGTTCACTGCTACAGATACACATGTGGTAAATGCAGACTACAGATACCATGGCAGTGCCAGGATTGTGAGTGATTGCTGAAAATGTTGAAATGTACTCACTCACTTTTTATTATTATTTGTAAATATGTGTACAAATGGTTGATTTTTGTACTGTTTTCATCAATAAATCTCAGCAACAAAGGACATACACCCATGTGTGTTGATTTCTCCCTAAGATGGCAAACTGAAACACTCCACTCCCCCACCCCCTCAATCACACACCCCCACTCCCCTCCCTCCAGAATTCCTAGGTAACAACCTAATATACATATGAATGACTAGCCAATTTAGCTTCCACTTCCAGCATTTGACTGCTCTCCGGCTTTTAAAGGTAGAAACGCAAAATGATGACTCCGCGGGGGTCTAAGTGAACACTAGGAGTCCCAGGCTTCTACCTTTCTACCTTTAAAACCCGGAGAGCAGCCAAATGGCTTTTAGCTAAGCTTTAGCTTCAGCCAAGTGGAAGCTAAATTCACTAGTCATTCATATGTATATTAGGTTGTTACCTGGGAATTCTGGAGGGAGGGGAGTGGGGGTGTGTGAATGAGGGGGTGCTGGAGCTGCTAAAAGCTGTGAACTTGCTTTTGTGTTTCATCTTGAAGCATTCTCAATCATCCAGGGAAATAAATCTCCAAAAGTCACCAACTTGGAGTGTTTCAGTTTGCCGTCTTAGGGAGAAATCAACACACATGGGTGTTTGTCCTTTGTTGCTGAGATTTACTGATAAAAACAGTACAAAAAACCAACCATTTGTACACATATTTACAAATAATAATAAAAAGTGAGTGAGTACATTTCAACATTTTCAGCAATCACTCACAATCCTGGCACTGCCATGGTATCTGTAGTCTGCATTTACCACATGTGTATCTGTAGCAGTGAACACATCGCACAGTGGCATGATTGTTCTTGCATTTGTGTTTGACCTGACACGTGGCTCTTTTTCCAGGGCTCGGTGTGGAGGGTTGTGTGCAAAGCAACTGTTCTTTTCTTGCCTTCTTCTCAGCTACATGAGAGTGAGCCAACTCCCTTGCAAGCTCCACCAGGAAGTCCACCCGTCTTTCCTTCATCCCGGTGCATGCTTGATACAGCACATGTGCATTCAGTGCTGCCATGTCAATCATGTTATAAAACACGGCAACTGGCCAGCGCCGTGTTCCTCTGCGGACAGTGTACTCCCGAACCATCTGGTCCATCACATCCACGCCACACTTTGTTTTGTTGTAAAGGGTGACAGTGTTTGGCTTCCTTTTGGTAGTGTTATCAGTCTGAACCACGCTGTGCATGATGCTAAGAATATAGACTGTCTTCTTCCGTTTGGCCGCATACGCCGTCAGCGTGGCAGCAGAGGTTAACAACCTAACAACCTAATCGTACCCCTGACACTAAAACACCATGTTTAGTCTCCAAAACGCCTTCAAACTCTTGGCGACGCTCATTTTGTCCACAAGTGGAGTCACGTTCCAGTTTCTGTAAACATGGTGCAAACACACACGACCCTGAGCTGAAAAGATGGATGGATGTGTAAAATCCATATTGCTGCTGTTCACAGCAGGACTTTGTTTAGCTTCCGTTCCAGTATTCCTGAACTGCCTTCTCCAAACCGGCAGCCTGCTGTTACAATCAGCTGTGGGAAATCTACAAACTCATTACAAAATATCAGAACTAAGACTTTTATTTTGACGGGTGGCGTCTCAGCTTCAGCGTGTTGATGGGCACAGCCATGGTTACCACAGCTGGAGTTGGTATACGGCGAGCTGTGAGAGGACAGAGATGGAGAACGCACATTTAACTCTTTAACAGGAGATACGTTACGACTAACAGACGACTGCTGTCTACATGATGTCTTTGCAGCCCTTATGCTACATGTTACACAACTTTTCTTCATGCCAACAAGACTGAGGTGCCACATAGTCGACACATACAGCTGATTATGATGCATGTTTTACTATTGCTATGTTCACATCATCTGCTTGGCTTTATCACTGAAAGCCTGGAGATCCTCTGACGTGTGCATGGCTGATGTGAAGTATGATTAGTCCTACATGACATCAACAACAGAGGCAATGAAAGCTTTGTTGTTAACAGGTTGTAGGTAAAGTCAAATGTCTACTTCTACACTTGTGTTGGGTAAAGTTCTTCTCACTGCAGCAGATTTATATCTGTGCTTTCACAGGGCGTGATGTGGAGCTCAGCGCTGAGGTGCAGGTCTCCTTGGAGACGGCATCCTGGCTGAAATATTATCATGCTTCCAAAACATTTCAGCTTTTATTTTGAAAGAAAGAAGACTTGAAAACGAATCCCCTTCTTCCTCTTTGTCTTTGTTCTTCAGAGGAGTGTCACCTGGACAAACTCAGGGCTGTTCTAGAGCCTTTGTTATTATTTGACTCCATAGAAATAAAACTGAATCGAATCAAACAAAAACTCCCAAACAGCTAAAACACTTTGCTTTATTCTCTTTTTTAACAAATACGTTGAAGTCCATCCACAACAACACAGCTGAGATCTCCTTTGTAATCAAGTGTTTACATCCTTTGTACAGATCTGCATACAAAACAATCATTTACGTCCCACAGAAGTCTAGTTACACGTAACTATACAAGAACTGGTGAATGACAGAAACATGAGACACATGATCACAGGTGATAACAAAAAGAGAAAGAATTCATGTGTTAGTGATGTTTTTCAGCCCTGATGGCTCATGTTGGAGAAACAAGCTGAGGTACGTGGAAAGTTCACACACACAAGTGGGCGTGAGCGCACACACAGAGAGAAACACAACTGAAGCATCTGTTTGCTGTTTCTGCTTTCATCATCTCTGCTGCTGTGTCAGGCTGGGGTCTCTCAGTGACGTGGTTGAGGTGAAGTATGACGAGTATCCCTGATTCAGTCCATCGAGACAAAGGGCAAAGAAAGCTGTTGTTAACAAACTCTATGGTGATGTGGCATTTAGCTCTGACTCTACGCTCTGCTGAATCCTTTGAACCTGCTGATCAGTAAAGCTCTACGTGCTGCAGCAGATTGACCTCATCTGTGTTCACAGGTGTGGACCTCAGCGCTGAGGTGCAGGAGACTTTCATTCAGTTCTCCCTGCAAACAGCATCCAGCCTGGAAATACTGTCATCTTTCCCACAAATGGTGCTCTTATCTCAGAGAAGAAGTCTGATGTAAATAACTGCAATCAACAGTGATGTTCTGCACAGATCACTTTTCCATTTTGCTCTCTAGATGAGTCCCAGCTGCCTGACCTTGTGTCCAGGTGATCGTCTCACTGAGGAGCTTTTGTTCTGAAAATCTCACGTCCATCACCTGTTTCCTTTTTACTATCTCTGCTCTTTCTTTATTCACAATGCTCATAATATCACACAATTATATTCATCACCTGCATGTTTTTATCCAGCTGCTGTTAGAACCAAACAAATAAAAGGATGAAAAGCCTGAAATCCTTTGATTTATTACATTTGAAACAAATATGAGAGCATCCCTAACAGCACAGCTGAGACCTTTGTTTTAATCAAGCCTTTGTATCGACACACTTGTAAAGATTCATATACAAAACATAATAGAATAAATCAATATAAAATACACATAATCACAAAAATGCAGCCATGTTGTGAGTTTGCATCTAAAACATGCATGTTTCCCTTTGTACAGGCAGATTTACAGCAGACAAAGCAACACGCTGATCGACTTTGACCGCTGCAAAAACAAAACACCCACCAAGTCTGAAGTCGATCAGAGGAACTGTTGACAGACTGACAGACAAACAGATGCTTGATTCATTAGTGCGATTAAATGTTCTTCTTTAGCAGCATCACTTCATGTGTTTGTGTTCCAGGAATAAAGGTCTGTTTAAACTGGACGTCTCCTCAGCATCACTCGTGCTGTCATGGTTTCAAAGCTGTGCAGAAAGAATCTGAGGGATGATACAGAGGTGACCAAAGTTACAAACATCCAGCTGTGCTGCAAATGTTTGCAGAGCTCCAAACTCTTTGGCTTTCTGCAGAGCAAGTATGGAAGAAGCACCTGAGCTAACTTCAGTTTAGACGATATGAGGAAAAATGCTGCTTCCCAAAGTTTCCTACAAGTATCCAGTTTATATTTAGAGAAGCGAAGGCTCTTTATCCTGACAACTACTCCCTGGTGGATCCCTGTCCTGTGACAGCAGCAAAGACTGTGTATCAGTATCATCAAAGCCACTTCAATAACCAGTGTTTAAAGCTCTCTAGCAGATGGACTTCAGTGGCAGCAGCCTCTGTCTGCTGTGTACAGAAGGTTCTCTGATGAAGCACACAGCAGATGCTGCACTACAACAGCAGCAGCAGCTCAGCTTCAGTTTGCTTCGACGCCCTTTTTGACCTGTGAAACAGCAGAAAATGAAACACTTCAACACCCGTTTGTTAGCGTGAGCTATTCTGCTGTTTTTCATCATTTCACAGGTGAAATAAAATCACATTTACTTCCTGTAGGAGTGATCGTGTCCAGCCTGACTGAGACCATGTGCTCCATCCTGCACAGGTAATAAACCTCTGACATGAAGGGCTGTCAAGTAGTTTTAGACAAATGGGGGTAAAAGAGACGTTAAAAGCTTAAAGAGAAACTACATTTTCTAAGAACTGTCTGACGTTCACCTCTCACACAGTGGATACGATTCTGCCGCTGCAGGAATAATCTTTGTGCTTATGAAACTGTCCGTGTGTTTGCAGAAAATGTCACATGTTCAAAGCCATCCCAGCACCTGGGGTTTGTATAAGTGCAGCTGTTGGTGGGGAGATAGTCTCACTCTTCTATATAAAGAGTCAGCAGGCAGCAGATCTTCATCTGTGATCTCCTCCATCATCACGTCTTCACTCTTCAGCAGCTATGGCTTCACTTCGTGCCCTTCTGGGAGTGGTGCTGTGCTCCTCATGGTTTCTGCTTCTGCCTCAGGCCGACTTTGATTTACAGAGTCATCCATAATATTTTTTATTTTTTATTTTACTGCCCATCTATTTTCATACAAATGTCTCCGTCTTATGGAAAAGGGGTGGAGCTTATCCAACGAGGACAGGCAGGGCCCCCCCAGACAGTTTAGCAGTCTATACAGGAGGCTGACCTTTGCAACATGTACTTCTATAATGACTTCACCATTTAGGTTATTTGGTTATGTTTCACCCTGGATTTTGTGTGATAATATTTATTTTGTCCACTGATTTAAAAACAACAAACTATATGAATATAAAACAGAGTGAACAACAAAACATCAGCTTTGGAAACTTTGATGTAAAATTCTGCAGTTGTTTTCTCAGATATAGCATAAATCAAACTAACATACATCAGTGTGTTATTAATGTGCACACACACACACACACACACACACACACACACACACACACACACACACACACACACACACACACACGTGTTACAATAAACAGCTCTTATGCTTCTGTATGATTCTCAGTGCTTTCCATTTGCGTGTCCACAGGTTGCTGTAAGTGGTGCTTGACTGCAGTTTGCTCTCATTTCAAGTGGTTTGCTGTCACAAAGCCAACAGGAAGTCCGGCCATGGTTGAGCCAACTGAAGATGGGTTGAAGGTGGCGTCCTCGTTTCCTCTGTGAGCGCGAGAGGACAGACAAAGCAAACACCGTTTGGACAGCATTAAAATATTTACACTGATGATTAATGTTGTGTCTTTGCACCTGTAGCGATACATGTTGGAAAATGGAGACTTTAGCCACCAAGACTGACGTGCCTGGAAACTTCCCTGTGAGTACGCCCACAAAGACAGGAAACAGTTTAGCCACCGCGGTTAATCCTCCATCATCATCATCCAGTATTTTTCACATCTTTTCTTCTGCTGTTTCCCTTGTTGTCAGTCACGGGGTTTGTGACTGAAATGCGTGTGGTCGACGGGAAGCCTGACGAGTACGGCCTGAATCATTCCATCAACACCGGACGGAGTGAAACCTTTGTTGAAAACAGATTATATGGTAACGTTGCATTTAGCTTCAGTAAACTGTGAAGTTACAGCAGCAGATTTACATCACGTGGCTTCACAGGAAGTAGTCTGGACCTCAGCGCTGAGGTTCAAGCAGCTCTGCTTGCAGACGGCATCCTTCCTGAAAATGTTCTTCATCTTCCTAAAACCAGAACTTTTACATTGGTGCTGAAGTTCTATATAAAAACAGCCTGAAATACAAAGTGATGTTGTGCACTGATTACCTCACACTTTCCATGTTTCCTTCTACAGAGGAGTGTCCGCCTGAGTGTTTTGTCTGATCTGTTGTTGATCGTCTCATTGACACTGCATGCAGATCTGACACCAGGGCTGGACTGGGACAAAAAATGGTCCCGGGCATTTTGACTGGAGACCGGCCCCCCAGGTATTAAAGGAAAAACCATAAAGCCTTTGAATGAAAACAAACGCTGTTGTCACAGTGATGGACGCTGTCTTGTTGGTATACATGCATCAGTCTAATAAACTTAAACCTGCACCATCCTCCCTGTCCTGGTATTCTAAACAGGAAGTAGACTGTTGGTCGAGTTAACCTCCTGAACATCTACAACACACGGTGGAAACCTGAAATTAAGACAGAGACTAGAGGTGAGACATGATCATTGCTGATTACTGATGACAGATTTAGATATGTTTTCATAAACCTTTCATTTGCCACATCAATAAACAGCACGGCAGGGCAAAATATGTTTTCTAACATGGCAACCTTTAAAAAGTGAAAGGAGACAGAAAGACAGCTGAGAAAGAATCAAACTGACTTTTTGATGCATTTTACACACAGTACTGGTGCAGAATCTAGAAAATGTGGGAAACACTGGCATCATATGCAGTACTTACTTCTGAAGAAATTATGATGGGACCCTAAAAAATGACTATGTACAATAATGGATTTCTATACATTTTACATCAGATGAAAACGTTTGTTGTAAGATTCAGATAATTATTTATTAAAAGTGAGACATTTTAAATGAGAACAAGAAAGAAAAGTATGTCTTTGTGCCCCCCTCTCCCTGTTAATGCCCTACCTGGCCCCCTGGCAACACTTTGCTAGACCCGCCCCTGCACAGTTACCAGCTGTCAGCTACACAAAAAGGATCCTGGTGTTATTTGTCTCTCAGAAACAGTTCATAACTTCAACTCATTTTTGTTTTGTCAGGTTTTGTTCTTTACATTGTCTTTCTTCTATATAATTGTTAAACATTTAATAAATATGTCTACAAAAAGATTTTAAAAACCAGACATTTCACACAGACACCCAAATGATTTCTGACTGATGAAGGGGGCTGAAGGTGCCCTGCTCTTGCCCAGCTTCTGCTGCTCTCTCCCTGCTCACTGTCAGCAGCTGGCAGCCTCGGTCCTGCCTGAGACTCTTCATCTATCAGTGCCAAAGAATATGGGAAATAGCAACGCACAACATGCACATTACAAAACAAGCACATGAATCAGCATTACATTCATTAGTGAAGTGCTGACGTTCGTTCCTAAACTTTGGGCCTTAATTAACATCACTGTGAACTAATGTTTGCTTTGCTTCTTAACCAGTGAAGCAGCGAGGGGCTTTCTGAGGTTCCTGCTCGTAAATGCCCAAAATGAGTCGAGTATTTCTCTGCAACTACAAACTCTGTTTTCATCAGAGGTGTAAATATTACAGCACTGTGTCAGAGTCACTGAGGCTGGAACACAGAAAAAGGAAGTAGATGTATTTATTTTTAGGCTTTATTGCCTGGAACCACTTTAAAAATACGCTTTGGGTCACAATTAACTGCAGAAAACCAGGAATCCACATATGAACATTATCTGTGCAGAGATTTATGCTTCTGAAGGTAAACAGTGAAAACTTGCAGCACTAAATGCACAGATAGCCAGGCGTTTCACATTTTGGGACCATCTGCCAGTTTTCATTTCTTAGGTATTGAAGAGCAGAAATGATTGAATTTTATTTACATGCTTAAAAATGTTTGCTTTTGAATATTATTTGAAGAATTACCCACACACTCAGGCACTGTGGGCCTGTTTCCCTTTGCACAACCGAGTGTTGGAAACGGGCCTTTTCTCTTTAAACTCTGAGGGGCTGTAACTTTGGCTTCTATTGGCAGATTTGCATGATTGACCCTCTTTTTAAAATAGTTTTAGCCAAGAGAATCAAGCTAACATCACTGTTTTTACGTCAGCTCACGTCACACGAGCTGTTTCAAGAAAAGTCCTCCTGTCACACAGCAATGCCTACATGAATCACACCACTCTGCTTAAATAATAATAATAATGTTTAGTGAAGCAGGTGAAGCAAAGGGCTGCTTTTAATAGGCTGGGAGACCCAGGTGTGCTGCTTTAGCTGCTGGGCCTCTCATGCTAGCCTCCATCTATAAGCTGGGATCACAGGAGCACTGCAGTCCTGACTAGATCAAGGATTGTTATTCATGCAGGTGACAAAAGTTTACATTCACAGAGTCATAGGATTGAGCCTGGTTTGAAAAGCAGCTGTTTAATGCAGCTGCTTAGAGTTCACACACAGTAGAAGAATCAGACTTGAGTCACATTTCAAACACTGGAAAAATACTCAGCAAGTAACAATGAAAACAGCACAGACTCAGTATATCCTGTTCAGTCCTGTGTTTGATATGAATGTGCTGTTCAGAGAGGATCTCATGTCCTCTTTTACAAAGCCTTTGTTTCATGATGTTTGTGTATAAATGAATGTAGGTGTGTTTCTAAGTGTGAAGGAGCCCTGGGAGAAAAGACTGAAGCTTGTGCCAAAGAACAAACAGGAAAGAAAGATCAGCATTAATGAAGACGAGCACAGAAGGAGCCCAAGCACGTGTTGCTTTTTCAGATTTCTCTAAAAGTGTGTGTTCATTTGTTCCATCCTTCACAACAAACAACAGCTGACAGACACACATGCACTCTGTGTCACTTCACAGGGGCTGATGAAAGTGGACACAGTAAAGGGAGAGCTGGACCTGCTCTACACATCCTGCACTCTGTTAACAGACTTTATTCTGCAGCATCAACAGATAAAAATATATGAAGATATAGAAACGTTTAACATTGTGACTGTTCACATTAGTGAAGCTGTTACTTTGCTGCCAGGTGGGAAAAGAAGCCTAAAGCTGAGTCTGATTAAACATCTGCTGCACCAGAGAGTTTCATGGCCCTGCTTTATCCTGTGCTTGCTGACCACCTCGTCCTGAAACCTCTTCATCATCCTCACAGTTGTGTGAAGAAAGAGGGAAGCAGGTGGAAACCATCTGTGCTGCTGTGTTCACTTGTGTGTGCGCGTCTATGGTCATATCTAATGTGTACCTACAGACAAACACAAACACAAACACCTGGCATTGCACAAGAGTCTCTATGGAGCAACCTGCAGATGTCAGAGATGTGATGTGAGGGTAAAGTGGACTAGTGAGAGCATCTATGTTGTTGTTGTCTGCTGGGGGACAGCATCAGCTCCAGAGATGCATCAGGATCAGCAAACTAATCTGCAAGGCTGCAAGTGTCACTGAAGGAGTTTGAGTCAGTGAGGGACTCAAACTCACACAGCTGCTCAAGAAGGCTCAGCAGCTGCTGTATTTCCTGAGGAGGCTGAGGAAATTTGGTATGTTGGCCAAGATCCTCAGCAGGTTCTACAGCTGCACTGTGGAGAGCAGCCTGACCAGCTGCATCACTGCATGGTACGGCAGCACTACTGCAAACCGCAAACGCCTGCAGAGAGTGATAACAACTGTGGAGAAGATCATCAGGACCCCGCTGCCCTCTCTGCAGAGCAGCTACCATCACAGAGTCCAGAGGAGAGACACACCTCTGCCCTCGAGACGAAGGTTCAGAAGTGTGAAATGTAGAACATCCAGACTCAACAACTCCATCTTCCCCACTGCTATCAGACTCCTGAACAGCTGACCGACCTCAAACTGCAGTTTGCACATCAGGTCACTTTGCACACTAAGTTCATTTTGCACATTAAACTCCATGTACATCCATGTACATCGACATCTGCAGACCACACGTGTCTTCAGTTACATATTTGTACTTATTTGCAGTTATTTATCTTTTTATTTTATTTTTTTAAGTTATTTCTTATCCTTATTTTATCTTTTTATTTATTCTTATCTTGTTCTTTTAACCATTATCTAACTTGGCATTGTGCATGGTGTGTTTAAATTCAGTTTAAATTCAGGGACACGGAGCCCCTGTTGATCCTCTACCTAATCACACGAGCCACGGTGTGAGAACGGGTGTGGGTCTCAATCAGCCAAGGTTTTGGGTGAACCCATTGTGAGATCTAGCCCCACGCTATCATGTGATTTCCTGTGATCAAATGTCCCAGGATGTGAGTGGGCGTTAAGGCGTCTATGTCCCTCTTCAAGCAACTTAAAGAAGTCCAGACGCTTTTCTTTCCAAGCTCCTTCAACAACATCATTCATAGAACAACTTCCAGCTTCTTTTGCTCGGCTACAGTTTGGATGGATTTGCATTTAAAGATGCAACAAGACTAAAATGGTTAGGGTCAGGAGGTCAAAGGTCAGAGCTCCTGTGGGTCTGAGGGCGGCCTCACGCTGGAGAAGGATGAAGGAGTCTGACCTGAGCCAGTGTTTGACATGAACACATCAGCACTGCTGTCAGTGAGCCTAACGACAGCCGTTAGCATCATTTCAGTGTTTCAGTCATAAAAACACTTCCTGTCTCTGTGGTGGTTACAGTGACATCATGCAGTTTGTGCTTTGACCTCCAGAGGGCGACAAATCAGCACAGACAGAGAGCTCCATTCAAACTTTGCTGCCATCAGGAATAATTCTTCAAATATAATCATCAGTGTTTGAGCAGTTATGATATCAGGGACAATCTAGACATGTGTGACAATACTGAACATGTCACATGACACACCTCAAACATCATGTGATCCACTCTCAGTCTGCACTTTCATTCATGACTTCAACAGGTTGAAATGAGCTTTGAAGAAACATTCAGTGAAATAAATCTTTCATGGATTCATGTGAGCAGCAGATGAACTTTACAAAGAATCAGTGGATTTATCTTCTGTTTTAGATCAACTTTGATCACTTCGAGCCATCTTAAGTCCGTTTGTTCTTCTCACTCACTAACGTCTCGTATGATTTCAGATCCCTGCTGTTCCCCAGCTGCCCTGTAGGTGGCCTCAGTGTGTCTCACACCATTTACAGATGATTACAGGTCGTTTACAGTTCAAACAGGTCCAACATAAGAAATATGCAGAAAATATCCTGCTATAACAGTTTGGGTCAAAGTGCAGATGTTCCAGATGTTCTGAGTCTGTCTGTGTTTCATGTTAACATGTAGATGTTGGACCAAAGTGAAGCTTTTTGATGTGACAGCAGGAATGTGAAGTGTAACTCTGAGCTGTAGGAAATGAAACTAAACGGACTTTTTCTCCTTTATTTATAGGAAAGTGTAGGAGAGCAACAGATGAACAAGCGTTACTGTAACAGGAAACATCAGAGGACCTTTATGTTCATCATCATCACTGTTTCCTTGTTCTGTCACAAACACACAACACTTCCTGCTCTCTCTCTGATGGATCTGATTGGCTGTTTCATTCACAGGAGGTCAGGGCGTCACACAAACAGCTTTAACTGCACAACGACACACTTTAAATCATCTGCAGACAAACCTGTGTGTTTGATTTATGAAGAAATAATAAAGACGTGTGTACAGCTGTCCATGAAGCAGCTTCTCACACAAACTCTGACACTTCAGCCACTTTAATTCCTGCAAAGCTGCGTAATAAAGAGCTGTGACTGCTATGAGCTGCTGATGATGACTGCATGAAGCTCTCAGCTGAAGCTTCTTTCATTTATTTTAATGTTAATGTCGCCTTTTTAAGTCTGTGTGAGGATTTTAATGACACACATTAAAGGAGCTTCTTTGATTAGAACCAAATTCATGTTGATTTTCAGCCTGAAATGATAAAAACTTTAATAATTCTGTTTATAATCATCAACCTGGAGACTAATGAAAAGTATAATAGTGAAAAAAAGCCTTTATTATTTGAGTAATGCCTGAATCTGCTCAGAGACGGAGACAACACAGAGGTGTTGATGACAGTTTGACATTAACTGAATTAAAAACAAAGTGCTCTTATTGTGAAAATCTGCCTCCTACTTCTTTAAATCATTTTTATGTATTTTTTAACCTCACAGTGAAACATTGAGGCATTAATCTGACACAGTTTGATCAGCAGCTGTGTTTTCACTGACGTTTCACTTTGATTTGTTCAGACTGAGCAGAGAGGATCGGTTCTCTGTGTGCGCACTGCTGAGAAACACAAGCTCATTTCTGCTGTTTCATGAAAAGTGTTATGGAGGAACAAGAAGTTCAGCCTCTAAACTCTCAGCGTGAGGACTGAGTGAAGAGTTTCAGAGCAGAGAGTTTTGGCTCACAGCTTTTAGCGTCTACACAAAGAGACGATTACGCACTTGATCTGAGAACATCTCCACCTCCTACAAACAAACTCTCCTACGAGCAGCTGTCACAACCACAACAGGCAGAAGACTGGATTTCTTCAGGTCAGATTTCATGCAGTTTGCATAAATTGTGTGTCACAGACTTTGTAGTTCACATTTGTGTGACTCGTTTAAATCTTCTCCTCCTGAAAGTGAAACTCTTACAAACACATCAGGCCACAACCTGCTGCAGGTTAATGATTGATCTGAAGGCAGCTGACCTTTGAGCAGGAACTTGTGAGTCTTTTATTGTGTTTAGCACTGCCAAGTGCTGGCCTCTGCTTCCACCATCACATTTACACTGGTAGGTTCAGCACTGCTGCCTGCTTCAGACTGAATCCAGCAGCACAAAGACACAAGTTAATAAAATCAGCATCTATTCCTTTATCACTGCTTTGTTACAGAGGAGAACAACGCTCCAGTAACGCGTAATCCGATTATTTTTTTGAAGTAACGAGTAAAGTAAGGGATTACTATTGCAAAAACAGTAATTAGATTACCGTTACTTTCCCGTAGGAACGCTGCGTTACTGCGTTACTAAAACCGTGATTTTTTTGCGAGAATGTCTCACGACAGCGACGTAAGCGAGTGCGACGTTAGTGACAACAGCTGTGTCCAGATCAACAATGGATCACATATCGAGTGCAGAGAGAGTATGAGCGTGCAGCGTTTAAAGCGTGGAAGTACTGACCTTACTTTGAGTTTGATTCCATAAAAAGTGACAAAAACATTAGTGTCCGCTGTGCGTGGGAAGAAAACTTCTTTTTACAGCGAAAAACCCCTAAACTTCCAACAAGCACCGAGTAGCTGCGACGTAATGGGAAACTCACAGAGAAACTCGCGGATTCTTCCACTGACCGCGGCACACCTGCACCAGGGTAAACCTCCGCCTACCCCACTCCTGCTTTACAGGTGAAAATAGAGCAACAGGACCGCTGAGTCTTTGACTTTATTTATTTTCTGCTGTGTTTTACTTGCATCTATTTGAAAGACTGAGTGTAAACACAAAAAATATTTTATTTTATGTGCTGGAATCTGCAGGAAATAGGTTTAAATGTTAAACTAATTTCTTCCAGTCAGAGAATGTTGCATATAATTAAATGTTTGCTTGATGCATAAAGTTAAAAGATTAAAACTAATAAAACAAGTTTTAAAAAGAGACTTTTCCATTTGATTACATTTTGTATGATGGATTATGCAGAAAAAGTAGAATTGGGCTGAAAGATCTATCACTTTATCACCTCTTCAGGTTGTAAATCATGTTTTTAAAAAGTAACTAAGTAATTAATTACTTTTGAAAATAAGTAATCAGTAAAGTAACGGGATTACTTTTTGGGGAAGTAATTAGTTACTGATTACTGTTTTCAAGTAACTTGCCCAACACTGGACAGAGTGTTGGCTTCATCACCGACACACGTCACCACATCAGGAAACAGCTGGTTCAGTGAGTATTTAAGGTTCACTGCAGACAAACTGGAGAAAAACGAATCACATGAAACATTTGTTACTGGTTTCTGACCTCGTCGTAGAGACTCACATACCTGTGTTCTGCTATCAGTGTGATCACATGTGCTGGTACAGTTTGCCAGGTTGACCCATGTAACCTCCACTATCCTGTAGACGTGGAATATGTTTCACATATGGATCGCTTCATTACTCGACTATGACTGTGTGCTTCACAGGTGCTTACTGAAGTGCTGCTTTACACAAAACCAGACAGTAAAAATAAGAACTGCAGGTCCAGACCACAGGTTTATGTGTTGATAATGATGATGTGCAGTCACTCATTGTCACAGGATACTTCCTGCAATGATGCTACAGGTCACGCAGTTCTGCAGAAGTGGAGGAAACAGATGCTTTTCCTAACAGAGACACTTTAATGACTTAAAGAATCTAACTGACACACAAACCTCAGTTTGTCTGACATTCATGAGAGTAAACTGCTCCTGAATGTTCTGTTAGTTCACTGGATGATTGCTCCTGTTTACCTGACTTCAAATGTAAAGATCCCTGAGACAAACTCTCAGTTTCAGGCCACACGAGTTCAGCGGCGACGCGATCACACAACCAGCCGCGACGTTAAAGGCCGACGCGCTCACTACCTTTGGTTACAGCGCTCCACTCTCAGCTCACACGACATACACAAAACTAATGACGCTGGATGCTTCTGTGTCCTCAGAAACACCAGATCGCTGTTCACGAGAAAAGGATGGAAACAGAGTGAGACATCACTCCCGGCGGACACACAAACACTGTGCTAAGGTTTGTTTCAAAACGGAGCTCCTGGGTTGTGTAGCTGCTGAGCGAGCAGGTGGCACACAAAGACGCGCTGTCAGGAATCATTACATCGAGACTGACAGGACGTCACTGGTACATAAACACTGATCTGTGGTTTACTGACAATGTTCTCAACAACAGACGCACAACCCTGGTTTGGTCTGGTTATTTGTGTTGTACGGCTTCGTTGGTCTGACGAGCTTTTAGGGATGTCAGCAGAAGGATTTCACGTGCTGAGGTCATATTTATGAATCAACCTGAACAGCTAATACTTTACCTCTTTATTTTATAACACATATGAACACGTTATAGTAGATTTGTGCAATGTGTGTTTCACGTCTTTATGGGCGTATAGATCTGTAAACAGGCTGATGGGTGTGTGTCTGTTTATTGTAGCGGTGCAGAAATGTTAAAAATGATGATAATAACAACACTTCTCACATCAGGCTACAACACAAACCTCCTGATAGCTGCAAACAGCAAAACCCCCAACGACAGGCGCACAAAGAGCGAGCAGGGACCCACCCTGACAGCATGTGAGCCTCCTACTACGACTCACTGTGGAGCAACACAACACCAGGAGACGGAGGATATGAGAGAGGATACAGCTGCTGTGGGGGAGCAGCCACACACTCCACAGGAGACGACGGGGTGAGAGATGGTTCGGTGCTCCTAACATCATGTGGACGCTCGTCTGCACATAAACAAACCTCACCTAACCCCACCTCCTTTCTCTTTTTGCAGGGTGGGGTGCTCCATCCTTACACACTTTGCACCACGTGGCTCTCCATCTATTCGTTTACCTTCTTGGGTCTCTTCCTCCTCTGTCCCAGCCCGTTGAGGCGATCGCTGGGGTCCAGCCTGTAGTGGGAGTGGCTGTCCTCGCTCATCCTGTCCCCGTCCACTCCGGGTTACTCCTCTCTTCTTTCTGTCCTCTGAATCGAGCTGACCTCTCTCCTCTCTGGTCCTCGCTCTCTGAGCCGGCGGAGCATGAGAGAGAGGAGTGGTTGGGGAGAGGGAGGGGAGACGAGCGAGGGAGGGAGGGAGCACAATGGTGTTGCCATGGCAGCAGCTGCCACCAGTGTTTATCTGGAAACGTCGCTGGCAAACCAGAATAGTTGCCACACGTTGCCACACTCGCACACTCGGCAGCCATACGTTTGTGTGCGACCTGCCCGTGGCTTCCTCGTTACAGACACACCGAGAGGAAACGCTCAGACACAAGGCCGAACATGAACGAACACTCGTGTGTGGGAGGAACAGGGCACAGACTCCACGCCGTCGTTAAAGATGGCGTGTGTGCTAAACGGAGCTGTGCGCTGATCGATCAGTCAACTGAAAAAAAACAAAGGAAGCTGTCTGGATGGAGTTTGCTGCTCCCACTAATCAAAGAGATGCATCACAGCTGGAGCTGATTGATGCACGAGCCACCGTTTGCACAATCCCACCGACTCCACGCTTGTGTTTCCTTTCTGCACCATGTTGTTAACACTGACCCCACACGGTGTTCATGAGCTAAAGAAATCAGGATGATTGATTGATTTCACGGACTCGTCTGCACAAAGCATTTTGTAGGTTACAGCATGAAACGACTGTAATCTCCACATTTACACTCACAATTTCTGTTTTACTCTCAAACTGATCAATAACAGCTTTCCTGTGTAACAAACACACAAAATAAATGATATTGTGAGTTCAGCAGTGGGTCTGTGACCGGTGTGTAAGAGGACGATAGATGAGTGGGTGTTTGTAGAAACAACCTTTGTGATTTAAATGTGAGACAGCAAAGCGTCAGACAGAAGCCTGAGCTGAATATTTCCTGTGATATGAAGTCACCGTGTTTGGGTCGGTCAGTCGACTACTACTCAGTGAGTGTCCCACACACACACAGACACACACAGACCCACACAGACCCACACAGACACACAGACCCAAAAAGATCCACACAGACCCACACAGACTCACACACACACACAGACCCACACAGACCCACACAGATCTTAATGATGGCCTCAGGCTTTGAGCTCCCACTAACAGCAGGTCATAGCAGCATCCCATTAATAGTGATGAAAAATGCAGCTACAGCTGCTTTTCCACTACTGGAAGTTAATCAGGTCAAAGCTGGAGCTTCACCCTGTTCAGACTGAACCATGTGAGCCGGCCTCACTCCACAGAGGACGCCTCCAGGACAAACGTGGGCTCCATCGAGGCCCACAGCTGCTGTGACATCGTGGACGTGTTCTTCAGCTTGTTTTTCAAACAATCTCAGCAAACGTGCCAAAATCATCTTCAGTGAGACTCTGTGGCACACAATCCAAAAACAAAGAAGGCTAAAGGACATGCTCTGTGTGACCCACAGTCGTGGCTCAAATGTGGGACTGTGGCCTGGTGTGACCTGAACACTGTGGGAACCTGAGGGGCAAATCTGAGGATTTCATTTGGCTTTTTCATTAGAGATAAGATGGATTATGTGAATGAACAGGCAACACACACACACACGTAGGGTAGCTGTAGCCCGACTGGCTCATCTGCTAATCAGAGGGTTGCTGGTTCGATACCTGGGATCCAAAGTGCAAACTCTTGGGGAACGAGTCTACTTTGTGTGCATCTGAGGTTGAAGCGGAGCTGGTTTCAATAAACTGCTAGTTTCCCTTTCATACTCCTGAAGGACGTTCCTCACAAAGAGCGAGGCAGCAAGTCTGTGCAGGTCCTCAGTCATGCAGGTCAGCGTCGTCTGAAGAGCTTCTCAGAGTTTCATCTCTCACCCAGTTCGTGTCCCAGATACATGCCGCCGATGGCCAGGAAGTGACATCACTGGATCAGTTATGAGAGCGAACCCTTCAAGACTCAAACCTGCCTGGCAACGAGGGAAACGGCTACACAGGAAGTCCAGTGACGGGGTGCAGATGTTCCATCACCGGGATGTCATCGCTTGTTGTGTTTGCGTCACGGGACTTTCAGGTTGTGTTGCTGTAACAGCCCCACCCACACTGAGGTGGTGCTCAACTGTAACTGAGAGACAGAGTCGAGTAGAGCTGAGGCAGTTATGTTCTACTGGAAAAGAGGCGACTGTGGCTCAGGACGTCAGTCGGTAGTTCGATCCCCGGCTGCTCCAGTCTGCGTGCCAAAGTCACCTTGGGCGGGATACTGGCCCCTGTTGCTGCCAGTGCTTTTATTAGATGCTCTGGAACTGGTTTAGTGCTTAGGGAGGGTAGAAGAGTGCTGTATAAGAACCAGTGCATTTACCATTTACCATTACTCTGGTTGCCAGTTTGCTACGGTCACCGGCGGTTTGTACAGAGGACACAGACCTGTATGTGAACAGACAGGGAGAGTGTTTAACTCCAGAGGAAAATAGGCTTTCAGGTGCTGCATGTTCCACATGTGCATTTTACAGCAGTGTGTGAACATTAATATGTTGTAACCAAACGTTTTGTTACACCAGCTGCACTGAACCTGTGGAGACTGGAAGTTATTTGCTGCTGGTTTGTTCAGACCTGTTACTGCACACCTTGCATAGTTTGCATAGTTTCCTTCACTGCATGCAAAGAGACGAGGCGGGTGGAAACCTGCGACCCTGATCACATCACCAGTCCATCACAGTCAAACACTCACGGCTGTAATCTATTTCAAATCAAAGTCTTTGCACGGTGAGAAGAAGCTGGCGTCGCTGGGGGAGCGTGCGCCCGGCTGCACTTAAACACAATCTTCATTGGTGCTGTGAAACATCCACGTCTCACTTCATCTGCAAAGAAACCTGATGCATCGCTTTGGAAATATTTGAAATCCCTCATTTGTCACTATGCACGACGAGTCGACCGGCTGACCAACCTCAGGTTATGCAGCGAGTGCTGAGAAGCAGCTAAATGGCTGCAGTGACTTTATTCCCTGAGTGGGTGTGTGTGCATGAAAGCCAAAGGGGGGCTGTGTAAGAAACAAGGGGAGTCTCTGTTGTGCTCACAAAGAGGAAACCAAGATCTGGATTTTATGGCCGAAAGAAGAAAACATCTTTTCAAAGTTTCCCAGGCCCACTGTGGAGACGCCCACAGCTCCCAGTGACACTGACCCACACTGACACCACCTCCATTCCTCACTGTGATAGGCCGGGAGGAGAAGATCCACACACACATTCACATCAGGACAAAGTCCCACATTCCCCTGTGCCCCACACACACACACACACACACACACACACACACACACACACACACACACACACACACACACACACACACACACACACACACACACGTCCTGCTTGCTAAGAAGTGAGTGAAGGATGCAGAGGTGTTGAGACGGACACTGAGGATGTGGGAGCACAGACACCGTTCAGCCTGTGTTTGTGTATCAGAATGAATCAGGCAGAAAAACATTAAAAGCAAACTGGTTGTCCTAAAGTGAATCAGGCTGCAGTCAAACTTCAGCTGATCTCTCATCAAAGCTCCCAGATCGATTCGTGCTCCAGTTTCACCATTTCAGCAACACTGTGGGAGAACGGGGTCAGCTTCCAGCAGGGGCCACGATTATGCACAGAAGGAAGACGGGACACGGCCGGTCCTTCAACCATCGTATGGATGTAAGAGCCTAACACAGGTAACACAGGTCACAGCAGCAGAGCTGGCAGCAGCTTTGTGCGCTTGTAGAAAACTCAGCGGTACTGCAGAGGTTGTGTACTTTACCAGGGAAACGTATGTATTTTGTGTGTGGTTGAAGATTTCCAGGTTGTGTGTTCTCCTGTTTTATTCAGTTTATCAGAAGTCAGCAACTAAAATGTAAAAGCAGCTAAAAAGAAAAGACAATGATAGCATTGTGTGCACAGTGTGTTACAGAGCTGTTGGTGGCAGTCCAATCCAATCCAATCTTATTTATAAAGCACTTTAAAATAGCCAGCACAGGAACAAAGTGCTGCACGGAAAATAAGTTAAAACAATAGAACAACAGAAAACAGCAAAATAAATAAATAAAACACATAAAACATCAAATGAAAACAAAACAAGATAAAACAGCATCGAATCACCTAAAAACAACTGAAATAAAAACCAACATCTCACGTGGTGTCAAAGCTCAGGGTAAAGAGGCGGGTTTTCAAGACTTAAAAACAGGTAAAGAAGAGGCCTGTCTGATCTCCAAAGGAAGCTCGCTCCACAGTTTGCAGCTGCTACAGCAAAAGCAGGATCTCCTCTAAGTTTACGCCCAGTCCTGGGTACATGCAGGAGCAGCTGATCAGCTGGCCTGTATGAGGCTGTCGCAGCTCAGAGAGATGAGATGGGGCGAGGCCATGGAGAGCTTTAAAAGTAAATAAAAGAATTTTAAAATGAATCCTAAAAGAAATGGGCAGCCAGTGACGTGAAGCTAAAACAGGGGAAATGTGCTCAAACTTTCGAGTGCCAGTTAAAAGACGAGCTGCAGCATTTTGACTAATATATGATGCGCTGACCCCAACATGAAGGTCATCACAGTAATGCAGCCGAGTGCTGACAAAGGCGTGGATCACTGTCTCAAAGTGCTGCCGTGAAAGAATTGGCTTTGTTTTTGCAGCTGCCTGAGCTGAAAGAAGCTAGATTTGACCACTGCCTTGATTTGACCACTGCAGGTAGAATGAAATGCCAGCATGTTGTTCACACTTCTTACCCGAGCTGTTCTCCAGCGCATCCGTGAGTGTGGCTGTGAACAGAGGAAGCACTCGAGCAGAAAGTGCTCGTGTGAATGAGTTCAGAGTAGAGCAGCTCGATGTGGGAACAACTCGTGGCGTTCATTTAGAGAACGAATATGTTCATGGTTACTGTACATTTCATAAATGTGACACTTTAAATGAGAAACACGATTCTGCTTTAACAACAGGGGAGCCTGTTCACTATAAACACCATCCAGCCATAACTCTGCCTGCACCCACAACACGGAGACAAATATGTCAGCGTTGTAGCGCAGTTCTGTAACAGCCACCACAAATATCTCCTCAGCCGAGCCGCCCTTCGTGCTCCTCCCACAGCCACATGCTCCGTCAGCTGGCCGTCTGCCTGGCAGAGAGGGAGGGGGGCGTCTGGCCTAGTGCCAGGCTCTCTCAATATTTTATGAGAGGGAGGGGAGGGAGGAGGAACACGAGACTTACAGTAACAATAAGAGCTGAACAACATGTAACAGCAGCAGCGATGGAAACAACCTCGTGTTTGTTGGAGCAGGGATGGTTAGAAAGAGACGGCGCTGCTTTGTGCACGGACCATATTTATGAGTACGAGTAGTGAGTTTAATGATATTTCAATTATATGACAAACATCCAGTGTTGGGGAGTAACGGAGTACACGTACGAGTAACTGTATTCTGTTACAGTTCCCGTTTAAACAGGTGGTATTCAGAATACAGTTACTTTGTTGAAATAAATGGATTACACGGCGGTACTTTCCTGTTCATATTGTGGCGGGTCAGGACTGTTTGGGTTTGTTTGACATGTTCTGTTGTTCCAGGCGGCAGCGTTGTGGTTGCCATGGTTACAGGGTGACACGCTGCGTGTTTCCTGGGTGAGAGAGGCCTTGTTGTTGTTGTGCTAAGCTAACAGGCAGAATGTAGCATCATGGGCAGTGTAGTCCGTGCTGCAGGGAGAATGGACTGCTGTACCCGTGATGTGTCTGTGAGCGAGGGAGGGAGAGAAAGGAAAAGCACAGCTGTCACCGAGCAGAAACGGGAGCTGGAAGCATGTAAATATAATAATAACCACTGCAAGAAGAGAGCCTGACGAGCCCAGCTGTAAGTAAGCTGTTAAGACTCGACCTTACACCGTGTTCCTGTTTTCCTCCGAAACAATAAGTTCTGTTGTCTGTGAAGGTTCTCAGTCATCCAGGTCATCGTAGTCTGAGGAGCTTGCAAAGAAAAGCGTCTGGACTTCTTTAAGTTGCTTGAAGACGTTTCACCTCTCATCCGAGAAGCTTCTTCAGTTCTAAGAACAGAGGTTTGACTCTGTTCTGCTCCTTTGACAATAAGTTCTGTTGGAGCAGCCTTTCAACGCCTCTCTGTCTCTGCTAGCAAAGTTGACCCAGACAACAAAGTAAAGCTCGTTTTCAGCTACGAGCCGACACGAACCCGACGTGTTAGCCAGAGGTCCCTTTACTACGGTTCGGAGCCGCTGACCTTCAGTAACAGTAATAAATCACAGCAACAGTACATTCATGTAGTTGTAAACAGCATGATAATATATTAAGTAATCCAAAGTATTCAGAATACATTACTCTCATTGAGTAACGTTACAGAATACATTTTGGGGCATGTAATCTGTAGTCTGTAGTGGAATACATTTGAAAACACTGCAAATATCCAGCACACTGACAGCTGTGACCTTATACACATGCCCAGTGAAAGGTTGATTGAACACTGTACATGGTATATAGCTGGTCTGGAGTCAGATTCTGCCAACCAGGCAGCGCTGCCTCATGACACGGGGCTGGATCAGCCATCTATTGATCCATCCCAGAGAAGATGAAGGACACGTGATGATGACACCACTGTGCAGTTCACATTGGAGGGCTTTATTCCATCCACTGAGTCATCAGAGCTGTGGGCCTTCTGTGAGCTCTGCAGTGTGGCTGACAAAGCTGACATAAAGTGTCCAACTTTCAGGATTTTTGCTAAGCTGTCACTCACTGTAGCTATCATCTCACACACTTGGCTACTTTTCTCTGTAAAGGTGTTTGATGACAGAGTCTTAACCCCTGCATATGAAGATAATGTGTTTGATATATCTGTTAATACCTGACACGACTTCTTTCCTTTCAAGTCTGTTTCACATCCAATTGTAGAGACAAGTGTGTCAGAGGATCATGTGAAAGGATGTTCTGTCTTTCTTCAACATACATATCTGTGTCACGTATTTACATAAAGAGAAATCGTATCGATGGCGAGGCTGGCGAGGAGGGCCCGCCCTCACCGATCCACCGTTTATATGCAGCCTGTGTCTTTCATGTGTCTCCACCTGGATCCCTGCTGAGCCACTTCCTAAGTGAATAACCATAGCAACCACAGAGATGTTTTGGATGGCACAATGGTAGCTGCTGGTTTTAAGTGCTGGAGATCAAAGGGGCCTAACGTTGTTAGGGAAGAGGAGGGGGTTTAATCAGCGTCGGGGAAAGCGGAGACCAGCGGGGTCGGCAGGAGCAAGCAGGAGGCAAAGGGAGGAGCGAGGAGAACGACGGTTTTCCCTCATGGCACCAACACCCGTCCCATTTCCCTGCGGTCCAATAATTAGCTGTTTGGGGTATACTGCGACAGGAAGACGGCTCCTGCTGTCGAGCTTGCAGTGATGGTTAGTAGCTGTTTCACCCATGCTGTGTGAAACTTAATACACGGCCTCATTAAAGATGGAAATTAGCCTTTGGCTATAATCTGGCATGTTTACATTCATGTAATTTTTCTTTTTACATTTATGTTCATTAACATGCACGGTCCTAAATAAATAAATAAAATAAAATTGCTTCCTAAGGAGATTTGGTTTCAAGGTCAAATTTATTTATATGGCACAGCCGATGCTGCACAAAGTGCTTAACAATATAAAAATGGTATTAAAAAGCAACAATGTAACACAATAATAACAGTAAAAAACAATAATAGGACAGTAAAAGAATTAAAACAATAACTAAACTAATTCAAATAAGACCAGAATGCTTGGGTCATAGTGTGTTAAAAGCCAGGGCATAGAAATGTGTCTTTAGTAAAGATTTAAATTGCTCAAGTGTTTGTGCAGATCTAATATTTAAGGGGAGACTATTCCAGAGTCTGGGACCTGCCACAGAGACGGATCTATTACCACGGGATGTGAGGTTAGTCCGTGGGATGGACAGCATTAGTTTTGAGCTGGACCTCGTGGTTTGTCCTGAGCATAGGCAGAGAGGAGCTCAGACAGGTGAGGAGGGGCTCGGGCATTAATGACTTAAAAACAAAAAGTAGAAGTTTAAATTGGATCCTGTAGGAGACAGGAAGCCAGTGTAGAGAAGCTAAAACTGGGGTTATATGCTCTCTCCGTTTGGTACCAGTTAGCAGGCGAGCAGCTGCATTTTGAACCATCTGAAGACGATGGATGGAGGCCTGATCTAGACCATAACACAATGAATTGCAGTAGTCTCATCTGCAAGTAAGGGAAAGGTGAATAACACGCTCAAAGACGTTAGGAGGTATGGCTTTACCTTGGCCAGCTGTCTTAACTGAAAGAAGCAGGACTGAACACTGCACTCACCTGCTTCTTCACTTTAAAAGAACCATCAATGTAGACACCGAGCTTTTTACACGTGTTTCAAGTAGCGGTGCTTTATCAGGCCAGTACAGGTCAGCCTAATCACTGGTTTCAAACTCCCAGTAATGAAACTGGGGAACACTGGTTGTGCTCAACCTACAAAATATTTCACGTTCCTGCGATATGTGCTGAGCACGCACGACAGACATGAAGCAGACAGGATCACAGCTGATCTTCTCTCGCTCACGAGTGAGCTAGTTAATGTTGGGAGTCACAGAGGGAGCGCTACGATCAACCTTTAAATCAAAACGGTTCACCTCCGACACAAGGCGTCCAGTCGACGCAGAACCCAACGCAAGGCATCGTCTGAGGGTTCTTCCATCCATCACTGAAACCATTCTGTGTAGGTGCAGAGACACCCCAAGAATCCAGGTGTTATGTGGCAGCTTCGTGCACAAATGTTATTAATAAGTAGCTGTTATTAGAGCGACTCAAAGGGTGCTGAGTGGTTGGGATGTCCCCCAGACCATCACTGAAACACCAGAGCAGCCGTGCTGACGAGGTTCCAGCAGCACGATGCTCTGCAGCCTCTTCCACATGTGCTCAGCATGCAGCGGCTCTCATCTGTGGAAAGCACAGTTCTGGTCTTTGATGGGAAATGTTAATCAGACTGCATGATGTCAGTTCACCCTGCATCCACAACAAAGAAGAAGAAGCCGTATGTAAACATAACATACAAACTGACCGAGGACAAGAGGGAACAGTGCTGCTGTCAGTCCAACGTGTCCACGTCCTCTGGACTAAGAAGGGGAGAAACCGTCCAACTGTCACAATCACAGCCGCACACCTGCATCAGTGATGGTCTGCATGACTTATATGTAAGAAAGAGCTACTGAAGTGAGGTTCTACATGTAGATGAGGAAGTGCAGAGAAGGTTAGAAGTTGTATCATATCTGTGTGGATGTGGAAAAAGCACACGACGGGACACCAAGAGACGTACTGTGGTACTGCACATACTGAGCACATACTGAGGCTGTGCAGGAGACAGCAAGGCACAGGTAGGAGCTGTAGGAGGGACAGATGGATTTAGAGCGGGGGCGCGATGACATCAGGACTCGACTCTGAGGCCCTTCATGTGTGCGATGGTGCAGACAACACTGGGAACTATAGTGAGAACAGGGAGCAGGTGGAGAGGTGGAGCCAGTAAGACTGAATACATGTGTGTGAAGGAGAAGGAGAAAGGTGCCTGAGTGAAGCTGGTCCAGAACAACACAGTGCACAGGGCAGGTGCAGAGGAGGTGGGGTGGGTGGAGGTGAGGGTCGGGGGGGGGGGGGGGGGGGGGGTTGTGAAAGAAGAAACACAAAAACCTGAAAGGGAAAATTTAGGAGACGGTAGCTCGTGATGGCAGTCGGGCGAGCTGTTGTGTGTCGGAGACGGTGGCACTGACAAACCCAGGAGGCGGAGCTGGAACGGTTAAAGATGGTCGACTCTTCATTGGGAATGACCAGAATGGAAACGTTTAGGTAGAACACAGGGGCGAGGCTGGACACGTGCAGACGACTGATCGTGGATACACAGGGTGTCGAACAGTAACACACTAACACAGAAATACTGCTGTAAAGGTCCCAGTTAGACATGCTGAAGCACAGGTCAACAAACAATCTCAGCTTCCCTGTGTGATTTCACTTCATGGCTAAATCATCGTTTCAGGTTTCTTTGGGTATTTGTGGGTTTTAGGTTTTCGAGCTCAGCGTGAATCAGACTTTCACCCTAATTCATAAAAAGCCAATCAACAATCGTCTTTCTAATTACAACTAATACGATTAAAAGACTGTAGGTCAAGGCAGAACAACAAAGATTTCTTTGCAGGGTGAGATGAGGAAGGGAGGAGAGTAACCACTGTGATCACCCAGAAGAGAATGACTCAGGTCTGTGTCCAGTCTCCCCAAATCAGCATGACACAGCAAACTAAGCTACATAAATCTCTGAATTACCAGCTGAGCCACTAATCCAGGCGGTATGACACTCGCCAAACTGCTAGTTCTGTGATATTTTACCACCGAGCATAAAAGTGCTTACAGGAAAGGCCAGGAAAGAATAAGCCATGAATACAGAGTTTAAATCATAAGAATATTTTATAACGTTTAACATTACGCAGAAGCATTTCATATTCATGAAACGCTTTCAATTAAAAGAAAACATCGAAACAGGTAATAAGGACACACCCAACATGCTCAACACCCACTTTAGTACTTCCTACTCAGCAGTTTCAATTACTGGTTAAAGCAAATGTGTTAGAAACTTAAAGCACGTAAAGAATCTGCTCAAGTCAAACAAGACATCAGACACACATCACCAAGAAGGCAAGTTTAAAGCAGTCCTACAGAAAGGTTTCAAAACTCACTCCCACAGCTTGATTCCAAGGATGTTAGATTCCTATCGGGCCTTTTCTACTGTTAATGTTTAAGCTAAATGACAACTTTGTTTGTCCACTGTCAGCATTCGAAACAACTTCTACAGGGTTTAATGGAGCACACAGATTTGACTTTTTACAAAAGCACTCAAAGAGCTGTAGTAATGAAGAATTGTATCACAGCACGTTTTGTCATATCCTGTCTAAGATGTTTTTTCTTGCATGAGCCTAAGCACTCATTTATACTCGTATCCAATACAACTGATTTCGGTTTTATGCTTCCTAAAACCCTTAAAATTCCTTGTCAACGTCTTTTAGTTTAACCAATCCTAAAGAAAATCAAGCTTTGCTGCTCTACTCTATTTCCCGTTCCCTGCAACATGTGTGTGGATGCTGAATGAGACGGGTGGAGGGATGAGCGCTACATGGTTGTGTTTGAGCAGGAGGGCTGGATGATGAATGGGCTTTTATAGACATGCTGTTCGTTTACGAAGGCTTGTAGGCGATGATCTCTTTAGTGTAATATGAAAAGGAAACAGATACATCGTGATATCACAAACACAATCCTACATTTGTGCCAACCTAATAAAATAATATGCAGTACTGTGTGAAACTCATCAAGTGGCCTGAACTAAAAGTTCTCCAGCAAGTTTAGTAGCATTGCTACTTGAGATTGTTCATGTTGCAGCCAAGAACTTCACTGATGACTGCTGCCATGGTGTAAATCAGCTGGTTGGTTCCAGCGATGGTCACACTAGGGACTGTCCACTGCAGTAAAAACTCTGCATTATCACTCCGTTACCTGCTGCAAGCACTGCCACAGTCTGATTTTCTTTCATCACTACCTGAATTGTTTGACTAAAAGGAAAAAGAAATGGCAGATGTCCTTCTCTACAGGGGAGAACTGTTGGCAAACTGTTCACCACCCCCCAACCGCCCTGTCTGTCATCACTCCACTAGCATTGCTGTTTGTAATTATATTCACTCCACTTTTACACACCTATACATAATATCCTAAAAGCCACAAATCAATTAGAACCCTGCTCTGTTTGGTAATGAACTGTGATAAAACAAATATCCCCTGCCTATGAAAAACCATAGACTTCCCAAGGGAGTCATGAGTTCATAATGTTCATGTTCATAAACACTGAAAGCTGACATGGAGTAGGTCCCAGGCCCTGAACTCCATAAGCAAGAAAATGGATTGATGTATAAATACACACACACATATATACAACTATATTAGGGGTGCAACGATACACAAAATTCACGGTTCGGTTCGATACTTTGGTGTCACGGTTCGATATTTTTTCGATACAAAAAATGTTCATGCCTTTTTAATTTGTCAGTTATTAAAATTATAAATATATATTTTAACTCAAACGTACAGTTTTTAAATTTAATGTTGCTGAAACAACAAAATAATAATAAATAAATCTATCTGATGGAGGAATCGCTCATCTTTGGAAAAGAGAGTTTATTACAGAGAAATGTCTCTTTCAAAATAAAAGCTCTACTATACGCTTCTTCTGGGCTATATTCTCAGCAGCATATTAAACATATCAGGTCCCCATAAGGAGAATCCTGTGCTAACAGCTGTCTAAATGACTCGGGTAAAGTTTGTAGCATGGTGCTTGTTGTTTTGTCTGCTTCCACTTGTCTTTGCACCAGGATGATGTCGGAGTAAATGTGCAGTCATATTCGTTGTGTTCCCACTAGTGCTGTCAGCGTTAATCTGAAATGACCTTAACACCACAACACGGCAAATCTCCGTTAACGAGCGACCGCGGATCGCCCCGTGCGTGGGGCTGGACGGCCAACACGTTAACGAGCTAACTGCGCTAACACACTAGTTCCCACCCATGTAATTGAGCATTGCATGGCACATCCAACATACTGTTTTACTTTAGTCCATGACTCGCTTACCTTCAGGGTCATACGTCACATGAAGACCAAAATAGTTCCAAACACCAGATCTGAATGAGGGTGGGGGAGGTTCAGTTTGCCATGTTGCAAGGAGCTTAACTTCTGTCTCGCTAGCTTGCGCTGCGCTCAGTGGATCTGTGCTCGACAGTGCAGCCTAGGCGGAGTAGTCGAACACAGATCCACTGAGCGCTCAACACAGACAGCATCTGCAGAAGGAAAGTTGATGAAATAAATTAAAAATATTGTATTGTTCGATACATATGTGTACCGAACCGAAAGCTCTGTATCGAACGGTTCAATATCGATACGAATATCGTTGCACCCCTAATATATGTGTGTATATATATATATATATATATATATATATGTGTGTGTGTGTGTTTCTGTGGTTCAGCATTATGATGCTGAACCACATCATAATGAATAAATGGATAAATTTCCAAAATCCCGGAGCAATGCAAATTAGCCGGTGCGAGGTAAGGAGCTCTGTCATTGGTTAGACAGTCTTAGCTTTGCACCTATACCAAAGGCCATTCAGCCTCTGTGTTTACACTCTGCCTACACAGATGTTGGACATGAGACGACACAGGAAAAGGATTTTTGATGTGAGGTTTTTATTGAGATTTTATTTCTTTTTTTTCTGATTTGAAGTATTTATTAATGGAATAATAATTTATTTTCAAATACTGATTTATAAATTTTTATTTTATTTTTTATTTTTTTTTTGCCTGTCCCGTTTGGCTCTTTTGCATCAGAATTGTTGTCTAAAGGCAAAGAAAGATGCCCAACGGATTTACTTTACCAAACTGACCATCCCAGCCTTGCCGTAATGGTCCATTTGATTCACCTTTTATTGTTTATTTTATTTTCACTTACTGAATACGGGACAGACTTGACTGGGGGACAGAAGGGGAGAAAGAAAGAGAAACAGCTGAGAAGAGGGACGGGGGAGAAGGGCAAAAAACAAAAACCAACAGAATTTTCTTTTAAATTAAATTACTAGATAATAAATTACTTTTGTATTGAATAAATAAAATAACTTAAAAATGAATTTGTAAATTAATATTTTATCGCACAATTCATTGTTTAAGCAAAGAACTTTTTATTTCGATGCGCTGGATCTTCTGGTCCTCTGCACATAAGTGGATTTCCATTTAGACTTTATATAGACAACAACTCAAAGTGCTTTACAACAAGTCACATTCACCCATACGATCATCTAGTGCTGTACTTTAAACACTTTAAACACAAACACAGATACTGTGGGGAGAGGCCACAGAGGCACAGGGAGAAAACTCACACAGAAATCCAACAATTAAAGAGGAACCTTCTCGATGTAACACTACCATCCTGCAAGATGACCTGGTCCTGGGCCATCTTAATAAGCATGCTGTGCACAGTAGTTTCATATTCCTGCCAGAACAAACACCAGACAGTTTGTACACAAGGCTCAGATTCTCGCTTTGCCAGATACAGACAATAGTTTAAGATCCTAATGTCTCTGCACAGCTCTGTATGTACTGAAATATCCAACCTCAGATATTTCCTGCTCACTCTCTGCACCGCCTTAGACAACAAGTAGTTCATGCTATACATAGCATTGACTTTTCATTCCAGCCATGTGCACTCATCAGGGCATCAGTGCTGCCGTAGTAACCACACTAACACTTCCTTGCACCTGTTGAAATGGCCTCAGTCTGATCGTGCCCTGAACAAACTCACCTTTAACATCCCACACACGGACTAAATATGTGCGTGTCAATAACACGTGACAGGAGAACATGCTGGTTGTCTGTCATGGGGCTGAATTAGAAACAGAGCAGGAACTACAGTTTGTCAGATTAAGACTGATCAGGTCCAACATCCGCTCCCAGCACTGATTTACACGTTTGGTGTCACATTGAAGGAAACGCCTACTGGCACAACCTGCATGTGTTAAACTGCTCCTGCGTGTAAACAGCGTGTCACTTACGGCTTTTTGCATCACAAGGACGCGCACTGGCGTCTCAGGGTGACTCAGATGTTTGCTGAATGAGGTGTAGACCGGACTAGGCGGGACTCATTTCACCAAAACACGAGCTTTTCCACCCACCAGTGTTTATCTGTGTGCTTATTTTAAAGAATTATTCCATCGTTATCAAATACGAAGCATTACACGCACGTCGAGCCGTTTCTGCTGAGTCAGACACCAGTGCTCCCGTGTGCTGATTCTCGGGTCCATCTTAAACTGGTGTGTTTGCGAATGAACTTCGGTAAAACGTTACAACGTTACCGGGCGCGCAGAGGGTCTCGGAGGCGTGTCGTACCTGTCGGGTGGTCGCGGGCTCCTCGTTCCCGGTGGGTGAAGGTGTTTCTCCTTCAAGCGATGCTGGGGTGACCGGAGAAGAAGCCATGTCCCCCCGACATCACCTCTCACTAAGCGCCGCTCCTACTGTGACTTTCCTCGGTGTCCTCCAGCGTGCAATACGCTGCCTGGCGCGGTTTGCACGGACGGTGGACCGGTTGCGTCGCTCGTCTCCTGTGCGATCAAAGTGAGTCTTCGGCTGCACAGTGCAGCCACTGTCCCTCCTCCGGCCGGCGGACTAGTCCAGGCGAGGCGGATGACGTTGTCCCGGGTCTCGCTCGCTCTCGCACATGCAGGACTTGGCCCAGTCTGTCTTCTTCTGCCTCACTCTGCGCTCTGCTTTTCACTTCATGTCTTTTTGTTTTGTAAGGTGGCTAACACGATCACTCCTCTTCTGCCTGCAGGACTCTGTGACTGCTCTGTGCTGTGGCAGCACACTCCAGCCTGATAGTTCATTTTACAGCTTTTGGCACTGCGACGCTCTCCTCGGCTCGACAGACACAATCTCACCATGTCGGCACAATATACTGAGTGCAATCCATAACATGATTTTATCTCACTGTAACTTTTAAATCGACCAAATGTTGCGTAAATGACGTGTCATGTGACTTGAACACATGCACACCCCCTGTCCTCACAGCAGACATTCATCTTAGCCCCCCCCCCCCCCCCCCCCCCCCCCCCGTGTTTTGAGATCATTGCTGCAACAAAAAGTTGCCACAGATATTTCTACATGAAACGTACTGAATCAGTTGGCACATATTTAATATATATTAAATATAATATAATGTTGTTTTGTTGAGTGGCTGAAATAAAGCTGAATCGCATCACAGGAACGACACAGCCCTGTTCCTCCAGGCTGTTAACCTGTGAATCAGCAAACATGTATGATTTATTGTCATTCATTTGCTGAACAAACTTTCCTCTGAACTTTGACCCTGAAAATTCAATTCAATTTTATTTATATAGCACCAAATCACAACAAAAGTCGCCTCAAGGCGCTTCATAGGTACAGAGAAGAACCCAACAATCATATGACCCCCTATGAGCAGCTCCCTAACCATGGATTGGAGAAGAATGTGAGATGGTAACAATGAGAGCTCAGGAGATGGCAAATACACTAGAAGAGCTACCTTTATATCACGCTGAGCTGAGGGTTTGTCAAGCCCAGCTCAGATTTTCAGGAGAAAGGTGATCTGAACCAAAAGCAGGAGGAGGTCATCACTGCTGGACCGAAGGCTAAGAAGGAAGAGCTTCTGCTGTTTGCAGTGTATACTGCTGTGGATGCTGTATCGTGTGACATGCACAAGATGTTTTATGCAGACTGAACTCTTTCTTTGTAGTGTTTACCTGGAGAAGATCGGAGGGGCTGGCTAAAATGATGAAAGCTCGAAGCAGATTAGAACACCGCTTTGAAAACTTGTACGTGATGCTGTGGGGTTGATTCAGTGACCTTGTGGGGCCATAACAGAGAAATGACAGCAGTGTAGTGGATCAAATAAAGAGTGATGATGTTATATTTGTGACTGTAGCAGGACCAAGGCTCAAAAGGTTGCAGGCGTTGTTAATTGAGCAGAAGATGGACGGCATCAAGCCCTCTCCTCGACAGCTACAGGATCACAGTCTGCAGGTTCAGTTATGCAACGTTTTAGCATCGATGCGTGAAGTTAAGAGCAGACAGGGAGGTTATTTTTGCACTGGGCTGGAATGACTCAGTTTACCTGTCAAAGGCTATCACGGCTGGGAGAAAACCCTCAGCATTAGTAAAGAAGGACCACGGTGGCCTCTGGGTAGAAACACTGCAGAGTTCATGTGGATACGCTGCTGCATTAGGTCAGATAGAAATATCATAAAGCATCATTAAGTAAAAACGTTTATTAAGAACAAATGTTTAAATATTGTTAACGTGTTTCCCAGAAACATCTGTAGAGACAAAGAGCTTTCTGTTGTTGCTTCGAGGAAACAAGCTCTTCTTTTTAGTTTTGTCCTGGTATTTATTCCAGGACGGACTCATCCACTGAGCAGTGTTTGGGTTTCTTCCTTTTCCTCGTTCTGGATGCAAACTATTACAACTTGGGCTTTATTTCAGTGACAATGGCCTTAAGCTGCAATACAACAGGAAGTTACTCATATATAGTAATTTCCCAGACCATATTAAAAATCCATTAACAGGAAATACAAATGATGGGACAATGCCACAGCATGGACATTAGAACAGTTGGGAAAATTTACCTGGAAAAAGGTGAAAATGAGGCTTCATTGAACTGGAATTACAAAGACCAGGAATGTGAGATCCACCAGCCACGACTGAGGGTTTTTACACATCATATCCTCAAAGTAGAACTACAGTGATCAAAAGAATCGACTTTAATGTTATTCTTTCTTTCTTTATGTCAGATTTAACCCCCCAAAAAGCTTTAATCTTTAACTAGTCTTTGGACGTAGCTACAGTACGGTCAGGTTGACAGTTTATGGGTAACATGTGGCCACCAGGCACTGCGACACACTTCCATGTTATATTACCTTGGCGTCCAGTAGGAATACAGGAGAATCATGTGAGGAATCTAAGAGTTGTTTCTTAATTCAATTCAGTTTTATTTACACAGCACCAAATCACAACAGCAGTCGTCTCAAGGTGCTTTATACTGTAAGGTAGCTCGTACAATAATACATACAGAGAAAAACCCAACAATATGACCCCCTATGAGCAGCACTTTGGCGACAGTGGGAAGGAAAAACTCCCTTTTAACAGGAAGAAACCTCCAGCAGAACCAGGCTCAGGGAGGGGCGGGGCCATCTGCTGTGATTGGTTGAGGTGAGAGAAGGAAGACAGGATAAAGACATGCTGTGGAAGAGAGACAGATGAACCGCTGAGTGTTGTCCCGTCGAGGTGGCTCTTCTATGTTGTGCATTTATGGCACCAAACCACAAATGCAAAGGAAGAAAGGGTCGAGGCACAGCACCCAGCTGCCTGACAATATTCAGGCAACGTCCAAAGCCCCACAAAGGACCTACCCACACCCCACTGGCCCCGCCCAGTGGGGTGTGGGTAGGTCACAGCAGACAAAAATGTGAAGTCCGCACATAGTCGCCATGGCACCCACCAACCCACCACACCATCCCCCATGGAGCTACCAGGAGAGGCATACTGGCCCACTGAGGATCACAGAGGAGCAGACCCAGGGGGGCTGACAGCACAGCCCCCACCCACCAGTCGTGCAGCTTATTTTATCTTGTCAGCGTGAGCCCCACCTAAAGGGGACAGAGGGATTAGTGAGTTGCATTAGTGGGGCAGGAGAGAGTGAAGCAGGGGAGCCAATGTCACTGCGATACGACTCCTCTACACCATCCAGCCTGCCCCACCACTCATAATGAGTCCTGCTGTGCTCTGTAGCAATGATGCATTTTATGTGTGTGTGCCAGGTTAGTGCTGTGGATTCAAAGGAGCACAGTTCCACTAAACAGGAGATCAGGATAAACCCCAGTAACCAACCCTGCCCCCGCCATCACATATTCTCAATCCCAACAGAGGCCAGCCCCACAATGACATGCCACACGTGATACACAGTCAACATTACTGTTATAATTACATGTTTCCTTTATTACTTTCCTTTCAACCTATTGATTTTGCACCTTAAACTTTCTTTGGTTGCTACAAGCCACAAAGTCCTTTATGGTTTGTCTCTGTTGTGTGGAGGGCTGTTTGTAAGAGCTCAAAAATGGGTGTATCAGAGTCAAACAGGCAGCACAGTGGAAAAGTGGTTGGTACTGTTTCCTGACAGCAAGAAGGTTCTGGGTTCAAATCCAACATCTAACCTGTTTGCATGCTCTCCCCATGTCTGGGTCCTCTCTGGGTTCTCTGACTCCCACAGTCCAAAGACGAGCAGTTAGTGGGGTTAGGTTGATTGGTGTATGTGCCCATGAGTATGAGTGTACACGGGTGTTTCTCTGTGTTAGTGACAGTCTGACAGAAGGCTGCATCCCTCAGCCTCATGTGGGCTGTGTAGCCCCTTTACAACTGCAGTGAGAGCTCAGACCTGTTTCTGGTGGGTGGTGGACTCCTCCAGGGCTGCCCCTGATTCCCCTTCTGCCACAGAAGACTGTGGCCTCAGAAACTCATATCTGCTTTTTGCAAATGAAGTGAACCTGTTGGCTTCATCAGCAGGGGCGGATCTAGAAGGGTGGCATGGGGTGGCAAGTGCCACCCTAAAATGATCCCTTGCCACCCCAAGTGCCACCCCAGTTTTGCATATGACAGTGTTGTTTATTAAAATAAGTTTAACAGTTTGAGCGTAGTTACAGTCAGCAGTGAATATAAATGCTAGAACTGGATATATTCCATAGTGTCCCCCCCTCCACATTAACAAATGGTTCAGCCCATAGCAGGACGGCTTTTTTCTTGTTTTCAGCAGCAAGTGATGCTTATGATTGTGCCAGAGCACATTTTGAACAACACCATGGGAATTTCGGATGTTACACAGGTGGGTGGATGTTACACTGTGGAAATGAAGGAAGGTGAGTGCTATTTTAAATGGTTGTAGAAAATGAAAAAACAGCAGGTGTATTGGCTGCATTTTTAGATAAATAGTTGTATCTGTTTACAAAATGTACAATTTATATTTGCATTTCAAGTTATAAACATTTACCCAACACGTCTGTGGTTTTTTTACAGTAAAAAATACTGCTAGGATTTTAGGTTCTTTGTGTGATTTCAGATCAGTAATAGTTACATTAATAGTAATAGTAATACTAATGCAGTATGTCAGTGAAAAAACAACTAAATTCAGTTGAGCTGAAAAGATACCAAACAAAGCAAGAGGAGGAAAAAATAAAATGAAACAATCTGAGGGTGAAATACAAACGTAAACTCAAAGGAGTCACAAATGTCCGGTTGTGTTTCAGACCTCAGAGGGTGAATCCAACAAATCATGAAAAATGAGGTTTACATGTTTGTTCATGACAGTGCAGATTTCTGACATTTTGTGTCATTTAAGCTGCAACAATGTGACTGTTTTCTAACAAAAACAGTGAAACTTAAGTTAGACTTGTGTTTGTAAATGAAGCGCCCCATGTTGTGTAGCTTTCTGGAGTTTATACTTATTGGGCTACATATGTATTTAATATACAGGCTGTACAGTACATAACATCAAAACTCACATGTTTCATGTAACTAAAGTGTGTAATCATGTGGGTACAGACAATAATTAAGTTATAGACTATATTTATATGAAAAACGTGCATACTTACTGCATTTGAATCATTTTAACCACATGTAACCACCTGCATATGTGTTTGGGGGGAAAAGGCTTTGATTTTGCCACCCTAAGAAAATTTCTCTAGAGCCGCCCCTGACCATTTCACAGGATTTGCATTTAAAGATGCAACAAGACTAAAATGGTTAGGGTCAGGAGGTCAAAGGTCAGAGCTCCTGTGGGTCTGAGGGCGGCCTCACGCTGGAGAAGGATGAAGGAGTCTGACCTGAGCCAGTGTTTGACATGAACACATCAGCACTGCTGTCAGTGAGCCTAACGACAGCCGTTAGCATCATTTCAGTGTTTCAGTCATAAAAACACTTCCTGTCTCTGTGGTGGTTACAGTGACATCATGCAGTTTGTGCTTTGACCTCCAGAGGGCGACAAATCAGCACAGACAGAGAGCTCCATTCAAACTTTGCTGCCATCAGGAATAATTCTTCAAATATAATCATCAGTGTTTGAGCAGTTATGATATCAGGGACAATCTAGACATGTGTGACAATACTGAACATGTCACATGACACACCTCAAACATCATGTGATCCACTCTCAGTCTGCACTTTCATTCATGACTTCAACAGGTTGAAATGAGCTTTGAAGAAACATTCAGTGAAATAAATCTTTCATGGATTCATGTGAGCAGCAGATGAACTTTGTACCAACAACATCTTCAATAACAGAGTCTGAATGAAGCTCAGGTGTTGATGCTGCTCCCTGATTGGACGCTTGCTTTCAGCTCTGCTCTCAGTCTTTACTGCACAGGTGAAGGTAGAAAGTGTGACTGGATCTATAGACTGGAAACAGAGAAACATGCTGAACATTTGAAGCTTTGCAGCAGAAATGTTCATGTTACAAATACAGCAGAGCTGATCTGGGATCAGTGTGTTCACACCTGCAGCTACAACAAGGTTTCATGTCTCCACACGTCAGCATGTGAACTTTACTCTGACTCAGTCTGAGCAGTCAGACGGCATATTTTTAAAGTTAACACATCAGCACACACAGAGCTGAGCCCCTCCCACCTGTGCTGAGTTTCAGGTGGAGTCCCGCCTCCTTCCAGGAAGCAGCTCACCTGTGTGTCCGTGTTTAGTGTCCAGGTGTGGAGTGGAGCTTGTTGTTGGTGTGTGAAGAAACTGTAAGTTTGCTTTGTTTCCTCCTTTAACAGTTTGTCTTTAGGAACTTTACTGTTTGTTCAGCTCGTGTTTGATTTCTTCACACAACAAACTGTGTGTGTTTGTATTTCCGGTCTCTCCATTAAAGTCAGTGTGTAATGTTTCCTGGCTAACATCAGCTGTGTGCAGCTTAGTTCAGCACAAATCTGCCGCTCCATAGTTCACGGTAACGGACTCACAGCTGGACCAACGAGGCCGAGTGTGTCCGCCACTCTGAGCTACGTTCGTGTTTGTGTACTTGTAGTTTGTACTTTGAGTTCAGTCAGAGCCCACAGAGGACGCAGCGTACGTGATGACGTCACAGCCCTTTACCTCCTTTACTGTCACTGTGATTAATATTTACACACGAGACACCTGCAGAGCTCTGACGCTAAGCTAGCCACACAGCTGCTAACACTAAGCTAACGCTAAGCTAACGCTAAGCTAACGCTAAGCTAGCCAAGAACCCAGAGTGAGGTTAAAGCTGAGTAAACACTGACCCCAGACCAGCACCGTGATAAAGTGAGCTGCTGCTGCTGAACTTGAACAGGTAACAAAGTGATGAGCAGTCAGGCTGCAGGTTTCTACCTGTTCATGTTTCTACAGTAGAATCACTTTGAAGTGTCTTTGTGCTGTTTCATCTTTGATTTGTGTTCATAAACACTCAGAGAAACATCACGTGACCTCATCAGGATCTGTGTTGGTGTGTGGGGCTGTACCTCAGCTTTATGTTGTTACATGCTCATTTGTTCATTTTAACATCAAAGTAATGTTATGAGGAGTAATGAAGTAACGTACTCCATTACTTTTAATTAAAGTGCTCTGTGTAATATGTGTAATAATGACTGTTTTGAGTAATGACCAACACTGATCACAACAAAGAGGAAATGCCTCCAACATGCACAAACATTTGAGCCACAACATGCAGTTAATGTGCACAAATGTCTTTGATATGCTGCTCAGTGATGGTGGTGACTGTCAGAGCAGAGCTACTGAGAATCAATAAGTAATATCAATGATGGGATCAGAATCACTAAATTCTTCTCATCCCTGTCAGTATCATACATGTGCTGTATAATGTGATAAATGTAGAGGTGCTGGCTGTTCTCTCACTCTGCTGTTTAGCTGTAAAGGACGCCTCCCTGCCTTTGTCTCATTCATGACCTTTAATAGTCTCTTCTAACATGCAGAGATCTGTATGATCTGTTTCATAGAGTCTAACCAGCCTGTACAGGTAACAACAACAGTCACTGCATCACTGACACACAAACGTCATCTCTGTCAATAACAACATTCATACATGGAATAAAAACACATCAGTGGATCATTGCTGGAGCTGATGTTTGTGCTCCTGGTGCAAAGGCTCTCAGTTTCCTCCTTGAAATAACATCAGTGGTGGGTCAGCGACATGCTTTCTTTCCCTCTCAGGTTTAAATATCTGGGACTCTCCACCGTTTGGTTTTAGAGCTGAAGAAGCTTCTCAGATGAAACGTCTTCCAGAAACTTAAAGACGTCTCTTTTCTCTCCAAGCTCCTTAGATCACATGACCTGGATGACTGAACCTACAGACATATTGACCTGGTTTCATGGTCACATGACAGGTCAGAGGTCAGCGACTGTAACTCAGTTCCTCCTGTTAATGTGAACTCACTGAGTGTTTGTGGTTTACCTCTCAGACTGACTGAAGATGATGATGGAGGAAGAGGAGGACAGAGCAGAGTCTGCAGGGTCCAGCTGTCCGTCTGTGAGGAGTGACCGGTCCAAAGGTCTAAATCCAGACTTCAGTGGTGAACCTGGAGCAACGAGGTCAGAGAGCTGAACTCACTGAGTAACAGAAATAATTCTGCACTGACATTATAATCAGTGTTGACTCTGGTTGATTGTCTGACTGTGTTTGTGAGCTGAGAGGAAATGAAAATGAGTTTGTAACAAAAATCAGTTTTGTCCAGTTTTCCTGTAAAAAGCTGAACTCTAATCTAAGAGGATGTTACTGACAGGAAACAGCTGCATTATCTGCAGTCTGTGTGATCACAGCTGCTTCAATCATGTTTGTGTCTGCAGAGGTCAGAGGTCACAGTCTGCAGGGTCCAGCTGTCCGTCTGTGAGGAGTGACCGGTCCAAAGGTGGAAATCCAGACTTCAGTGGTGAACCTGGAGCAACGAGGTCAGAGAGCTGTGATGACTCCTTTACATGTTTGTGTTTCCTGGATAAATATGACCTGAAACATCCTCAGATTGTTACAAAGATTCATTAAAACGAAAACAATGAAAGAGAAAAGATCCAAATGTTCGACTTGGTCATTTGCTGTTTGAGGACAGTGATGCTCATATCTGTGGGGAAAGTGTGACCTGAGTGGGTTCATGTTTGTCTTTAAAGAACAGAGCTGCTCTGATTCTCTTTGTGTCTGATCTGTTAAACAGTCTGAGAGGTCACACAGAGACCCAGCAGCTAAAGCCTGGATCATACTGGCTGCTGTTACTCCATCAGGACAACACTGAACCACAGTGGTGTGGATGTAGTGGATAAATCCCACCATACTGATGCTCAGAGTTAACCACAGGGAACAAAACCAGATGTTACCTTCAGATTGTGACCTTTGGAGTGGACGATGCAGATTTCAATAGAGAATAAATGTTGTTGTTTTTCAGCTGTGAAGAAAGAATCTAATTTTCTGAACTTAAGAATTTATGATGCTGGAAACAACATGGAGACTATAACACAACATTTCCACTGTGTTCATAGAATGAATGTAAAACTGTCAGACATTCATTAAATATGCAAAATGTCTACAGAAGCATCAGAGGGTCAGACGTGAAGCACTCAGTGATTTTGATCAAATGACTCATCAGTTATTGATCTGTACTACACTGATCTACCACGTTAGTAAAGCTGGTGTTCTGGTGGTGGAGGGAGACTCGGATCATGTTCTGGTTTTGGAGCAGTGATCTGCTGATGGTTCAGTTTGATGAGCTTCTTCAAAATCATCCCTGACATCACCACTGAAAGGACGTCCATGAAAACAGACTGAAAATTACTGATATGTTCACAATCTGAGAGTTTAAAACTTGACAGACTTGATTCAGATGAAGTTATTTGAGCAGAAACTCCTGGATCTTTATCCTGTGTTGATCTAATCCTTCATGGTTCCTCCACAGAGTGGAGCAGCAGAGCTCAGAGGTTCCCAGTGGTCAGTCTGCCCAGCAGCATCAAACACAGCTGGACTCCATATTTATGGTCTGTACATGTACAACAACTACTGTTACATCTGTTCTGTTCACAGTCATCTCCATGCTGCTCTTTGTAGACCAGTGGATCGTCAGTGTGTCCAACATGGATCTGATGTTTGGCTCCATGATTTCAGTCTGATTGGCTCATTCATAAATATTCTGTTCCAGCTGCTGGAGGACAACATCATCACTTTTGTGAAGAACGAGCTGAAGAAGATCCAGAAGGTTCTGAGTCCAGATTACCCAGAATGCTTAGAGAGTCAGAGGAGCAGCAGCAGAGAGGCATGTGTGAAGATCACGGTGGACTTCCTGAGGAGAATGAAGCAGGAGGAGCTGGCTGACCGTCTGCAGAGCAGTAAGAGGATTTATCTAAAGATTTAAGCTGCTGGATAAATGAACATTTTCCAGAGATGGAAGATGGAGCAACATGTTTTAAAGATTAGTTCTTTTTGGAATTGAGTGTTTATTTTTCTTCTCATTCAGAACTTCAAGCTGCAGTTTGTCACCGTAACCTTAAATCCACCCTGAAGAAGAAGTTCCAGTGTGTGTTTGAGGGCATCGCTAAAGCAGGAAACCCAACCCTCCTGAATCAGATCTACACAGAGCTCTACATCACAGAGGGAGGGACTGCAGAGGTCAATGATGAACATGAGGTCAGACAGATTGAAACAGCATCCAGGAAACCAGACAGACCAGAAACAACCATCAGGCAAGAAGACATCTTTAAAGCCTCACCTGGAAGAGATGAACCAATCAGAACAGTGCTGACAAAGGGAGTGGCTGGCATTGGGAAAACTGTCATAACACAGAAATACAGCCTGGACTGGGCTGAAGACAAAGCCAACCAGGACATCCAGTTCATATTTCCATTCACTTTCAGAGAGCTGAATGTGCTGAAAGAGGAAAAGTTCAGCTTGGTGGGACTTGTTCATCACTTCTTTACTGAAACCAAAGAAGCAGGAATCTGCAGCTTTGAAGACTTCCAGGTTGTGTTCATCTTTGATGGTCTGGATGAGTGTCGACTTCCTCTGGACTTCCACAAAACTACAATCCTAACTGACCCTAGAAAGTCCACCTCAGTGGATGTGCTGCTGATAAACCTCATCAGGGGGAAACTGCTTCCCTCTGCTCGCCTCTGGATAACCACACGACCTGCAGCAGCCAATCAGATCCCTCCTGACTGTGTTGGCATGGTGACAGAGGTCAGAGGGTTCACTGACCCACAGAAGGAGGAGTACTTCAGGAAGAGATTCAGAGATGAGGAGCAGGCCAGCAGGATCATCTCCCACATCAAGACATCACGAAGCCTCCACATCATGTGTCACATCCCAGTCTTCTGCTGGATCACTGCTACAGTTCTGGAGGATGTGCTGGAAACCAGAGAGGGAGGACAGCTGCCCAAGACCCTGACTGAGATGTACATCCACTTCCTGGTGGTTCAGGCCAAAGTGAAGAAGGTCAAGTATGATGGAGGAGCTGAGACAGATGCACACTGGAGTCCAGAGAGCAGGAAGATGATGGCGTCTCTGGGAAAACTGGCTTTTGATCAGCTGCAGAAAGGAAACCTGATCTTCTATGAATCAGACCTGACAGAGTGTGGCATCGATATCAGAGCAGCCTCAGTGTACTCAGGAGTGTTCACACAGATCTTTAAAGAGGAGAGAGGACTGTACCAGGACAAGGTGTTCTGCTTCATCCATCTGAGTGTTCAGGAGTTTCTGGCTGCTCTTCATGTCCATCTGACCTTCATCAACTCTGGACTCAATCTGCTGGAACAACAACAAACAACCTCCTGGTGGTTTAAACCATCTCTTCACCAGAGTGCTGTGAACAAGGCCTTGCAGAGTCCAAATGGACACCTGGACTTGTTCCTCCGCTTCCTCCTGGGTCTTTCACTGCAGACCAATCAGACTCTCCTACGAGGTCTGCTGACACAGACAGGAAGTAGCTCACAGACCAATAAGAAAACAGTCCAGTACATCAAGGAGAAGCTCAGTGAGAATCTGTCTGCAGAGAAAAGCATCAATCTGTTCCACTGTCTGAATGAACTGAATGATCGTTCTCTAGTGGAGGAGATCCAACAGTCCCTGAGATCAGGACGTCTCTTCACAGATAAACTGTCTCCTGCTCAGTGGTCAGCTCTGGTCTTCATCTTACTGTCATCAGAAGAAGATCTGGATGTGTTTGACTTCAAGAAATACTCTGCTTCAGAGGAGGCTCTTCTGAGGCTGCTGCCAGTGGTCAAAGCCTCCAACAAAGCTCTGTGAGTACATTTGTACTCATGTCTTTACTTTTAACATCCAACTGTGTCAGTAATTTATTTCACCAGGCTTTCTGTCTCTGTATGAATTTGTATCCTAAAGTTTTGGGATTTCTCCAGTACAACTGTGACCTCTTTGATGCCTCCAGAACTCGAGACACTGGATTCACCATAAACTCTGATCATCACTGCTGCTGTTATGTTATCAGTCTTTGTTTAAACACTTAGGCTGCATGTGCCTGATGTTGTGATACTTTATATTCACATGCATGCTCCTAGATACATTTCTACTGCAGGTCTATTTTTAGTCACAAATGTTGGTGAAACACTTGCTTTTACATGCATGGTGGGTCCTGCATTAAAGAAAGCATTTGAATTACTCAGTGAATCCTGGCAGCCAGAGAAACATCCTTAGTTCCACTTTAAACTAAACTCTGCTTCGGTCTTCCACAGTGTGTTTGTTGTTTCTTTGTTGTTGTTGGCATGCTCTCTCCTCTCACTCCAATCTGGTTGCAGCAGATGTTTGTCCCTCCCTGAACCTGCAGACTTGTTTGCAGCACCTCAGTTCATCTTCAGTCTGAAACCAGCTGTTGTAGCTATATCCCCTCAAGCACACCTTCCCTGGTCATCTCTGCTGTGGTTGCTATAAAATTTAATCTTGATTTTAAAAAAAAGAACAAACTTGATGCCATTTGTTGGCAGCATGGTGCCTGTTTGTCAGTCTTTGATGATAAACTGCAGCACAGTCTAAAGCAAACCTTCTGACTTTATTGACTTTATGCATGTATATATTCTTCCTGTTCACCTTGGACACACAACAGCTCTCTGTTTGTTGTGATTGGATCTAGAACAGCCAACATATCCTAATCTAGATGATTTCTAAGGTGGTATCTGGGAGGAAAAGTTAAAATCAGCTTGGATGGCCTGTACTGTATGATGGCCTTGGTTGCACCACATTGATAGCCATGCAGGGTGGTTCACTCCTTGGGCAAGAAGACCGAGGAGTGAGCCACCCTTGGTCAAAGCTTGGCCATTCAAGCTCACTGTTTTCCCCTTGTTGGTTGATGATAGTATTCTTTTTTTTGACTTATAGTCATCATTGTCTTCAAATTAACTCACACACTGCTGACTGCTGTAGCTTACCTGGCTGAGCAGGTGACCCATGCACTGAAGGTTAGAGTCGTGACTCCAGGGCCTGGTTTGAGTCTGCCCAAGACCATTTCCTGTGTGTTATTCTCCTCACTTCTCCCTCCCTTCCTGTCTTCTTTGTCCTATACAGTGAAGACAAAAGGCCTCAAGTTCTGAAAACTCTTCCCCTTCATCATCTTCCATCTCTCTCATCTAAAATCTCCAGTATTCTCTGAGTAGAGAATCTTTTCACAATCTTGAATGATAAGGATCCAAGTGGGTAAAGTTATTTATTTGTTGTGTTCCTATTTGCAGCTGGGATAGATTGTGAAAAACTCTTGGCTGCCCAAATTACATCCAGTTTAGAAGAAAAACATTGAGTGAAGTGTTTGTTTCATCGTCCTTCACAACTCATCAACCAGGTGTCACAAACTGCAGCAGGACAGTACAAAGCATGTCATACTGGATGGCTGCAACAACCAGAGTTTTACCTACCTTTGGTATTTGGTGACAGCATGAGCGTAATATTTACTGAACAGAGTCGTCTTTTCAGATTCAGATTCAGAACACTGTATTTATTTTCAAGGGGCAATTAGGATACTGAGCTTTCCAACCATACATACAATACACAAACATCACATTGGGGAGACGGGTCAGGCTAGGTAGCTGGCCGGTCAGCCGCTAGAGCAGCGACCCGGAACCGAACAGCAGAAAATGCACAACATCAGGAAAGATGAGGAGAAAAAAGAACTCCTCCCAAACTGAGCTCCAACAGGGAGATCAGTTTGAGAACAGACAAAAAAAATGACCTTAGCGCAGAGCACATGAAAACTCTTAATGCACCATAGAAACACATGACAAGCAACAGGGATGGGTAAAAGGTGAGAGACAGCCGGTGTAGACAGCGCACCCGGGCCTGCAGCATTTGCGCTGGTCCCCTCGACCCACCGTCTGCACCGGGAGGGGATAAGCATGCTTAGGATGGGAAGGAACAGTCTAAACACCGTCTGTTATCAGGGTGAGATTTGTTCAGCTCAAGCCTTGAGACCACAGCTGGCGCCGGTATGTTAGCCGCATGAAATGATGGTGGCTTTCTTTGGTGCGAACAACTGCATGTCAATTTCACAGCTGATCTAACAGTCCGTCACTCGTCTCTCAATCTCCCGTTGGAGAGCCACGAGCTTCTCCGAGAGGTTATCAGTTTTGCGCTCAAAGAGCAAAGTCTGAGAACTCACGACCGCCATGAGCTTCTTCAAGATCTTATCCGTGCTGCGTTCAATGAGCCCATTTTGAGAAGTCACGACCCGTCCCATTGTTTCAGTCACAGCGGGCAGCCTTGTGGGGGTTTGAACAGCTGATTCCGCTTTCTTTAATCTTCAATAAGCCAGGGCCAAGCCAGCTCAGATCAACAAGAACCCTTTGCTGCTGTGAATGTCCGTGCTGCTATATTTCAGGATCAGGCTCTAAATGTACAAATGGATCTGAGAAGATTTCCAATCATGTTTCTACTAGATTTACAGTTTGTTTTCATGTCTTCTGACTCAGATGGTGGAGCAGGTGGAGCTTGCAAGGAGTAAGTGCTGCTATAGAAGAAGAGTTGTGTTTTAATGAAGCTATTTAGTTAACCAATAATTGTATTGCATGCTGGCATTAAAAATGTTTCATTTGACTGATTTATTTAATTTGTTTGTTTGTTTTCTTCCAGACTGAGTGGCTGTAACCTCTCAGAGAGAAGCTGTGATGCTCTGTCCTCAGTTCTCAACTCCCAGTCCTCTAGTCTGAAAGAGCTGGACCTGAGTAACAATGACCTGCGGGATTCGGGAGTGAAGCTTCTGTCTGCTGCACTGCAGAGTCCACATTGTACACTGGAAACTGTCAGGTCAGGATCCAAACATATCATTAAATGATATTATTGTATAAACAACCAAGCTTTATAGAATTGGCAGGTGAACTTTTCTTTATCTTTGGATTGCTTAGGAGATTCTTAATTACTGTCTGAACATTTTTTACAGTCACATATTTTGTTTTAATGGTCAAACAGAATTATTGTTCAGTTCAATGAGCAGGTAGCTGTGAGATTCATAATAATGAGGTATATTTGTATTAAAGATGACTAAACTTGAACAGTAGCTGTGAGTTACTTTGTTTACTCATGTGTGCTGATGTTGTGAGTAATTTAAAGCTGAAGTAAACTTGTAATGAGTTTAATAGAGTTTCTGAAGTAAGTGTACTTGGAGACATTTATGTGTTTTCTAAAGTCCAGGAGCAGGAGGCTGTGTGTAGCATAGAGGAACCCAGACCTCAGCTTTGTCTCCTGGTTTCTGTTGCTGCTGTTACAGTTTCCCCTCATCGTTCCTTCAACAGTCTCCTCACTGTAACAAATCAAAGTGTTACTGTATAGATTCACGTCTGAATGTTGCCATGTGCTATTAAAACTAAAAGCGATGTTTCATACACCCACGTGGTTCAGTCACACAGTAACTGATGGTAAATAATGTTTGTGTTGAGCACATCGTACAGGTCAGCTGCTCCACACAGATCTCAGGTTTACATGCTGGAACAGTTTGTGATCATGAAGGATAAACCTCACTTCCTCTTTGTTTCATGCAGATGTGACATGAACAATAACACGTTCATGAAATCCTTTTAGGAACACAAACACTATTGTAGCTGGAGAATATATTTGAATGTAGGATAATGTAGGGGATCAGAAACAACAGTAATAACTAACCACCACCTCACCATTTGGGTTGGTAGCTGCATGTTGATTGATGAAGTCATTTTCTTCTTCCTCCATTTCTACCTTATTAACATCAGATTAAAAGCTGCACAGAGACAGGCCCTGGACATGTTTAGCCTAGCTTAGTACAAGGACTGGACATGGGGGAAACGGCTCTCATCACTGGATCAAAACATGAAAACAAATCTGAAGTAAAGTTTTGTTGAAGTGAACTGTGGTGGTGCCCAATGTTCCCTCTAAGCTGCGGTCGTGCAACTGCGCGCTGCTGGCACGGTCTCTGCGCACAGAAAATCTGTGTTGCACACAAAAAAAAAAATCAAATCTCAATTGAAATTAAAATTAAATCTTTAACAATTCTGTTTTGCAGTGTTAGTCAGTGACTGGCTGCTCCCATATGGGATTAGAACGATGCCACCTTATCCCATAGTCCAGCCAATGATGCGATTCACATTCGTATATACGCAGCTAATCAACGTCGCTGACAGGCTATGACAGCGTCCTTATGTGCCGACAATGGTGTTATAGCGAGCAAAGTGGCTGATGATGAGGTGAAGCCACGTTAATGACAACGTGTACAACCATTGGAGATGTGAGCAGGACAGACGGAGCAACTGAGGGAAAAAGTGTGGACTTTATACCAGTTTTTAAATTGTGTTGATCGGCCGCGTAAAACCTGAGCTATGATAAAATATCTGCAATGTTTGGTTTTCTTCCTGAATAGTATTGTTGTTTATAACAACGATAGTATTCAGTATTTATTGCAACAAACTTTGTTGTTTGCAAAACTCAGTAACTTTTTTGAAGAAGTAACTATATAATTAATTGTCCAACATTGGTCATTATTTACTGTATTTTGCAGACAGAGTTACAGACTCTCTCCCAGACCACAGACTCATAATACAAGTCAGAGCTTTATAAAAATAGAAAAAATAAAGTTGTGTTTTCAAAATTGGAGTTCAAGTTATTTTTACTTCCAATAGTGTTAACATGCTACAGGTCATCAACAAGGTTGTTTTTAATTTTCATTGTAAGTGGGCTAAAGCAGTTAATTAAAAGTAGTCTAACATAAATGTAAATGCTGTAATTTGATTACTTTAATAAACCGTGTAACTTGGATGGATAAGATGCTGGCGTGACCACAGTGCACACGTCTGCTGTTGCTCACAGTGGTCCAAGGGACGCTCAGGGAGTTTGTGTGTTCGCTCAGACACATGAAACATTAGCGGTGACTGGCAGGGAAAAGGGGAATGATAAGACTTACTGTAAATATAATTATGTATGTATTGAAAAAGGAACAACTAAAATGTTCCAGCTGAAAAATGAAATCAGTTTCAGTTTATGAGCTCTGTTTGTTTTCTTTACAATTCCAACCTTTTATTTTGAAATGAGCTGCTCATTCCTGTTTAGAGTTGATGAGCTGATGTGGGTGAGAGGACTCAGGCAGCCTGACAGAGTTCATGTCCAGGTCTTCCCTGCTTGTCCTGATATACATAAACATGAGTATCCTTGCAGGTCAGATCTCATCAGTCACACCTGGTAGTGCAGCTCTCCTCTACATTGTAGTGTTTGTAAAACTAGGATGATTTTAGGAGCCTGGACCGCAGATCTAAGGGAAGATATGACTTGGAAAGACTAAACCAACCTATTAGAGGTGTTTGCACTAACATAGATAAATACTCAGATTTACACCTTTAGTGTCTCACAAAGGGTTGAAAAGTGAATGTGCACAGAGAGGTTGGTGGTGAGACGGGCACTTCCAGCACTGTAGATGTGATCCAGCTCAGTGTTCATGGAAATAATCCGGAGAGCAGGATTCCTTGATGAATGTCACATCTTCTTAAAGTTATAATCCACAGGGAAGACTGTGAAACTGTCGATCTGATATCTAGTCAGCCAATCAGGTGTTTACATGCCCTTCACTGATCTTCAGCCCCACCTTATTATCAGTTTCTCTCTCTTTTACATCTGAATAATCTTCACTTCACATTTCAGTCAGTTCAGATTTCATTAGCACGTTCACTTTAGCATAATCCATTTTAATCCAAACACCTTTCTCTTTAAACTCTATTTGTCAGTCACAGTATATCTAGTACAATCCTCTTTTTCACTGCGTCACACACATTCAGAGATCAGAGTGTCCTGTGTGTGCTCTCATTCAGTCACACTCACTCTCATATGGCTGAAGTCTGTTTGTACACAGGCTGTCAGCTGGCCTGAGTTAGGCCTGTCTCTAAAATCATTATTTTATTACTTTTATTCTGATTCATCAAAGCCAAACTCAAACATATTTATATTTACTGATTATGTTCTCATCAATAATTAACAGTCAGTACATTCAGATATGAATCATAATTCAGTGTTTAACATATTATCACAGATGGACTGCACAGGAGATCTCCTTTATGAAGAAACTGTGAAAGTTTGTCCAACAGTGGGAAACATTTCAGAGAACATCTCAGAGAATATCTGTGAAGCAGAAACTAAACATAATAATAGAAGAAAAGCCAAATAATGATCCAAATCCTGCTCTGAGACTATCAGACAGTAAAGGCTTCCAAAGACTGCTCACCTCTCAGACTTACTTAAAGATGCTGGTGCTGTCCACAGATCAGCTGACCTGCTGGGTCTCCATGATCAGCTTTGTTTCTTGGAGATAAAGGCTGAAGCCTTTAGAGCTTCAGTTCTCCAGAGCAGCAGGATGTCTGAGGTCCGCAGAAACACAAAAACACAGCAGCTAAAAATAATTGTTCAAAGAAAACGAGGTGGGAGCTGCTGATTCCTGAGCTTTGATACTGGATTAGCTTCAGTAGTTATTCCCATCACTGCTGTAGGAGCTACATTTAGTCACAGCTGACTGTCTTCTTTGAACAATCACAATGACTACTGTTCTAAAAAACAAGCACACAAAGAACCAATGAGAGTGTAGAACATGATAAAGAGCTCCTGTGATGGTGGCAAAGAAATGAGCAGCAGACGGCCGTCTACATGTTGTAGTGGTTTACAGTCACCAGGGGGCGCCGTCACGGCCACGCAGTCAGTGGGCTGCTCTGCTTGTGCTGTTGTTGGTGAAGCTGAAGTGAAAGCGAATGTTAAAACAATGAAAAGTGTCCACTGCAGCCTCCATCTGAGCTTGTCATGTTCTTCTTCTTTGATCCTTCGTGTTTGTGCTGAACACTGCTGTCGCTCTCTTCCCTGTTCCCGCCCACTTTCTAACCAATCAGCATTGGAGCGTGCACAGCGTCGTCCACACTGAGCTTTGTTGTGAGCGCATGGACTCGTCTGCAGAACATTTGTATGGGCTCCAAAATGTGGTCATAAATATTTTGTACTTGTAAATCAGGATTTGTATGTGTAAAAAGAATTTGTGTGTGCATGAAAAAAATTTGTATGTGTAAAAAAGATTTGTGTGTGTGTGTAAAAAAGATTTGTGTGTGTGTAAAAAAAGATTTGTGTGTGTGTAAAAAAAGATTTGTGTGTGGACTTAGCCAAAAAAAAACCCTGCAAGTTACAAGTACGAATTTTGACCCTATTTTTCTTCCTTTCATCTGATTGGTCAATGTCATGTCAATCACAAATGTAACTATCCAATCAGAGAACAGATGGGTTTGGCTGTCGGAGGGGCACTTTTTTGACCTGACGTTCCCGTCACAAGTGTCTTCTAAGTGAAGCTACCAGGTTCAGGTCCAGCTCTGTTTATCTGGAGCTGCAGTAAATGATCCGTCCTCACAAAGCAACACAGACACCAGATATGCAAACACAGCATCATACAACACAACCAAGAGATCCAAAGAATCATCTCTGCATTTCTGTGGCTGATGCTGCTGGAACGAAGCTGTTTGAAACCTTGTTGTTCTGCACTTTGGGACCTGAAGAGGAACCTGAACCTCTGTGCAGAGGGTTCAACTCTGAGGATTCCTGTTCAGTTTTTTTATTTCACACGGCAAAACTTGACAACTTTATGATAAATGTACGACTTCAATGTGAAAAATTCATTTTTTTCTCTTGTTTGTTTGAAGCTGCTTCCTGTTGGCTTCAGCTGTTTGGAGTTTCCATTTTCTAAACTTCTACATTCTGAACCTTCTTCAGCTCTGAACAGATGATGAAACACTGAATGATTTCAAGCTCACACTTTGTCTAATAAACTTACATCTTTCATTTTTTATTCAGATTGAAGGACTGTGATTTGTCAGAGATCAGCTGTGATTATCTGGCAGCAGCGCTGAAGTCCAACCCCTCGTATCCCAGAGTGCTGGACCTGAGTGGAACCTACAACAACCTGCAGGATTCAGGAGTGAAGCAGCTGTGTGTTCTTCTGGAGAATCCACGATGTCGATTTGAAACTCTGAGGTCAGTCACATGTTTTAGTTGTGCTGAGATGAATATGATGTGAAAGTTGTGCTGACACTGTGGATCAGTAGGCCCACACACCTCTATACAAGAAGTCTGGTTCTACTCTTTGTAGAACTTCTGATCCCTGATCCTCTGAGTCTGACTCAGTAGATAATGCAGAGTTCTGAGCTGATGTGGGTGAGAGGACTCAGGCAGCCTGACAGAGTTGATGTCCAGGTCTTCCCTGCTTGTCCTGATACACATAAACATGAGTATCCTTGCAGGTCAGATCTCATCAGTCACACCTGTTAGTGCAGCTCTCCTCTAGATTGTAGTGCTTGTTAAACTAGGATGATTTTAGGAGCCTGGACCGCAGATCTAAGGGAAGATATGACTTGGAAAGACTAAACCAACCTATTAGAGGTGTTCAAACTAACATAGATAAATACTAAGATTTACACCTTTAGTGTCTCACAAAGGGTTGAAAAGTGAATGTGCACAGAGAGGTTGGTGGTGAGACGGGCACTTCCAGCACTGTAGATGTGTTCCAGATCAGTGTTCATGGAAATAATCCGGAGAGCAGGATTCCTTGATGAATGTTACATCTTCTTAAAGTTATAATCCACAGGGAAAACTGTGAAACTGTCGATCTGATATCTAGTCAACCAATCAGGCCCTTCACTGATCTCCAGCCCCACCTTATTATCAGTTTCTCTCTCTTTTACATCTGAATTATCTTCACTTCACATTTCAGTCAGTTCAGATTTCATTAGCACGTTCACTTTAGCATAATCCATTTTAATCCAAACACCTTTATCTTTAAACTCTGTTTGTCAATCACAGTATATCCAGTACAATCCTCTTTTTCACTGCGTCACACACATTCAGAGATCAGAGTGTCCTGTGTGTGCTCTCATTCACTCACACTCACTCTCATATGGCTGAAGTCTGTTTGTACACAGGCTGTCAGCTGGCCTGAGTTTGGCCTGTCTCTAAAATCATTATTTTATTACTTTTATTCTGATTCATCAAAGCCAAACTCAAACATATTTATATTTACTGATTATGTTCTCATCAATAATTAACAGTCAGTACATTCAGATATGAATCATAATTCAGTGTTTAACATATTATCACAGATGGACTGCACAGGAGATCTCCTTTATGAAGAAACTGTGAAAGTTTGTCCAAAAGTGGGAAACATTTCAGAGAACATCTCAGAGAATATCTGTGAAGCAGAAACTAAACATAATAATAGAAGAAAAGCCAAATAATGATCCAAATCCTGCTCTGAGACTATCAGACAGTAAAGGCTTCCAAAGACTGCTCACCTCTCAGACTTACTTAAAGATGCTGGTGCTGTCCACAGATCAGCTGACCTGCTGGGTCTCCATGATCAGCTTTGTTTCTTGGAGATAAAGGCTGAAGCTTTTAGAGCTTCAGTTCTCCAGAGCAGCAGGATGTCTGAGGTCCGCAGAAACACAAAAACACAGCAGCTAAAAATAGTTGATCAAAGAAAACGAGGTGGGAGCTGCTGATTCCTGAGCTTTGATACTGGATTAGCTTCAGTAGTTATTCCAATCACTGCTGTAGGAGCTGCATTTAGTCACAGCTGACTGTCTTCTTTGAACAATCACAATGACTACTGTTCTAAAAAACAAGCACACAAAGAACCAATGAGAGTGTAGAACATGATAAAGAGCTCCTGTGATGGTGGCAAAGAAATGAGCAGCAGACGGCTGTCTACATGTTGTAGTGGTTTACAGTCACCAGGGGGCGCCGTCACGGCCACGCAGTCAGTGGGCTGCTCTGCTTGTGCTGTTGTTGGTGAAGCTGAAGTGAAAGCGAATGTTAAAACAATGAAAAGTGTCCACTGCAGCCTCCATCTGAGCTTGTCATGTTCTTCTTCTTTGATCCTTCGTGTTTGTGCTGAACACTGCTGTCGCTCTCTTCCCTGTTCCCGCCCACTTTCTAACCAATCAGCATTGGAGCGTGCACAGCGTCGTCCACACTGAGCTTTGTTGTGAGCGCATGGACTCGTCTGCAGAACATTTGTATGGGCTCAAAATGTGGTCATAAATATTTTGTACTTGTAAATCAGGATTTGTATGTGTAAAAAAGAATTTGTGTGTGCGTGAAAAAAACTTTGTATGTGTGTGTAAAAAAGATTTGTGTGTGCGTGAAAAAAATTTGTGTGTGTGTGTAAAAAAAGATTTGTGTGTGGACTTAGCCAAAAAAAACCCTGCAAGTTACAAGTACGAATTTTGACCCTATTTTTCTTCCTTTCATCTGATTGGTCAATGTCATGTCAATCACAAATGTAACTATCCAATCAGAGAACAGATGGGTTTGGCTGTCGGAGGGGCACTTTTTTGACCTGACGTTCCCGTCACAAGTGTCTTCTAAGTGAAGCTACCAGGTTCAGGTCCAGCTCTGTTTATCTGGAGCTGCAGTAAATGATCCGTCCTCACAAAGCAACACAGACACCAGATATGCAAACACAGCATCATACAACACAACCAAGAGATCCAAAGAATCATCTCTGCATTTCTGTGGCTGATGCTGCTGGAACGAAGCTGTTTGAAACCTTGTTGTTCTGCACTTTGGGACCTGAAGAGGAACCTGAACCTCTGTGCAGAGGGTTCAACTCTGAGGATTCCTGTTCAGTTTTTTTTATTTCACACGGCAAAACTTGACAACTTTATGATAAATGTACGACTTCAATGTGAAAAATTCATTTTTTTCTCTTGTTTGTTTGAAGCTGCTTCCTGTTGGCTTCAGCTGTTTGGAGTTTCCATTTTCTAAACTTCTACATTCTGAACCTTCTTCAGCTCTGAACAGATGATGAAACACTGAATGATTTCAAGCTCACACTTTGTCTAATAAACTTACATCTTTCATTTTTTATTCAGATTGAAGGACTGTGATTTGTCAGAGATCAGCTGTGATTATCTGGCAGCAGCGCTGAAGTCCAACCCCTCGTATCCCAGAGTGCTGGACCTGAGTGGAACCTACAACAACCTGCAGGATTCAGGAGTGAAGCAGCTGTGTGTTCTTCTGGAGAATCCACGATGTCGATTTGAAACTCTGAGGTCAGTCACATGTTTTAGTTGTGCTGAGATGAATATGATGTGAAAGTTGTGCTGACACTGTGGATCAGTAGGCCCACACACCTCTATACAGGAAGTCTGGTTCTACTCTTTGTAGAACTTCTGATCCCTGATCCTCTGAGTCTGACTCAGTAGATAATGCAGAGTTCTGAGCTGATGTGGGTGACAGGACTCAGGCAGCCTGACAGAGTTGATGTCCAGGTCTTCCCTGCTTGTCCTGATATACATAAACATGAGTATCCTTGCAGGTCAGATCTCATCAGTCACACCTGTTAGTGCAGCTCTCCTCTAGATTGTAGTGCTTGTTAAACTAGGATGATTTTAGGAGCCTGGACCGCAGATCTAAGGGAAGATATGACTTGGAAAGACTAAACCAACCTATTAGAGGTGTTCAAACTAACATAGATAAATACTAAGATTTACACCTTTAGTGTCTCACAAAGGGTTGAAAAGTGAATGTGCACAGAGAGGTTGGTGGTGAGACGGGCACTTCCAGCACTGTAGATGTGTTCCAGATCAGTGTTCATGGAAATAATCCGGAGAGCAGGATTCCTTGATGAATGTTACATCTTCTTAAAGTTATAATCCACAGGGAAAACTGTGAAACTGTCGATCTGATATCTAGTCAACCAATCAGGTGTTTACATGCCCTTCACTGATCTCCAGCCCCACCTTATTATCAGTTTCTCTCTCTTTTACATCTGAATTATCTTCACTTCACATTTCAGTCAGTTCAGATTTCATTAGCACGTTCACTTTAGCATAATCCATTTTAATCCAAACACCTTTCTCTTTAAACTCTGTTTGTCAGTCACAGTATATCCAGTACAATCCTCTTTTTCACTGCGTCACACACATTCAGAGATCAGAGTGTCCTGTGTGTGCTCTCATTCACTCACACTCACTCTCATATGGCTGAAGTCTGTTTGTACACAGGCTAATCTGGGACTCTCCACCATTTGACCCTAGAAATAAAGAAGCTTCTTGGATGAGAGGTGAAAGGCGAAACGACTTCAAAAAACTTAAAGAAGTCCAGATGCCTTTTTTTCTAAGCTCTTTAGATAACTGCGATCCTTCACAAACTCCTCATCAGTGGGACTCTCAGAGCTACCAGCCCTTTGCTACAATCACAAAGCTCTTCATTGAAATCAATGATATCAAAGCTGGAATCAAGCTATAGCCATATACACTGGTAAAGACTTCTTATCTCGAAATAATATGCTGAAGTGGCAATGCAGAAATTGAAAATAGGCGGACGTGCTACCTATGCTATTAGTAGAATGGACATTGGCCTGCTGGCTAAGGAAGGCCCTGTCTCACATAGAGGTGAGAGAGGCCCCCCTCGAAACCCCCTCTTTTATCGGGGCTTACTTAGGGTCATATCGGGGACCCCACAGTTAGAAGTCTTTTTTTTTTTTCTTTTATTTTTCTTTGTCAAAATAAAGCTTATTTGTGTAGCTGCTGTTTTATACAGCTTTAATGTTAATATTAACATTTGCTTATGTATGTTTAGGGAGTGGTCTGATGGTACATGTCGTTGTCACATTAATAATATTCAAATAGTAAGGGTATGCTTAAAGATATGGTAAAAATCATATCATATAATGTAAATGGCCTGTCGAATCCAATTAAACGTAATAAAATTTTAACTAAAATGAAGAAAGAACAAGTACAAATAGTGTATCCACAGGAAACCCATCTAGACTGTAAGGAGCATGAAAAACTGAAAAGAATGGGTTATACAACAGTTTCTCCTCTTCCTATAAAACTGGACGAAGGAGAGGAGTGGCTATCCTGTTATCAAGCAAATTACTCTTTGAAAAAATATCCGAGATAAGTGACAAAGAGGGACGTTATATGTTGGTAAGGGGAAACATTGAGGGGAACCCAGTCACGTTGTTAAATATATATGCACCCCCTGGAAGCGATATTTATTTCTTTAAGAAGATTATAGATGTGATGGTAACAGAGACAGTAGGTTTCCTAATTTGCGGAGGAGATTTAAATATACATCTACAACCAAAGCTAGATATTTCCAATAGAAAAGCACAGAATACTAAAACATTAATTAAGAATATAAATACATTGATGAAGGAGGTGGGACTAATTGATATATGGAGAGACTTGCATCCCTACCAAAGGGATTATACTTATTTTTCCTCACCGCACTCGTTATACACAAGAATAGATTATTTCATAACTTTTGGGAAAAATAAAGATAAAATAAACACTTGTGCAATTGGAACAATAGAGTTAAGCGATCATGCACCAGTATACCTGTCTGTTGATTTAAACGTGCAACCAAAACTCAATAATTGGAAATTAAATTCAAGCTTACTGAATGATCCTCACTTTAAAGGACAAATTAAGAAAGAGATTCACTTCTATATGGAAACTAATGACAATGGTGAGGTGTCTCCTCCTATACTGTGGGATGCCTTAAAAGCTGTCCTGAGAGGGAAAATTATAGCAATATCCTCTTATAAGAAAAAGATGAGAAATAAGAAATTAGAAGAGCTACAAAATAAGAATTAGAGAAAAGGCATGAAAGAAAAACATCTCAGGATATATTGGAGGAAATTAGGAAAACAAGAAATGAAATAAATGATTTGACCACATATGAAATTTAAAAAAAATCAATGTTTCTTAAACAAAGGTATATAAATACCTTTGTAAATACAAGATAATGTACGACGGACATTACAAATTATTAATCATATTCAAAAGAATAAAATAGAAGCAATGGTAATCAGTATCGATGCAGAAAAATCATTCGATTCAGTTAATTGGAACTTTCTTTACCGAGTCTTGCATACATTTGGCTTTCACGAAAATATAATTAAGACAATACAGGCACTTTATGATAACCCTACGGCAAGGATTAAAATTAATGGCTACCTATCAAATAGTATTAAGCTGCAAAGAGGAACAAGGCAGGGCTGTGCGTGCTCACCATTATTATTTGCGTTATATCTGGAACTATTGGCTCAATATATAAGACAAAATAAAGAAGTAGAAGGTATTAATATCCATGAAAAGGAGCATAAATTAGCCTGCTATGCAGATGATATTTTAATATTTTTGGGTCAACCATCAAACTCTTTACCTAAATTAATGCAATCATTTGAATACTTTGGTCGACTATCTGGATATAGGGTTAATATGAGTAAAACACAATTGCTTAAGTACAACTATATTCCATCAGAAGAAATTACAAATAAGTATCAATTAGCATGGCAAACAGAGTACTTTAAATATCTAGGAGTCATAATACCTAAGGATCTTACAGAACTATTAGAACAAAATTATTTACCAATACAGAAAAAAATTAAGGAAGCTATAGCGAGATGGAATCTAATTCCATATTTAAGTTTATATTCGAGAATAGACTCAATTAAAATTAATATTCTTCCTAAATTATTATATTTATTTCAAACATTACCAATAGAAATTAACCAGAAACAGTTTAATGAATGGGATAAAATTTTGTCAAGATACATATGGCAAGGAAAAATTAGATTTAAAACCCTACAACTTAACAAAGGAAAAGGGGGGTGGGGCTTACCTTCTCTTAGGGAATATTATTGGGCAGCACAATTAAGGCCTATGATATGCTGATGTAATCCTTCATATGACGCTCAATGGAAAGTTATTGAGGAGAGTCTGACCTCCATCCCCATATAAGCTATTATAGCAGACAGAAGCTTTCAAAATTTAATAAAAACTATTGAAAATCCATGGATCAAGTTGACTTTTAAAATTTGGGAAACAGTAATAAAAGAATATAAACTAGAAGAGGATATAGCAGTTCTTAAGTGGTGTGCATATGACACACATTTTGCTCCAAATAAATTGGACACCAGATTCAAAGATTGGACATATAAAGGATTAACAGCTTTATGTATGGTAATGGAGGAAGGCAGACTAATTAGTTTTGATAAAATGAAAGATAAATATTCATTAGAAACACAGGATTTTTATAGATGTCTACAGATGAGGCATTTTGTCAATAAAACGATAAAAGCTAAGGCTGAATTGAGTAAACAGCTGCTAGACGTATTTAAAAGGGCAGTTCAAATAAAAATAGAGGTATTATAGGTGACCTCTATAAAGGATTAACAAATATGAAATTACACTCAACCTTGTATATCAAAACAAAATGGGAAATGGAGGGAGGAATAGAGATAAAGGAGGAAGAATGGACAACAATGTGGGCATATCAATGGAAATGTAGCAGCTCACAGAGCTGGCGGGAATTTGGGTGGAAATGCCTGATAAGATATTTTATTACACCTCACCAAAAATCTCACTATGAAGGTAACCCTCCCGCTTGCTGGAGAAATTGTGGAAATACAAATGCAAATCACTATCATATTTTCTGGGACTGTCATGTTATTAAAACCTATTGGAAGGGAATACATGCAGCAATACAAGAGACATTTGGAAGATATTTACCTTTGGAAAGTAAAACTCTACGTTTTGGACTTATGCCAGAAGGATGGACAAAGAACGATAAATACTGGTTTAATATTTTACTGGCAGCAGGCAAAAAAGCCATCACAAAAAAATGTCTTTCTTCAGAGAGCCCAACTATGAACACGTGGATGAACATCACACTGGACATTTACAGAATGGAGAAAATGACAGCAGATGTGAACTACAAGAGGGACCTGTTTGTATCACGATGGAAGAAATGGATGGACTACATTAGAAAACGCAGGCCAGTTTTTGCTTTTGCATTAGATTTTGACTTTGTTAACTACTAGAAGACTAGAGGAAAAACTAGTTACATTAATGGAAACAAAAACACACTCCCTATATTTATTTATTTATTTTTCTTTCCTTTTTCTTTTTCCTTATGTATTTTTTATTTATGTTGTTTGTTGTTTCCTGTTTTGCTTCTTTTTCTTTTCTTCTTCTTCTTTCATTCTTATTGTATGGATATTTTAGTTGTTTAAATATAGAAAAAAAGAAAAAAATATATGTACTGAAAGATAGCTGAAGTTGATGGTATTGTATAGTGATTCTAAAATGTCAATAAAAATAAAGAAGCTGGAATGAAATGAGTCCAAGTCTTCTGCTGATTCAGCATCACATTCATCTTTGCTCCTTGTTCTGCATCCCCACCATGGACTTCATTCCTTTCCAAGCCAGCCTTGAGTGTCCTTTATTCAGCTCATCCTCTGCTTTACTTTTACACCTGATTTTAGCTGCTTTTCTTCTCTCCCTCATAACAAGACAGCTTCTTCTGCCTGAGAACATGTTGGAGTGATTTACTAATCCAGGGCTGATTTTTGGGGAAAATACTTCCTGTTTTCAAAGTAATCCCCATTTTTCCCAGAATGAAATGTAAGTAGAAATAAATGATCTAAGTGAGAACATGAGCCTTTAAAAAGGCTCTTCTGAGGCTGCTGCCAGTGGTCAAAGCCTCCAACAAAGCTCTGTAAGTACATATGTGATCATATGTACTCAGTTTGTTCAATACTGAATACAATGGAGCACAAATTGTCCACGTTTCTGAAATATTTCTGGGTGTAACTGTCACCAAAGTGCAATTTAGACCTGGCCTGTGGTTGTTATCTAAGTGATAATCATCAATTCTACTAAAACAAATACAAAATAAAGAAATTTGACACATTCTGTTGATATCAAAAGCACACTGAACAATTCAGTGTTGTTTTACTGCTGTTCTCTCTTCACTTCTTCTCCTCTGATTCTCTCCACATGTTGCTCTGCATCAGTGCTCAGTTTCCTGACAAAACAAGATGAAATATTGCTAAATATAATAGTATCTCATTACACTTCAACATAAGTGTTTTATTTTTGTAATTGTTTATCTGTTATTTTTCAGACTGAGTCACTGTGACCTGTCAGAGAGAAGCTGTGAAGCTCTGGCCTCAGGTCTCAGCTCTCAGACCTCTAATCTGAGACAGCTGGACCTGAGTAACATTAACCTGAAGGATTCAGGCGTGAAGCTTCTGTCTGAAGGACTGAAGAGTCCACGCTGTACACTGGAAACTCTCAGGTGAGATCAAGCATTTTTCTTTCATCAACTGACAGAATTAGCAGATTAATAATAAGGCAGTCCTCTAATAAGAGGAGAAGTGGAGGTGTTTTGAAGGGCAACATACTCTTATGTTAACAAGACAGGAAGTAGTTCCTGGGAACTGCTTCCTTTGTTATTGTCTAAGTAGAAACATGATGGTGAAACAGTGATGAGTTTGCAGAGGTGGATCCACACAACACAACAATGCTGTTGCGTGCTGAAAGCAGACTTCTCACAGATTCTGAGGCTGCAGGTTTCATCACTGTCCAACCAAAATTCACTGAACCAGCAGTAAATGAACGTCCAAAACTACACTTCATGTTTAAAAAACAGATGATCAGGGGGATTTGTGTTTACATCTTTTTTGTGTGATCTGTTCACCTGCTGTTTCAGCTGTTTGGTGGTTGTTGAGATGGTTTTGTGAACTTTTAGCTGAGATTCTGACGTTTCTGTAGATACCACACATGTCTAATTACTTTGTACAGCATGAATGGCCATAACGAGGTTTTTAATTGTTTTTAATTTAATTTAATTTTTTTAATTTTAATCAATTTTAATTCATGCGCCAACCAGCGTGGAGCCTGTTACAGTCGCTCCTGCTTTTCTCTTAGTTTAGCTCTTTTTTCTTACTTGTATTAAATAATTTCCCCCAGGGATCAAAAGTAAAAGTATTCTGATTCTGATTCTGCAGTCTGTCAGGCTGTTTGATCACAGAGGAAGGCTGTACTTCTCTGGCCTCTGCTCTGAGCTCCAACCCCTCCCATCTGAGAGAGCTGGACCTGAGCTACAATCATCCAGGTCTCTCAGGAATGAAGCTGCTGTCGGCTGGACTGAAGGATCCAGGCTGGAGACTGGACACTCTCAGGTATGGAGATAATGTCTGACAGAGGAGGAAGAGCTGGAAACATTTTCTGTGTCCTTCACTCACTTCCTGTTTGTTTCCTGCAGATGAGACATGAGCAATCACACATGCAGGAATATTTTCAGGGACAGACACACTAGTCTAGCTGGATAGTACGTGGATATTTATGCAGGGGTCTCCAAGTAGTCTGTTTGCAGGAACATTAATGATAACTGATAAGTCATGTTGAGAGTTTCATTAAAAGTAGACCTACAGTCCATAAATATTTGGACAGAGACAACATTTTGTAACTTTAGATACACTTTATTAGGTCACAGATGTACTATACCTGAGATAGTGGCCACTGTGTACCGAATAAAGTGTCAGCCATGTGTATGTTTCCCATGCTGTATGTCCACAGTCACAGTGACAGTCAGTGACACTGACAGAAGGATGAAACAAGGCTGTGAATCATTTCAGTCTGTGTGTGTTACAAAGAGGCAGACAGGAGCAGCTAGCCTACCTAGCACTAGCTGCTCGCATTGTTAAAAGGGAAGAGAAAACAATATTAGCATTAGCTGCTAATAATTATTCACCCCTAATTAGAATAATCCGCTAAAAGCAGCCTACTTACCATTAACTCCTCACTTTGTTGTTACCCAACGGAAAAGAGTATTAGTATTAGCTACTATCATTTTTAATAAGTAAGAGAAAACAGTGTTATTGGATAATGCTAACTCACATTAAATTAGCATTAGCTATTTACAGCAGCGTACTTAGAATTAGCCACTCACACTGTTAAAAAGTAAGGGAAAACAGTATTAGCAGTAGCGCATAATGCTAATTCACGTCAACGTAGCATTAGTTAATAATGGCAGCCTACTTAGCATTAACTGCTCACTAATATAATGCTAATTTGCATCAAATTAGCATTAGCTGCTCAAGTTGTTATAAGGAAAAAGAGAAAACGATATTAGCATTAGCTGGTAATAATTATTCACCCCTAATTAGAATAAGCCGCTAATGGCAGCATACTTGGCATTAACTCCTCACATCGTTATAATGCAAATGAGGCTAACTTGCATTAAATTAGACTGCTGTTATTAGCTAATGCTATTTAGCAGTAGCTGCTCACATTGTTATAAAGCAAAGGAAAACGATATGAGCATTAGCTTCAAATGCATATTTGCCTTAAATTAGACGTAGGTGCTAATGGCGGCCTACTTAGCATTAGCAGCTCAGACGTTGTAATGCTAGGAAAAAGAGTGTTAGCATTAGCCGTTCACATTGTTATAAAGTTAAGGGAAATAGTGTTAGCAATAGCTACTCACATTGTTTAAAAGTAAGCGTTAGCATTAGTGCATAATGCTAATTCACATCAAATTAGCATTAGTTAATAACGGCAGCCTATTTAGCATTGGCAGATAATGTTGACCTTGGCCCACTGCAAAAGTTAAGAACTAAAGATTTAGGAGTGTTTCTCGATAGCTCTTTCTCATTTGAGAAACAAATGAATTCTGTTATTAAAACCAGCTGTAAGGTTTATATTGTTGATTGTCATTTATGCTTAGAAATATTTACTCATATATGCTTAATTTTATAATCGATTGCATGATGATAGAGGTTTGATCCTTAGTAGTCTGTAAAGACTCTGTGTGCCTTCCAGAGTGCTCTGGCATGCACACACCACTTGGGGCCATGAGAGAGGTCGTACCCTCTCTTACTGATTTATGGTGTAGGACAGGGGTCTCAAACTCAATTTAGCTGGGGGCTGCTGCAGGCAGAGTCTGGGTGAGGCTGGGCCGCATTAGGTTTTCTACAAGAAAGGCATGGTTAAAAAAATTCCAATCTTCTCAAATCTCTTTATTTTTATTTTTTAACACAAAATATGAAAAATAAATGAACAAATTAAGAATTAATAAGAAAATCAATCAATCTGTAATACATAAATAAAATAATAATAAGATATTTTTAGTCAGTGAACTTGTGTGTTTCTTTCAGTCTTCTATATCTGCTGTGTTTAGATTGAAATGTCTGTATTAACAGTTCTATAACCTTCTTCTGAACATGAATGGAACACTGTAGAAAATGAACTGTTCTTCTGAACATGGCTTCTCTTGCCTACTCCTTGCTGCTAGAGACCTGGCAGCGTTTCCTCTCGCATAGCCGAGCCAGATTTGGCCTGAGGGAGGAAGCAGTTGCGACCCTCAGTATGTCTTGAAGATGATCATCCGTAAGTCTGGACCTGTACTTGGACTTATTGAAGTCCAAAGTGGAGAAGAGCTTTTGGCACAAGTATGTGCTACCAAAAAGGCACATGGTCCGCTTGAACATTCGGGAAAGCCGAGGGAAACTAGGGCTCAAGTCTCTCAAAAATTGTCCAAGCTTGTCTGCTTTTCCACTCACCTCCCTGAACTTTGCTTTGAGTTCAGAGTTGCACTGCAGCTCAATGAGCTCCATTTGAAGCACAGAAGGGGCATCTTGCACATCAAAGGAGAAGGGGTCCGCAAAAATGTGAAAGGTGGCTCTGTGTGTCTTGAAGTCAGCAAATCTGTGATCAAATTCCTCCTGTAGCCTCAAAATGGCATCAACATACTCGTCAGCACTGAATGGTGTGCCTGCATCCACGAGTGCCTTGCATGCTGGGAAATGGCAAAGGTTTGTCTGAGAGAGCTGAGCTTTCCAGAGCGCCAGTTTTGTGGAGAATGCTCTCACGTTGTCATAGGCAGCACTGACAAGTTGCCCCTGGCCTTGTAACGTCTTGTTCAGTACATTAAGCTCATGTGTCATATCAACAAGAAAAGCTGAGTCCATGAGCCATTTGGGATCAGTTAGCACAGGAACACTAACTCCATCCTTCTCCATGAAGGCTTCACTTCTGCTCTCAACTCAAAAAGTCTCTTTAATACATTTCCCCTGCTGAGCCAACGTACCTCAGTGAAGTCGAGCACATCCCCATATTCTGACTCCATTTCCTCTAAAAAAAGCACAGAACCTTCGGTGCTTTAAGCCCCTGGATCTGATTTGGTTGATGCATTTCACAACAATAGACATCACATTGTCAAACTTCAGGCATTTGCTGCAAAGGACCTGCTGATGGATGATGCAGTGCAGAGCAATGGCCTCCTCCACGCCTTCCTCTTCCAGTTTGTTTTGTGCCACCAGTCCATGTTTCCTCCCTGTCATTGATGGCGCTCCATCTGTTGTTATTCCAACAAACCTCTTCCATGGCAAACCAACATTCTCAATGGCATCACACAGCTTGTAAATATCTGCTGAGCGGTGGTCTGGCCATGCATTGGAATTACTGTGAGCAGCTCCTCCATCACTTCAAAACTGTCATCAACACCACGGACATACATTGGGAGCTGGGCAGTGTCGGTGATGTCTGTGGTCTCATCAAGAGCGACTGAGTATACACTGAAACATTTGGCTTTCTCACACAGTTGGTCATAAATGTCACTTGACAGGTCAGAAATGCGATCTGCTGCGGTGTTGGCAGAAAGGCTGATGTTGCTAAACTGACCTTTCTTTCCCGGACAGACTATATTTGCAGCCTGCAATATGCACTTTTAGACAAATGCACCTTCTGTGAATGGCTTCCCTGCTTTAGCAATCATCTCACTAACCACGTGGCTCCGACTGCTGCATTATTCTCTTTGGTTGCTTTCTTGGAGAAATCTTGCTGCCTCAGTAGATCTGTTTTAAGACTGGCAACCCGGTTCGCTCTCTCGTCTCCCTGGTATTTTGCATCCAGCTCAGCATGTCTAGTTGTGTAATGACGTTTCAAATTGTATTCCTTGTGCAGCGCAACTTTCTCTGTGCAAATAAGACAGGTCGGGGTGCCCCTGTGCTCAACAAAGAAATATTGCATTTCCCACTTTTCCTGAAATTGTCGGTGCTCATCACCAACCTTTCTCTTCACCGCAGGCTTTGAAAAAGACATGTTTGGGGCTATGTGACATTTATAATTCTACTTGGTGTCACTGTCGCATTGAAGTTTCAATCAAGCGTTTAGCCGACGGACGGGGAACGTCTCAACGCGTAGAGAACGTCATTTCTGCTTCTTTTTCTTGCAACCGTAGCACGGCGATCGGCAGATAAAAAGCCGGTAGCAGTCTCCTTTGTTTTTACGCTCGATGTTCATGTCTTTCATGACGACACGAACACCGTGGCGTTTGCAGATGGTAGAAAGTGCAGGGATAGCGAGCGCAAAAAAGGCGACTGCTCACGGCGCCGGGCTGTTGTTACAGGAGAAAGAAGCGGAAATGACACCGTGACATATAACAAATAACATCAGCTGTTTCTGATGTTAGTTGTTTTGACTGCTTTTACATTATATTGAAATATATGTAATGTTCATGTTTGCTGCAATGCAAACGCAGTGATGCAAATAAAAACATCGAGCCACAAATTACGGTGCGACCCTATAATTAGTCCGGGTTACCGGGGACTGTTGTTGCCGATGAACAGGTGTCGCTATGTGACTGCAGACTAAATTGGGCTGCATTGAGTTCATGACTTTTCTTTTATCCCGCCGCCTACGCATCACTGTGAGAGTTAATATGAGATCTCTCTCTGTGGAAAAATAACTTTAAATCCCACTGACGTGTGTATAAATCTATATACGTATAATGTCCCGCTGGGCAGCAACTTAAAAAAACAACTTTTTTTGAAGTGTTGTGAACGCAGCGCGCTGGGGCGAATGTCGGCGTTTGCCCAATAGAAAGGAGGAAGCCAGCCAGGCACAGAAAGAAAGAAACACTCCAGGGCAACGCTGCTGGAACTTTGACTCATTGAGAAATGTTTCCCTGCTTGCATCAAGCCCGGCTGGTGTCCCCTGAGATCCATATCCCACCCTGATTGGTGGGTTAATTCAGCTCCGCCCACAACACTGTAAAGTGTCATACATTATCAAACTAACATTACATTTTCATATTAAGGTGGGGCCAAAAACTATCGTCCTGCGGGCCGCAATTGGCCCGCGGGCCGCGAGTTTGAGACCCCTGGTGTAGGAGGACACCTACTCTGTGTCTGGTTAAGTATAAGAGCCCTTTGTTAGGGGGACCGCTGGACTCTTAGCACCAGCTTTGGGGTCACAGGGTCACATCTGGAACACACACACACACGCACACAGACACACACACGCACACAGACACACACACGCACACAGACACACACACACACACACGCACACAGACACACACACGCACACAGACACACACGCACAAAGACACACACACACGCACAAAGACACACACACGCACAAAGACACACACACACACAGACAGACACACACACACACGCACACACACACACACACACACACACACACACACTATGCACAGACTGGTACTCTTTGTTCATACCTGTGTAAGACGTCATAATGAACTTGTGCATATTCATGTAAGCTCAATAAAGAGCAGTGTTACGAGGGAGCAGACGAGAGCGACTGAGGTCAAGTGAAGGAACGGCGCTGTCACAGTTCTCTCCCTCATCAATTGTCTGGTTCCAGCGGTGGGTCTGTGCTAGACGACCCATCACCAGCTTTTTCCACTGGTTACCAGTACGTGGTAGAATCCACTTCCAGATCTGGTTGTCTTTAAATCTGTGAATGGATTGGCTCCATCTTATCTCTCTTTAACAAAAGAATCCAAGTGGAGCCCTCAGGTCTGCAGATAAGCAGCTTCTGACCAGAACTAGACGTAAAAACAGAGGTGAGCTTTATCGATGGCTGCAGCCAAACTCTGGAACAGTCGCCCTTCACATCAGGTCGTCACCAACACTGGACATTTTTAAAAGCCGGTTGGAAACACATTTGTACTCTGTAGCTTTCAATCCTGACCAGTCTTTATAGTCATTACTGTGTATGTTTCCTATTTTCTCTCTACTCTGTGCAGCACTTTGGCTCAAGCTGTTTTTAAATGTGCTGATAAATAAATGTAGATTTCTTTGAATAAAACAGTGGAGCCGAGCTTTGAGCTCAGTGTGTAACAGTGTGTGTGTGAGAGCCATGTAATGTCCATGTGTGCATGCTGACTGTGCTGCTCTGACCCCCCTCCTCCTTTCAGGGTGGAGCCTGCTGGAGTCCGATGGTTGAGACCAGGTCTGAGGAAGTGTAAGTGTGTTTTTAATGGGATTCATGAAAACAAAGCAGCACACATTCAACCATCTTCATCATGTCAGGAGTCATCATCAAAGTGTCAATCAATGAACAGATGATGGATCAATAACTGCAGCTGGATTGTGTTTGTTCTCTCCATCAGATTCCTGTCAACTCACAATCGACACAAACACAGTGAACACAGAGCTCCAACTGTCTGACAACAACAGGAAGGTGACACGTGTGGAGAAGGTTCAGTCATATCCTGATCATCCAGACAGATTTGATGTTTATCTTCAGCTGCTGTGTAGAAATGGTCTGACTGGTCGCTGTTACTGGGAGGTCGAGTGGAGAGGAGACGTTTATATATCAGTGAGTTACAGAAGCATCAGAAGGAAAGGAAGCAGTGATGACTGTTGGTTTGGATACAATGATCAGTCCTGGAGTCTGAGCTGCTCTGATGATGGTCCTCGTTATGTCTGTCACAATAACAGACAAACATCCATCTCCTCCTCTGTCTCTAACAGAGCAGCAGTGTATGTGGACTGTCCTGCTGGCACTCTGTCCTTCTACAGAGTCTCCTCTGACACTCTGATCCACCTCCACACCTTCAACACCACATTCACTCAAACTCTTTATCCTGGGTTTGGGTTTTATTACTTGTCTCCTGGTTCCTCAGTGTCCCTGTGCTGAGTGGAGTGTAAAGAGTGTCTCCTGTTACAGAAACACTCTGACTGTTGAACAGATAGTTCAGTCTGTACATGTCTGTCTCTTTCACTCACAAACACGTTTTCAGATTCATGGATTCAATCAGTTGATGTTTGAAACTCTTCTAAATGATTCCTTGTAAACTTCTTCCTCTTCAGTCACAAACAAACAGGAAGTGATGTCACATGTGTTCCTGTCCACACAGCAGAATGAGTCTATTGCTGACAGTGATGTACAAACAGAGTGAGCATTTCTGAGGCCCAAAATAAACTGAGTAGTTCACTGAATGAACAATGGACTGTGAGCTCAGTTCCTTCATCATTAGTATGGATTATATATGTATATGTATTATATTAGTATCATATATATCAGGTGCTGCTGCTTTCAGTCATTGTGCAAATGTGCTGTTTGTAAGCTTGTAAAGCTGCAGTCAGCTGAGACTGAAGAAGTCACCTGATCAGTGAGCAAACGTTTCTGAAAACGTCCAGATGAACAGAATCAACCTTTTGGGATCAGCCAGCAATGCAGCATCATTGTTGTTCAGCTTCAGAGGTTTGCAGGAATGAACTGATGACCAGAAACAGCTGCAAAGTCCAAGAAAATACCAGCTGGAGTTCAGCTGCATTTGAAGAAGTCAAAGAAAAGTAAGGATGGCAAAGGGCGACGTTTTCTTCCAAAGAGCTGCAAACATGGTCGACGCCTCATTAGAAGAATCATCTGGACGTTTGTGAGGAACTCTAACCAAGAAAGCAACGTCACACAGATCCAACAGACAGTTTCCATGACTGCAAGTGTTGAGTGGAAAAATGCTACATTGCATTATTGCATCCTCTCACCACAGGAGGCGCTGTTGGCACCACTGATTGCTGATCAGCTGTTCTCTGATGATCTGATTGATACTGTGAATAACGGGACTCACTGAACTCTGTGACACAGTGAAGATTACAGAGTTTAACTTCACCCTTTAAGACTGACCACAGAACCAAGTCCGCCAGAGCTTTTGTTATATTTTTACATGCTGTGGAGCCATTTGTGGGAGCATTTCAAGTTGCTATACATCAATACAACTGTTATAGCCCTAATTTTAATAATATGTCTGCATTAAGTCCATAGTAACTACATAAACTGCAAAAACAACCTCTGCTCATCCATCTCTGTGTGTATCAGGATACATTTGGTTCATAATACACAGAAAAATCAGAGTTATTACCTGTAATAAATGTGAAAGATTCCTGCAGTGATAACCAGGCAGGACTGAAACACATCCAAGCTGTCACCACGGTAACAGCAGCGTCCATCCACAGGTGAGGGGAGGAGCAAAAAGAGGGACTTTGACCATTTTATACTAAAAACACTCAACTAATGTTTCTAATATGAAACAAATAAGCCCACATTAATGTGAGCGTTTATTAAATAATAATAATGATGATTTCCTCCTGATCTCATTTCCACAGCAGAGAAAACTGTGGTGTATATTGAGGTGGAGGGTGTGGTCTGTGGCTCAGGTGTAGAGTGAGGGTGGGGTGCACCACAGCAGCATGCTGGGACTGCTGAGGGTGGAGGAGGGAGTGATGATGACATCAGAGCTGCAGCACAGAGACCAGTGAACACACAGTCTGTTCATCTTTGCATAGATACAATATACAGCACAATATTGAATGACAGACACGCTGTGGGAGCTTCCACAGATACACTGACGTCAGCATCCAGAGTCCTCCTGCTGCTCCCCCCTCAGAGCCCCGTGATCAGCACCAACACATTCAGTTAGATGACAGAGTCCAGCTGCAGCTAGAATCAGCTCCCCTCTGTGAACAACAGCACAGCGTCAGTGTTTCACACTCAGTGAAAGGAGGAAACAGCAGAAGAACACCATGTGTGCTACGTTTCCCAGGACACACTACAAACTGCACAAATACAGAGCAGCACGTGGAAGGACCTGGAGCTGCATTTACAGAGCTGCAGACAGCGTGATGTCCTGTATGGACAGGTGGAAGGAACCAAGTCCTCAGCTGGAACACTCGTGTTTGTCCACAGACAGGAAACACAGCAGGAAACTTCCTCACAGAAGTGCAGCTCATGGATAACACACTTCCTGTCAGTCAGAATGAGGCTGCAGCCAAACACAGAAAGGTGTTTTTGTCCAGATGAGCCCAGAGAAGAAACACGAGTGTTCACAGACATCAGAAGCTCAGAGAGGTGAAACATGAGGTTGGAGTCCTCGTCAGCATCCAGAAGAGCTGCTGTGAAACCCTGAGTACTCATGACAGACTCTGATGGCACAAACACATCATGATTCAAACAGAAAGACAAACATGGAGCTCCTGATCCTCCTGCATGAGAACAAGCTGACATGAGCGCTGTGTCTGAGAGTGTCTCCCTGTCACAGTGACAATAACACAGCTGCTGCTCACAGTCATTAAACTGACCTGAGGTCAGCTGTGCTCCTTACATATGAACCATGTGACCTCACATCAGTGCTGTGGATGACTGTAGTCATAGAAGAGTAGAGCTGTAGCAGGTGGTGTGAGGAGGAGGTGGTGTATTCTAGTTAACGCAGTACTGAAACACTCCAGCAGAGGGCGCTGTTAAGTCCTTATTGTAACACAGTTACTGTGTGCAGTTAGACTTCATACATAATCTGCACTTATTTCCATCAGACATGCTGTCAGGAAATGATTGGTTTCTATACATTTCTAAACACAAAACCTCTTCACACTTCTAACATGCACATTTACACAACTAAATGGCAGTATTGATGAAAAGAAACACATTCAACAAATCCATTTAAACCTTAAAACAAACAAAAGGAAGCATCTCTATGGACAAACAAACCCCTCCACTTGGTTTGACCTGCTGATGTCATGTGTGACATCAGCAGGACTTTAAAATGAGGAAATGCCGGGCGGGTGTTTCCCCACACCTGACCCTCATGAAGACTGAAAAGACAAACAAAGTAAGAACAAATGACTTAATCTGTAACATAATAAAATGTAAAGAAACATGTAACTGAGTATTCAGCTTCATTTGCAGAATGTTTGATTTGCCAGCAACTGAATGCTTCCACACACAAACCCGGCATAGTGAGTGAAGCAATGTTACTTAACAAATAGCAAATCATAGCAAATACATAGAAACAGAATAATGTGTTTAATATGCAAAAGAAGAAGAAGAAGTAAACACATATGGGACAAATGGAGACCATTGCAGCTCATCCACCAGTGGGGTAAAAAGAGCAACCAAGAAAGTGGCAGCCTGCACGGCCACAGATGTGCTGGAGGAGCTAGAAGCTCTACCCATGGAGAAACTCCTGGAGAACCTTGCTAAGCCTAACAGGGGACAGGTACTTCTGCCCAACCTGGCAGCCACAAAGTGAACTCATTTAGGTAAAGATAACCACATGCACCTAACCAGCCTGCACCAGCCTGACATTTCTTCCTCCTAAGTAAAAACCAATGGATGGATTGAACTTAGAGTCTCAGCTCAGTTTTCTATTTTGACCACCTACACCCCAAGATACTCTTTTAAAAAGTGTTGTTTTCAGATCCCTTTGAAGTTCATAAAGGGCCTGTTCATTTTCATTCAGATGTTTTATTACATAAATGTTACTGTTTTCTTTTGATTTATGCTCCCACTACACTGCACCTCTACAAACAACAATGCCACGGACTGTCAGCTGCTTTTACATGCTGTGAACATGAGTAGGTTTGATCAGAGTTTCAATTATCAAAGAAAAGACAAACTGAGCAAAAAGAAGGAAAAAAAGACCAACTTCTTCCCAACTGACAAGAAAAATACTCGTCATGTTTTCATAATAAAGGATCAGGCTCCCCATTTATGACAGCTTGGACCAATAATGTATGTTACACTGATGCTACTGTAGAGACAGGGTCAACATCTCTATTTAAATATAATTAATATACAAAACACAATAAAAGTTATACATGAGTAATGACATTATTAATAATGATTAATAATAATAATTCTAATGCCAACATGATGACTGTTCATAGCTCCTGCTTTGAAATACTGAACTTAAACATTGACCTGATGAAAGATCACAATTCACAGTGGCCCACTGTCAGAATCATTCTGAATATAAACTCATCGAGTTAATCTGAACCTTTCTCAAATGTGCTGTGAATAAATGCTGCTGCAAGCCACTGTGGGAAAGCTGTGTTATTATCATGGAAACATCTGTGACACATTCACAGAGGACGAGGACACAAAGGGACGACACGCAGAGGCTGTGTTAAAGTCAAAAATCCAAATCTTTAGTCCTAAACAGGCAGTGGTTACAAACAGGAAGACGAGCAGTCCATTAAACAGTCTACAGGGTCAAACATACAGAGAATTCAAACAGCTATTAAAAACAAATAACTGGACACTGAAAAACTTCAGTGATGTGTGAGGCACCAAAGGGAAGCAGCTGAGTATATTCAATGAATTCTCTTCAAATACAAAGACAGAAACTCCTACAGGCAGCATGCAAACTGAGCAGGATACACAAAGATCAGAGATTACAAAAGAAATCAGAAAAGGATTTCAAACTTACTGAGAGCAAGGCCTCTGTTACAAATCTGTCTAATAGAAAAACATGCTGTACAGATACAATACGCTCAGTGTTCATGGTCATTTAAAAACTGGCTCTACCTGAACCACTTCAATATTTTATGAAGTCACTGAGTCGACCATTTCTACAGTTTGTTTCCTTCATTGCAGTTAGAGTGCGGCTGGTAAGGATGAAAACACACACAGAGCGTAAATTGTCTTTGTTAGTAACAAACGTCAGCAAAGAAAAGACAAAACACACAAACACTCTCATGATATTCATGAATCATTAGAAAGCATCCAAACATTCTGCTCGTGGACTTTTACAGTCTTATTTGCACTCGCTCATCTTCATAATCATCCTGATCAATACATGACAGGGGAGGCTTTGAGGTAGGCGGGGCTCTCTGCTGATGTCAGCATGAAAGGCAGGACCAGCGTCTGCCACATGTTGGTGAAACATCACAGTACACTGGTGTGGTTTCCTTTCCAGATGTTGGACGTTTGACACTTCAACGTTGAGGCCAACAAGAAGACACAGTTTTGGGTCGGGTTGCTGCAGGGTTTCTAACTGAGCAAAAGCAGAAGCACACAGACCAACAGGGATCAGATGCTGAGTGTTAGAGGAACATCTGTGCTGATCACTGAATGCTGCTGTGGTCTCTTGTTGAAGTTGGCTGGTGGGACAGTCTAATAGTGATATCCTGCCCATCGGAGGAACACTTTTAAAAACACATGCAATACTTTGTTTGTATTACAGTCACAGTTTATCTTATTTTTGTCCTTTAAAAGTGTTGCTGTACTATAAAGTCCTATAATTTGAGGCTAAAATGGCTCAGAGAGTCTCTCTCTCAGAGGATCTCCTTTGAAAGTGGAGACGGCTTTATCCGCTGATCCACGTCACTTTACCTGGATGTTTTCTTTGAAGCTGGATGAAGACTCCTCTCCCTCACTCCTGCTGCAGCTGTGTGGTCCAGTTGGCCTCTGAGGTCACAGTCAACATCTGTAGCAGAAGAGGGGAAATAAAAGTCCAGGTTACCAAAACTGGGAGCTTTTCCAAAATAGAGCGTAACTGGACTTTTTCAGCCTTACAGGCAGATAGTCGTCTGAAGCTGCAGCTTTTTCTTTTTAGCTTTTTCCAATCTCTGCTCTCGGCTTTCTTTGAGAACATGTCTGCTTTCTTGGCATGGGTCTGTCTGCTGTTGGTGAAGAGACTAAATCCACATACTCGCTACTAAGATCTCCTCAAGTAGTCTCAACCAGATTACAGTTTAAGAGTAAATGTCTCCTGAGAGTTTCACCTTGGGGAGATGCTGTCTGGCTAACATGCAATCATGAGCATTAATCTATGAGGTGAAAAAGTCATTTTAAAAGCTCCAGCCACAAGTTTTATTTCATCTGTGTTTTGGTCAGAGTCCCATCAGACCTCCAGAATGGTGTCAGAGTGTTTTCTATCCACGTGATGAGCACAGGCCTCAGGTCCAGACCTCCACGGGCACCATAGCCTCTTTGGAGCTAATAGGTGCAAGAAGGTTTTGTTGGGATAGGAACTGAAGAGGAAACTGACGAGGAAGGCAAGGATCTTCTTCAGCTCCTCCGAGCCGGGACCTCTTTGTGTAGGCCAGCATTGGCCAGGTAGCCCTCCAGCATCGCTGGATGGCCGACAGTGGAAAACCTAGAGGAGGAGGAGAGAAACAGCAGCTTGGAGCATGTCTTTATACTGTTTAGTTTTTAGAGCCACAGACTTTCTTTTAATGTCATTGTTCAGGATCTATGACTGATTATGTATTTATTGTATTCCTCCATGACTGTGTGACAGCAAGTGGAAAAAACCAGCTTCACCTTTGTTGATATGCTTGTAATTTTAATATTGATTAAATGGCCCATGAAATAATAGAAAGCTCATATATGAAAATGTATTTTAAGAAGTAAAATGTTAATCTGAGTACAAAGGAGTACACTCACCTTCTGGTAGATGGAGGTGTAGCGAGCGCTGGTGAACATCCAGGCCTCCTCGTAGAACTGATCACTGATTGGATCCAAAACATCGATGGAGGATCTGTGTAAGCGCTGAGGATCGTCCTGATGGACAGAACAGAAGGAGAGTGAGACAAGTGAAGATATACTAAACAACACTGTGACATGAACTGAGCCACACACAGTTTGATTCACAGGTGATTGACACATTATTTGACCACGAGCAATCTTTTCTGGTTTGACGCCGTCTTTGTAGCCAGAAACCAGCTCTCTCCTCGGCTTCCTCCACTACACGCTTCCCCCACGCCAGTCTCCTCCGTCACTATAAAAGGGAGAGTCATGAGCTCCATCACCCTCACCTGTGCCGTCCAACGTCCCGCCACCAGCCTCCACTGCAGCAGGCCAGAGACCACACCCCTGCCGCAATAAGTAAAAGTATATCCTTGCTGTACCCTTAATGCTAAATGTGCTAAATTAACCGCTGCCTTTGCCCCTTTGGGATTATTCTTATGTCACTGGGATGTTGACCTTTGACCTTCACATTAGAGAGATGGGCAGACATAATTAGTGTATGAATTTTAAAGTAACAGGTAATAAAGAGAGTGCAGCAAATGTAGTCAGGTTTATTACTCTGTATCACACATGAGTGCCCGAGGGAGGCGGGGCTGACTGGGGAGACACAGGAAACAGAGAGACAGGGCTGACTCGACATGAAACGATGAAACGTGGGACACGGGAACAGAAACTAAGGAGGAGCAGCCGGGTGAAGGGCTGCTCCTGCCGGGAGCGGTGGAGGAGCCGCTCCAATCGGAGGCCGAGGACGAGGCGGGCGAGGGTCTATACCTGCCGGAGGCAGAGGAGTCGCTCCACCAAGAGGTGGACGAGGGGCTGTGCCTGCTGGGGGCGGAGGCGCAGTGCGGGGAGCCGCTCCAAACGGGAGTGGCGGAGGCGGTGGCGGAGCAGCTGTGCGAGGAGACGGAGGTCCCTGCTCCAGGGCAGCCGGAGTTGGAGGCAGAGGAGCGGGACAGCCCCGCTAGGCCGGGGGTCGGCGGGCTGGCTAGTCCAGCCTCGCTGCCACCTCAGACGTCACACCACACAACCACCAACACCTGAGTCCCCGTGTTTTAACACGGCGGGCGTGATTGCGGATGCCGTGCAGGTGCGTCCGCATGGCACCGCAGACCACGCCCCACCACACTGATAAATAAGAAGAACAAAAACCAAGAAAAACAAGAGTCAAAGAAAAGCAAAAACACAAAGCATTGGGCCAGGACCCACTGCTGTGACATTTATGTGATAAAAACATTAAAAACTGCTCAGATGTTGAAAACTTTCTACGTATACTTTAGGTTCAGCTCTCCAGCCTGGCATTTGGTTAAACATGATTCAAACATTTGATTTTGTTTAACTGGTTTTAATTATAGTTACTTTTTGTGAACATTTGTTGCAGCATTTAAAAATACATCATTTATTTTCAAACTTTTATTTGATTTAGAGCATCATATTTGACCAACGTAAATGTTTTAATTTCATATAAAATAACTGAAACAGTGAACTAAATATCTGAAATCTTTCCTTCCTTAAAAGTTATAATCCTACTTAAGTTATAGTGCAAACGCTTAAGCAACAAATATACTTGATGCTAATTAATTAATATTTCCCTTTGATGTTGCAACTATGCGGTCACTTCTGTCTTTAAACAAAATAATATTTTCCAGTTACAGAAATCATAAAGTCCAAACTAAAGTGCTACTGTTGCTATATGCATTTTATATAAATCATCATCATCATCAGTAATGCTTTTTTAAGACGAGCAAAACTTTATTTCACTTTGGGTTAGCTGGGATAAGTGATGGATGGAGGGAATTTTACTTCAGCCACAGAAATCCTAAACAGGAAGGAGGAGCAGAGTTACAGTGGATCACTATCCAGCAGGGAAACAAGGTTTATTTCAATTTCTTGGCCATGAGTGAGATTTACTGAGTGGGCAAATTAGGGAGACGACACCATCAGATCCCGAGCCCTCCATGTGTTAATCAAGAGACGGCTGCTGTGCTACATCCATAAATAATGAATAAATTAGGAGCTAAAGCTGAAAGGACAGTTTATTTGTACCATCTTCACGTGAACACATTCAAGAACATCACAGATGAAGAAACATTAAAAACTTCCACACTACATAAAGCAAGAAAAATAGTTTTTCTTTCAGGTGGTTTCAGAAAAACAGAAACATCAAACATCTCCAAGACTCTCTTTGAAAGAACTAAAAACCTTTGTTCTCATGGTCCAATCATGAGTGAACTCCCCGATGAAGCCTTGTGTGCTAAAACATGTCAGAGTTTTAAAGGTTAAACATGAGTTTCCAAAACGTTTTGCTGGAGAACAATGAACTATTTGACTGAGTTTCAATCATTTACAGACGAGCAAAACCAGGACAGAGAAAAAAGGACAAAACTGACTCAGTAAAACAACAGAAAAGAAGATCCCATGTAGATCTGTATTATGTAGAAGTTCAGCCCAGCAACCAGTTCAGTTCAACACAAGTTTAAATGATTCTATCTGAACTCTGTGGAGCCTGATCTCAAGCTTTTTTGAGTCTGACACAGAAACCAGAGGATCTTTCTGTGTCTTCAGATTCACTGTGATCCAGTGATGGGAGTGATTTCAGCCCTGAGTGATCGCGCTGATGTTTGCACAGAGCAGACAATGAGGTGAATGTTTGGGCACATTGGTAACAGTGAAACAGTTTATTAGTAACGTGGGATCGTTTGTGTGCAGAGTATGAACTGAGATTCCTGAAGCTCTTGTCACACTGGTCACAGCTGTAGTTTCCTTCCATGTGTGCACGTTCATGCCTGTTACAAGTACTTGAATGTGAGAAGCTTCTGTCACAGTGTCTGCACTTGTGTGGTTTCTCTCCTGTGTGGACTCCTTTGTGTGATTTAAGCTGACCTGCAGTGGTGAAGGATGACCCACACTGATCACAGAGGTGCTTTTTAACCCCACTGTGAATCAGTTCATGTCGTTTTAAATCACTTGGTGTGGTGAAGCTTCTCCCACATTCTTTGCAGTATTTCAGTTTGTCTCCAGTGTGTCTACGTTGATGTACTTTTAGGGTCTTTTGCTGACTGAAAGTTTTTCCACAGAGGTCACAATGAAAGTCTTTCCCACCACCACAGTGATGACAGGGTTGAGAACTGGATCCATCTGTGTCGCTCTGCTTCTAAACAAAGACACAAAGACAGTGTAAGTCAGTCCTTCAACATTTGTATCCTGAACGTCGCCTGAAATAAAGAGCATCTCTGCAGACGTCCAACTACATTTGACTGTTTCAGTTAACACACTCAGTTTACTGGGCTGCAATAACTACAATACTACCACCATAATACTACAGTAATACTAAAATCATAACTGAAAGGAAAATCTGAATAATCACTCAGAGCTGCTTTTCCATGCAGTAGAATTGCTAACATGCTAACACAGTTTAATGAGCAGAGTTGTTCCAAACAGTCAGGCTAAAATGACAAGATAACAATATAAATACATACCTCACAGTAGCTGCACTTGTAGAGTCTCTTTCTGGTGTGGATCTGTTGGTGTTGTCTCAGGTGATGTGGAGCTTTAAAAGTCTTCTCACACAGGTCACATTGATAAGGTCTCTCCTCAGTGTGGGTAAACATGTGTCGTTGTAACTGTGCGTCTGTTGTAAACTCTTTGCCACACTGTTCACAGCAGTACACATCATGTCTGGTGTGAATGCGTAGGTGTGTATTTCGGTTCCTTCTCTGGCTGAAAGTTTTTCCACAGATGTCACAGCTGTATGCCTTAATTCCAGAGTGGGTAACTAGATGCCTCTGTAAGCTGCTACTGCGAGTAAAAGCTCTGCCACACTGATCACAGCTGTACGCTTTAACACCACTGTGGATGAGTTGGTGTTTTTTTAGAGAATCCTTCCAGGAAAAAGACTTTCCACACAAGTCACAGCTGAACGGTCTCTCTCCAGTGTGGATGACCTGATGCTGTTTTAGTGAAGCCCTCTCAGTAAAACCCTTCCCACACTCGTCACAGCTGTATGCCTTAATTCCAGAGTGGGTAACTAGATGACTCTGTAAGCTGCTACTGTGAGTAAAAGCTCTTCCACACTGATCACAGCTGTACGCTTTAACTCCACTGTGGACGAGTTGGTGTTGTTTTAGGTAACCCTTCAAGGAAAAAGACTTTCCACACTCGTCACAGCTGTATGCCTTAATTCCAGAGTGGGTAACTAGATGACTCTGTAAGTGGCTACTGTGAGTAAAAGCTCTGCCACACTGATCACAGCTGTACGCTTTAACTCCACTGTGGATGAGTTGGTGTTTTTTTAGGGAACCCTTGAAGGAAAAAGACTTTCCACACAAGTCACAGCTGAACGGTCTCTCTCCAGTGTGGATGACCTGATGCCGTTTTAGTTTAGCCCTCACAGTAAAACCCTTCCCACACTCGTCACAGGTGTGTTTTTTCTCTCCCTTTCTTCTGTGAGGTTTGTCGGCCTCCTGAGAGCGCTGACTTCTGGCTCCATGTTGGTCCTGCAGTGACAGAGATACAAACAGAGGCAGTGAGTGAAATGCAGTCGTGGAACAAACTCAACCTTCAAACTCCATTAACACTAGTTTTAAACCTGAAGGTGGAGCGTGGCACCAAACACCTTAAAGGTCTCTCATCCCCACCTGCTGGTAGTTCTAACACATTACATCCAACCTGCTGTTAAAGATAATTCATGACTGTTCAAACACTAAAATCATGCACACACACACACACACACACACACACACACACACACACACACACACACACACACACACACACAGGGTTAGAGTATCACACACTTGTACAGTGGGGCAAAAAAGTATTTAGTCAGCCACCGATTGTGCAAGTTCCCCCACCTAAAATGATGACAGAGGTCAGTAATTTGCACCAGAGGTACACTTCAACTGTGAGAGACAGAATGTGGAAAAAAAATCCATGAATTCACATGGTAGGATTTGTAAAGAATTTATTCGTAAATCAGGGTGGAAAATAAGTATTACTGACCTCTGTCATCATTTTAGGTGGGGGAACTTGCACAATGGGTGGCTGACTAAATACTTTTTTGCCCCACTGTATGTGTGTTTCACATGTTTCCCACATAGCAAGCAGGTCTGGCCCAGATCTGGTATCAAGCCGGCACTGCTGGCTGACTTCTGGCATGATAAGACGTATGTCATCCATATATGGGCCAGGCCTGGCATACATGGCACTGTCTAGGTGATGGCATGCCATATCTGGTTCGATTGTGGTTTGGTTTATGTCGCCCAGGCTCATAGAAAACAGGCCTGGCCGGGATCCGGCATCAAGCTGGCACTTCTCACTGACTGGTGTCATGGCAGAGTGTATGTCAACCACATGCGGGCCAGGTCTGGCAATGATGCACTATTTATGTTCCTATTTTCCTATTTTAGTTAGAAGACCCAAATGCCATGTTGCAATACTATACTGCTATGGTAGCCAATGTTTCAAATGCAGGTTTGTGAGTGTATACTTTATCAAAAACCTAGTGAGGGTTTGCTCATCTTTGCCATTGGGTGGCTTTAGCTCAGGCGGTAGAGCAGGTCACCTATTGATCGGAAGGTTAGTGGTTCGATCCCTGTTCTCCTGTGTGTGTGTGTGTGTGTGTGTGTGTGTTGTTGTATAGAGCACTTATAGTAATCTGGGAGAGTTGAAAAATGCTATATAAGGTTCACTGTCCGAACAGAGTTTTGTCATGTTACTTTTGCACTATTATGCACATGTTGTTATTACATGGCTTAATTAAGGTACACATTAGGCTGACATCAGGGGCCAGAGCTGAAACTGTTCTGGGCCAGAACAGGGCCAGCAGTGTGTCTGCAACTGGCCTTGTGCTGGCCCATGTGTGGGTCACCTTTGACAAACCAGAGGGCCACCAAAGGGCCATCATTCTTTGCGGTATGTGGGCCATGTGTAAGCACATTGTGTGGACCATAGCTGGACCATACCAATTTTGCTATGTGGGTTACCTCACTCCCCCTACAGGCCATTCATGTATAGTCTACTTCTGTTACACACACCTCTGAGTCAGTGCAGATTTTTATGTATGCCAAAGAAAATCAGCTGGTGTTCTAAACACACACAGCCTGGAAGTAATGCATTTATTACTTCCAGGCTGGACTACTGTAATTCATTATTATCAGGAAGTCCTAAAATCTCGCTGAAAAGCCTTCAGCTAATCCAAAACGCTGCAGCAAGAGTACTGACAAGGACTAGAAAGAGAGAGCAGATTTCTCCTGTTTTGGCTTCCCTTCATTGGCTTCCTGTTAAATCCAGAATTCAAAATCCTGCTCCTCACATACAAGGTCTTAAATAATCAGGCCCCATCTTATCTTAATGACCTTGTAGTACCATATCACCCTATTAGAGCACTTCGCTCTCACTCTGCAGGCCTACTTGTTGTTCCTAGAGTATTTAAAAGTAGAATGGGAGGGAGAGCCTTCAGTTTTCAGGCTTTTTCAGGCTCTCTTCCACAGCATGTCTTTATCCTGTTTTTCTTCTCTCACCACAAATGGCCCCGCCCCTCCCTGAGCCTGATTCTGCTGGAAGTTTCTTCCTGTTAAAAGGGAGTTTTTCCTTCCCACTGTCGCCAAAGTGCTTGCTCACAGGGGGTCATATGATTGTTGGGTTTTCTCTGTATCTATTATTGTTGGGTTGACCTTACAATATAAAGCACCTTGAGGCGACTGTTGTTATGATTTATATAAATAAAATTGAATTGAACTGAAATTGAGCGGTGTCCTGTGGGGGCTGCTCTAGGTGTCTTTCCCATTGCTACGAGCCATTCAATCCCAATATATAAATAAATCAATATCAATATATAAATAAAATTGAATTGACTTATGGTAAGTACCATGCTTTGTCGTTATGGTGGTTACTATGGTTACCTTTCCTCTTGCCAGCTTTTTTCTTGCTTTTGATGACCACCTGACCATAAGCGACGTCCTCAGGACCTGAAGACAGAGAGATAGATTGAGTGACTCGAGACAGAGTCTGGTCACAGCCGATATCTACAGGCAAGCTGCTCTGTGAGGATTTTCAGTCCTGAAGGTAATGTTTTTTATTATTATTATTTTAAGATTTGCAGTTTTCTTTTTTTTAAATAGTTGAATTTTTTGATTGGGACAAATTTAATCAGTTGTTCATAAAGTTTGTTTCCATATTCTTGAAGCAGGTTGTAGCTGTCACATTGAAATGTAATTATTATGTGATTGCAATGTTCAAAATTAGGTGTTTAATCTGGTTCCGATGTTGTGTTGTTGCCACCTACTGGTAGACTTGAGTATGGCGCTTAGTGGTGCGAGTGTTTAATTAAGCGCACATGTCGGCATTGACTGAGAACTCCAGCAAGAAAGAGCAGGCTGGCTTATGTGCGGTGAACATATGGACAATATGGACTGCAATTGTTAATGAATGTTCAGTAGAAAGGTGCACACGGTATGTTTGTGCATTTAATTTGTTTGCACGTTTTTATTTGAGTTGTAATTTTATTTTGCTGATATAATATCTGTGTTTTCATTTCTTATTTAAACATAGTTTTTCCAAGGTGTTTGCTGGTGAAAAGAAGATTACTGGTTAAACATCAGTTGGACCATGGCCCTTTATTCTACTCGAAACATGAAAAACTCTCAGGAGCAGTTATATAGATTGACCTTTAATTAGACTGTCTTTGTCTTCAGAGAGATAGATACAGAGATGAAGAGATAGCGATAGAGATATATATTATATATCTCTCTCTATATATATATATGTATACACAGAGGATGCAAAACTAACAACTCAGGAACTTCAGCAACACTTAACCCTGATGCACCCACCAGGGGGAGAGCGGCGGGGTCGGGGGATGCGGGTCCCCCACGGAGGGAGGGAGGGATGGAGGTCGGAGGTCGGGGTCGCGAGATCCCCCCCCCCCCCCCCAGGGGATGGGACGGGATGGGAGGGCGGGGTCGGGGGATGCCGGTCCCCCGCGGAGGGAGGGAGGGATGGAGGGAGGAGGTCGGGGTCACGAGATCCCCCCGAGGGGATGGGACGGGATGGGAAGGGAGGGCGGGGCCGGGGGATGCGGATCCCCCGCCGAGGGAGGGAGGGAGGTCGGGAGGGAGGTCGGGAGGGAGGTCGGGAGGGAGGTCGGAGGTCGGGGTCGCGAGATCCCCCCGAGGTGATGGGACGGGATGAGAGAGAGAGAGAGAGAGAGAGAGAGAGAGAGAGCGAGAGAGACATGAGTTTGACAGAGAGCACACGTGCAAGCACGGACGATAAAGTTTTGTAAAAGGTGGCCGAGAAACACCCCGGCGAAAGCACAGCGCGTCGCGCGGAGAGATGATAAGAGCTCGGATGGCGGGTACTAAGCGCGTCTGGGTTACAGGTTACAGAGGCGGTGTCCGGGCGCGTGCTGTACAACAACAACAACAACAACAACAACAACAACGGCAACAAGGTGCCAACGAGAAAGAAGAAGACGAAGAAGACAATGTCACGCACTAGACCGTGGGAGCCAAAGAGCACTAAGGTCGGTACAGGCGGATCGCAATCGCCGGCGGTGTCATCGTTCTCCTCCTCCTCCTCCTCCTCCCGCTCACCATCACCGTCACCGTCGCCATCGCCAGCGCATTTGGCGTACGCTGCGTGGTCGGCTCCGGTCGCTCCATTGTTGCGACCGGCCACGTTTCGCTATCGAGGGCTAGGGGTCGAGGAAGACCAAGAGCAGCGGCGGCAGCAGCAGCAGCAGCGGCGGCAGCAGCAGCAGCAGCTACAGGAGAACTTGGAGGAGGACGAGAGCGAGGAGGAAGAGGAGCAAGAGGCCGAGGGGGACGACAACAACGACTCGACGGCCCGAACGCTCGCAGACGAGGAGGAGCGCTACTCGGAGGATCAGGAGGACGAAAACGATGGGGTGGATAGGTATTTCGGGGAAGAGGATCGCGGTTACGAAATGGCGTCGCAACTCTGCCAGGACGGCGGCTCGCAAGGCGAGTCGAACCGCCGAGAGGCAGAGGAAGAAGCAGGCGCCGACCCGGGGCGGGGGACTCGGGAGATTTGGCGAGAGGACGACGCCGGCCGCGCTGCAGGTGGCGTTCATGATCCTGGGCGCGATCGCGGCCGCGGCGCTGTCGGTGAAACTCGCGAGGCGGATGTAGCCAACGATTACGACTACGACGATGACGAAGAAGACAAAGACTATGAAGAAGAAGAAGAAGAAGACGTCCTCGCCGATGATGATGATGATGAAGAAGAAGAAGAAAAAGAAGAAGATGTCCTCGCCGATGATTATAACGATGACAATGAAGAAGACAAAGACTATGAAGAAGAAGAATTAGAAGAAGAAGAAGAAGAAGACGAAGACGTCCTCGCCGATGATGATGATGATGAAGAAGAAGAAGAAAAAGAAGAAGATGTCCTCGCCGATGATTATAACGATGACGATGAAGAAGAAGACAAAGACTATGAAGAAGAAGAAGAAGAAGAAGAATTAGAAGAAGAAGACAACGACGACCTCGACCCGCCAGGACGAGGCCCCACCGAAGAGGCCGTGGCGGCGGCGCGAGACGAGGCCTCCGCGTTCATGGCCTACTTCCCGCCGGAGATAGAGGACTCGGTGATCGCCATGACCAACCTGGAAGCGGACAGGCGCAGGCCCGCCATCGACGGATGGAAGCCCATGGGCCGCGTCGAGTTCCGAGCCTACGTGGGGCTGCTCGTGCTCGCCGGCGTGTACAGGTCCCGGGGAGAGGCCTGCGAGAGCCTGTGGCACGCCGAGAGCGGCAGGTCCATGTTCAGAGCCGCGATGCCGCTCAAGACCTTTCGAGCCTACTCCAGCGCGCTGCGCTTCGACGACAGAGAGACCAGACGGGCCAGGCGAGGCGACGGCGGCGGCGAGGGCGATAGCTACGACAAACTGGCCCCCATCAGAGCCGTGTGGGACGAGTGGTGCGCGAGGTTGCCCGCCATGTACCGCCCGGGACCGGAGGTCACCGTCGACGAGAGACTGGTGCCGTTCAGAGGTACGTACTACGTGGTGTGTGTGTGTGTGTGTGTGTGTGTGTGTGTGTGTGTGTGTGTGTGTGTGTGTGTGACTGGGGGAAGAGAGGAGGAATAGGAGCGGGAATGGCGAAAACAGGCTAGCTCGCTTTGTTGTATACTCGTGTTGGGTTCTGCGTTTGTGCTTTCGCATGACTCTTTATGTCTTCCACGCTTGCAAGCAAGCAAGCGCGTTCTCTGTCAAACTCACGTCTCTTCTCCTTGCGTTTCTGCCCCAATCTCCCCCACACTTTCCCACATCTCTCTCTCTCTCTATCTCTCTCCATCCATCCATCCATCTCCATCTCTCTCTCTCTCTCTCTCTCTATCTCTCTCCATCTCCATCTCTCTCTCTCTCTCTCCATCTCTCTCTCTCTCTCTCCATCTCTCTCTCCATCTCCATCTCTCTCTCTCTCCATCTCTCTCTCTCTCTCTCCATTTCCATCTCTCTCTCTCTCTCTCCATCTCTCTCTCTCTCTCTCTCTCTCTCTCTCTCTCTCTCTCTCTCTCTCTCTCTCCATCAGGACGGTGTCCGTTCAGACAGTACATGCCCAGCAAGCCGGCCAGGTACGGGATCAAGATATGGGTGGCGTGCGACGCGCGTTCCAGCTACGCGTGGAAGATGCAAGTCTACACCGGCAGGCCCGACAAGCGCGGCCCTCCCGAAAAGCACCTGGCCACTCGAGTGGTCGTGGACCTCACCGAGGGACTGACTCCGGGACGCAACGTCACGTGTGACAACTTTTTCACCTCGCGCGAGCTCGCCGACAGGCTCTATCGCGAGAGAGGCCACACCGTGCTGGGCACTCTGCGATCGAACAGACCCGAGATCCCCAGAGAGCTGCGCTGCGTCAAGGGCAGGGCCGTGGGCTCCGTCGAATCCGTGGTACTCGGCGGCTCCGCGGGACGAGGAGGAGGAGGAGGAGGAGGACGAGGGCCCGACACGATCATCCTCTCCTACGTGGCCAAGAAGAACAAGAACGTGCTGCTCCTCACCACAGCTCCTCGTTACCACCATCGCTCCGGCCCCGAGCCCCGGCCTAGCCGCCGCCGCCGCAGCAGCAGCAGCAGCAGCGGCGGCGGCGGCAACAGAAGCAGCGACAGAAGCGGCGCAAAACCGCCCTTGGTGCTGCATTACAACCGCACCAAGGGAGGCGTCGACAACCTGGACAAGGTCGTGAGCACGTACAGCTGCAGGAGAAAGACCCGCAGGTGGCCCGTGGCCCTTTTCCACAACATGGTCGACGTGGCGGCCTACAACGCGTTCGTGCTGTGGAGGGAAATTCACCCTGACTGGATGCCGGGCAAGCTCAACAGTCGACGGCTCTTCCTCGAGCGACTGGGCAAAGCGCTGATACAGTGGGATGCAGAAGTTTGGGCAACCTTGTTAATAGACATCATTTTCCTGTATAAATCGTTGGTTGTTACAATAAAAAATGTCAGTTAAATATATCATACAGGAGACACACACAGTGATATTTGAGAAGTGAAAAGACGTTTACTGGATTTACAGAAAGTGTGCAATAATTGTTTAAACAAAATCAAGCAGGTGCATCAATTTGGGCACCACAAAAAAGAAATGAAATAAATATTTAGTGTATATCAATGTGTGTGTCTCCTATATGATATATAGGGTGCCTTTGTCTGGACGTGCTTCCCATCCAGAGCTGCACAGGACAGAGGGAAGTTCCAGCGCTCCTGGAGTCCCTCTGTGATGGACCGCCAGTCTCCAGGTGAAGGCACACCCATGAAGTCGTCCACTAGACAGTCCCAGATGGACGTCGCTGCCTGGGGGGTGATCTGGCTCACCGTGGACACACCGACTCTGTAACTGAACGCTTGGTCCTGAAGGAGTCCGCGGTGACAAGGAACCTGGACAAAATTGTTCAAAATCAGTATTATGAGTACTGCAGTTACAAAATACATTATTCAAATTCCAAAATACTTTTGTGATGTCAGATTTAAATCACAAAACTTAAATCTTACATAAAACATTTTGTAATTATAAGGATAATTACAAAATGTATATTAGATAATATCTAAAACAGTTGTTTTATTTTAACTTTAACATATCATAATTTGATTGGTAGCAACTTTCACAACTACAGTGAGCCAATCACTCATAATTCCTAAACATGTCAATCAGGTAGGAATGAAGTGAGACATTAATAGAAATAAAGAGTTGTATGTTGACATGTAGCCCTTTCCTTGCTTAAATCATTAATATTTTTGAAAAATTAATCTGTGATAAGACAGCTTATCAAGATAGAACCATGTAACTAAAGATGAACCAAACTGTTCAGTTTTATCTAACTCTGTTTTAATAAAGGCTGTGACCCCTGTTATAGAGTCTGACAGCTGCAGGGATTATATACAAACATTCAACTATCCCAGAATTAAACCAGGTCTAAATAAAAAGGAGTGAGTATCGCTGCAAAGGTTAACTCAGTGGTCCTAATGCTACAGTTTGATATCAGCAAACACCGAGCGCATACATTGATGTGACACTACAGCCATGCTATCATTGCTAACACTGATAACAGCATAAATCGAATTAAATCGGGACTTGATGAGACCTTCTGAGTATCACTAGAAATATTATAAAGAGTCGTCTCTGTACCACAGTTTGCTTTCAGTAAACACCGAGAGCATTCACTGTTAGCATAGCACATCCATGTTAGCAGTGTATAAATGGATGGTTTAGCATATTAGCACAGGTATCAATAAAGGACTACCGTATTAAACACTTTTACTAACCTCAGGCAGACGGACAGGCGCTCTGCAGGTGGGATTGAGCGCCTGTAATTGGTGTCTAGGCGGGCGATTCTGGGACCGACGCGGGACAGCAGGTCCTCAAACTGGCCGAGTGAATGACGGTGATAGCGCTGGAATCGGCCGTCATCCAGGCGCAGCTCCTGGAGCAAGTGGTGAAACTCACCAAACTGCTCACACCTCTGGAGGACCTGATGGACCCAGGTACGGCGAGGACGTCCTTAACGCCGCTACTCTGCTCTCCACAGTAAATAGAGAAGGGAGACTCTCTCTTCAAGCGCTAGCTCGACAGCTGCCATCTTGCAAAGATACCGGTCTGGCACAACTTCCTCCCACATCCCTCCCACATTTCCGGTTCACGCGCGTTAAAATATGATATTTTGGGGCGCGATGGATTTTTCTTGGACACGCGTAGAGGTGCGAATGTGCAGGCGTCAAGTTAGGGGCGTTTGGGGCTTTTTTCTCGCGCCCATCGCGTTCGGTGTGAACACACCGTTAAAGACTAAGAGCGCACTCTGGGGAAAGAATAACATTGGACAGGTTAAGGGAAAAAATACTAAAATCTATCCCCCGGGGGTTTATTGTATGTTTTGTATATGTGTGTTTTCATGAAGGTAAAAAGGGTTGTATGTGAATTTCCTGCAATTGTTTAATACATTTTCTAACCCTGAGATCCTGTGCTGGGTTTATTGCATGGTGTCTTATCATTTGAGTATTCAGATGTATTGGCCTTAATCGGTTAAGTGTATTTCCTTAGCCTCCGCTTGTCTGTGTAGACACGAGAATCATATTGTAGCGACCGTGGGTTAGTGGAGCTAAACTGGCTAAACTGCTCACTAGCTAAAACGGCTAGCGGGGCGCTAGCAGCTATCGCTAAACTTCACAACGGATGGAGAGCGCTCGTGCCTCATACACCGCACGACCCCGAGCGTCTCAGCAGCAGACTGATAATCCCCAAATGATCCAGCAGGAGGCAGTAGTGGTTCACACCAGCCATTTATTTACAATCTTTTTCTACTACAACGTAACGCTGCTGACACCGAACCCCTATCACGCTACCACCACATAGAGTCGCAGTGTCAGCCAACCATGCCAATTCAACCCACTCCACAGAACACACATCAACTTCACTGTGGCTTACATTAACATAACACTAACACAACATGCGAATCAAACACATAGGAACTAGCAGAACGATAGAAAACACAGACAACACAATACCCAGAATGCACCTGGCTAACAACCCCAGCCAGGTCATTACAATATGAACCCTAGACTGATATTTATTTTTGAGATGTATCTTTTATCACAGAATGTTTAAGTAGAGTCAAGACTGCACCCGAGGGCATAAGGGGGGTCTTATCAGCCGGTGGTAAAAGTGTTACACAAATATAAATTTATTTTACCAAAAACGCCAGAATCTCAGGTTTAACCTCACAAAATGTCGACAACAACCAAAAAGCTAAAACAATAAATGAGAGCAGATACACGGATTCTGAACAAAGACGTAAACACAGAGCAAAGACCCGCCAATGCATCAGAATAAGTGAGATGTCAGCTTTCTCACCCAATGGCACATACACGGACACGCTGTCTGGGCTGAAAGCCAACAGCTCACAGATCCTGATGCTTCAGCGGGTCTGTGCTCTGTTTTTCATCCTTTCTGCGCTAGATTGTGAAACTGCAGGTTTCATCTCTCTCCAACCAAAATTGACTGAACGGGCAGCCAAAGAATATCCAAACTATACTTCACATAAACATTGCCATGAATTCCTTCTTACTTTTGCTGTTTTGCTTCTACCACAATAAAATCACACTTCATGCACAGCTCTCTCTCTCAGTGTACTTCAAGAACAGTTTCTCATCTAAAAAGCTGTGTTATCTGTATTATTTGCTTGCCTATTACACACCAGTCTACCGTTATGTACAGCGCTTGTCATGGTCCTGGGTCATTAGACCCAGTGTTTTGTGTGTTATGTTTTGGGTTAATTCTTGTTTTCTTATTCTTAGGGGTTTTGTGTTTACTGTTTTGTATACCTTCCTGTGTTCTCCCCCAGTGCTCTGTTTATGTCCCTGAGTTTGTGTTTGTGAATTTCCTATTTTACTTTTACAGTTTAGTTTATGCAGTCCTCATTTCCTGTTTGCCACTTTGCCACTCAGTCAATAAAGCTCACTTGCAGCACAGCTTTTGCCAGCATTTGGGTCTTTTCTTCACAACACCACACAACTGCCGCAGCGGCCGTGTGCCGTTTTTTTTTTTTTTTTTAAATTTAACTGACTCCTGACAAGAAAGTCTTATTTCTCCTCTTTAATATTGAAGAAATTTTACCTTTTTAAAATTATGCGAAGTTGCAAAACGGTTAGCTGTGTCTGTAATCAAACCTCTGTAACTTTGCTCTCCTTCACTTCAGCAGCATCAGGTAATGTTTATATGTTGATTCATGGTTTTCTTCAGTTTTTGTTCTACTGCAGAATATTTTTAAGGTTATCTGATATAAAAAGTCAGGCCAGGAAAATCTGCTTCATGTTCTTCTGTTTTATCCTCAGTTACTTTGACACATCTGCTGTGATGCTCACACCTCTGATGAAGTCTCACAGTGTCAGCTTAGTATTTATAGATACAAAAATATGGATATGTACTGATTAGTGATCAGAATTATAATATTTCTGACTGAGGCAAAATTTCCCCGATTCAAATCAAATAGATCGAATCCATTCAGGACCTTGTGAATCACAATCAAACTGATTCTAGAAATCAGTGATGACACCCAGCCCTAAATATTATACAACAATCTTATAACATGTTGTGAGTATACTTGTGCTGTCAGGTCCCTGCCTCCACATGATTATGTAATTAACCACAGGTACGTTTATATATAATATACTATATTATCAACAGGGATCAACAGGGGGTCCATGACCCTCTTGGGGGCACTCCCAAAGGACCTAAAGTAAGTTACTCTTAGAACAGAAGAAGCTTTTTGGATGAAACGTCTTCAAGAAACATAAAGTTCAGATGCTTTTCTTTCCAAGCTCCTTAGACTGAATCAGTTACTGAAGCAGTGACGTGCTGACTAAAGATTTGGATGTGATTGGTCACGTGACTCTGTTCAAACCAAACCTCGGCACAGTGTTTCTGAAACAGTGTGTTGAATTTTTTTTCTACACATGCGCTTCAGCTTCAAATGGGTCATCACTACTAGTCGTGAGTTTGTGGGTGTTACAGTCTTAGTTTCTAGTTTGTCTTTTGTTTGTTTCTTTTAATGTTTCTTTGTAACTGACTTTGACTTTAGTAAATCAGTAATAAAGCTGGTACTTTATTTCTGCTGCCTCCGAGTCCTGTGTTTGGGTCCTACCCATGCCTGCCACACAGCCAACCGTAACATCTACAGAAACGTCTGATTTGAGCTTGGTGTCTTAAAATCTATTTCTTTTTCTAATATTTCTAACAGAACACAACCTTGTACAGCTAAGTACGAAATTACTGAATAAAGTTACCTGAGAAGGTAACTTGGATTGCCTGCATGTTCCTGTGTTTAAGGCTCACAGTTTGTACATGTCCCTTATGAACATACTGATGACACAAAGCTAACTGTGGAAACAGACATGCCAAAGGGGAAAACTAAGAGTAACAATAACAGAATATTAGAATAGTAAGAATGATAATAACAATCATAATAGAACAACAGAACAAACATGTAAGAGAAAATAATCGCCATCATCATCACCACCTGTTTTATGTTCATTTGTACCTGAAGTGTGAGTCCTCACATCAGAGTAGACAGCTCGTGGATCAGCAGGATGTTTGTCTGGAACACACAGATTTACAGACATTCATAGAGGCAGTAGTTTTCAGCCTTCAGTAGTACAAGCAGCCCTTTTAACACAGATTTAAAGAGGACAGTATGTGGCTAGATAACATGCTTGTCTTATTTTGATGACAGCACACATGGTGACAGCCTACCTCTCCTGTTGGCTCTCTGCTTGATCGTGACATCAGCATAGGTCACATCCACAGGAGGAGGAGACAGGTTTTTACTTCCTGAAAAGAGAGGAGGGGGAAACACATGAACATGATTGTGGTGACCCTCAGTATGTGTGAAATCTGTGTTTAGGACTGATCTTTGTGGTCCTTGTTGTGTTAGCCAATGTTGGGAGACATTATGTTCAAAAGTAACTTATTACTTTACAACATAATTAAACATTTATACTAAGTGTTACTTACTGAGAAGATTAGCTAGTTAGAGTTTTTGCTTTTCCAAGACAATCATTTATCTTGTTGACACTAACATGTTATTACAGACTGAAGTACTCTGTGATGGATATGATGTACTCTATGAAGAAACGTTTTTAATAAAATATACTTATTCTAGGAATCAGCTGGAGCACTTCTGCCTTGCTCTACAATAAATCCTAAGATAAGATAAGATAACCTTTATTAGTCCCACACGTGGGAAATTTCTTTCGTCACAGCAGGAAGTGGACAGTGCAAAAGTTATGAATAATTAGAATACAATAAGAATAAATACAGTACACAACTGTACAGAATAGAATAGAATAAAATACTATATACAGTAGAATAAAATAGAATAAAATATACAATAAGATAAAAATAGAATACAAACGCTATATACAACTGAGTAAAAATACAACGATAAAGAACTGAAAGGTGATGAAACGTAATGTCACCAATGTATTCTTTTTACACTACATAGTGACATCTTCCTCACTAAAAGAATAAACTGAGACATAGTATAGCTTTATGTGTCAGGGGCGGCCCAAATACACATTTTATTTTGAAAGGTCACAGAGGAAATTGCCCGCCATAATTGCATGTTTGGATGAGTAAAACCCACTGATCTGGACAGAGGTGACCCAGTCAGTTAATTTTTATGTAGGTTCAGAGGGTCAGCACAGTAATCAGATTACACCTGTTCATATCAGGTGAGTGAGAGCTTTCATACCTTTAAGTTTACTGCAGAGGAACAGAAACAAAACCAGAACCAGGAGAAGCCCAGAGACCAGACCTGCTACAACCGGGACCAGGAGAGAGGGAGGAGGAGAGGGAGGAGGAGAGGGAGGACACGTAAGAGCAGTTTCTACAGGACGATGAACGTTTGTGGAGGTGCTTGGAGGAGGACAGTGAGGAGGAGGAGGACAGTGAAGGGGAGGAGGATGGATGATTTTGGGAGGATCTGCAGGAGAGATGATGAAGATGGTTCAGTCAGTTTATTATAAGGTCACAATGTTATCAGCTTTTAAACAGGAAGTGATGTCAGTGTTCTGACCTCTGACCCTCAGAGAGCTCTGAGGAGACTTTCTACCCTGTTCAGTAGAACACCAGTAGAGACCTTCATCAGCCTGCGTGATGTTAGTGATGATGTGCTCTAGTTTATGACCAACAGAACTTGCTTTGATGTAGAAATAAGCTGCGACTGTGGCACCAGTCCTCTGTCTGCAGCGCAGAGTGACATCACTTCCTGTCCTCACAGGAAGTGCAGGGATCTCCAGGATGACAGCTTTATCTGACCATCAGAGACAAACAGAGTTAATGAGAGCAGAGTCACACAGAGACAGAGACACAGCTGGAACATCTCACCTTTAGTGTCTGATTGGACACTGAGGGAGAAGTTGTCACTCTGCTGTCCAGAGGAGTCCTCACACCAGAAGGTTTCACTGGGAGGACAAACAGCCACAACAGAGTAGGAACCAAGAAGCCTCCCAAAGCCTCCACAGTCCTCAGTGAGTCCTCTGCTCCTCTTCACTGTCCATCCATCAGCTGTCTGTCCATCATCAACACAACTCAGAGACACTGAAGATCCTCTGAAGACCTGCTGAAGGTTTGGACAGACAGACAGAGACACTGGAGGACACACACACACACACACACACACACACACACACACACACACACACACACACACACACACACACACACACACACACACACATTATTTTATAATTTAGATTATTTTGTTGTTTCCTATTACATATTTCTATAATTTGTATAGATGTATACAGAATTATTCAGTGATAATAAATCCTATGTTTGTTTATTCTAAAGGAACCCCGTTAGCTTCCACAACAGATGTTGCTCGTCTTCCGTCAAATACTCACATAAAATATTACACAATAAAGTGGATTCAAGATATCCACATAATTTCACTCTTACATCCACAGTGAGGTTTCACAATTGTTCAAATATAAGCAATCAATAATAATAATAATAATAATAATAATATCAATAACATTGAGGCACATTACACAAATTTCAAAAACAAATCATGTCTTACAATATTTACAACAACTAAAAGCTCTGTAAATCGGCTTTTAAGTGTTCATTGAAGTTTTGAATAATTCTCTAATTTTTTAAGGCAACTTATTCCACTTAAAAGTTGCTCTAAATGTAACAGTTTTACAAAACGTTACTTTTAACTCGAGCATTTACTAAATTGCAGCTTGTTGAAAACTGTGTAATATGATGATGTATTTCATCTGGATACTGCAGCTGAGCAGAATAAATGTGGTGTGTTTAACAGAATTGCTTTCTTTAGAACTACAAGTAAGCGGTAGAATATTTTAGCCTGTACAGGAAGCCAAGAAAGGTTATTATGCATTTTATCAATATTAGTATAGTATGAACATCTTCACACTAATCTGGACGCCTTATTCTGGACTAACTGAAGTCTGTTAAGATCTGTCTTATTAGCTGCTGACCAAATGATTGAACAATACTCCAGATGAGACATTACTAGTGCATTAATGACATCTTTCATAATGAAGAAGTGATACACAAAGAGCATTTCATAGCCATAGCTATGCCTTGTCGGCAGAGTTATGTGACATTAGTGATGTTTGTACTTTCAGCGTTAACTTGGTTTTAAAGCCTTTAAAATATACGCCGTTCAATAGTCGACCTTAATCTGACAGAGAATGTGATGATTTTGTGGATAATTAAAGTCAGTCATATATCCACAAACACAACAAGCTGAAAGTCAGTGATGCTGCTCGGTTTGCAGTCCTGAACATCACGGCACAAGCAGGATTCACTGCACTGTTAATGTTAGCTGTGTTATATTGCTGCCTCTGTTCGGTGGTGTCGAGCCAAACGCACTTTAACGTGTGTTTGAACGAGCTGACGGTTCACTCGTTAAGCTGAAAGAAAGATGCTTTAATCACAGCAGTCACACATGTGTCCACTGCACCATCTGGAACTCTTCTTGTTTACACTCGTAATAACACAAACACTAAATCCTGCTTCTCTGGTGCTGTTGTGTAGCAGTGTGTACACCTGAGACTGTCACCTGTCTGTCTGTCCTGCACTCTCTCTCTGTTTCTTTCTCTCTGATTGTGGAATAAAAGTATGAACATGTGTTTATAAGTTACACTTGTGTTTGAATCCTGCAGCTTATCACACATTTGATTTCCATGTGTGACGACTGCAAGTGTCCAGAGTGAGGACAGACTGAGGGAGCCACTGCTGCACATCATCTGTGAGGCTTTGCAGCCCTGATGATCCACCAGGACAAACTCAGCAGTGTGTGAGGAAGAGGAGGAGGAAGAGCCAGCAGCAGCTGACAGATGGAGAGAATAGACAGACTGTTCCCTGTTTGTGAAGGACTGCTAGGAAAGTTTAACATAACTGTCTGTGCTGAATCAGTCTTATTAGGTAATGTTCAAATAATGTGATCATCCCAGTGTTTTCAGTGTGGGATAAAGTACTCAGAGTACTCAGGGCCTTCAAGTTACACACTATGAAAGGCAGCAACAAGTTTAATGTTCAGAAACCTAAAGTCTGTATCAGCAGCAGAATGGAGCTAAAAATAAATGTTGGTTTCAGTTCTATGAAGCTTTGAGTATTTTGGATCAGTAGCTGCTGTTTGTTGCATCATATTGCTGTAACTGTTTATATGCTTTATATATTCTGAGCTAAGTTGATCTATAGTGTGTGGAGCAGGGAAATTATTTTACTGCTATTGTTAAATAATCATCATTATTACCATTGCATTAATAATATAATCTGCAGTATGATCATTGCTTTGACAATGTAACAGATAGCTTTAAGATGGCCTTAAGATGTTTATGATGATGTTAATTTTGTATTTCAGATGCAGTTATAACTATTGTGTACACAATGCATATCTGTGCTTATTTGAGTTGATGTTCAGGTTCTTTAAAGGTCTTAAGCTTCACTGACGTGACTGTTCAGGTGATACATGCTGAGGGAAAACTAGAACATAGAAGGAATTGCAATACATGCTTACAAAACACTTATATATCAGGTCATTTCATATTAAGGTTTTAAGTAGAGGTTCTTGGTTAAAACATTTATTTAGTAGAAGACATACATATAGTCTCAGTGAGCCTCTGGTCTCGTGAAAGGTCAGAAGTGCAACAGGTGAATTGAGAAAGAGCATTTGAGGACGAGACACAGACAGTTAGTAGGTGAAGAGGTGACACAAAGAGCATGTGAGGTCAACACACACACACACACATGAGTTAGATTTATTTAGAGGAGAGATTAGTCATGTCTCGGCAAGAAAGAGGAACAATTCACTTTAAGACAAGAACAGAAAGTACCATCCATGAAAATAGAAGATGATCTTCTGGGTTAAAAGTCATTGTGGTGTTGATCTGATCTATGTATAAAATGTACCTGTGACGCATGAAGGGGCGTCAGTAAACAAACCCTGATGCTATAAAATATCTGTTCATGCTTTGATTAAGTTGAAGACTAATTGCTGTCTGCGTACAGAGTTGTCTTCCCACACGTGTGTATTCATTAAAAATCATTGTTTGACCAAGAGCTTCTGGACCATGGGTGGTTTGTACTCTCCTTCCTCAATTTTGAACCTTAACAAGTGTTACATCATATTCTATAAGGATGTTATGTGTTTGTAGACCAGTTGTCTGCCCAGTTTGACCCATTTAGCAGAAGTCAGCCTGTTTAAGGCTCTGATATCTATTCTGTGTGACTTACAGCAGTTATGACATGGTCTGATTTTCTCACCCAATAAAGGAATATTTCATATATCAGTCTGCTCTTCATTCTATCAGACACAGTTATCACAGCTCCTACATTTGCTTTTTACACATATATGTAAGCATTGAGCCACATTTAGTACCAACATATTAAATGAACAATATTTGTCTCTTATATATGACACATCTATATACACACTGTTACAGATACTTGTCTGTGAGTGAAGTGATTAATATAATAACTATAATATCTCTTTATCTCAGTCGGTGATCCCCACATGCTTCAAGGAGTCCATCATTGTTCCTGTCCCGAAGAAACCCCACCCTGCTTCTCTCAATGACTATCGCCCTGTAGCCCTCACCTCAGTAGTGATGAAGTGCTTTGAACGCCTGGTCAGAGACTTCATCATTTCTTCACTGCCAGACACACTGGACCCACTACAGTTCGCTTACCGTCCAAATCGTTCCACAGACGATGCCATCTCTCATCTCCTCCACACATCACTCACTCACTTGGACACTAGAAGGGGGAATTATGTTCAAATGCTCTTCGTAGACTACAGCTCTGCATTTAACACCATAATTCCCTCCACACTCACCACCAAGCTGGAGCATCTGGGACTCAGCTCATCTATGTGTCAGTGGATCTCCAACTTCCTAACTGGCAGACCACAGGCAGTAAGGATGGGCAGACATGTCTCAGCCTCCACCACTCTCAGCACTGGAGCCCCCCAGGGGTGTGTTCTGAGCCCCCTGCTGTACTCTCTGTACACATATGACTGCGTGGCCACTACCAGCTCCACCACCATCATCAAGTTTGCTGACGACACCGTCGTGGTGGGCCTGATCTCTGATAACAACGAGACGGCCTACCTGAAGGAGATTAGGAATCTGGAGAACTGGTGCCAGAGGAACAACCTCCTTCTAAACGTCAGTAAGACAAAGGAGCTGATAGTGGACTTCAGCACTAAGCAGGAGAGGAACTACCAGACCCCCGTCATCAACGAGTGCCCAGTGGAGAGAGTGGACAGCTTCAAATACCTCGGAGTTCACATCACGCAGGACCTGTCATGGTCCTGTCACATCAACACCGTGGTGAAAAAGGCCCGTCAGCGTCTCTACCACCTCAGACGCTTGAGAGACTTCCAACTGCCCTCCAAGGTGCTCAGGAACTTTTACTCGTGCACCATAGAGAGCATCCTGACGGGAAACATCTTAACCTGGTTCGGGAACAGCACCATGCAGGACAGACGAGCTCTACAGAGGGTTGTGCGGTCAGCTGAGCGCACCATCCGCTCCGAGCTCCCTGACCTGCACTCAATCTACAGCAGGCGGTGCTGGACCAAGGCCAGGAAGATCGTGAAGGACCTCAACCATCCCAACAACAGACTGTTCTCTCTGTTGAGGTCAGGAAAGCGATTCCGCTCCCTGAAGACCAACACAGAGAGACTGAGGAGGAGCTTCTTCCCGCAGGCGATACGGTCTCTCAATCACACCACCACACAGTACTGACCCACACATATGGTTCTTACACACACACTGGACTTTGTTTTCACTTCATCACTTAAATCACTGCTGCTGTTATTGTGTATATATTTATTTATACTTCTTGTGTATTTTGTTCATACATTCTTATATAGTTCTATATTGTGTATTTTGTTGTACAGTTATTTTATTTTCAATTTAATTTATATATTTTATCTTATTCTTTCCCAGTGTGTTGTACAGTTATTTCATTTTTAACCTTAATTTATATTTTATTCCTTCCTAGTTAAATTTACCCTTTTTAATTTTTCATATTTATTTCCTATCTTATTCATAGCCTTTTCCTTTTTTGTTTTCTTTAGGTCACGAGCAGTTGTCCAAGCATTTCACTACATATCATACTGTGTATGACTGTGTATGTGACAAATAAAATTTGAATTTGAATTTATCTATTCTGTGTGACTTAAAGCAGTTATGACATGGTCTGATTTTCTCACCCAATAAAGGAATATTTCATATATCAGTCTACTCTTCATTCTATCAGACACAGTTATCACAGCTCGTACACTTGCTTTTTACACATATATGTAAGCATTGAGCCACATTTAGTACCAACATATTAAATGAACAATATTTGTCTCTTATATATGATACATCTGTATACACACTGTCACAGATACTTGTCTGTGAGTGAAGTGATTAATATAATAACTATAATATTGGCCATATTATATTTACATTACCACAGTGAGATGACTTTAGTCTCATGAACAACATCAGCTAATTGTTATTTACAGCTAATCTTAAACGACTGTTCAGCACAGAAATGAAGCCCAACAATCATGTTTCACAGTCCTGTGGTCTCAGCCTCAGATACTCATCAAATCACACAGAGCTCATGTAGAAACAAATGAACTAAATATGTTCTCCTTCATTTCTGTCAAACAAAGCTGTATGAAACGTTTCCAGCTGTTAGTATCATGGTTGCTAGGCAACCTGGGCAGCGCGACGGAGGCTAGACGTCCCATTTCACGAGCCTACGAGCCTCGCACTTCGGCCTTAGCGGTCTTTGAGTCCGCGGCCCTTGAGGACTTTAAAGCTGCAGAACCTGAATCGGGATACAGCCATGATGATCTCCAGCCTCGTGCTCGCCAACATTCTCACCTGAGTTAAGAAGACGATCACTGAAATGGTCTCAGCAGGTCCTTTGATGACAGCAATGAAATGCAGTGGTAAGGCTTTTTGGGGATTAAGTTCGTTTTCATGGCAAAGAAGGACGATGCAGTTCATCTGATCACTCCTCATAACATTCTGGAGTGCAGGCAAAATGCTATTATAAAAACTTAAGCAGCAACTTCTCCAGGTTCCAATATTTATGCAATTCTCAAACCTTTTGGCCACGACTGTATAACCTCTTCTGAAGTTTAGTGGATATTATACATGGTTATGCTCAGGATGTGTCGGCCAGTTTCCACTGGAAACGCCTTTTGGTTAAACTGTCAGCGAGGAATTTGCATTTGCACTGTTACATTTTTATATAACTTTAATCCACATAAACAACAGCTGCTTGTTTCAGTGAAAATACATTGATGGCTTTTTAATAAAGTTGTGCAGCTGTAAAGTATTTTGTCTGGTGTCAATTCTATCGTCAGCTACATCGTTATGGCAAATGTTCAAATGTATATGGTGATAAATATCTTTGGTCATATGGTCCTGCTCTGTCTGTCACCTTCTGTGTTGAGCTCATTGTTTCCTCTGTAGTGGCTGAGCTGAGTCCAAGTAGCTGAAAATGTTCCTCTGCTGCTCCGTCAGACTCTCCTCCTCCTGCTGATCAGCTGGGACACAAAACAGATCTTTGTTAGGCTCCACACTGCACTGAAGAGTCAAAGTGTCTCATATGTTCATCTGACAAGTAAAAGAACACATTTTTGTTTCCCGAGGTGGGCAACTTGTTGGAAACAAACACAAAAGGTTTGAGCACTGATACCTGCCATTGCTGGCATTGAAAGATGCAACGACAGCAATGTGGATTGTCAAGACTCAAACCAATCATCAAGCAAAGACAACAGGGATCATTTGTTTCTGTTTATTTAGCATTCACAGCATTTGTAGTTGCCTTCTGTGCAGGGGAAGTCCACGCACACTGTGTGGTACCGCCATCCGCAGAAGGTGCATTCAACCTCTGTAAGAGAAACGAGATTGTCTGAGACTGAAATGATATTCACTAAAGAAGTGGTGATTTGTAAAACTTCACATTTTGATCCGGGACGTACTCTGCATGAAAACAAGTGCTCACTCTTCCTGCTCAACAAATGACAAGGGCGGAGCCTTATACCACGTGATACAGAAGCTGTGCCGTGTGATGCTAAAATTAGCAGGGAAACAACAACGGAGAGCACGTCAGGGACTGTGCAAAACGAGGGATTTAGGAAAAGGAAGAGAGAGAGAGCAAGCAAGAGAGAGAAATAAAAGAGCAGGAGAGAGAGATGGAAGAGCAAGAGAGAGAGAGCCAGGGCATCGATGACTTTGCTCGCCCTGAACCTGCCATATTACAGGCCTTCTTAGATTACCACCCACAGCAGAACAGTAGCAGTGCAGTTGTGATGAGGGTGTTCAGCTGTAAAGATGGCACCAACAGGAAGTGGCTTACTTATTGCAAAGAACGCCATTTATTGTTCTGCTTTGTGTGTCTGGCATTTGCAAGGCTGACTGACACCAGCACATTTATAACAGGCATGAGTGACTGGCGACATATACATCTGCGCACAGAGGAGCATGAAAAGAGAAATACACACCAGACCTGTGCTGAAGCTTTTTTCTTAAGGTGCTCAAAAGGCAACATCAGGAGCTCGTTTGCTGGCAGTCAGTTGTCAGCTCACAGAGCACAAGTGAAAAAGAGACGGCAAGTTTTAGAGCGTATAGTGGATGTGATCAAAGTACTTGGGAAGAGGGGACTCAGCTATAGGCATGTGGAGAATGAGGCTGCATACACCTTAGGTGATAACACCATCGATCATGGTAACTTTCTGGAACTAATTGTGTTATTAGGCAAGTATGATATGTGCCTTGGAGAACATTTGAATGACTGCATTGAAAAAAAGCAAGAAGTTGCATCAGACCAGTGGATCAAGAGGTAGAGGATCTCTCATCACCCTACTCTCCAAAACAACTGTCAACTCAGTGATTGATGCACTTGGCCATCTCCTTCAAGAGAGCATCGCCAGTGATGTCCAGAAAGCTGGGATGTTTTCTGTTCAGCTAGACACAACCCAAGACATCACAGGTTATGATCAGTGTTCAGTAATCATCAGGTATGTTACTGAGTCTGTGCAGGAGAGGCTTGTCTCCATAGTGAGGTGCGAAGCATCCACGGGGCAGTACTTTGTAAACTTGCTTTCTGGAGTTTTAGAGCATCTGAATCTAGACAAGGCCATGTGCATTGGGAATGCAACAGATGGTGCTTCAAATATGCAGGGCCAGTACAAAGGCTTTTCAGCACTTATGACTGCCCAGTCTCCAACTCATGTGCATGTGTGGTGCTATGCACACATACTTAATCTTGTGATTGCTGACACAACACAAAGTGTCATTGAAAGTGGATCACTCTTTAATTTACTTAATGACATAGCTGTGTTCATCAAGGAGTCCTATCACAGGGTTAATCTGTGGGAGAAACAAACCAAAAACACAAGACACAGACGCCTTAGTCCAATAGGTGAGACACGGTGGTGGGCCAAGCATGATGCCCTCCAGAAAATCTTTGGACATTTTGGAAAACCAGATGATGGCCTCTTCGTTGATGTAGTGCTGACGATGGAAGCCATTGAAAAGAGGGAGAAAGAAAAGCCAGCTGTTTGTGCCAAAGCACGAGGCTTTAAAGAGTGTCTCTTGAACCATGAAACTGTGTTAACAGCACAGATATTTCTTAGAGTGTTTGAGCAAACAACTCCTGGGTGTGTGTTAACACACACGAAACTCTGGCTGATTGGGTCCCACACCCAATTTCACACCTTGGCTCAGGTGATTAGAGGATCATCAGGGGGTCCTTTTGTCCCTCTGTGGGGGTCACGGGGTCACTCCCACTAGGTTTATATCTGGGACTCTCCACCATTTGACCTTAGAACTGAAGAAGCTTCTCGGATGAGAGGTGAAACGTCTTCAAGCAACTTAAAGAAGTCCAGACGCTTTTCTTTGCAAGCTCCTTTGACTACGATGACCTGGATGACTGAGAACCTTCACAGACATATGATAACTGGAGTGTGCAGCGTTTCCATGAGCAGTTTTCCTGCATCTTGACTCATGTGTGTGGAGTGTTCATAGCATCAGCATCATGTTTTTGTTTATTTGTTTTGTTGGGTTGAAAATAATTAAATAAACGTGTGATCATGCCTATGGATCACCATGGCACATATCTCCAGCCATATGATTTATTTATGCAGATGACAAAGTGAGTGTGAATGTGTCTGACATCACAGTGTTTTTGTGCAATGTGCAAAAGTAATTGCCTCTGATTGTGAGTGAGAGCAGTGATTTTGCGGATCACAAGCTATTGTAAAGGGGAAAAAAAGAGTGAAAAAGAGACAAATTACATTGTAGACGAAGAAAAATAATCATAGGAAAAAGGTTTTGTGTTGATCAGCCGAAAAACAACTACAATGTCATTTTCTGCTTTTAAGAAAGGATTGTTCACACAAACACAGAGAGAGAGAGAGAGATGTGTTGATTAAGCAGTGATGATGATAATGAAAATGTCTTAGTTTGTCACTTTCAGGTGAAAAGCAGACCTGAATCAATTTTCCACATGCAGCGGTCGGAAGAAAGTTATAGTTTAACATCATTGGAAACGTTCAGGCCAAGTTTCTGGCTGACTTATTTACAGCACCATGTGTTTCTCAACCTCACAAGCAAGCTCACACCTCCCTGAAGACAAGGAATGCAGCTCCAAAGCAATAACATGGCAGATAAAGAGACAGCAGCAAAGTCCTGAACAAAAAGTCCCAGCGAGCAGCAGCAATGTGGACAAACAGCACCAGAGAAGAAGAGCAAACCCATCATCCTGACTGATCGGATGAATGGCACTGTGTTTCCAACAAGCTGCAACTTCACTATGCATGTGAAGAAAACTTTTGAGGAGAACTGAGGAGACTGTTGGAGTTTGACATTTGCCACCTGTGGAGTAAAATGGCAAGAAGAGACAGTGGAACACAGGACAAAGCTGAAGGAGAACTGCCGGCTGTGGACTGTTGAAAGTGGGAGAGGACAAGAGAGTGAGAGGACAACAGAGTGAGAGTAAGTGGAAACACAGAGGAATGCTGTTATTAAATGTGGGAAATCAAAATTTGGGTTAGCAAACCTGGGGAAAAGAAAACTGACTGTTTAAGTTGGAAAATTGAGAAGGAGTCTGAAACAAATAGAAACATACAAAATCACACAAACAAGCAGAACATGCATTAACCCTACTAACAATTCCAAACACAAAATGACTCATGAAGACTCATAGCACATTAATTAAGAAATGATTAAATAATAGCAGAGAAGTGTGTAGGAAAGGCAGCTTTAAGAACATGCTCTGCTGGAGATGCAGCTCCACAGACATGCATTAGACCTGCCTAATAACACAAACACCCATCCAATGAAAATTAGCTTGTTATCTTTCATCAGTGTTAAAATAGTGTCAATTTAGCAGACACTTGTTATCAAATACTGAATTTATCCTAAAGAAAAAAAAATTGACTCTCTAGGTTGCAGGACAACAATTTAACCTTTGTGGGGGGAAAAAGATCCTGGTTTGACTAACCAGTGATCAGACAATAAATTTAGTGTTAAAATGGTAAATTGGGAGAAGCTTCCTGCTTGATTAATGCAGCATAAGTGATTTACTGTATGAGGGGAATTGTCTTTTGTGATACTATTTTGAACATGCTTTCCTGTTGTCCTGTCAACTTAGTGGGTTAATAGCTGATATGCAAATTAGTTGATCGGTTCTTAGATTAATGAAAGGTGACTGAATTCTAGCACGAGTGAATGAGATGTGTTGGAGTTGTTGTGTTGAGTGGAGACTCTAAAACACTGAGTTTCCTGCTTTGATGTGCGAGTGAATTCTGTATCTAGATATACAACTCTGAATACGTCAGAACAAACTTTTTTTATGAAGTGCATGACAGCATGTCACATGTTTTATGATGAAGGGAAAAGGAAAATTGAATAAAATAGATCTGTGGCCTAAATGAGTGAAGAGCACAGACCTGGTGATTAAACTCATAGCTAATAAGACACATTAGGCTTATGTGTGTGTTGTGCAGCTGATGGTTGGCTTGGAGTGAATCTAGCTGATGATTTTTCTTCTGTTGTGAAGTCGAGCCTGCCGATTAGTATGATGGTATGATGAACCATGCTAATGGTATGATTTACCCTCCTGAGATGAGGAGTTTGTGTCATGACTTAACAAGGCCTTTTTATTTTGATACTTTCACAGTGCACTGAAAGTTTTGTTTGATAATCTCTGTTATTTTTCATTTTTATCTTTTGAACAGGCACTGATTTTGTTTGTCTATTTCTTTTCTTTAAGCAGATCTGCACGTCAGAAATTAAAAGTGCTATACGACCTGTCGAGAAAGCCTTACAAGTGAGTTTTCTCCACATTAAAATGGGCTCAGGAGAAAGCCACTTATTTGGGACAATTATTAAATGAATGTCCCAGCCTAAACCGGATTCAGCAAGGTAATCCGATCTAGAAGTTCTTTTTCTTTTTGAAATGACGTCATTTTGCTGGAAGTGGAAACTAAATGCGACGACAGGTTCCACTATCAGCAAAGAATGAATGAATGAATGGAAATAAAGAACAAACTGACTGACTGGTAAAAGCCGACAGGACATGACCACGACTCAAGGTTAACCTCCACCTAGACAGGACAAAAGGGTGGATGAATTTATGTGTTTTTTGTTACAGGAGCAGAAAGATGACAGCAACATTCGCAGTTGCATGACGATTTAATCTTTTAAATGCCATCTTTTCTGTCTGTGAATTTACTATGTGTGTGTCATCCACTAACTTGTGTTGCTCACAGACATTACTGTGAGAAAGTGTACACACCTGCGCAGCGCTAACATTTACATTTCTTTTTACAGCAGATGATTAATCATGTGTTTGATCATGTGATTTATAAGAGGATTAGTTAATGTTTTCCTACTACAGGATTTCTGGGTTTATATGTGACTGTCATTCTTTCCACAGCTAGGGTTGGCTACCTTTATGGTGTTTTTATGGCACCTCTGGAACCTGTTGACCTGTGTCTGACCTCCGTCTGACCACAGTCAATGTGTATTGCTAATGTTTGTTTCTTTGAGAATGCTGTGGAGGATTCGGCAGAAGCGGACAAGTGACATGAGTAAAACAAATATGAGGTTACGGTGTTTCTGGGAAAGTTGAATATGGGCTCTTAGCTGGCCACTTTGAGCCCATAGTAATATATGAGTGGAGTGAATTTGCTTAAGAGAAGTCACCGATTACATTAATGTTAACTGAGCACATGGGATGATCCATGTCTGAGGCAAATTAGGGAAATAATTGTAGTTTCCCGATTTGAGAAAACCTGCACATGACACTTGTCTTGCTGATGTTGAATGCTTATTACTCTTCTGATATATTGTTTATAAGAGTGAAGTTGATTTTATTGTATGCAGGCTCCTGGTGGAGCCAGTTTTTAAGACAGGGATCCTGGTTTGGTGAGTTGACGCATGGTTGTCCATGCGTCAAGAGGTGGGGTCCAGAATTAACATTAAACAATGTTTACTATTATTGTTGCAGTGATTTGTGTGATTAGCTGTTTATTTACAAGTATTAAATCTATGCAAGTGGTGCATCCATGTTAAGATGAGGCTTTGATGGCCTATTAGTGAAGTTCACTGAACTAAAGAATGTGGTTTGATGATTGTTGACATGCTCTCCAAATAGAAGTCTTTCTGAAATACAGGTGCAGCAGTGAGAAGCGAGAAACATTCCAGGCATAGCCCAGGCAGTGGTTGAGGTCAAAGGTCAAGCTGGTTGGGGCCCATCATGAGATCAGACCTTGGAGCCACAGCAAGGACCATGAAACTGCCTGCAAAATAGCGGAGAGACCCTCCTGGATTTATCAGAGCCACTGCAAAGAGGTCGAGGTCCCAGGAAACCCCAGCACCCTCAAGACAGCACAATAGAGAAATCTCACACTTGGTTGTTTCGGTGGTGAGGGGGGAGTGCTGATTGAGCCCCCGTAGGGTAAGCTCGCACTTCAACCTCCAGCCTCTGATCAACTCTAGGGCAACCAAGTGCGAGGCGTGATGGCTGAATCAGCTGAACCAGGAGGAAGGCAGAGAAGCTGAGTGTTTTGAGACAGATCCAGCAGGCCCAAAATCAGGACTATCCATGACGAGAAGGAGTGCCTGAGAGGATCGTCCACAGGATGGGAGCTGAGGCCAGGAGAGAGACTTCAGGAGGATCAGAGATCATCTTCAGCAGCGTAGGGACAGGAAAACTCGAGGGATGACGGGAGCGTGCCAGGCTCCATCGACAGCGCAGAAGGAGTTCGAGGATGACATCATGATTCTGTGAAAAGCACAGGAACCAGAAGCTATGGTGGTGATGACAGCAGTTTCCTATGAACATCACCTAATGCTGTGCCACTGTACTGTGAATACGATGATACCCTGAAGACTGCTGGGATCACAACAGCAGTAAGATAATGGACACCTGCACCCTTTCCACAGAGGTGTTTCTCTGCAGAGCGTGGACAATGAAGGAGTCATAAATATCCCCCTCACAGGACGAAGGCTTGAATGAGGTGATGGGGGTTGGTAGAGGCCATAAAACTAGAGTGCTGAGAGGTCTGCAGCTTTGGAAATAGCTGAGACCCATGTTGACAAACAACAAAACTAACTAGTATGTTTGAATGTTTATTCTACATACATTTGGACTCTGGTCCTATGGAAAGTGATGGAAACAACTGGAAGAGACATTCATGACGCCCTGCAGAACTCAAACCACTCTGCAGAGAGACATGTGATTTGCACACCTGGAGAAAACACCACCAAGCTGAGATGGTTTTGAAAATGTTACTTTCTTATTTTCACTATTAAATTAACAATTTCTTTGTTTGTTTGTAGGATGCAGTTTGCCATGAGATGAGCTCAATGAGGAATGGGATAACCGCTAATACATTTGTTAAACTGTGTATTTTTTCAGTAATTTAGGGTGATTTGACATATGCTGAATATAACAATGTTTGCATTGAAACTGTCAGACATGAGGTATTCGTAACTGGGGACTTTTCAAGCATAAACGTCAATAAGGGGGGAATGTTAGATTTTGTATTGTTGATTGTCATTTATGCTTAGAAACATTTACTCATATATGCTTAGAAGTATATAATCATTGGTAGATTGAAAGGATATCTCATCCTAAAAGAGGTCTGTATTAACTCTGTGTAGAGGGGGGTGCATACATTCCTCTATTCAGTATCCTTGGTATAAATCACATACTCCCTAGGAGAGTTTATCTTTGATTTATGGTATAGCAAGCACACGTATATCTGTTTAAGTATAAGAGCCTTTTGTTAGATGGACCCAGACGTCCTGGCACCAGCTAGCACCAGAGTCTTCACAGGGTCACATCTTGACCCCACACACACACACACACACACACACACACACACACACACACACACACACGGTACTCTTTGTTTGTATGTAGAAGTCATATGTTAATGAACTTATGCATATTCATGTAACCTCAATAAAAGAACAGTGGTACGGGAGAACGGACGAGAGCAACTGGGGTCAAGCGAAGGGACGGCGCTTTGTCCGGTTTTCTCCCGTGCACGAGAAACATGAAGAAGCTTGCCTACTTGTGTCTTGCTTTGCAGTGTAATTATATTGTCTCCAACGTTCCAGCGGATGGGTTCAAGCTACAAACCTATCATAGGTAACGAGGTAAGTTCCATGTCTGAGTCAGAGTCGTCTGGGCAGTGTGCCATTGCGATTTCAAAAAAATTAAGCCGCTCCAGGGCACAGCGCAGTTATTGATATAGCAGTAAAAGAGTCAGTTAGGTCAGACTAGAAAGACAAAACTGCAAAAATGCGTTCAAGATTAAATTTAGAAAAACCACAAATAAAATTTCGCCCAACAACTGAAATTAGACTGGAGTGATCAGAACCATGTTATTACAATAGCATGTCTGCAACACTAGAGCTCAATGCAAGATTAGTTTTAAGTCGTTTCGTTATACTGAGCCGAAGACCAGCACCAACGGTTGTAGTCGGCCAAGCTATCACTTACATGTGCTACAGTCAGTCTCAGCAGAGGGAAAGGGGAATGAAAAGCCAGCAGAAATGTTCATGTCCAGGCTCTCCACAGAAGAATTAATCCTTAGAAGACGAAACCAACAACAAATAACAAATCCACGGAGTCCATTCGCGTCGCGGAGTCAGCTTCTCTCTTTCTCCCAAGCGGAGCAGCGGCACACCACGGTATCCAGAAATTAGTCGGGTCCCACCTGAGCTGAGGCTGCGGCCATGGCTGGAGAAAACGTCCGAGTGTCCGCAAAACTGGGGGGATTTCCGAGACAGTTCACGTGCTAGAAGAGAAGAATCCTCGGCGGGATGCAAAAATCGTCTGAAGTCCAAGGGGAAAAAGTTCGGGCGCCAGTTGTAACGTGCAGTGGAGATGAAGCCAGCCGCGGAGGTGTGCAGGTGGATAGCGAATGAGCAACAGCTTCTGACTTTCCAAAAAGTACTCATTTATTTACAATATCAAAAATAAAAGTGCTACCTCTACCACACATTACTAAAGAGCACACTAGTCCGCGTACACACGGGAGCATCCATTACAGGAGGAGTTCGAAGAAGAACAAAAAGGGGGTGACACCAGTCGTGAGACAGGAGGCGCCGCCATGTGGTGATACACTGCATTACAATAGCAACTGTTACAATATAAATATTGTTCTGAGAGGCTTTTTGTTGGTTGAGTCTGAAATTGATTGTATGTACAATTCATATCCTTATAAAACGGCAGAAATATGGTGTTTTATTAATAAACTTACATTTATGGCAGTGGCGTGTCTAGAAAATTTTTGTTGGGGGGGCCAGGTAGGGGCACAGATTTGGAGAAGGGTGGCAGATGTAATTGGCAGATAATGTTTAAAAAAAATTCTACCAACCATTAACCATAATTCAATAATCCTATAAACCTAATAACCGAATGCGCTTTTAACTCTTATTAGAATGAGATTTTAACCACTCCGGTGCAAAGTTTTTAGATAGTGCGTTGATAAAGTACAAGAGATACAATCAGTGCTTTGTCAGTGTTTACTCAGCATTCAAGGACAGCAATATTTGCATAGTATTTTTACTGACATATACTGCACATATGTTTTGGGCAAAAACATTTTTTAATATTAAAATACGAACATTTGTAGCAAACAATTGACAAATTAGCCAATGCCAATGCAAAACTTTATCTGCCTATTAAAAAAAGAAGATAATCTTCTCACAAACTGGTGTTTGATTTTGAAACAGGGAAAAAGTGGGGAAACAAATGAAAAGACTAACATTTGAATGAAACCTGAAAGCAAGTAAATACTTTCTATGCTGCCTTATGGTAAACTTTGGTAATATTGATAAAGAACAACACTGGCTGATGATGAAATACAGTCAGCTGGCACGGTGACACTGCCAGTATTAACCTGCAGGACTGGACCGGTACAGAAAATCGGGCATTTTGACTAGAGACCGGCCCACCAGGTATTAGAGCCATAAAGCCTTTGAATGAAAACAAACGCTGTGGTGACAGTGATGTACAGTCTTGTTGGTATATGTATGATTTCTATACATTTTACGTCAGATAAAAACTTTGGTTGTAAGATTTAGATAATTATTTAATAAAAGCTAGATATTTTAAATGAGAATAAGAAAGAAAAGTATTTCTTTGTGCCCCCCTCTCCCTGTTAATGCCCTACCTGGCCCCCTGGCAACACTTTGCTAGACCCGCCCCTGCACAGTTACCAGCTGTCAGCTACATAAAAAAGGATCCTGGTGTTGTTTGTCTCTCAGAAACAGTTCATAACTTCCCTTCAACTCATTCATGTGACCTAAAAGGTAAACCTGTTTCTCCATCACCTGTTCAGCTCTGATGATTCAGTAAGGACATCTCCTGGTTTCATCTGCATGTTTCCCTCTCACCACATATACAAACCGACATCACCCAGCAAAGTGGGCGATAAATAAATGAGAGAGAAAAGCCGATCAGCTGATCATTGATCAGTTTCATGATTGAAGTAGCAGCAGGAGAGAGAGGAGAGAGAATGGGAGAAGAAGAGGCAGCTGTGCAGCGTAAAGACAGAATAACTCCAGCTTTGTGTCTTTTTCCATTCTAGCTAAAGTCCGGGACAAACTGCGCCTCTTCTCAGCTCAATACGAAACGTGTAATATTTTCTCTGAATGAGGGACCATTCCATTTTTTTAAGGAGCCGTTGGCATGAATAAAATAAAGTTCACTATCAATAACATCATAGCACCCACCCAGCTGTATAAAAACTCCATCAAGCTGGCTAGAACGCAGTACGAGTTATTGCAACTGAGGGTAAAGTCAGCACAACGAAAATAAACTCCACCTAAACTTAGTTTATATCTGACCCAGATAGACTGCAGGTCATAACTTCTTACCTGAAGTTCAGTTCACCTGACACTCGGACTGGCGGCTGCCTCGAGTCTCTCCTCCTGCCTCTCCTTCCCTCATCCACCTGCTGGCCTCTGTGGAAGCCCCGCCATAGCCACCACCAAACAACGGAGTTATTTTTACACATCGACCTGCATCTTATAACTCATAACTCTTATGTTAGCTGCCCTCAGTAGCATACTGTCTGAAATATTCGACGGCTGCAAAAATTCTTTAAGTGTTATTTTTTCCTTGGGATTCTAATTTCACCGAAGTTTACTAAACTCAACAAACTTAATATTACTTACCGGGACATTTATTCTGTCCTCATTTTCTTTCACCGAAAAATTGTTTCCTGCAGTGTTGTCCTTCGTGCTTGGCTCGCCTACCTTTGCTAACGTGATGCGCATAGCGCAGAAGCCGATGCTGCATTCACTTACACTCGGATATCTGAGCTTCACCGTGAAAACATAATCGGACATTTGATATTTGATTGAATTTTATTGTTTTACCTTTGGGGTGGCACCTGGGGTGGCCAGTCTGGTTGGGGGGGTGGCCTGTGCCCCCCCAGGCCACCCCCCCCCAACCAGACTGGCCACCCCGCTGGACACGCCATTGATTTATGGATATAAAATAGCTAAAAGTATTAACATGCCTCAGAGAAATCACTAATAACACTAAGGGCTGGACGGATTTGATTTGCATTCTTCAAGAAGAGTGTGGTGTCATCAGCTAGCTGGCTGATGATGAGCTCCTTATCAGCTGTGCTGATTCCTTGTATAACAGGTCAAATCTCGGGGTGGAGTCTTAATCATTTTAATTGAGCTATTGCCATTCGTGTACAAGGTTTTGATAGCTTTACAGAAAAATGCCAAATTTTTCCAAAGAGTGGAAAATAAATTGATGTTCAATTGTATCAAAAGCCTTTTAAAAATCCAGGAAGAGAATGAAGCTATAGTCAGATACCAAATCAGAGTAATCAAGTAGATCTAAAACCAGTCTCATGTTCTTAGAAAGGTGTCTGTTTCTCATAAAGCCTGATTGTGTCTCATCGATAATTGTGTCCAAGAACTCTTTCATTCTGTTAGCAAGTACTAAAGCCTTAATCTCATAGTCATCATTGAGCAGACAGATGGGTCTCCAATTATCAATAAGAAGTGTCAGGGTTCGAATTTGAGGAAGAGACAAACGACTGCATGGTCTCAGTAGATGTCAGAATAGTGATTTTATTATACATATGTACATATGGGGAAGATGAGCATCACAAGCCTTTTAGAGCCGATCTCCCCCGAACAAGCATCTCACAAGGCTTTTATTACAATGATGACGTCAAGTCCCATGATAAGTATCAGTCAGTTCTCAGATCTCAGGAAGTTCCCCTCACTCCACAAGTTCTCCTTATAAGGCCTCCAGATGTTTCCACTCAGCCCAGCACTCAGAGAAAACCAGTGTGTGGTGTGTATATCTATTCGTGTCTATTGTGAAAGTATATCTATCAGAAAACTGTCCTCAGACAACCCTCCTATTCTTACTAAGTGTGTGTGTACACATGCATGTGTTATATAAGAGCGTGCATGTACTTTCAAGGCCTGTGTACGTGCAGAACTGAACATAGAACCAAGGCAGGGTCCAGCAAGACCCACAGGCTTCTGAGTGATTACAGAACTGTGAAACAGCTTTAAGCAAATAACATGAATAGTACCGAACAACAATAGACTGATTAAAGTACTGATAATCTGTGTAGATTAATGTTAACATAGATATGGTTCAAAGATTATTCTGTCAACTGGTTCAACAATGGTAAATGATTAATGATTGATACTTCTGATTATAACTGTGATCATAAGAATACAAAATAAAATATCTCCTGGTCACATTCCTCCTCTTTGGGCTGGCTTGCCAGCCCAACTCACACCAGGATGTATTTCCAAACCAAACAAACACGTTATGACACTTATCAATCCCAACGCCTCCGTTGTTTTCCAATTTTCCCACAACCCAGCTGTTCTTTTAGCTTCGGACTCGAGTTTCAGCCTGACACGCTTCAGGCCCCTTTACCACCTCCTCTTGGAGTGAAGAAACGCCCTCGGATTCTTCTTTCTTCGACTTCCGGGGTTAGACCACCCTTCAGTCGCTACACAAATCTGTGTGTTTGTTGTCCGTTGTCACCGCCGTGTCCCCCTTTTTGCCAAAAGCCTCTCGAACCACGTTGGTCTCTGGTGTTCCTAGGTTTCGCCAACCCCTTCCTGGTTATCGCTGTGGTTATGGGATCCATCTTATCAAGGAGCCCCAAGGCCATGACACTTGACCCCAGTTGCTGTGAAGGGTCCCCATATCTCCGTGTCCCCGTCTGGTGTCTGTTCCCTTCTCTGCAAGAGACAGAAAGCCAACAGCTCTCCTGCGCTGGCTCTCCTAACCTAATGTTGTTGACTTTGTTTATTCCAATCCTATGCCATGCTTATGTGTGTAAGCGTGCATGCACTTAACACTCTGCACGTGAAGTCAATAGCTCCAATATATCAATCCGATCCGTTGTCGGATGAAGCTTTTGACCTTCACAGACTAAGTGCCAGCTCCTTATAAGCACATTTGCAATGTGTGTATAAAAATGAACAACAGACCTCAAACAAATTGGGCATTCTTAATTCTAACTTGAGTGTAGTACTCAGTTTCTGATCATCTAATTATGCTTCTCACTCGTTCCCTAAATTGTCTAGAAACCTTTAATTTTGCCATACCTAAATTATTAAAACACAGACCAAATGATAGACCCCCTATATAGCTTTTACCTTTATGAGCACACTTCAATAATGAGCAACAACCTGCAATCTGTACCAAAAAATCTTCATGGTCCCACCTGCAATTAAAGATCAAATGCACTTTATACCTGTTTTAATTCTTCCTTATATAGAACCTCCTCAGTTTCCGGTTAGTTGCGATTAGTCTCAATTAATCGTTCTAGTTGTATTTTGCAATTCAGCTAGAAAGCAAACCTGTTAAAGTAAACAGCTTATTTACAACCACCTGCAAATCATAAGAGTAATAAACGATTCAGCACAACAGACAAGTATCATGTTCAGGATTTCTCCAATCATTAAATCACTATTATTGCCACAATTTGCTTTATTCACCCTTTGGGCAATGTTATTCCAAGAGAGAGAGAGCCCCTAATGGCCAGTTAGTGGGCTCTAGGTCAAACTGTCCCCAAATTTGTTATTTGTTATTATTACTTGTTTTCATGTCACTTGTCTGTTTTCTACTGCACCCCTCTCACCAAAGCAAAGCAAACATTAGCAGCACATTGACCGTAGTCAGCCATCCTCATTCCATAGGTGCTATAAAAACATTTCCTGTAAAAGAATCACAGTTTTCAAGACAGGGTGTGTCTCCCCCAACACTCTCACCAGAATACAGTGTAATAGCATCCCCAACTCCTAACCCATAAACACCGTTTCTTCACACATCCGCCCAGAAATCCTGTAATAGAAAAACATTAAAACTGTAACCCTGTAGGGAAGAAAATGTAAATGGTAACGCTGCGCAGTTACCTCTGTAAGCAACACAAGACACAAAAATGGCATTTACAGGTTCACTCATCCTCGAATATTTTGTCATCCTTCTACTCCTGTAAAAAGAAACACACATAAATTCATCCACCCTTTTATCCTATCTAGGTGGAGGTGGTTAACCTTGAGTCATGGTCAAGTCTTGTCATCTTTTACCAGTCAGTCCGTTTGTTTTTATTCCCAGTCTTTCATCCATTCATCCATTCTTTGCTGATAGTGAAACCTGTCGTCGCATTTAGTTTCCACACTCAGCAAAATGACGTCATCTCAAAAAGAAAACAAGAACTTGAATTTGGATTACCTCGCTGAATCCTTTTTTAAACAGGGACTCTCGTTTCTAATTGTCCCCACAAGTGTTTCCTCCAGAACCCATTTCAATGCGGAGAAACTCACTTACAACAATTTTCTCGCCGACGTGTAATGCTTGTAATTTCCGATGTGCAGATCTGCTTAAAGAAAAGATTCACAAACAAAAATCAGTGCACTGTTCAAAATATAAAACAAAATAAAATGAAAAATAACAAAAACAAAATGCAGACGCCCGGGTCTTGAGACTTGTCACTGAATATTCTTCCCATCAATAAAAATACCCACCTAAACCTACACAGAGTCAAATCAACACCACCTCAACCTTTTCATATTCCTAAACCTATATGTTTTGCGTTCGTGAAACAACATTGAACCATTAAGTAATTTGAGCTCTTGAAATGTTTTAATTCTCTTAATTCTGCCAGTTTATTTCCACACTTATTCAATGACTTTTATTCAACTGCTACTTGGTCACTCGAATTTTACCTGTTCAAATTGCCTAGGGTTCAACACAGTCTAGATCCCCGTTATCATGAAACTTGAACGGTGTACGATGATTTACTTACAGTAATTTAGAATCATCACTCAACCTAGCTCTACTACTGGCACTGCGTGACTTTTCTCACACTGGAAACCAGAATTTAGTACAGAACTTTAATGCCTCAGGCAATCGTGCTCAAGGGCTGTCCCCCCTTCTCTTCTTCTTTGTCCGTGTGTTCCTCCTTTATTAAATCTCCATCACAATGACGTGGCGCTCTGAAATAAGACTCACACTGTTAATTCCTCGTTTTCACTCTGCACCACTGCTCAGAGTGTTTTCTTTTCTTTTTAGTGTACAGTAAACAATTAAGTCGAGGCCTTAAGCCCCAGATATCTCGCACAGGCATCGTTTTCATAACCAAACCGCTCTGGACTCTGCTCCCCAGACCACACAAATGCCCTCTGGGCTTATTATTATAGCATATTCTATATTTGACTTTGTTGTGTGCAGCATTGAGCCTTTGTCAGTAAAGCATTCTTCATTGCAGCAGCTGGAGCATTGTGTGTCACTTCTTAGTAAATTAAATCAACATTTTGATTTTAGTGCATGGGTATGTATCAGTTTTCACTCCCTCAACGAGTGCATAAGTGTTCATGTGTGTGTTTCTCTTCATTCTAAGTAGGCGCATGCAGAAGTGTGTGTTCGTGTGTTGGTGTATGTTTGTGTTCATCACCTTCCTGTTCTGTAGTTTAGGTAAACCAGCGGCCTGAAGCATGGCCTAGGGTCCTCCCCTCCTCTTAGGGTCTGTTTTCATCCGTTGTTGCAGCTGCCTGCATCTTCTCCTTGTAACTTGACCCTTTTGCTTCTGTAGCTCTTTCAGGGTTTACTGACGACCTCCTGCTCCAGCAAGCTTCCGCCTGATTTCAAGTCCTGTACATGAAACTCCACATCTGACTGATGAGTTCCATTAGCAGCCAGCTCCTCCGGAGCCATGCTCAGTTTCTGCTCTGATGCCTTAAGCTCTTACTGAGGGCAAAAACCTCAGAGTCTTTTCCTTCCACGTCAGATCAGAGTCTATTTATGTTGTCTTTCCTTTGCTCCACGGCCTTCTGAAGCTCTGCTGTTCGGCTCTTCTCAGAGGTCAGCATTCTTTTGCTCACCCTCCCTTTTCCTCCGGGCTTAATGCGCGTCTCGTCACAGCTCTGTCAGCTGACGCAGCCTGGGAATTTCCCCCGTGTAGTGAAACGGGCTTTAGGTTTAGTGCTCTCCGTCTCTACTGCATGAGATCGCTTTTTTGCAGCACTATTGACATCCTCAAGTTGTTGTTGTGAGTCCAGCTGCTGTGGCCTTCAGGGGTCAAAGGGTCAAAGATGGTCGCGGAGAGGGCAACGATGGTAGAGGGGAGGGTAGGAGTCCAGGTCAGCTTCGGCTTTCAGAAAAAACAAAAACAAACAAAACAGGCGAACAGGAAAATGATGTTGTGTTGGCTGTGTTGTGTTGGCTGTGTTATCCAGAGAGGCGAGAAACAACGAGGTCTCCTTTCCCCCCTTTTTGTTTTTTCTCACCACATAATCAACTCATAACCCCCCAAGTTGACAGGACAACACAGGTACGTGTTAAAATTCTTAGATCCGGTTTAGAAACCTAAAAAGGAATTTTCTCCCATTCAGTAGTCATTTGTCTCAAACAATCAACAAAAACATATCCCAATTTAACCACTAAATTTGTCGTATCCTCACTTAATCATCAGACCAGTGTCTTTGTCTTTTCACGTTAAGTTGTCGTCCTGCAACCCAGAGAGTCTATTTGTCAGTAGTGGATAAACTATATCATTTAAAAACAGGTGTATGTTAAGTGTCGCTACTTTAATCTTCCATGTACGTGCACATGTATGTAAGCTGTTTCTTCATTGCATGTATGGGTACGTCTGTATATAGAATGGAATAGAATTCCACTTTATTGTCATTGCACATGCACAGGTACAGGGCAACGAAATGCAGTGTATGGGTTAATTTAACTTTTTCTCAAATGAGGCATTTCTCTAACACGCACATGTGTCTATTCCTCACACTTCTCATACCTTTCTCTGGTTGTGTGTGGTTTTATTTGTTTCGGTCATTTACCAGGAACATCTTTTCCTTTTCTCCATGTCTTCCGCCAGAGGTTAACACTGGTGAGATTCAGGGACACAGCACCCAGAGCAGTTCAGTGAGAAAAACCTGCCTAAAACTACATTCCCTCTTTTTTTTTTTTTTTTTTTTTTTTTCCGGGAGGGGTGGGGACAACTCTGGTGTCCAGCCGTGAATTTTTAGCCAAAGCTTGGCCCGTCTTCTGCTGCCGTACTCAGGTTTCCAGGTTAAGAAAAAACACCTGTATGAAGACACTAAACATACATTTAGTATTTGTATAAACATAACTGCCTAAATTATTGAACTCTTGAGGAGGGTTGATTTCAGAATCAGAATCAAAATCAAAAACTTTATTGTCATTGTCATGAGACCAACGAAATTAAGAATGGTCCCCGATCATTGCATCATCCCTAGCAATATCAAAATATAAACAAAACAATAAAATTCAATAAATAAAATAGATAGAATACTTAACATACTAAGTATTCCCACAGTCATGCTTCAGACCATGCATAGATTAACACAAGAGTGGCATGGTGGACATTTTGTAGTATTCAGATGTGTTATTGCAGTTGGATAACAGCTGTGTTTGAGTCTATTAGTCCTTGCTCTGATTGCCCTGTACCGTCTGTCTTAGGGCAACAGTTCGAACAGGGAGTGGCCAGGATGTGAGGTGTCTTTCATGATGTTTTGGGCCTTTTTAAAACAGTGGGCGTTGTTTGACTCTTTACTACTTTAAACCCCACCATAACAATTTCTCACTCACAAACTTCTATGCATCCATTTAAACATGCGAAGGCAGCACAAATTCACACTCATACCCCTACAGCAAAGCTTTAACATAACCACAATGCAACTCCTCCCTTAAACGGGAGAAATCACCCTGAATCAACCAACTCTATATAAAACGTCAAACAAAGATAAACCACAAACATTTCTACACTTCTGTGTCTTCCACGCAGCACAATAGGCAGAAAAACACCAATTACTCACAGTCTATTGAATTTATACTTAACATCACAACAAAAGAAAAACCTGCTCTTTTCACAACTCTCACAGCTAAAGTCGCCAACTCCAAAACCACAGAATTAAATCAATATAGTCAAAACTCTTACCCAGAGCCTCTGAAATAATAAAAAATCACCAAATACTCGGTTACTCTTTTCACTCGCTCCTTCCCACTCCCTTCTTCCTCATACAGCATACACGCTCGCTCCCGCGGACCCACTCGGCCCCGCGGGCTCACTCGGCCCCCACCTTTTTTCTCTCACAGAGACAGAGAGAGACCCTTTTCCTTTTTTATTTTTCTCCAGCACACATACACACACAGAATCCCAACTGAGAGAAAGAGGGAGAGAAGAGAAAAGATTTTTACTAGAGATGAAGTCTTTAGCCGGAGTTTCAGATCTAACAGATTTATACAACTTATTTACACACACCGGTAATTTATAATCTATATACACACGGGCCCGCATAGACGTCATATGCCACAAGAGGTTACACCTAACTTTTTGACTAATTTAAAAGCACCTATAGCCCAGGCCTAGCCTTGCTGGTCAATACACGCCTCGGGAACGCCCTCCCGATAGCGCTCGAATTCCTAAGAAAACACCATATGCCAGAACAACTTTATCTCACTTCTCTATTTCTCTGCTGGTGTTCCTAAATCTTTGACTAATTTAAAAGCATCTTTCAGCCCAGAGCCCGGCTCTTGCTGATCAATTACCGTTTCAAGTACGCCGCCTTGAAGAACGGTCAAATTACTAAATTCTAATTACTTTTAAAACTACTTCCCCGCCAGGAAAACACGGAGCTCCACCGGCCACGTGACACATCACAGTTCACGCTTTTGGCTTTACTTAAAGCTCAGTGTGCCCAACGTTTAGATAGGATGCAGCCAGGTCTAACCTTCTTAATCAATCAATGCAGTAGAAGGCAATCACTCATAGATTACCTGGCCAATTAACCGGGAGTCCCAAGTCCCCAGCGGGAGGCCAAAACCGGGCAAAAGCCTAACCACGCGTCCGCGGTCAGGTGTCAGCGCCACCTGCTGAACAACTGCATTCTTAGAGAGCCTAGCTTCTCAGTCCTAAACGAATTTACTTGTTTTAAACGCCTCACTGTTGGACCCCTGCCATCCAGTTTCATTTATCTGAAGCCCGAGACCGTCTCTGCTACCCAATTAAAACCAAATTATCCCTACACTACCGATTGACTGGCTGGCATTCCCAGTCAACCCACATTTAAACCTCTTAAACCGTATTTATTTGTTTCCACACACCTTAAACCGTATTAACTTAAACACATAACTTCTTAACTCAAAATTCACCCCCAAAATGAACAGCAATGAATTTAGTCAGACTACTATGCCCTATTTTAAAACTAATTAGTCAAGATCACTATGGACCAACGCCAGAAACCCAGACCGAGTGAATATTATTTAATTAAATTTAGTTTTAACTTCCAATATAGCGCCTTTGGATAAAAATCAACAGGTGGCACTCACCTTTTCTTATGTCGCCTGGCGTCACTCAGATAGGCTGCTGGCCTCCGCCCCTGTTTGTCACCCACACGATAGCTGCAAGCTCCCTTCCTCCCCAACCGGAGTTTCGGCACCAAGTTGTTGCGTCTGGTTCAGTTTGGGTAAGAAGGAAAAACAGCCGAGTCCGTGTAGGTGACAAACATAGTGATTTTATTACACACTTCTAAGACAGAAGCATGGGAAGACAAGCGTACAGCCACAGATCTCCAAAGAGTGGACAGCTCCCCCTCCTTATATAAGCCATGATGACGTCACACAGTCAGACCTTACTGGAAATGATAACAGTTTGGGCCTGTTCAGAGAGTTTACCTAATGTGGACATCAACTGCCAGTTGTTAGAGAAAAACAAGTGTGTAGTACATTGTGCATTTTGTGAAAGTGTATCTATCAGAAAACTGTCCTCAGACGACCCTCCTATTATTACTAAGTGTGTAGGTGAACGTGCGTGTGTGTTACATAAGTGCGTGCATGTGATTACAGGCCGGCGTACGTGCAGAACTACACGCAGGCGGGCCGGGCCCAACAGGACTGGTGGGTCTGACTGGTGTGACTGCACTAAAGTGCAACAACTTTATATAAACAGTCAGTGTGCATTAATATTTGCTCAGAGTAACACAGATATAATTAAAAGATTATACTGTCAACAGATTCAACAATGGTAAATGATTAATGATTGATACTTCTGATTCTAACTGTGATCATAAGAATACAAAATAAAATATCTCCTGGTCACAATGTCCACCTCCACTGAAGATCTCAGTCACTGTGAAACATAGAAAGCTGCTTGTGTGGCCTCTGCCTCACATGTAGATACAGCTACAGGTTTCTCTGTCAGTCAGACTGAAACAGTGTCCTGATGCTGCATCATTCAGCTCTGTGCCCCAGTCAGCATCACTGGGAGCTACCAGTGTTTCTGCCCTTTTCCTGTAACACTACACTCAGCACAGGCTCAGCTGGTATCCAGTGTTGGACTTTGGCTTCAGCTGCTGTGATAGATCCTCTAACATAGATCAGCTCTGATACATGTTGTTAGATAAGTGCAGCTGCTGTCATGTCCTGATGTTTCTCTGGCTCAGCAGCTTCTCCATCAGAGGTTCACATGGAGCTGATCCAGTATCTCCAGTAACTGTGTTCTGTGCCTCACTGGTTCATCCTTCTGTCTGTGTGACGTCAGTCAGATGTTGAAGTTAAACTCTGTAATCTTCACTGTGTCACAGAGTTCAGTGAGTCCCGTTATTCACAGTATCAATCAGATCATCAGAGAACAGCTGATCAGCAATCAGTGGTGCCAACAGCGCCTCCTGTGGTGAGAGGATGCAATAATGCAATGTAGCATTTTTCCACTCAACACTTGCAGTCATGGAAACTGTCTGTTGGATCTGTGTGACGTTGCTTTCTTGGTTAGAGTTCCTCACAAATGTCCAGATGATTCTTCTAATGAGGCGTCGACCATGTTTGCAGCTCTTTGGAAGAAAACGTCGCCCTTTGCCATCCTTACTTTTCTTTGACTTCTTCAAATGCAGCTGAACTCCAGCTGGTATTTTCTTGGACTTTGCAGCTGTTTCTGGTCATCAGTTCATTCCTGCAAACCTCTGAAGCTGAACAACAATGATGCTGCATTGCTGGCTGATCCCAAAAGGTTGATTCTGTTCATCTGGACCTTTTCAGAAACGTTTGCTCACTGATCAGGTGACTTCTTCAGTCTCAGCTGACTGCAGCTTTACAAGCTTACAAACAGCACATTTGCACAATGACTGAAAGCAGCAGCACCTGATATATATGATACTAATATAATACATATACATATATAATCCATACTAATGATGAAGGAACTGAGCTCACAGTCCATTGTTCATTCAGTGAACTACTTAGTTTATTTTGGGCCTCAGAAATGCTCACTCTGTTTGTACATCACTGTCAGCAATAGACTCATTCTGCTGTGTGGACAGGAACACATGTGACATCACTTCCTGTTTGTTTGTGACTGAAGAGGAAGAAGTTTACAAGGAATCATTTAGAAGAGTTTCAAACATCAACTGATTGAATCCATGAATCTGAAAACGTGTTTGTGAGTGAAAGAGACAGACATGTACAGACTGAACTATCTGTTCAACAGTCAGAGTGTTTCTGTAACAGGAGACACTCTTTACACTCCACTCAGCACAGGGACACTGAGGCACCAGGAGACCAGAAATAAAACCCAGGATAAAGAGTTTGAGTGAATGTGGTGTTGAAGGTGTGGAGGTGGATCAGAGTGTCAGAGGAGACTCTGTAGAAGGACAGAGTGCCAGCAGGACAGTCCACATACACTGCTGCTCTGTTAGAGACAGAGGAGGAGGAGGAGGAGGAGGAGATGGATGTTTGTATTTTATTGTGCCTGACATAATGAGGACCATCATCAGAGCAGATCAGACTCCAGGACTGATCATTTCCTCCAAACACACAGTCATAACTGTCTCCTTTCCTTCTGATGCTTCTGTAACTCACTGATATATCAACTCTTCCTCTCCACTCGACCTCCCAGTAACAGCGACCAGTCAGACCATTTCTACACAGCAGCTGAAGATAATAATCAAATCTGTCTGGATGATCAGGATATGACTGAACCTCCTCCACACGTGTCACCTTCCTGTTGTTGTCAGACAGTTGGAGGTTTGTGTTCACTGTGTTTGTGTCGATTGTGAGTTGACAGGAATCTGATGGAGAGAACAAACACAATCCAGCTGCAGTTATTGATCCATCATCTGTTCATTGATTGACACTTTGATGATGACTCCTGACATGATGAAGATGGTTGAATGTGTGCTGCTTTGTTTTCATGAATCCCATTAAAAACACACTTACACTTCCTCAGACCTGGTCTCAACCATCGGACTCCAGCAGGCTCCACCCTGAAAGGAGGAGGGGGGTCAGAGCAGCACAGTCAGCATGCACACATGGACATTACATGGCTCTCACACACACACTGTTACACACTGAGCTCAAAGCTCGGCTCCACTGTTTTATTCAAAGAAATCTACATTTATTTATCAGCACATTTAAAAACAGGTTGAGCCAAAGTGCTGCACAGAGTAGAGAGAAAATAGGAAACATACACAGTAATGACTATAAAGACTGGTCAGGATTGAAAGCTACAGAGTACAAATGTGTTTCCAACCGGCTTTTAAAAATGTCCAGTGTTGGTGACGACCTGATGTGAAGGGCGACTGTTCCAGAGTTTGGCTGCAGCCATCGATAAAGCTCACCTCTGTTTTTACGTCTAGTTCTGGTCAGAAGCTGCTTATCTGCAGACCTGAGGGCTCCACTTGGATTCTTTTGTTAAAGAGAGATAAGATGGAGCCAATCCATTCACAGATTTAAAGACAACCAGATCTGGAAGTGGATTCTACCACGTACTGGTAACCAGTGGAAAAAGCTGGTGATGGGTCGTCTAGCACAGACCCACCGCTGGAACCAGACAATTGATGAGGGAGAGAACTGTGACAGCGCCGTTCCTTCACTTGACCTCAGTCGCTCTCGTCTGCTCCCTCGTAACACTGCTCTTTATTGAGCTTACATGAATATGCACAAGTTCATTATGACGTCTTACACAGGTATGAACAAAGAGTACCAGTCTGTGCATAGTGTGTGTGTGTGTGTGTGTGTGTGTGTGTGTGTGTGTGTGTCTGTGTCTGTGTGTGTGTGTGTGTTCCAGATGTGACCCTGTGACCCCAAAGCTGGTGCTAAGAGTCCAGCGGTCCCCCTAACAAAGGGCTCTTATACTTAACCAGACACAGAGTAGGTGTCCTCCTACACCAGGGGTCTCAAACTCGCGGCCCGCGGGCCAATTGTGGCCCGCAGGACGATAGTTTTTGGCCCCACCTTAATATGAAAATGTAATGTTAGTTTGATAATGTATGACACTTTACACTCACATAGACACGTGGGAACGTGCACATGTAGGCATTCACGTGCTCGTGCACATAGACACAGACAGAGTTTGCAGCACACCGTAGGGGGTTTTATAATGGGGTCACTTCTATAAAGCTGGCTGTAACTAACAAAGGGGTGAAGATTTTTGCAGAGGGACACCGGCCTCATCTTCCCTTCTAGAAGTGCATGCTTAAATGAAGATGAATAAAGATGAATAAAGATTTTGTAAAAATGACTACTGAGTCCGGTGCCATCTCTGGATGCTCGAGGAATAAAAAGAACCGGGGTAAAACTGATTTCGTAACAACTGCTACCGGCTTTTTATCTGCCGATCGCCGTGCTACGGTTGCAAGAAAAAGAAGCAGAAATGACGTTCTCTACGCGTTGAGACGTTCCCCGTCCGTCGGCTAAACGCTTGATTGAAACTTCAATGCGACAGTGACACCAAGTAGAATTATAAATGTCACATAGCCCCAAACATGTCTTTTTCAAAGCCTGCGGTGAAGAGAAAGGTTGGTGATGAGCACCGACAATTTCAGGAAAAGTGGGAAATGCAATATTTCTTTGTTGAGCACAGGGGCACCCCGACCTGTCTTATTTGCACAGAGAAAGTTGCGCTGCACAAGGAATACAATTTGAAACGTCATTACACAACTAGACATGCTGAGCTGGATGCAAAATACCAGGGAGACGAGAGAGCGAACCGGGTTGCCAGTCTTAAAACAGATCTACTGAGGCAGCAAGATTTCTCCAAGAAAGCAACCAAAGAGAATAATGCAGCAGTCGGAGCCACGTGGTTAGTGAAATGATTGCTAAAGCAGGGAAGCCATTCACAGAAGGTGGATTTGTCTAAAAGTGCATATTGCAGGCTGCAAATATAGTCTGTCCGGGAAAGAAAGGTCAGTTTAGCAACATCAGCCTTTCTGCCAACACCGCAGCAGATCGCATTTCTGACCTGTCAAGTGACATTTATGACCAACTGTGTGAGAAAGCCAAATGTTTCAGTGTATACTCAGTCGCTCTTGATGAGACCACAGACATCACCGACACTGCCCAGCTCCCAATGTATGTCCGTGGTGTTGATGACAGTTTTGAAGTGATGGAGGAGCTGCTCACAGTAATTCCAATGCATGGCCAGACCACCGCTCAGCAGATATTTACAAGCTGTGTGATGCCATTGAGAATGTTGGTTTGCCATGGAAGAGGTTTGTTGGAATAACAACAGATGGAGCGCCATCAATGACAGGGAGGAAACATGGACTGGTGGCACAAAACAAACTGGAAGAGGAAGGCGTGGAGGAGGCCATTGCTCTGCACTGCATCATCCATCAGCAGGTCCTTTGCAGCAAATGCCTGAAGTTTGACAATGTGATGTCTATTGTTGTGAAATGCATCAACCAAATCAGATCCAGGGGCTTAAAGCACCGAAGGTTCTGAGCTTTTTTAGAGGAAATGGAGTCAGAATATGGGGATGTGCTCAACTTCACTGAGGTACGTTGGCTCAGCAGGGGAAATGTATTAAAGAGACTTTTTGAGTTGAGAGCAGAAGTGAAGCCTTCATGGAGAAGGATGGAGTTAGTGTTCCTGTGCTAACTGATCCCAAATGGCTCATGGACTCAGCTTTTCTTGTTGATATGACACATGAGCTTAATGTACTGAACAAGACGTTACAAGGCCAGGGGCAACTTGTCAGTGCTGCCTATGACAACGTGAGAGCATTCTCCACAAAACTGGCGCTCTGGAAAGCTCAGCTCTCTCAGACAAACCTTTGCCATTTCCCAGCATGCAAGGCACTCGTGGATGCAGGCACACCATTCAGTGCTGACGAGTATGTTGATGTCACTTTGAGGCTACAGGAGGAATTTGATCACAGGTTTGCTGACTTCAAGACACACAGAGCCACCTTTCACATTTTTGCGGACCCCTTCTCCTTTGATGTGCAAGATGCCCCTTCTGTGCTTCAAATGGAGCTCATTGAGCTGCAGTGCAACTCTGAACTCAAAGCAAAGTTCAGGGAGGTGAGTGGAAAAGCAGACAAGCTTGGACAATTTTTGAGAGACTTGAGCCCTAGTTTCCCTCGGCTTTCCCGAATGTTCAAGCGGGCCATGTGCCTTTTTGGTAGCACATACTTGTGCCAAAAGCTCTTCTCCACTTTGAACTTCAATAAGTCCAAGTACAGGTCCAGACTTATGGATGATCATCTTCAAGACATACCGAGGGCCGCAACTGCTTCCTCCCTCAGGCCAAATCTGGCTCGGCTATGCGAGAGGAAACGCTGCCAGGTCTCTAGCAGCAAGGAGTAGGCAAGAGAAGCCATGTTCAGAAGAACAGTTCATTTTCTACAGTGTTCCATTCATGTTCAGAAGAAGGTTATAGAACTGTTAATACAGACATTTCAATCTAAACACAGCAGATATAGAAGACTGAAAAAAAACACAAGTTCACTGACTAAAAATATCTTATTATTGTTTTATTTATGTATTACAGATTGATTTATTTTCTTATTAATTCTTAATTTGTTTATTCATTTTTCATATTTTGTGTTAAAAAATAAAAATAAAGAGATTTGAGAAGATTGGAATTTTTTAACCATGTCTTTCTTGTGGAAAACCTAATGCGGCCCAGCCTCACCCAGACTCTGCCTGCAGCGGCCCCCAGCTAAATTGAGTTTGAGACCCCTGTCCTACACCATAAATCAGTAAGAGAGGGTACGACCTCTCTCATGGCCCCAAGTGGTGTGTGCATGCCAGAGCACTCTGGAAGGCACACAGAGTCTTTACAGACTACTAAGGATCAAACCTCTATCATCATGCAATCGATTATACAACTCTAAGCATATATGAGTAAATATTTCTAAGCATAAATGACAATCAACAATATAAACCTTACAGCTGGTTTTAATAACAGAATTTGTTTCTCAAATGAGAAAGAGCTATCGAGAAACACTCCTAAATCTTTAGTTCTGAACTTTTCCAGTGGGCCAAGGTCAACATTATCTGCTAATGCTAAATAGGCTGCCGTTATTAACTAATGCTAATTTGATGTGAATTAGCATTATGCACTAATGCTAACACTTTTTAACAATGTGAGTAGCTAATGCTAACACTATTTCCCTTAACTTTATAACATTGTGAACGGCTAATGCTAACACTCTTTTTCCTAGCATTACAACATCTGAGCTGCTAATGCTAAGTAGGCCGCCATTAGCACCTACGTCTATCCATCCATCCATCCATTCGCTTCCGCTTATCCTTTTCAGGGTCGCGGGGGGCGCTGGAGCCTATCCCAGCTGTCATAGGGCGAAAGGCGGGGTACACCCTGGACAGGTCGCCAGTCTGTCGCAGGGCTAACACACAGGGGCAGACAACCATTCACACTCACATTCACTCGCACATTCACACCTAGTGGCAATTTGGATTATCCAATTAACCTATCCCCACAAGCTGCATGTCTTTGGACGGTGGGAGGAAGCCGGAGTACCCGGAGGGAACCCACGCAAACACGGGGAGAACATGCAAACTCCACACAGAAAGACCCCGGCCTGATGGTGGAATTGAACTCAGGACCTTCTTGCTGTGCGGCAACAGTGCTAACCATCGTGCCACCGTGCTGCCCACCTACGTCTAATTTAAGGCAAATACGCATTAGAACCTAATGCTCATATCGTTTTCCTTTGCTTTATAGCAATGTGAGCAGCTACTGCTAAATAGCATTAGCTAATAACAGCAGTCTAATTTAATGCAAGTTAGCATCATTTGCATTATAACGATGTGAGGAGTTAATGCTAAGTATGCTGCCATTAGTGGCTAATTCTAATTAGGGGTGAATAATTATTACAAGCTAATGCTAATATCGTTTTCTCTTCCCTTTTAACAATGTGAGCAGCTAGTGCTAGGTAGGCTGAAGCTAGCAGCTAATGCTAAAGCTAAAGATAATTTGATGTGAATTAGCATTACATTAGTGAGGAGTTAATGCTAAGTAGACTGCCATTAGCAGGTAATGCTAATTTAAGGTTAATAGGAATTGGCATCTAATGCTAATACCATATTTTCTTGCTTTAACCCTTTAAAACTGGTCAGAGTGGGCACACTCCGTTTTGCGCAACTATTTTTAAATCCCGGTAGCACTGTAATCACGTGAGCTAGCGCAATAATTTTTTTTGCATATGAAACCTGAGGAGTTGTATTTACATCTTGTGCCATCAGCTTGTCCTAGGTTACAGTTTCCTTCCACATATGCTTAGGACTCATATTGCTCTGCTGGAAATAGTTTATTTTGATGCATATGCTGTTATTTTGCAAATTTGCAGTATAATATTTATTTTCGTTTTTCCTGCAGTATATAAAAATTGGTGTATTTCAAAAATAAAACTATGAAGGCACTCAAAATAAATTTCCTGAGGTGGGAAACTATTTTGTGCAACTTTTTTGTATTTACAGTTTTGAGGGATAAGCCTCTTAAATTTCTCTAACTAGAAATATATGTTAAAAAAACAAAAACGATTTTCAATTTTTTTGTAGTTTATTGCACTTTTTTGCAATTTATGTAATTACTATGCACTTAATACATACATATTATTAAAATTTAGGCTGTAATGGTTGTATTGATGTATAGCAACTTGAAATGCTCCCAAAAATGGCTCTACAGCATGTAAAAATATAATATAAGCTCTGGCGGACTTGGTTCTATGGTAGGTCTTAAAGGGTTAAATCAATATCAGTAGCTAATCCGATTGTTCAGTCTGACGTCAGGTGAAGTCATTTTTATGCATTTAAGAGCTGTGTTGAATTCAACATTACAAACTGAACATTAGAACTATCCTCTTCTCCAGGATTTTCCTGATTTAACATTTCAATATGACATTTCCAGCGCTTTGTTTTCTCTGCTCACAGACAAAACAGATACACGCATGTATATACAGCCCACGTCCAGCTCTGCATGCACTCCTGCTCCATTTCTATAGAGAATAAACAATGTAACACAATCATTCTCCATTGTTTTCAACTCAACCAGCTGCATTTAATAAAGGAGTTTGAATTTACTTTACAACAGCTGCTGTTGTTTCCTGTCTGCATTCATGTTCTTAACTGTACTCCACACATTCTGAACTGGTGTACCGTAATTGTCGGGCTATAAGCCGCTACTTTTTGCAGAAGCTTTGAGCCCTGCGGCTTTTAGTCAGGTGCGGCTTTTCTATGGATTGTCCATGAGCGGATTTGTTTTGTTTGTTCCGCTGTTGTACGGCACTACGTTGCCTGGCGGAAGGATCGGGGTTCAAGAGTGGTATGTTGGTCACATGTCCATCCGTCAGGCAACGTAGTGCAGTACGAGGTAGCGTGAAAAACAAACTTCAAAGTAGAGCTGGGCGATAGAACGATAACGATATGTATCGCGATATAACTTTTACTCGATAGAGAAATTAAGCTATCGCTTAATATCAACTCCTGGACTCCGGTCCAAATCCAGACCCCAAGAGGATTTTGTCCGGATCACAAAGCAGTTTCTCATTTACCGTGTAGTTGGATAGTTTCTTCCTGCCGGCTGCCGTGGCGGACTTTTGAACTGCCGCGACACGCAGCTATGCAGGTTAGCATCATGCTGGTCCACTCTCCCAGCCAGCTGTTGGCGGTAATGCACCACCAACTGCCAATAAAACGACAAAGAAGAACAAGCTATGTGGGTATGTGAGTTGATAGGTTACTGTCTTGGGCGCTTGCGCTTGCTGAGTGGATGAGTAAAAGAAGATGGCTTTGTCAAAAATACTTATAAAGTTATAAAGAGTGGAAATCTGAAGAGCTGTTATGAAATCAAACATAAGAACTTCAACCAAAGCTGTGCGCCTGGGTCTGACGGTAGAACAAGAAGAATAAATGAGGTATGAGCGGCTACACGGCTGATAACAGTCTGTGACAGCACAACAGCATACGAGTGTTCACTGTGAGCACGGTGGACTTTAGGAGGACACAAAAAGACTTTCACTGACTGGAAAATGATAAAGAGTGAAAGGAAGCTGCAGCAGAAACACTTTTTAGTTTGGAAGAGAAACAATGTAACACTTTTAGATGGAAACAAAGTAAAGTGCAACAATTTACCTTCAATAAAAAATAAATTACATCCTTAATAAAACTATAAACATTTGAACCGTTTGATACTGAAACATAAAATGAAATAAACTCCATAAACAATCAAAATGAATTCAAACTGATCAGCAACATTAACTCAGGAGCACAATATATGAAACACTTTAACCTACAAAACAAAAACGAATCAAACAGTTTGTGCTGATTTCTTTCTTTGATCAAAATAACAAAGTCAGCATTAATGGCTCCGACGAGCACGTTTTGCAGTGCACAGCTTTTCAAAGCAGCTTTGAAGCAGGATCCTGCAGCTCTCAGCTCCTGCTCAGTGTTTAGCTGGGACCTGGACTTGGTCTGCAGCAGCAGCAGAGAAGCCTCACAAAGATGAGACTAAAGGAAGAAGAACGCCCAGAGCCTGCTGCCCTCAGAGTGGATACTGCTTCTCTACACTCAGCCAGAATCCACTCAGTGTCTGTGATGTGAACTGCAGTCTCAGTGTGGAGTCAGACGTCAATGAACTGGTTCTGCTCTGCAAAGCTGAAACCAGTTGGAGCTGGTCATGCTGGGAACTGTTTTCATGGAAGTCCTTTTAAAAGTATCCCATCAGTGATGAAATATGCTGCTTGATATATGGAGTCACTGAGGCGGCATCATCGTCAGTAGTGTCAACAAATTCATGCAGGTTCTCCAATGAATCTGTGTCTCCTTCATCGAGTCTCCTGCCCCACACTGCAAGCTTTCAGTGACAGAGCTGATCTTGTGACCTGAGGGAGGTTTTTATCTTTCCCTTGAAGCTGTAGATTTACTTCATTTCCAAATATGTCCCTCAGGTAGGCCAGTTTTGCCAGGAAGCTCTCATCACTAACTCTGCGACTTCATACTTGTGCTCCTGCTCCAAAAACATCTGATCTGCTCTCTGAGCTCAAAAACTCAGGACAAGACTTTTCCTGGTGACAGCCGCCTGGCTTCACTGTGAAACAGCACAGCTTGATGTTCGGCTCCATCTCCTCACAGACAGCAGAGACACTCTTGTTTTTACTGGTCTGGTCTTTATAAAACCGACTACACCAATAATTTCAGTCATAACCTCACTGAATTCAGAGGAAAGCTGCTCTCAGTGTGAAACACTCCAGCAGAGGGCGCTGTTAAGTCCTTATTGTAACACAGTTACTGTGTGCAGTTAGACTTCATACATAATCTGCACTTATTTCCATCAGACATGCTGTCAGGAAATGATTGGTTTCTATTGATTCTACTTCCTGTTGACTCGTTTGATGACAGTGAAACAATCACAGCTGATTGTGTGATGATGTAAACTGTCACTGTTACATTCAGTGTGTGTGACATAATGTTAGTGCAGGCTGATAACAGCCTGGTTCTGTTAGAAACACATGAACGTGTCCATAGATCAGTGTGTGTTTAACATGAGAGCTTCAGCCCTGCTGATGTGTTAAATAAAGACATGCAGGAAAACTGATGAGACTCTGAAATAACTCTTTATATTTATAATGTAACTCTGCATCAAAAGAACAACAAAGGATCCCAGACAGGTTTCTGTGAACAAAGACCATTCTGATGTTTCTGTGTTTCTAACACTTTGACATTATTAGTAAACAGACTGCAGTGAGCAGCATTTATAAAGAGCTTCTATATAAAGATATGACAGCTGTTTGACAAGTTTATCACTCTGTGTTTGGACCTGATCAGTCCAGCTGTTTACTTGAAATATGTTCATTTTGGGGTGGGTACAGTTTCCTCTGCGGTGGGTAGGGTGGGCTGCCCCGGGTCCTGTGGGGCTTGGCAGTGCTACCGTAGGCCGCGGTCTGGATGGACCTGGGCTCCCTTGCCTTGGTGGGTACCAGAGGACGGGGGTGCCTACTGGGGTCAGCGGGGGAGCTGGCCCTAGGGAGGGGCATCCTCCCCTCCCTCCTTTTCCTCCCCATCCCCGGCTACCTCCCTCTTCCCGCTCCACCACACTCACCCATACAGGTAGGGCCTTGGGGTGCGGGTGTGTCACAGGAGTGCAGGTGAGACATCCCCCCCCCCGGTCCCCTTCTGGCCACCTGTGCCTCAATTTTATCTCACAACTTAGACATCCACATTACTTACACTCTCATAACACACACATATATATAGGGCCTTGAGGGTGGGCACGTTAACGGCGTCCAGTGGACGGTCTGTGTACTCAAACCTACCTCTGGCGCTGGTGCCCACCTCTCAATTTTAAATCCATGTAGACATTGAGGGTTCTCGGGAGGGGCCGTGCTAACACCTGCTGCTCTCTGGCAGCAGCACCGTTTTTTAGTTTTAAATGCACTTTAGAGCAACACGCAGCAACACTACACATGAGCAGGAGGAGGGAGGTATGGGGTCTTCACACACCCCCGTTCTCTGCTAGCCATCGGGGCGGGGGGGCTGGGAGGAGATGTTGGCTGTCCGATTGGCCTCCCTGCTGCTGCGGAGCCTGGGACGGTCTGCTTGCCTCCACCCCGGGGGGAAGGGTAACATCTCTTGGGTCTGGGTTCTGCTTCCCCCTCTGGGGGCGAGGGTACCTGGACCCGGGGTATAGAGTATGTTTGGGGAGTGTGATTGTGTGTACATGTCCATTTATGTCAGTCCTTACGTTGGGTGAGTGCTGAGTGTTTGTATATGTGTGCATGAGGGTGGGAACGCATGTTTGTGTCTGTGTGTGCCTGTTTGTCTGTGTCTATATGTCAGGTCGGGTCTTAGACTCCACCTCTCTGGGAACTCCCAGGCCCTCCAAGGCCTATCTCCCCTCACCACACTCCCTGCTGGTGACTGATGCCCTCAGGGGTCGGTGCATTGGTGGTTCTTGGTGTCCGGGGCTGGGCGCTCAGGTATGTACCGGCTCACTCCCGGTGGCTACCTGGCGGGGCCTGGCGCCTGTTGCTCGGTCAGGCCTCCTCCGGGGTGTGGGGGGCCCTCGGGCCTCCGGCCTCTGGGCCTGCGGCTCGGTTCACTCTGGCACAGCCGGCTGCCGGCGGAGCCGTTGGGCACGCTGGTGAAGCCCCCTCTAGCTTCTGCTCGGTGGCTACTGGGTGACGCCTCGTCTGGGGATCCTCAGCCCTTCCCATGAGGGTGGCACAGATGCCCCTCCGGTTGTCCTCCTTGGGCTCTCGCACTCTGGGGCCTGGATCTCCTCCATGCCTGTTTCATGCCCTGGGGGACGGGGCTATGGCTCGCTACATCCTCTTGCAGACCATTACATGTGGAAACCATTTGAATACAAGCGCGCTGATCCACACAGGTGTGCACACGGGTGTTCACTGTTCGTAGACTTAAATTACACCTTTCTTGGCTGCTACTTCAAAGCACATTGTGCGCTGTCTGTCCTGCGTGCTGCACAACACATTATTTGACCACAAGTGTCTGTGAAGGTTCTCAGTCATCCAGGTCATCGTAGTCAAAGGAGCCTCTGTCAGCTAGAGCTGGGCGATAGAACGATAACGATATGTATCGCGATATAACTTTTACTCGATAGAGAAATTAAGCTATCGCGATAGACCTCGCCGCTCTTGTCCTCTTAAAATAAAAAAATAAAAAAGGTCAGCCAATCCAAATTAAGTAGCGCAGAGCCGAACCAATCACAGCCGCAGCGTCACGTCGCGTGACTTGTTACATACAGCACAAGTGCCAAGCCGCACGTGTGTTTGTTTGGGAAGCAGCCAGCGGGTAATGGAGGAAATGAGTGTGCCGACTAGAAAAATCAAGCGTGACCGAAGAGAAAACAGATGATGGTTCCAATGCCGGAGAGATTGTCGAACGGAAGAGCCATAGAAGCTCCGTAGTGTGAAGGTATTTCGGCTATTTCAAGTCTGACAAAAAACAGAGTAGCGTGCACTGTAAATTGTGCCGAAAGCAAGTCTGGAAATACAATAAACTGGTGCATGCGTCACACTGTGCGCCACGTTATTGTTTCGGTGAAATGAATTTCTACAATACTGTTAATTCTACTCTCTGCAGTGTTTAAATGCTTACATATACACACAGTTACTGTCCCTCCACACATACGACTCGGTTCTGCTTCTATGCCCCAGCTTTGTTTACTTTTTCACACCGAGGCTTCTAGACTTCTGATTGGCCAACATTTCGGTACGGTTAGGAATCTAGCGCCACCTGCTGCTTTGGCATGTTCATAGCAGCGTTTTCCTTCATTTCTGCCTTTATGTGTGGACGGGATTATTTTTAAAACGAAAACGGAAAATCTCCGTTTTCAAAAACACCCGTGTACGTGTGGACGTAGCCTCAGTCTCTGACTGGAAGCGCTAATTCGTCATTCGGCTTTTGTCAGACTAAAGTAACTGTTAAAACTGTTTGAAAAGCTCAGCTATACAACAAGGAGAGATTGAGAATTTCCTTTTAGTTCTCAGTTTATTTGATATTGACAAAAGTTAGTCAGTTTTGTCTGTTCTTCTGTAAAACAAACTAAGATTTATTTTTAGAATTAATATTTTGTTTCTAAGTGGAATTGACAATTTAGTCTGTTTCGTTTGTTCTATTTTGAAACTTAAACGCTTTAGCGGCTGCCTTTTGTGTAGTTTGCAATATTTGCCTTTATTTATCTGAAAAAGTCTCATGTTCCTTAAGTACATCTGCCCTGTTGAACTTATTATGGGAAATAAATATTTAAATAAAAACAAGCTGCTGATTATTTCACATTTTACTTGTGAGCAACGGCACATTTAAATCTTACAAATATAGTTATTTGGCTTATATCGTGATAGATATCGTTATCGCCTGAAATGAAAAAAACATATCGTGATATGAAAAAATCTCATATCGCCCAGCTCTACTTCAAAGTAGCGCTACCCGTTCAGCTGGAGGCCTGGATGATGAGCGGCGATAAACTTGCAAAAAGCAAGTTATGCCCAACTCCACCATTGGATTCTGACAGCGTGGAAAAGTGTGAAAACATCCACGATCACCAACAGATTTCGAAGGGCTGAATGCTGCATGATGGAGAGGAGGACACCGCCACGGCCCTTCTGAGGGTGTTCGACTCTGACACTGACAACGAGGATTTCTTTGGTTTTGAAAGTGACAACGAAAGAAAGAAGCTGAGAGTGGATGACGAAGCCACCCTGAGCCTGTTTGTTTCCGACACTGGAGAAGAGGACTTTGGTGGTTTTAGTGCGCAGGAAGATGGTGGTGAATGACTGACTTTTCTTCTTGTTAAAGCCGTGTCACTGCACCTGAGCCTAAAAGGTAGTCCGAATCAATTGTTCTGGTGTGCTGTAGGTTATTGTTATGTACTACATTTGTTACTCATTTATGAAGCACAGTACATGTTTTGTACTTGTAATTACCGCTACTTGTACATATACCTAAAAAGTTATGCAAATATGTACCATAACTTGTTTTTCAAAATATTAATAAAAGGGGTGTGTCTCCAAACAGCCATCTCTTTCCTGACAATTCGCTTTGTGCATATTCTCTTACATATGATAAGTCAACATTGAAACACCTGCGGCTTTTAGTCAGGTGCGGCTAATGTATGTACAAAACAGGATTTTCCCCTGATTTTAGCTTGTGCGGCTAATATTCAGGTGCGCTCTGTAGTCCGGGAAATACGGTAGTTCTTCCTAAAGTACTGCAGTATTCCTGCCAGTACATCCTTTTAGTTTTCCTAACTGTTTCCTCTGATGCTCGTTGCTATTCTTTCCTCAATGCAAATTCATGCTAAGCTCCTTCATATCCATCCCTGTTTCTAAACCTGTAATAATTGCTTTAATGTGTCTTTGGCCTAATTATGAGTCTGTCCATATGTTTGTAGTTCCCCACTTGCTTTGGTTTCTTAGCTCTGATTCTCTCAAATTTATCCTTGAAATCATTTACTGGCATCTCTCCCTCTCACTCCCACTATCCCCAGAACACCAGAGTATTCATCTCCTGGTTTATCCTATGGCCTCTTTGCATTTTCTCCAATCATCCCTGTTTCTAGAGTCTCACCCCATCTGCAGGCAGTCCAAGAGAAACTGCCTCTGCCATTTTCTTCTTCTTAATCTTTGATTTTTCTCTTCACTTTCTCCATTGGGTCTTCTTAGACGCACTTTCCAGAAAGCAGCAACATTTTTTGTGCCCCATTTTTCAAATTGTGCATCTTACTTCAGCTTAATGTGTTTCCTGTTTTGTTTTTACACAGGTCATGTAAAAGAAATCCTACCAGAGACTCGACAAAGCTGAACTGAAAGACAACACAGGCAATAAATCAGAGCAGCACAGAACTTAAGCTCATGGTCCATAGAAGCTGGGCTCTACAGGTGTACCAGGACAAGCTTAGTGTAAGTCCCTCGAAAAAGTTTCACTTGTGCTGTTTCGGTGTAAATTACTGGTTTGTTTGAACAATTTCATCAGCTGAACCATAAATACTCCAAAACAATTTCTTTGTGACTCAGTGTGATTTTTCATTTTGTAATATTAGCATGTCAAACTCTACATTCTCTACACAGATGAGAAATGAAGTGTATTTAATAATAAAAGTTATCTCTCAGAGACAAAGTTAGTGTCTCATTCAGGTCTGTATCTGAGTAGCCTCAGACACATGCAGTGCTCATATTTTCTGTTTTGTGTGTCACTCAGACCTCTTCCTGACAGGGGCAGCAATTTCATTTAAAGTCCCATTCACTGATACAGGCTGCTGGAGCTCCAACCAGGAGGGTACACACATGATCCAGGGAAAAAAATTATATATGGTCTCTTAGATAAATATTAAGAGGTCCTGTGTTTTACTAAAAAATCAAAGTAGTAAAACACAGGACCTTTGGGTTAGATATAAGGTGATTTGACAAATCATGTCTGTTGTAAATGAGTAAGCCATTTATCGACCTGACTCAGGTTTTAAATCATCATCAGAAAAGACTGAATCCTGACCTGAGAATCCCAAGTGTACACTTTGGACTTTCCACTGCAGAAAATAGAAGCTTCAGTCCTGAATCCTGCAGGTTGTTGTTACCCAGATCCAGCTCTGTCAGACGGGAGGACTGGGAGCTCAGGACTGAGGACAGAGCTTCACAGCTTCTGTCTGACAGGTTACAGCCACTCAGTCTGAAGAAAGGATGACAAGAAGACATGAAACACTTGTGTTAAAGTATATTCATGGTGCCATGAGGAGCTACTACATTTACAATATTTCAACACTGTTTCAGGACATGCTGGAATCCTTATTGCCTCATGTTACAAAAGACAAATGTGGCAGTTTACTGTGACTTGCATGGATTCATTAAAAAAACAAAACATAAACACTGTTAATTTTTTCCAAATGAAATTGATTAAATGATGTTAATTGATGAAAAAAAAATCGATATTGCTTGATCTGACCTCAGCGTTTCCAGTTTGCAGTATTGACTCTTCATCCCAGCAGACAGAAGCTTCAGTCCTGAATCCTGCAGGTTGTTGTTACCCAGGTCCAGCTCTGTCAGACGGGAGGACTGGGAGCTCAGGACTGAGGACAGAGCTTCACAGCTTCTGTCTGACAGGTTACAACCACTCAGTCTGAAATCAAGGTGGAAGGGAGACAAGATCAACCAAACAAATCAGAGCTTTATTGCTTTTTTATTGTTTTTAAGCAGAAATCAGTGAGGTGCTGGTAGATTCTGTTCTTTTGGTTTATTACCCAACAACACACACATACACTAATATTTGTGACTTTTGTAATAGTAGCATTTACAATGCAAAGCAACAGCGATCACAGATTGAAGGGGCCTGAATAAAACTACAATGCAGTGATTTTTAAGATGACCTGTTCTTCCAATTTCCAACAACAGATTTCTCCAACCTTACAGTTAAAAATAATTCTTTATCTCATACTGAATCTTGGTGCACCTCCCCCCAGTTTATTAAAATGAAGAGGTACTGAAGTTGCTGTAAGTGATGTGTGATGCCACTGATTTCCTTTCTGATCCAATACAAAGTAAAATTCAGGCTGGTATCTGCGATACTGATGAAAACTATTCCTTCAGAATCAATACAAGACATCATAAGAAAATATGATGTTTTGTATAACATAAAAAGCCTGAATTTTAAAATATTCAGTTAATAATCAAAAACAGATGTGACTGAAAATAATAAAACTGAGAAACATTTTATGGCCATTCGATCCTTTTACAACCATTGCAAGAGCTTGGTTGGCATAGCCGGCAATACGTTGGATAGTAATAAGTCCGGTGGGTGATGGGCTCCACCAGGGCTGCCCTTTGTCACCGATTCTGTTCATAAATTTTATGTTTAAAGGCTGTATCAAAAGTTCATTCAAGTTACAATATTGTGGTCAAAAGTTCTCCTTTTTTCTTTTATACTATACAACTACGCTGTCTCATGGTTTTAGGACATGGATCTGTCATGGAAGAAATCTATGACCACTTTTAATCAACATTTTAAAAATAAACATGATCACAGATTTACTCACAGAGCCTTGTTGGAGGCTTTGACCACTGGCAGGAGCCTCAGAAGAGCCTCCTCTGAAGCAGAGTATTTCTTCAGGTCAAACACATCCAGATCTTCTTCTGATGACAGTAAGATGAAGACCAGAGCTGACCACTGAGCAGGAGACAGTTCACCTGTGGAGAGACTTCCTGATCTCAGGGACTGTTGGATCTCCTCCACTAGAGAACGATCATCCAGTTCATTCAGACAGTGGATCAGATTGATGCTTTTCTCTGCAGACAGATTCTCACTGAGCTTCTTCTTGATGCACTGGACTGTTTCCTGATTGGTCTGTGAGCTACTTCCTGTCTGTGTCAGCAGACCTCGTAGGAGAGTCTGATTGGTCTGCAGTGAAAGACCCAGGAGGAAGCGGAGGAACAAGTCCAGGTGTCCATTTGGACTCTGTAAGGCCTTGTTCACAGCACTCTGGTGGAGAGATTGAAGGTTTGGTTTGTTAAATAATTTAGATTTCTTGGATGTTGTTTGTTGTTGTTCCAGCAGATTGAGTCCAGAGTTGATGAAGGTCAGATGGACATGAAGAGCAGCCAGAAACTCCTGAACACTCAGATGGATGAAGCAGAACACCTTGTTCTGGTACAGTCCGCTCTCCTCTTTAAAGATCTGTGTGAACACTCCTGAGTACACTGAGGCTGCTCTGATATCGATGCCACACTCTGTCAGGTCTGATTCATAGAAGATCAGGTTTCCTTTCTGCAGCTGATCAAAAGCCAGTTTTCCCAGAGACTTAATCATCTTCCTGTTCTTTTTATTCCAGTGTGGATCTGTCTCAGTTCCTCCATCATACTTGACCTTCTTCACTTTGGCCTGAACCACCAGGAAGTGGATGTACATCTCAGTCAGGGTGTTGGGCAGCTGTCCTCCCTCTCTGGTTTCCAGCACATCCTCCAGAACTGTAGCAGTGATCCAGCAGAAGACTGGGATGTGACACATGATGTGGAGGCTTCGTGATGTCTTGATGTGGGAGATGATGCTGCTGGCCTGCTCCTCATCTCTGAATCTCTTCCTGAAGTACTCCTCCTTCTGTGGGTCAGTGAACCCTCTGACCTCTGTCACCATGCCGACACAGTCAGGAGGGATCTGATTGGCTGCTGCAGGTCGTGTGGTTATCCAGAGGCGAGCAGAGGGAAGCAGTTTCCCCCTGATGAGGTTTATCAGCAGCACATCCACTGAGGTGGACTTTCTAGGGTCAGTTAGGATTGTAGTTTTGTGGAAGTCCAGAGGAAGTCGACACTCATCCAGACCATCAAAGATGAACACAACCTGGAAGTCTTCAAAGCTGCAGATTCCTGCTTCTTTGGTTTCAGTAAAGAAGTGATGAACAAGTCCCACCAAGCTGAACTTTTCCTCTTTCAGCACATTCAGCTCTCTGAAAGTGAATGGAAATATGAACTGGATGTCCTGGTTGGCTTTGTCTTCAGCCCAGTCCAGGCTGTATTTCTGTGTTAAGACTGTTTTCCCAATGCCAGCCACTCCCTTTGTCAGCACTGTTCTGATTGGTTCATCTCTTCCAGGTGAGGCTTTAAAGATGTCTTCTTGTCTGATGGTTGTTTCTGGTCTGTCTGGTTTCCTGGATGCTGTTTCAATCTGTCTGACCTCATGTTCATCATTGACCTCTGCAGTCCCTCCCTCTGTGATGTAGAGCTCTGTGTAGATCTGATTCAGGAGGGTTGGCCTTCCTGCTTTAGCGATGCCCTCAAACACACACTGGAACTTCTTCTTCAGGGTGGATTTAAGGTTACGATGACAAACTGGAGCTTGAAGCTCTGATAGAGAAGAAAAATAAACACTCAATTCCAAAAAGAACTAATCTTTAAAACATGTTGCTCCATCTTCCATCTCTGGAAAATGTTCATTTATCCAGCAGCTTAAATCTTTAGATAAATCCTCTTACTGCTCTGCAGATGGTCAGCCAGCTCCTCCTGCTTCATTCTCATCAGGAAGTCCACTGTGATCTTCACAAACGCCTCTCTGCTGCTGCTCCTCTGACTCTCTAAGCATTCTGGGTAATCTGGACTCAGAACCTTCTGGATCTTCTTCAGCTCGTTCTTCACAAAAGTGATGATGTTGTCCTCCAGCAGCTGGAACAGAATATTTATGAATGAGCCAATCAGACTGAAATCATGGAGCCAAACATCAGATCCATGTTGGACACACTGACGATCCACTGGTCTACAAAGAGCAGCATGGAGATGACTGTGAACAGAACAGATGTAACAGTAGTTGTTGTACATGTACAGACCATAAATATGGAGTCCAGCTGTGTTTGATGCTGCTGGGCAGACTGACCACTGGGACCCTCTGAGCTCTGCTGGTCCACTCTGTGGAGGAACCATGAAGGATCAGATCAACACAGGATAAAGATCCAGGAGTTTCTGCTCAAATAACTTCATCTGAATCAAGTCTGTCAAGTTTTAAACTCTCAGATTGTGAACATATCAGTAATTTTCAGTCTGTTTTCATGGACGTCCTTTCAGTGGTGATGTCAGGGATGATTTTGAAGAAGCTCATCAAACTGAACCATCAGCAGATCACTGCTCCAAAACCAGAACATGATCCGAGTCTCCCTCCACCACCAGAACACCAGCTTTACTAACGTGGTAGATCAGTGTAGTACAGATCAATAACTGATGAGTCATTTGATCAAAATCACTGAGTGCTTCACGTCTGACCCTCTGATGCTTCTGTAGACATTTTGCATATTTAATGAATGTCTGACAGTTTTACATTCATTCTATGAACACAGTGGAAATGTTGTGTTATAGTCTCCATGTTGTTTCCAGCATCATAAATTCTTAAGTTCAGAAAATTAGATTCTTTCTTCACAGCTGAAAAACAACAACATTTATTCTCTATTGAAATCTGCATCGTCCACTCCAAAGGTCACAATCTGAAGGTAACATCTGGTTTTGTTCCCTGTGGTTAACTCTGAGCATCAGTATGGTGGGATTTATCCACTACATCCACACCACTGTGGTTCAGTGTTGTCCTGATGGAGTAACAGCAGCCAGTATGATCCAGGCTTTAGCTGCTGGGTCTCTGTGTGACCTCTCAGACTGTTTAACAGATCAGACACAAAGAGAATCAGAGCAGCTCTGTTCTTTAAAGACAAACATGAACCCACTCAGGTCACACTTTCCCCACAGATATGAGCATCACTGTCCTCAAACAGCAAATGACCAAGTCGAACATTTGGATCTTTTCTCTTTCATTGTTTTCTTTTTAATGAATCTTTGTAACAATCTGAGGATGTTTCAGGTCATATTTATCCAGGAAACACAAACATGTAAAGGAGTCATCACAGCTCTCTGACCTCGTTGCTCCAGGTTCACCACTGAAGCCTGGAGGGTTTCCTTTGGACCAGTCACTCCTCACAGACGGACAGCTGGACCCTGCAGACTGTGACCTCTGACCTCTGCAGACACAAACATGATTGAAGCAGCTGTGATCACACAGACTGCAGATAATGCAGCTGTTTCCTGTCAGTAACATCCTCTTAGATTAGAGTTCAGCTTTTTACAGGAAAACTGGACAAAACTGATTTTTGTTACAAACTCATTTTCATTTCCTCTCAGCTCACAAACACAGTCAGACAATCAACCAGAGTCAACACTGATTATAATGTCAGTGCAGAATTATTTCTGTTACTCAGTGAGTTCAGCTCTCTGACCTCGTTGCTCCAGGTTCACCACTGAACTCTGGATTGTTTCCTTTGGACCAGTCACTCCTCACAGACGGACAGCTGGACCCTGCAGACTCTGCTCTGTCCTTCTCTTCCTCCATCATCATCTTCAGTCAGTCTGAGAGGTAAACCACAAACACTCAGTGAGTTCACATTAACAGGAGGAACTGAGTTACAGTCGCTGACCTCTGACCTGTCATGTGACCTAGAAACCAGTAGGATCTCAGTCATGAAGGTCATGTGATCTAAGGAGCTTGGAGAGAAAAGAGACGTCTTTAAGTTTCTGGAAGACGTTTCATCTGAGAAGCTTCTTCAGCTCTAAAACCAAACGGTGGAGAGTCCCAGATATTTAAACCTGAGAGGGAAAGAAAGCATGTCGCTGACCCACCACTGATGTTATTTCAAGGAGGAAACTGAGAGCCTTTGCACCAGGAGCACAAACATCAGCTCCAGCAATGATCCACTGATGTGTTTTTATTCCATGTATGAATGTTGTTATTGACAGAGATGACGTTTGTGTGTCAGTGATGCAGTGACTGTTGTTGTTACCTGTACAGGCTGGTTAGACTCTATGAAACAGATCATACAGATCTCTGCATGTTAGAAGAGACTATTAAAGGTCATGAATGAGACAAAGGCAGGGAGGCGTCCTTTACAGCTAAACAGCAGAGTGAGAGAACAGCCAGCACCTCTACATTTATCACATTATACAGCACATGTATGATACTGACAGGGATGAGAAGAATTTAGTGATTCTGATCCCATCATTGATATTACTTATTGATTCTCAGTAGCTCTGCTCTGACAGTCACCACCATCACTGAGCAGCATATCAAAGACATTTGTGCACATTAACTGCATGTTGTGGCTCAAATGTTTGTGCATGTTGGAGGCATTTCCTCTTTGTTGTGATCAGTGTTGGTCATTACTCAAAACAGTCATTATTACACATATTACACAGAACACTTTAATTAAAAGTAATGGAGTACGTTACTTCATTACTCCTCATAACATTACTTTGATGTTACTGTGTGAAATGAACAAATGAGCATGTAACAACATAAAGCTGAGGTACAGCCCCACACACCAACACAGATCCTGATGAGGTCACGTGATGTTTCTCTGAGTGTTTATGAACACAAATCAAAGATGAAACAGCACAAAGACACTTCAAAGTGATTCTACTGTAGAAACATGAACAGGTAGAAACCTGCAGCCTGACTGCTCATCACTTTGTTACCTGTTCAAGTTCAGCAGCAGCAGCTCACTTTATCACGGTGCTGGTCTGGGGTCAGTGTTTACTCAGCTTTAACCTCACTCTGGGTTCTAGGTTAGCTTAGCGTTAGCTTAGCGTTAGCTTAGTGTTAGCTGAACGTTAGCTTAGCGTTAGCTTAGCTTTAGCTTAGTGTTAGCATGCTGTGTGCTAGCTTAGCGTCAGAGCTCTGCAGGTGTCTCGTGTGTAAACATTAATCACAGTGACAGTAAAGGAGGTAAAGGGCTGTGACGTCATCACGTACGCTGCGTCCTCTGTGGGCTCTGAGTGAACTCAAAGTACAAACTACAAGTACACAAACACGAACGTAGCTCAGAGTGGCGGACACACTCGGCCTCGTTGGTCCAGCTGTGAGTCCGTTACCGTGAACTATGGAGCGGCAGATTTGTGCTGAACTAAGCTGCACACAGCTGATGTTAGCCAGGAAACATTACACACTGACTTTAATGGAGAGACCGGAAATACAAACACACACAGTTTGTTGTGTGAAGAAATCAAACACGAGCTGAACAAACAGTAAAGTTCCTAAAGACAAACTGTTAAAGGAGGAAACAAAGCAAACTTACAGTTTCTTCACACACCAACAACAAGCTCCACTCCACGAAGTTCAGGAAGTGAAAGTAAACTTTGAGCAGGAAGGAAACACCCAAAGAGACGTTTGAGGACAATCAGGAGCATTGGAACACTGTGCTGCGTTCAGGTGCACCTCGGAAACTCCAAACCTCTGGCAGGCTGTGATTTATTTCTGCTGGTTTTCCTGTTTGAAGCACAAACATCCGTCATCACTTTGTTGTTGTTCTTCCTGCAGCGTTTAAATATTTCAGCACTGAACTGATGTTTCTTCAAAGCTCATTTCAACCTGTTGAAGTCATGAATGAAAGTGCAGACTGAGAGTGGATCACATGATGTTTGAGGTGTGTCATGTGACATGTTCAGTATTGTCACACATGTCTAGATTGTCCCTGATATCATAACTGCTCAAACACTGATGATTATATTTGAAGAATTATTCCTGATGGCAGCAAAGTTTGAATGGAGCTCTCTGTCTGTGCTGATTTGTCGCCCTCTGGAGGTCAAAGCACAAACTGCATGATGTCACTGTAACCACCACAGTGACAGGAAGTGTTTTTATGACTGAAACACTGAAATGATGCTAACGGCTGTCGTTAGGCTCACTGACAGCAGTGCTGATGTGTTCATGTCAAACACTGGCTCAGGTCAGACTCCTTCATCCTTCTCCAGCGTGAGGCCGCCCTCAGACCCACAGGAGCTCTGACCTTTGACCTCCTGACCCTAACCATTTTAGTCTTGTTGCATCTTTAAATGCAAATCCTGTGAAATGGTCAGGGGCGGCTCTAGAGAAATTTTCTTAGGGTGGCAAAATCAAAGCCTTTTTCCCCCAAACACATATGCAGGTGGTTACATGTGGTTAAAATGATTCAAATGCAGTAAGTATGCACGTTTTTCATATAAATATAGTCTATAACTTAATTATTGTCTGTACCCACATGATTACACACTTTAGTTACATGAAACATGTGAGTTTTGATGTTATGTACTGTACAGCCTGTATATTAAATACATATGTAGCCCAATAAGTATAAACTCCAGAAAGCTACACAACATGGGGCGCTTCATTTACAAACACAAGTCTAACTTAAGTTTCACTGTTTTTGTTAGAAAACAGTCACATTGTTGCAGCTTAAATGACACAAAATGTCAGAAATCTGCACTGTCATGAACAAACATGTAAACCTCATTTTTCATGATTTGTTGGATTCACCCTCTGAGGTCTGAAATACAACCGGACATTTGTGACTCCTTTGAGTTTACGTTTGTATTTCACCCTCAGATTGTTTCATTTTATTTTTTCCTCCTCTTGCTTTGTTTGGTATCTTTTCAGCTCAACTGAATTTAGTTGTTTTTTCACTGACATACTGCATTAGTATTACTATTACTATTAATGTAACTATTACTGATCTGAAATCACACAAAGAACCTAAAATCCTAGCAGTATTTTTTACTGTAAAAAAACCACAGACGTGTTGGGTAAATGTTTATAACTTGAAATGCAAATATAAATTGTACATTTTGTAAACAGATACAACTATTTATCTAAAAATGCAGCCAATACACCTGCTGTTTTTTCATTTTCTACAACCATTTAAAATAGCACTCACCTTCCTTCATTTCCACAGTGTAACATCCACCCACCTGTGTAAAATCAGAAATTCCCATGGTGTTGTTCAAAATGTGCTCTGGCACAATCATAAGCATCGCTTGCTACTGAAAACAAGAAAAAAGCCGTCCTGCTATGGGCTGAACCATTTGTTAATGTGGAGGGGGGGACACTATGGAATATATCCAGTTCTAGCATTTATATTCACTGCTGACTGTAACTACGCTCAAACTGTTAAACTTATTTTAATAAACAACACTGTCATATGCAAAACTGGGGTGGCACTTGGGGTGGCAAGGGATCATTTTAGGGTGGCACTTGCCACCCCATGCCACCCTTCTAGATCCGCCCCTGCTGATGAAGCCAACAGGTTCGCTTCATTTGCAAAAAGCAGATATGAGTTTCTGAGGCCACAGTCTTCTGTGGCAGAAGGGGAATCAGGGGAAGCCCTGGAGGAGTCCACCACCCACCAGAAACAGGTCTGAGCTCTCACTGCAGTTGTAAAGGGGCTACACAGCCCACATGAGGCTGAGGGATGCAGCCTTCTGTCAGACTGTCACTAACACAGAGAAACACCCGTGTACACTCATGGGCACATACACCAATCAACCTAACCCCACTAACTGCTCGTCTTTGGACTGTGGGAGCCAGAGAACCCAGAGAGGACCCAGACATGGGGAGAGCATGCAAACAGCTTAGATGTTGGATTTGAACCCAGAACCTTCTTGCTGTCAGGAAACAGTGCCAACCACTTTTCCACTGTGCTGCCTGTTTGACTCTGATACACCCATTTTTGAGCTCTTAAAAACAGCCCTCCACACAACAGAGACAAACCATAAAGGACTTTGTGGCTTGTAGCAACCGAAGAAAGTTTAAGGTGCAAAATCAATAGGTTGAAAGGAAAGTAATAAAGGAAACATGTAATTATAACAGTAATGTTGGCTGTGTATCACGTGTGGCATGTCATTGTGGGGCTGGCCTCTGCTGGGATTGAGAATATGTGATGGCGGGGGCAGGGTTGGTTACTGGGGTTTATCCTGATCTCCTGTTTAGTGGAACTGTGCTCCTTTGAATCCACAGCACTAACCTGGCACACACACATAAAATGCATCATTGCTACAGAGCACAGCAGGACTCATTATGAGTGGTGGGGCAGGCTGGATGGTGTTGAGGAGTCGTATCGCAGTGACATTGGCTCCCCTGCTTCACTCTCTCCTGCCCCACTAATGCAACTCACTAATCCCTCTGTCCCCTTTAGGTGGGGCTCACGCTGACAAGATAAAATAAGCTGCACGACTGGTGGGTGGGGGCTGTGCTGTCAGCCCCCCTGGGTCTGCTCCTCTGTGATCCTCAGTGGGCCAGTATGCCTCTCCTGGTAGCTCCATGGGGGATGGTGTGGTGGGTTGGTGGGTGCCATGGCGACTATGTGCGGACTTCACATTTTTGTCTGCTGTGACAGCTCCTTGATCTGGGCGGGGCCAGTGGGGTGTGGGTAGGTCCTTTGTGGGGCTTTGGACGTTGCCTGAATATTGTCAGGCAGCTGGGTGCTGTGCCTCGACCCTTTCTTCCTTTGCATTTGTGGTTTGGTGCCATAAATGCACAACATAGAAGAGCCACCTCGACGGGACAACACTCAGCGGTTCATCTGTCTCTCTTCCACAGCATGTCTTTATCCTGTCTTCCTTCTCTCACCCCAACCAATCACAGCAGATGGCCCCGCCCCTCCCTGAGCCTGGTTCTGCTGGAGGTTTCTTCCTGTTAAAAGGGAGTTTTTTCTTCCCACTGTCGCCAAAGTGCTGCTCATAGGGGGTCATATGATTGTTGGGTTTTTCTCTGTATGTATTATTGTACGAGCTACCTTACAGTATAAAGCACCTTGAGACGACTGCTGTTGTGATTTGGTGCTGTGTAAATAAAACTGAATTGAATTAAGAAACAACTCTTAGATTCCTCACATGATTCTCCTGTATTCCTACGGGACGCCAAGGTAATATAACATGGAAGTGTGTCACAGTGCCTGGTGGCCACATGTTACCCATAAACTGTCAACCTGACCGTGCTGTAGCTACGTCCAAAGACTAGTTAAAGATTAAAGCTTTTTGGGGGGTTAAATCTGACATAAATAAAGAAAGAATAACATTAAAGTCGATTCTTTTGATCACTGTAGTTCTACTTTGAGGATATGACGTGTAAAAACCCTCAGTTGTGGCTGGTGGAGCTCACATTCCTGGTCTTTGTAATTCCAGTTCAATGAAGCCTCATTTTCACCTTTTTCCAGGTAAATTTTCCCAACTGTTCTAATGTCCATGCTGTGGCATTGTCCCATCATTTGTATTTCCTGTTAATGGATTTTTAATATGGTCTGGGAAATTACTATATATGAGTAACTTCCTGTTGTATTGCAGCTTAAGGCCATTGTCACTGAAATAAAGCCCAAGTTGTAATAGTTTGCATCCAGAACGAGGAAAACGAAGAAACCCAAACACTGCTCAGTGGATGAGTCCGTCCTGGAATAAATACCAGGACAAAACTAAAAAGAAGAGCTTGTTTCCTCGAAGCAACAACAGAAAGCTCTTTGTCTCTACAGATGTTTCTGGGAAACACGTTAACAATATTTAAACATTTGTTCTTAATAAACGTTTTTACTTAATGATGCTTTATGATATTTCTATCTGACCTAATGCAGCAGCGTATCCACATGAACTCTGCAGTGTTTCTACCCAGAGGCCACCGTGGTCCTTCTTTACTAATGCTGAGGGTTTTCTCCCAGCCGTGATAGCCTTTGACAGGTAAACTGAGTCATTCCAGCCCAGTGCAAAAATAACCTCCCTGTCTGCTCTTAACTTCACGCATCGATGCTAAAACGTTGCATAACTGAACCTGCAGACTGTGATCCTGTAGCTGTCGAGGAGAGGGCTTGATGCCGTCCATCTTCTGCTCAATTAACAACGCCTGCAACCTTTTGAGCCTTTGTCCTGCTACAGTCACAAATATAACATCATCACTCTTTATTTGATCCACTACACTGCTGTCATTTCTCTGTTATGGCCCCACAAGGTCACTGAATCAACCCCACAGCATCACGTACAAGTTTTCAAAGCGGTGTTCTAATCTGCTTCGAGTTTTCATCATTTTAGCCAGCCCCTCCGATCTTCTCCAGGTGAACACTACAAAGAAAGAGTTCAGTCTGAATAAAACATCTTGTGCATGTCACACGATACAGCATCCACAGCAGTATACACTGCAAACAGCAGAAGCTCTTCCTTCTTAGCCTTCGGTCCAGCAGTGATGACCTCCTCCTGCTTTTGGTTCAGATCACCTTTCTCCTGAAAATCTGAGCTGGGCTTGACAAACCCTCAGCTCAGCGTGATATAAAGGTGGCTCTTCTAGTGTATTTGCCATCTCCTGAGCTCTCATTGTTACCATCTCACATTCTTCTCCAATCCATGGTTAGGGAGCTGCTCATAGGGGGTCATATGATTGTTGGGTTTTTCTCTGTATCTATGAAGCGCCTTGAGGCGACTTTTGTTGTGATTTGGCGCTATATAAATAAAATTGAATTGAATTTTCAGGGTCAAAGTTCAGAGGAAAGTTTGTTCAGCAAATGAATGACAATAAATCATACATGTTTGCTGATTCACAGGTTAACAGCCTGGAGGAACAGGGCTGTGTCGTTCCTGTGATGTGATTCAGCTTTATTTCAGCCACTCAACAAAACAACATTATATTATATTTAATATATATTAAATATGTGCCAACTGATTCAGTACGTTTCATGTAGAAATATCTGTGGCAACTTTTTGTTGCAGCAATGATCTCAAAACACGGGGGGGGGGGGGGGCGAAGATGAATGTCTGCTGTGAGGACAGGGGGTGTGCATGTGCTCAAGTCACGTGACACGTCATTTACGCAACATTTGGTCGATTTAAAAGTTACAGTGAGATAAAATCATGTTATGGATTGCACTCAGTATATTGTGCCGACATGGTGAGATTGTGTCTGTCGAGCCGAGGAGAGCGTCGCAGTGCCAAAAGCTGTAAAATGAACTATCAGGCTGGAGTGTGCTGCCACAGCACAGAGCAGTCACAGAGTCCTGCAGGCAGAAGAGGAGTGATCGTGTTAGCCACCTTACAAAACAAAAAGACATGAAGTGAAAAGCAGAGCGCAGAGTGAGGCAGAAGAAGACAGACTGGGCCAAGTCCTGCATGTGCGAGAGCGAGCGAGACCCGGGACAACGTCATCCGCCTCGCCTGGACTAGTCCGCCGGCCGGAGGAGGGACAGTGGCTGCACTGTGCAGCCGAAGACTCAATTTGATCGCGCAGGAAACGAGCGACGCAACCGGTCCACCGTCCGTGCAAACTGCGCCAGGCAGCGTATTGCACGCTGGAGGACACCGAGGAAAGTCACAGTAGGAGCGGCGCTTAGTGAGAGGTGATGTCGGGGGGACATGGCTTCTTCTCCGGTCACCCCAGCATCGCTTGAAGGAGAAACACCTTCACCCACCGGGAACGAGGAGCCCGCGACCACCCGACAGGTACGACACGCCTCCGAGACCCTCTGCGCGCCCGGTAACGTTGTAACGTTTTACCGAAGTTCATTCGCAAACACACCAGTTTAAGATGGACCCGAGAATCAGCACACGGGAGCACTGGTGTCTGACTCAGCAGAAACGGCTCGACGTGCGTGTAATGCTTCGTATTTGATAACGATGGAATAATTCTTTAAAATAAGCACACAGATAAACACTGGTGGGTGGAAAAGCTCGTGTTTTGGTGAAATGAGTCCCGCCTAGTCCGGTCTACACCTCATTCAGCAAACATCTGAGTCACCCTGAGACGCCAGTGCGCGTCCTTGTGATGCAAAAAGCCGTAAGTGACACGCTGTTTACACGCAGGAGCAGTTTAACACATGCAGGTTGTGCCAGTAGGCGTTTCCTTCAATGTGACACCAAACGTGTAAATCAGTGCTGGGAGCGGATGTTGGACCTGATCAGTCTTAATCTGACAAACTGTAGTTCCTGCTCTGTTTCTAATTCAGCCCCATGACAGACAACCAGCATGTTCTCCTGTCACGTGTTATTGACACGCACATATTTAGTCCGTGTGTGGGATGTTAAAGGTGAGTTTGTTCAGGGCACGATCAGACTGAGGCCATTTCAACAGGTGCAAGGAAGTGTTAGTGTGGTTACTACGGCAGCACTGATGCCCTGATGAGTGCACATGGCTGGAATGAAAAGTCAATGCTATGTATAGCATGAACTACTTGTTGTCTAAGGCGGTGCAGAGAGTGAGCAGGAAATATCTGAGGTTGGATATTTCAGTACATACAGAGCTGTGCAGAGACATTAGGATCTTAAACTATTGTCTGTATCTGGCAAAGCGAGAATCTGAGCCTTGTGTACAAACTGTCTGGTGTTTGTTCTGGCAGGAATATGAAACTACTGTGCACAGCATGCTTATTAAGATGGCCCAGGACCAGGTCATCTTGCAGGATGGTAGTGTTACATCGAGAAGGTTCATCTTTAATCTGCTTGTTGGATTTCTGTGTGAGTTTTCTCCCTGTGCCTCTGTGGCCTCTCCCCACAGTATCCGTGTTTGTGTTTAAAGTGTTTAAAGTACAGCACTAGATGATCGTATGGGTGAATGTGACTTGTTGTAAAGCACTTTGAGTTGTTGTCTATATAAAGTCTAAATGGAATCCACTTATGTGCAGAGGACCAGAAGTGTCACGGCTGCCGAGGCGAGCCGTGTGGATATAGAAGGAGGACCCAAGATGCAGGCAGTGGATGAGATACCGGTGGTTTTATTTACAGAGGTGTAGTGGCAAACAAACAGTGGGGCATAACAAACAACTAAAGACACCTAAACTGGGAGAACTAAAATAACAGACCTGGGAGCATATGACAACGGATGATGAGAGACGCAGACGAGGAACAGGACTCCGTGGAACACAGGGTAACATACTGACACAGAATTACACAGACTGACACGGAGGAACACAGACGAACCGGCAACAGGCAGGAGAACACACAGGGCTTAAATACACACACCAGTAATCAGGGGATGAGAGACAGGAGGGCAACACAGCTGGGAGGAATCTGGGCTGACGGGACAGGGGAAACGTAAACTGATCACACTCACATACGACGCGGACCTTCACAATAAAACAGGAAACTCAGATACATGGAACCAGACAAGACATTGAACTAACCAGACAGATTCACAAACAGATGGGGTGACACCATAGACAGAGACAGACTCAAAGGCAGACCAAATATAACACACAGAACTCAAACAATAATAATCATCATCATCATAAACTAGAAAATGATAACTAAAAGCGCTGGGTCACCGACCCAGGACCATGACAAGAAGATCCAGCGCATCGAAATAAAGAGTTCTTTGCTTAAACAATGAATTGTGCGATAAAATATTAATTTACAAATTCATTTTTAAGTTATTTTATTTATTCATTACAAAAGTAATTTATTATCTAGTAATTTAATTGAAAATAAAAAAATTTATAAATCAGTATTTGAAAATAAATTATTATTCCATTAATAAATACTTCAAATCAGAAAAAAAAGAAATAAAATCTCAATAAAAACCTCACATCAAAAATCCTTTTCCTGTGTAGGCAGAGTGTAAACACAGAGGCTGAATGGCCTTTGGTATAGGTGCAAAGCTAAGACTGTCTAACCAATGACAGAGCTCCTTACCTCGCACCGGCTAATTTGCATTGCTCCGGGATTTTGGAAATTTATCCATTTATTCATTATGATGAAACACACACACACACACATATATATATATATATTAGGGGTGCAACGATATTCGTATCGATATTGAACCGTTCGATACAGTGCTTTCGGTTCGGTACGCATATGTATCGAACAATACAAAATTTTTAATTTATTTTATCAACTTTCCTTCTGACGATGCTGTCTGTGTTGAGCGCTCAGTGGATCTGTGTTCGACTACTCCGCCTAGGCTGCACTGTCGAGTGCAGATCCACTGAGCGCAGCGCAAGCTAGCGAGACAGAAGCTAAGCTCGTTGCAACATGGCAAACTGAACCTCCCCCACCCTCATTCAGATCTGGCGTTTGGAACTATTTTGGTCTTCATGTGACGTATGACCCTGAAGGTAAGCGAGTCATGGACTAAAGTAAAACAGTATGTTGGATGTGCCACGCAATGCTCAATTACATGGGTGGGAACTAGTGTGTTAGCGCAGTTAGCTCGTTAACGTGTTGGCCGTCCAGCCCCACGCACGGGGTGATCCGCGGTAGCTTGTTAACGGAGATTTGCCGTGTTGTGGCGTTAACGTCATTTCAGATTAACGCTGACAGCACTAGTGGGAACACAACGAATATGACTGCACATTTACTCCGACATCATCCTGGTGCAAAGACAAGTGGAAGCAGACAAAACAACAAGCACCATGCTACAAACTTTACCCGGGTCATTTAGACAGCCGTTAGCACAGGATTCTCCTTATGGGGACCTGATATGTTTAATATGCTGCTGAGAATATAGCCCAGAAGAAGCGTATAGTATAGCTTTTATTTTGAAAGAGACATTTCTCTGTAATAAACTCTCTTTTCCAAAGATGGGTGATTTCTCCATCAGATTTATTTATTTATTACTTTGTTGTTTCAGCAACATTAAATTTAAAAACTGTACTTTTGAGTTAAAATATATATTTATAATTTTAATAACTGACAAATTAAAAAGGCATGAACATTTTTTTTGTATCGAAAAAATATCGAACCGTGACACCAAAGTATCGAACTGAACCGAACCGTGAATTTTGTTTGTCGTTGCACCCCTAATATATTTGTATATATGTGTGTGTGTATTTATACATCAATCCATTTTCTTGCTTATGGAGTTCAGGGCCCTGTGCTTCGTACGTCGCTTACTACATCCAAGATCAAATGAAACATCCAAGACCAAATCATCGCGCTAACTCTGAGCTCGCTATTCCGGTTCCCCGAACACACCTGTTGTTGACGATTAGTACAGCTGGATGAAGTAATGTGACATCACTGGGTGGCCCAACAGGGGCTACGCGTCGATAGTAGAAACATTGATCGGCAACCCTTTGATTGGTCGGCGAAAATGTCGAAGGAGCGCGCTCGGTATTTTTCGGCAGCAGAGCAAGAACTCTTGAGTGAAGGATTTCAGGAGTTTCAGAGTTTAATTAAAACGCAAGGGAACACTGCAAAGGCTGCAAAAGCAAGGAGAGAGGGCTGGCAGAAAGTTGCTGACAAATTAAACTCGTAAGTAATTCAATAATAACAATAATAATGGAGTGGATTTATATAGCGCTGTTCAAGGCACCCAAAGCGCTTTACAATGTCACTATTCATTCACTCTCACATTCACACACTGGTGGAGGCAGCTACAGGTGTAGCCACAGCTGCCCTGGGGCAGACTGACAGAAGCCAGGCTGCCATATCGCGCCATCGGCCCCTCTGGCCAACACCAGTAGGCGGTAGGGTAGATTTATCATATCACACCATATTATCCAATATTATATTACATTATATTATATTATGTTATATTATATCCCCTTTCACATTAGAGCCACAACAGGACCCACTAGAACATGGGAACAAGTAAAAGTGAAATATAAGAATATTCTACAGAATGGTAATATTTATCACTTATATTGCTTTTCGTCTCTTGGAAAGAGACCCTGAAATACTCTGTTTGTTTGTTCATAACAGCAACCAAGAAAAGGGCAGAGCAAAAAAAAAGACAGGTGGTGGTCCTGCACCCCCTCGTCAACAAGTTGGTTAAGTAAATAATACCCTCACGGGAAAATCGATATCTCTCTATGAGCACACTGTCGCGCTGAGCTAAAGGATCCTGTCTGTCCCGCAATATACGCTGAATTCTGAAAACTCTCCTTATCAATCTTGCACCTTCCGCAATGGGTTGCTCGCGTATACGGACAGGACATGGCTGCGACAGACTTCCCAAAATCCACCTTCGCTTTTATAGCCGTGGTCTCTCATCTTGATTACACGAAGTAATTTACAATTACTACTCTGAAATATGAATTACATCTGTAATAATCACATACATGTAATAGAATGTTAATAGTTCATTTCCCTTTTTTAGGAAATGACCTGTGTGAAATCAATAAAAGGATCAAGTGCTGCATTATCTTTAGTTACATTGATGTTATTTATTTATGGTGAAACAGTGGTGGAATATCGCTGTTGCTTTCGTATGAATGACGCGGACATACCTGCGTGGCCGCGATCTAATCCTGTTTACATAAAGTAAACCTGCTCCCCAGCAGGTTTACGCTTACGGCTCTGTTGCTATGACAGCAAGTCCCGGATGGGCTTCGGGGAACCGAACGATCCAGGATCACGCGAAATCGTCAACAATCTCATCCAGCTAACTCACTTAGCGCGGTACGAAGAACAGGCCCCAGGGCCTGGGACCTACTCCATGTCAGCTTTCAGTGTTTATGAACATGAACATTATGAACTCATGACTCCCTTGGGAAGCCTATGGTTTTTCATAGGCAGGGGATATTTGTTTTATCACAGTTCATTACCAAACAGAGCAGGGTTCTAATTGATTTGTGGCTTATAGGATATTATGTATAGGTGTGTAAAAGTGGAGTGAATATAATTACAAACAGCAATGCTAGTGGAGTGATGACAGACAGGGCGGTTGGGGGGTGGTGAACAGTTTGCCAACAGTTCTCCCCTGTAGAGAAGGACATCTGCCATTTCTTTTTCCTTTTAGTCAAACAATTCAGGTAGTGATGAAAGAAAATCAGACTGTGGCAGTGCTTGCAGCAGGTAACGGAGTGATAATGCAGAGTTTTTACTGCAGTGGACAGTCCCTAGTGTGACCATCGCTGGAACCAACCAGCTGATTTACATCATGGCAGCAGTCACCAGTGAAGTTCTTGGCTGCAACATGAACAATCTCAAGTAGCAATGCCTCCCATGGAGAAGGACACTAAGGCTAAACCCTTGAGGCGACTTTTGTTGTGATTTGGCGCTATATAAATAAAATTGAATTGAATTGAATTGAAAGACCAAGGGAGCACGAAGGGATGTTAGCCAACTATCAGAGCTGCAGAAAGGTGCGATGAAGAAGGTGCCTAAGAAGTACAGCAAGCTGCCCATACCTGAGGCCTTGGAAACTGCCAAGCAACGACTCAAAGCCTTGGCCAGCCGCTTGAAGGGACCATACCAGAGAGATAGAAGGCAGGAGAATTAACTAAGAGTAATCTACAGTTCAAGGTATATTCTCAGTGGCAGGGGGACACTATGAGAAGAGCCCCACCAAGGCTGGAGATGGAGCAATACTGGAAGAGCATATGGGAGTAGGATGCAACCCATATGGAGATGCTCTGTCGCCGCTGCTGTTCTGCATAGGCCTGAACCCTCTCAGTGAGGTCTTTGACAAGACTGGCTACAGATGCAGACTACAGAATGGAGCAGTTGGATCAAACTACCAGAAGGCAACATTGAAGACATAGAGGACAGTTACAAGTACCTGGGGATCCCGCAGGTGAATGGGAACCATGAAGAGGCCGCCAGGAAAGCTGCATCCACCAAGTACCTGCAGAGGGTCAGGCAAGTCCTGAGGAGTCAGCTGAACAGTAAGAACAAGATCCGGGCCATCAACACCTACGCCCTGCCCGTGATCAGGTACCCTGCTGGGGTAATAGGCTGGCCAAAGGAGGAGATAGAAGCCACTGACATAAAGACAAGAAAGCTCCTTACCATGCATGGAGGGTTTCACCCCAAGTCCAGCACCCTGAGGCTGTACGCTAAGCGGAAGGAAGGGGGCCGGGGACTGGTGAGTGTCAGCACCACAGTCCAGGATGAGACAAGGAACATCCAAGAATACATTGGGAAGATGGTCCCAACTGACCGAGTGCTCAGTGAATACCTCAGGCAGCAGAAACCCAAGAAAGAGGAGGGAGACGAGGAACCATCATGGAAGGACAGGCCCCTGCACGGTATGTACCACCGGCAGATAGAGGAGGTGGCTGATATCCAGAAATCCTACCAGTGGCTGGACAAAGCTGGACTGAAAGACAGCACAGAGGCACTAATCATGGCAGCACAAGAACAAGCTCTGAGTACAAGATCCATAGAGGCTGGGGTCTATCACACCAGGCAAGACCCCAGGTGCAGGCTGTGTAAAGATGCCCCAGAGACAATCCAGCACATAACAGCAGGGTGCAAGATGCTAGCAGGCAAGGCATACATGGAACGCCATAACCAAGTGGCCGGCATAGTGTACAGGAACATCTGTGCCGAGTATAACCTGGAAGTCCCGAGGTCAAAATGGGAGATGCCCCCAAGGGTGGTGGAGAATGACCGAGCTAAGATCCTGTGGGACTTCCAGATACAGACGGACAAAATTGTGGTAGACAAACAGAAGAAGACGGCCGTAGTGATCGATGTAGTGGTCCCGAACGACAGCTGCATCAGGAAGAAGGAACACGAGAAGCTGTAGGGGTACCAAGAGTTGAAAGAAGAACTGAAAAAGATGTAATTTCTTACAAAGAAAGACATTTCTTGAACCATTTGGCAGTGTTCAGCCTTTTCTCCGTTTCCCTTCTGTAACAATGATTTCTTTACAGCCTCCCAGACAGCTGTTTGGGAATCACGCTGTTGCAGAGATGCTATTGTGCCTGTCAAACTATGTTGTCTTTGGCATTTTGTAAGAAATTAAATGTGTTTGAGAGCACAGTTTAAAAGATACAGTTTAAAATTGGTTCTTTGCTAAGTCTGTTATGTACGAGCTAGACACAATACTGGTTCATCCCTTGACTTGAGTGCCTTTTTTATGTTTCAGTGATTCATGGGTCAATGGCTTAACAAACAAAAACATGCTTCTGAAATGCTTGATTTTCTTTAGGATTGGTTAAACTAAAAGACGTTGACAAGGAATTTTAAGGGTTTTAGGAAGCATAAAACCGAAATCAGTTGTATTGTAGACGCTAAAAGCTGTGAGCCAAAACTCTCTGCTCTGAAACTCTTCACTCAGTCCTCACGCTGAGAGTTTAGAGGCTGAACTTCTTGTTCCTCCATAACACTTTTCATGAAACAGCAGAAATGAGCTTGTGTTTCTCAGCAGTGCGCACACAGAGAACCGATCCTCTCTGCTCAGTCTGAACAAATCAAAGTGAAACGTCAGTGAAAACACAGCTGCTGATCAAACTGTGTCAGATTAATGCCTCAATGTTTCACTGTGAGGTTAAAAAATACATAAAAATGATTTAAAGAAGTAGGAGGCAGATTTTCACAATAAGAGCACTTTGTTTTTAATTCAGTTAATGTCAAACTGTCATCAACACCTCTGTGTTGTCTCCGTCTCTGAGCAGATTCAGGCATTACTCAAATAATAAAGGCTTTCTTTCACTATTATACTTTTCATTAGTCTCCAGGTTGATGATTATAAACAGAATTATTAAAGTTTTTATCATTTCAGGCTGAAAATCAACATGAATTTGGTTCTAATCAAAGAAGCTCCTTTAATGTGTGTCATTAAAATCCTCACACAGACTTAAAAAGGCGACATTAACATTAAAATAAATGAAAGAAGCTTCAGCTGAGAGCTTCATGCAGTCATCATCAGCAGCTCATAGCAGTCACAGCTCTTTATTACGCAGCTTTGCAGGAATTAAAGTGGCTGAAGTGTCAGAGTTTGTGTGAGAAGCTGCTTCATGGACAGCTGTACACACGTCTTTATTATTTCTTCATAAATCAAACACACAGGTTTGCCTGCAGATGATTTAAAGTGTGTCGTTGTGCAGTTAAAGCTGTTTGTGTGACGCCCTGACCTCCTGTGAATGAAACAGCCAATCAGATCCATCAGAGAGAGAGCAGGAAGTGTTGTGTGTTTGTGACAGAACAAGGAAACAGTGATGATGATGAACATAAAGATCCTCTGATGTTTCCTGTTACAGTAACGCTTGTTCATCTGTTGCTCTCCTACACTTTCCTATAAATAAAGGAGAAAAAGTGCGTTTAGTTTCATTTCCTACAGCTCAGAGTTACACTTCACATTCCTGCTGTCACATCAAAAAGCTTCACTTTGGTCCAACATCTACATGTTAACATGAAACACAGACAGACTCAGAACATCTGGAACATCTGCACTTTGACCCAAACTGTTATAGCAGGATATTTTTTACATATTTCTTATGTTGGACCTGTTTGAACTGTAAACGACCTGTAATCATCTGTAAATGGTGTGAGACACACTGAGGCCACCTACAGGGCAGCTGGGGAACAGCAGGGATCTGAAATCATACGAGACGTTAGTGAGTGAGAAGAACAAACGGACTTAAGATGGCTCGAAGTGATCAAAGTTGATCTAAAACAGAAGATAAATCCACTGATTCTTTGTAAAGTTCATCTGCTGCTCACATGAATCCATGAAAGATTTATTCCACTGAATGTTTCTTCAAAGCTCATTTCAACCTGTTGAAGTCATGAATGAAAGTGCAGACTGAGAGTGGATCACATGATGTTTGAGGTGTGTCATGTGACATGTTCAGTATTGTCACACATGTCTAGATTGTCCCTGATATCATAACTGCTCAAACACTGATGATTATATTTGAAGAATTATTCCTGATGGCAGCAAAGTTTGAATGGAGCTCTCTGTCTGTGCTGATTTGTCGCCCTCTGGAGGTCAAAGCACAAACCTACAGGGCAGCTGGGGAACAGCAGGGATCTGAAATCATACGAGATGTTAGTGAGAAGAACAAACGGACTTAAGATGGCTCGAAGTGATCAAAGTTGGTCTAAAACAGAAGATAAATCCAAAGCAGCATCAGATGAATGTTACCATTTCCAGTTACGGTGCCCTTCATCTAATATGGAAATGTGTTGTTGTTTTTTTGCCGTGTTGTTGTTCTTCCTATTGTGTTTAGGCCAGAGATGCTCTTCAAACAGCTGACAGACATGACCACATTACAAGAACATGGTGTGAGTCCGATTTGATATTCCAGTCAACGCTGAGAGACCTTAACCAGGAAGTCAGAGGTCAGCTGATGCTGCGAGCAGGAAGTGAACCAAGGGAAAGGTCCACTCTACTCAATCTCAAAGAAAATATGCTGGTATTTGTTGATGTTGATGGTACAATAAAAATATATAATATAATAAATAATAAAATATCATGTGATGATGAGATGTGTTGTTGGTGTTTGTATTTTCTGTAAATGTCTTTTTTAATGTAAATGCTTTGTTCCAGACGGACAGGGAATCAGTTGCTGTACGATGACATCATCTTGATGTTGACGAGGAGGGCGAGAAAAACTAGTTTTGTCCTGCAGATGGCGATCTTGCACCGTGTCCAGAGAGCCGACACTTTGATGGTGCTGCTCTACTCAGCTTACTTTAGCCTGGGTTGGACTCTATATGAGCAGCTTCCACTCTGGTTTCACTCTTAAACACACTTGTTTGATTTCACTTGTAAAAGTTGAAGAATAAATATTTTATTACAAAATTATTTGTTGATGCATTTTTTTAGGGTCAAATATCTTGTTTGATTTGAGGAATGAACTGTTAGGGTGGAAAAAGTGAATCAGGTTAAAATAGTGGTGCTTTATATCAGTGAAGATGTATAATGTAATTTAAAATGTTGATGATGGGTTGTAGTGGGCTTGTACTTACAAAACTGCCTCATTTTATTGGAACGATCCACAGTTGCATCCATTCACGGATGACATCTGACATCATTTGACATCTGGTCTGAACACGTTTGTACACAAGATGCCTCAGTTCTGGATGTTCCCACAGACTCCTCTGTGCACCTAAAGGAAAGGTCAAAGGTCAGCAGCACATGTAGTTGGGACAATTCTTCAGTCGCACAAACTACACAATGATTTTCCTCCAATGACGACTTTTCACTTGCAGAAATGGTCCTGTGTGATTTCCAGGCTGTGATATAAAAACTAGTTCCTAATGGCAGCGACTCACTCAGTAAACATGTGTTTCCTTCACCAACCTCACACACAGATCCAATAAGATCAGGAAGTGGGCAGTATAGTACAATATGTGTTATTCTGTGCTGCACTGCCCAAACTAAAGATCTGCTGAAGTGTTGGAAATGATCCAGATGTTTATTTTGGACGATACAGCAGAAGATCAGACATGAAAGTGGAGATAACACAGAAGACCTGCAGCAAAGGTCAGAGGTCAGACTGGGCCCTGGATTCAACAATGAGCCAATGATCATCAAGCAGTGACTAAAGCAGAGCCCTGACGTTCTGACATTCATCACACAGTCAGAACAAATGTCTGCTGATGACTTCATCTCATGAAACGACTGATAGATGTCAGTTCATTGATCAGCTGAGCTGCTGATCTTCATCGTCACAGAAACATTCAGCTTGTTTCAATCAGTAAATAACTCCCACTACTCCCAGTTTGAACTGTTCCCACTCAAAATGCTGTGAGAACAATGATCATTGTAGAACTTCACAAACATCACGTGTTGTTTTCCACATGTAAGATCAGCAAACACACAGAAACTTCCTGTTGCCACACACGGCCTCTAAAATCTCTTCCACGCTTTCTGTCTGAAGTCCACTCTCTGTGTCGGATCCACAGGAAACAACAAGATCTTATTAACATGGTTTTCAATGTGTCTCCTTCCAAAAAGTCCAACCAATGAACAAATGTGTGTATTTGTGGAGGCCGAACAAAAGCATGACACATTTCTCTGTTTCTATAAACTGGAGTCAAACACAAACATGAAGAGTTTCACTGACAGACTCCAAAATGCCCCCACAGTGGATCAAAGGGAAATCCTACAGTGTGGCCAGAGACTCTTAATGGCTCCAACATCAACACATCCACAATGTTGGATCCAGTTCTGCCTCACAGAGTTACTAAGACACACCCTCTGCCAGCATCACAACAGCTCCACCTGCTTCACCTGCCTCCTCAGCATCTGTACACCTGAAGAGAAAAGAAAGGCTCCAACAGCTCAAATCTACAAAGGATTCATGAAGTTTCATCCAACAATAACATGTTTGCCTTCCACAGTGTGCTGTTAGACACCACTGTACCTCTGCCATTTCAAAAAGAGCAGCTTGGGAACATTTTGGCTCCAAACACTTTGTGTTTAAGTTCTTTGTTTTCTTTGTGAAGCCGACAACATCTGGAGCTTTGTGACTCATAGAAACATCATTTTGTTCTTTAGATGACAGCAGATTGGGACTGAATAATCAATCACTATCAAACCAATAAAGACAAACATGCTGATTTTACAGGAACTTTGTTGGAGAAGCTGCAAAGACATGAAACTGGTGGAGATCCCAAACCAGTTGATAGTGCTGGTTATTCCAAATAAAGCTGTTTCCCTTTGAGATGAAATGACTTTGTGTCCTGATATATAATAAAGATGTTGTTGTTTTTGAGCCCCTGTATTAAAAGTAGTTTAAAGTCAGCTTGAGTTTGATGTCTTTATGTCAAAGCTGCTCATGATGTTGAGCTGCTGATGGAATAAAAACAATATAAAAGCATGTAGTCCAGACTTAAATGTAGCCTGTTGTTAGCTGAGGTCCACACACAGTGTTTGACAGTGTAAAGTGTGTGAAAGGGCTGCTGGTGGAGCTCACTAGGATGAGCAGGTGACCACGAGGTGGAGAGCAGCTGGCCTGGCTTTGACCCGGGCCACGCCCCCTTTCTCTCTGCTTTGCTGTCACTTATCTTCACTGCTCTGTCCAATAAAGCTGAAAAAGGCCCCGAATCAAAGAAATCTGCTGCAGCCTCTGAAACGTCTTCTGTTTCCTTCCCGACGGCTTTTTCACCGTCAGCCCATCAGACAGTCCAGCAGCATTTATGATGATGTCATGATGTTGAAGAGGCTGCTACGGTGGCCTCCCATGACCCCCAGCCTCATCACAGCTGAGATGCAGACATTTGAAAACATTCAGCAGACAACTGAATAACAGTCCAACACAACAGTCTGTGTGCAGACACACACTGACCTTTCATAGAGTCAAAGGAGTCAATCAAACACAGCTGGTTGAGTCATTTCTCTGTGAGTCTAAACACAGCACATACAGAGAAATGTAGACAGGATGTGCAGCCAGTGCAGTAAATGGTCTCAATATCAGCTCTTTAGAAAATGATCCTGATGAACATGAAACTAACATCCAATGAGAAACAGCTTCCTTGTTTCATGTCCAATAACAATAAATGCAGAGCTAATAAAGAGCTGTTCTATTGTAAAATGCTGAGATGATTATTAGACAGAACCCAGCGGCTCACCAAAAGCCTGCATTGAAAATCTATATGAAAGTCATCTATGCTCATATATGGCAAAATCCTTTAACTGTCACTGTGTTTTTCATCTGTGCTCTTGTTGGTTGGACAAGTTTGTAAATGACAAAGAGCTCAGTGAACTTTGCATCCATCAGATCCTGTTAGATGTTTGTTTTTCCTTCACAGCTTTGTGATGAAGGCTGAAGAACAGAGATATGAACTATTGCCAACATGAATCCTGATGCATGACGTGGGCACAGACCCACCAAAGCAACACTCAGCTCACCTCATTCCAGGCGCTGGTCTGCTGGAGACCATGAGCCTTGTTAGTCACACATCAGCACCGTGGTAGGAAACAGCCTCCATCATTTCATTAGATCTGAATTTGGACTGTTTCCCTCTGGATGAACCAAGTCTGTCAAATCTATTGATCCAACACAAACAAACACATTGGCTCACAGTCAGATTGGCTTTGTATGGATGGTGTAACAGGGGGCTGGGAAAGGATGCTGAAAGCTGAATATAACACAGAACAATAACAGGACATATAATAATGTAGAAACATGATCTTCAACAGGCACACTTCTGTTATTCATGATCACAAACACAAAGAACTTGTGCAGCCCTGATATCAGCCCTAATATATGAGTGTGTTTGCCCAAAGACTGAAACAGCATCAACATGACAGCTGTAAGAAATCTTCTCTCAGCCTTGTTTGGCAGAAGATCCCTGCAACAAAGATTGTAGCTGAAAGATGACGTGTGTAAAGTTTGCTCTGTGGGAGGGTTGAGGCTGTTTTTAGACCTTTGATAGTTTCCAATCCAGTTCTGACAGACAGGAATAAAAACAACATCATTAAGATCAGATCATGGAGCTGTTTGCTGCCTTGTTTCTATCTTCACATTACAAGACTTTACTACAATAAAGATGCTGACATGTATCTGTAGCAACAACATCATTGAATCTAGAACAACTGGAGCCAAACCAGTGGCTCTGCTGGGATCACTGGTGAGCCAACACTTCCTTGTTGATGCAGATTTCAGGGCTTCCTTTTGCTCCTCCGTTATAACTGTTCTCTCTTCTCAACACATGATGACACAAAGGAATCAGCAGTGACAAAGATGATGCTGAAGAGAAGCACACACTTCACACATATAACAGACCAGTGCAGTTACACACACCTCTGCTCGACATCAGGCCTCAAACAAAGACACAAAACACTAACTTGACTCTAAACAGAAGAAACGAGCAGCTGTTTCTGTTCTGTGCTTATTTATATTTGACACACATGCTTCTCTTTGTGCAAACACACATCGCACTATAAGGGTAACCTCGCACACAATGATTGGACAGCACAGTGATGATGCTGGGAGATCCTATACGCAGCAACACAGAAACACTGAGAACTTTAAACAATGATGGAAAGTGTTATAAATGACTTGTTGGCCTCTGATCTGTCACAAACAGCTGAAACGTGTCTCTCATGAGTCACATGAAGGTTTTTGACAGAAAGGACAAAAAGTAGCTGCAGTCAGTTTGTGTCATTTTTATATTTATTCATCTGGGAGAAAAATCTGAGGGACATTAAAATGTGTTTTCAACAGAGACAAGAACATGAATATAACAGAACAGGTAAATGAACATGTTTCAAGTAAACAGCTGGACTGATCAGGTCCAAACACAGAGTGATAAACTTGTCAAACAGCTGTCATATCTTTATATAGAAGCTCTTTATAAATGCTGCTCACTGCAGTCTGTTTACTAATAATGTCAAAGTGTTAGAAACACAGAAACATCAGAATGGTCTTTGTTCACAGAAACCTGTCTGGGATCCTTTGTTGTTCTTTTGATGCAGAGTTACATTATAAATATAAAGAGTTATTTCAGAGTCTCATCAGTTTTCCTGCATGTCTTTATTTAACACATCAGCAGGGCTGAAGCTCTCATGTTAAACACACACTGATCTATGGACACGTTCATGTGTTTCTAACAGAACCAGGCTGTTATCAGCCTGCACTAACATTATGTCACACACACTGAATGTAACAGTGACAGTTTACATCATCACACAATCAGCTGTGATTGTTTCACTGTCATCAAACGAGTCAACAGGAAGTAGAATCAATAGAAACCAATCATTTACTGACAGCATGTCTGATGGAAATAAGTGCAGATTATGTATGAAGTCTAACTGCACACAGTAACTGTGTTACAATAAGGACTTAACAGCGCCCTCTGCTGGAGTGTTTCAGTACTGCGTTAACTAGAATACACCACCTCCTCCTCACACCACCTGCTACAGCTCTACTCTTCTATGACTACAGTCATCCACAGCACTGATGTGAGGTCACATGGTTCATATGTAAGGAGCACAGCTGACCTCAGGTCAGTTTAATGACTGTGAGCAGCAGCTGTGTTATTGTCACTGTGACAGGGAGACACTCTCAGACACAGCGCTCATGTCAGCTTGTTCTCATGCAGGAGGATCAGGAGCTCCATGTTTGTCTTTCTGTTTGAATCATGATGTGTTTGTGCCATCAGAGTCTGTCATGAGTACTCAGGGTTTCACAGCAGCTCTTCTGGATGCTGACGAGGACTCCAACCTCATGTTTCACCTCTCTGAGCTTCTGATGTCTGTGAACACTCGTGTTTCTTCTCTGGGCTCATCTGGACAAAAACACCTTTCTGTGTTTGGCTGCAGCCTCATTCTGACTGACAGGAAGTGTGTTATCCATGAGCTGCACTTCTGTGAGGAAGTTTCCTGCTGTGTTTCCTGTCTGTGGACAAACACGAGTGTTCCAGCTGAGGACTTGGTTCCTTCCACCTGTCCATACAGGACATCACGCTGTCTGCAGCTCTGTAAATGCAGCTCCAGGTCCTTCCACGTGCTGCTCTGTATTTGTGCAGTTTGTAGTGTGTCCTGGGAAACGTAGCACACATGGTGTTCTTCTGCTGTTTCCTCCTTTCACGGAGTGTGAAACACTGACGCTGTGCTGTTGTTCACAGAGGGGAGCTGATTCTAGCTGCAGCTGGACTCTGTCATCTAACTGAATGTGTTGGTGCTGATCACGGGGCTCTGAGGGGGGAGCAGCAGGAGGACTCTGGATGCTGACGTCAGTGTATCTGTGGAAGCTCCCACAGCGTGTCTGTCATTCAATATTGTGCTGTATATTGTATCTATGCAAAGATGAACAGACTGTGTGTTCACTGGTCTCTGTGCTGCAGCTCTGATGTCATCATCACTCCCTCCTCCACCCTCAGCAGTCCCAGCATGCTGCTGTGGTGCACCCCACCCTCACTCTACACCTGAGCCACAGACCACACCCTCCACCTCAATATACACCACAGTTTTCTCTGCTGTGGAAATGAGATCAGGAGGAAATCATCATTATTATTATTTAATAAACGCTCACATTAATGTGGGCTTATTTGTTTCATATTAGAAACATTAGTTGAGTGTTTTTAGTATAAAATGGTCAAAGTCCCTCTTTTTGCTCCTCCCCTCACCTGTGGATGGGCGGTGCTGTTACCGTGGTGACAGCTTGGATGTGTTTCAGTCCTGCCTGGTTATCACTGCAGGAATCTTTCACATTTATTACAGGTAATAACTCTGATTTTTCTGTGTATTATGAACCAAATGTATCCTGATACACACAGAGATGGATGAGCAGAGGTTGTTTTTGCAGTTTATGTAGTTACTATGGACTTAATGCACACATATTATTAAAATTAGGGCTATAACAGTTGTATTGATGTATAGCAACTCGAAATGCTCCCACAAATGGCTCCACAGCATGTAAAAATATAACAAAAGCTCTGGCGGACTTGGTTCTGTGGTCAGTCTTAAAGGGTGAAGTTAAACTCTGTAATCTTCACTGTGTCACAGAGTTCAGTGAGTCCCGTTATTCACAGTATCAATCAGATCATCAGAGAACAGCTGATCAGCAATCAGTGGTGCCAACAGCGCCTCCTGTGGTGAGAGGATGCAATAATGCAATGTAGCATTTTTCCACTCAACACTTGCAGTCATGGAAACTGTCTGTTGGATCTGTGTGACGTTGCTTTCTTGGTTAGAGTTCCTCACAAATGTCCAGATGATTCTTCTAATGAGGCGTCGACCATGTTTGCAGCTCTTTGGAAGAAAACGTCGCCCTTTGCCATCCTTACTTTTCTTTGACTTCTTCAAATGCAGCTGAACTCCAGCTGGTATTTTCTTGGACTTTGCAGCTGTTTCTGGTCATCAGTTCATTCCTGCAAACCTCTGAAGCTGAACAACAATGATGCTGCATTGCTGGCTGATCCCAAAAGGTTGATTCTGTTCATCTGGACGTTTTCAGAAACGTTTGCTCACTGATCAGGTGACTTCTTCAGTCTCAGCTGACTGCAGCTTTACAAGCTTACAAACAGCACATTTGCACAATGACTGAAAGCAGCAGCACCTGATATATATGATACTAATATAATACATATACATATATAATCCATACTAATGATGAAGGAACTGAGCTCACAGTCCATTGTTCATTCAGTGAACTACTCAGTTTATTTTGGGCCTCAGAAATGCTCACTCTGTTTGTACATCACTGTCAGCAATAGACTCATTCTGCTGTGTGGACAGGAACACATGTGACATCACTTCCTGTTTGTTTGTGACTGAAGAAGTTTACAAGGAATCATTTAGAAGAGTTTCAAACATCAACTGATTGAATCCATGAATCTGAAAACGTGTTTGTGAGTGAAAGAGACAGACATGTACAGACTGAACTATCTGTTCAACAGTCAGAGTGTTTCTGTAACAGGAGACACTCTTTACACTCCACTCAGCACAGGGACACTGAGGAACCACGAGACCAGAAACTAAACCCAGGATAAAGAGTTTGAGTGAATGTGGTGTTGAAGGTGTGGAGGTGGATCAGAGTGTCAGAGGAGACTCTGTAGAAGGACAGAGTGCCAGCAGGACAGTCCACATACACTGCTGCTCTGTTAGAGACAGAGGAGGAGGAGGAGGAGGAGATGGATGTTAGTCTGTTATTGTGCCTGACATAATGAGGACCATCATCAGAGCAGATCAGACTCCAGGACTGATCATTTCCTCCAAACAAACAGTCATCACTGCCTCCTTTCCTTCTGATGCTTCTGTAACTCACTGATATATCAACTCTTCCTCTCCACTCGACCTCCCAGTAACAGCGACCAGTCAGACCATTTCTACACAGCAGCTGATGATAAACATCAAATCTGTCTGGATGATCAGGATATGACTGAACCTCCCACACATGTGTCACCTTCCTGTTGTTGTCAGACAGTTGGAGCTCTGTGTTCACTGTGTTTGTGTCAATTGTGAGTTGACAGGAATCTGATGGAGAGAACAAACACAATCCAGCTGCAGTTATTGATCCATCATCTGTTCATTGATTGACACTTTGATGATGACTCCTGACATGATGAAGATGGTTGAATGTGTGCTGCTTTGTTTTCATGAATCCCATTAAAAACACACTTACACTTCCTCAGACCTGGTCTCAACCATCGGACTCCAGCAGGCTCCACCCTGAAAGGAGGAGGGGGGTCAGAGCAGCACAGTCAGCATGCACACATGGACATTACATGGCTCTCACACACACACTGTTACACACTGAGCTCAAAGCTGGGCTCCACTGTTTTATTCAAAGAAATCTACATTTATTTATCAGCACATTTAAAAACAGCTTGAGCCAAAGTGCTGCACAGAGTAGAGAGAAAATAGGAAACATACACAGTAATGACTATAAAGACTGGTCAGGATTGAAAGCTACAGAGTACAAATGTGTTTCCAACCGGCTTTTAAAAATGTCCAGTGTTGGTGACGACCTGATGTGAAGGGCGACTGTTCCAGAGTTTGGCTGCAGCCATCGATAAAGCTCACCTCTGTTTTTACGTCTAGTTCTGGTCAGAAGCTGCTTATCTGCAGACCTGAGGGCTCCACTTGGATTCTTTTGTTAAAGAGAGATAAGATGGAGCCAATCCATTCACAGATTTAAAGACAACCAGATCTGGAAGTGGATTCTACCACGTACTGGTAACCAGTGGAAAAAGCTGCTGATGGGTCGTCTAGCACAGACCCACCGCTGGAACCAGACAATTGATGAGGGAGAGAACTGTGACAGCGCCGTTCCTTCACTTGACCTCAGTCGCTCTCGTCTGCTCCCTCGTAACACTGCTCTTTATTGAGCTTACATGAATATGCACAAGTTCATTATGACGTCTTACACAGGTATGAACAAAGAGTACCAGTCTGTGCATAGTGTGTGTGTGTGTGTGTGTGTGTGTGTGTGTGTGTGTGTGTGTGTGTGCGCGCGCGTGTGTGTGTGTGTGTGTGTGTGTGTCTGTGTGTGTGCGCGTGTGTGTGTGTCTGTGTGTGTGCGCGTGTGTGTGTGTGTGTGTGTGTGTCTGTGTGCGCGCGTGTGTGTGTGTGTGTGTCTGTGTGTGTGCGTGTGTGTGTGTGTGAGTGTGTGTGTGTGTGCGCGTGTGTGTGTGTGTGTGTCTGTGTGTGTGTGTGTGTGTGTGTGTGTGAGTGTGTGTCTGTGTGTGTGTGTCTGTGTCTGTGTGTGTGTGTCTGTGTGTGTGTGTGTCTGTGTGTCTGTGTGTGTGTGTGTGTGTGTCTGTGTGTCTGTGTGTGTGTGTGTCTGTGTGTGTGTGTGTGTTCCAGATGTGACCCTGTGACCCCAAAGCTGGTGCTAAGAGTCCAGCGGTCCCCCTAACAAAGGGCTCTTATACTTAACCAGACACAGAGTAGGTGTCCTCCTACACCAGGGGTCTCAAACTCGCGGCCCGCGGGCCAATTGCGGCCCGCAGGACGATAGTTTTTGGCCCCACCTTAATATGAAAATGTAATGTTAGTTTGATAATGTATGACACTTTACAGTGTTGTGGGCGGAGCTGAATTAAGCCACCAATCAGGGTGGGATATGGATCTCAGGGGACACCAGCCGGGCTTGATGCAAGCAGGGAAACATTTCTCAATGAGTCAAAGTTCCAGCAGCGTTGCCCTGGAGTGTTTCTTTCTTTCCTGTGCCTGGCTGGCTTCCTCCTTTCTATTGGGCAAACACCGACATTCGCCCCAGCGCGCTGCGTTCACAACAATTCAAAAAAAGTTGTTTTTTTAAGTTGCTGCCCAGCGGGACATTATACGTATATAGATTTATACACACGTCAGTGGGATTTAAAGTTATTTTCCACAGAGAGAGATCTCATATTAACTCTCACAGTGATGCGTAGGCGGCGGGATAAAAGAAAAGTCATGAACTCAATGCAGCCCAATTTAGTCTGCAGTCACATAGCGACACCTGTTCATCGGCAACAACAGTCCCCGGTAACCCGGACTAATTATAGGGTCGCACCGTAATTTGTGGCTCGATGTTTTTATTTGCATCACTGCGTTTGCATTGCAGCAAACATGAACATTACATATATTTCAATATAATGTAAAAGCAGTCAAAACAACTAACATCAGAAACAGCTGATGTTATTTGTTATATGTCACGGTGTCATTTCCGCTTCTTTCTCCTGTAACAACAGCCCGGCGCCGTGAGCAGTCGCCTTTTTTGCGCTCGCTATCCCTGCACTTTCTACCATCTGCAAACGCCACGGTGTTCGTGTCATCATGAAAGACATGAACATCGAGCGTAAAAACAAAGGAGACTGCTACCGGCTTTTTATCTGCCGATCGCCGTGCTACGGTTGCAAGAAAAAGAAGCAGAAATGACGTTCTCTACGCGTTGAGACGTTCCCCGTCCGTCGGCTAAACGCTTGATTGAAACTTCAATGCGACAGTGACACCAAGTAGAATTATAAATGTCACATAGCCCCAAACATGTCTTTTTCAAAGCCTGCGGTGAAGAGAAAGGTTGGTGATGAGCACCGACAATTTCAGGAAAAGTGGGAAATGCAATATTTCTTTGTTGAGCACAGGGACACCCCGACCTGTCTCATTTGCACAGAGAAAGTTGCGCTGCACAAGGAATACAATTTGAAACGTCATTACACAACTAGACATGCTGAGCTGGATGCAAAATACCAGGGAGACGAGAGAGCGAACCGGGTTGCCAGTCTTAAAACAGATCTACTGAGGCAGCAAGATTTCTCCAAGAAAGCAACCAAAGAGAATAATGCAGCAGTCGGAGCCACGTGGTTAGTGAGATGATTGCTAAAGCAGGGAAGCCATTCACAGAAGGTGCATTTGTCTAAAAGTGCATATTGCAGGCTGCAAATATAGTCTGTCCGGGAAAGAAAGGTCAGTTTAGCAACATCAGCCTTTCTGCCAACACCGCAGCAGATCGCATTTCTGACCTGTCAAGTGACATTTATGACCAACTGTGTGAGAAAGCCAAATGTTTCAGTGTATACTCAGTCGCTCTTGATGAGACCACAGACATCACCGACACTGCCCAGCTCCCAATGTATGTCCGTGGTGTTGATGACAGTTTTGAAGTGATGGAGGAGCTGCTCACAGTAATTCCAATGCATGGCCAGACCACCGCTCAGCAGATATTTACAAGCTGTGTGATGCCATTGAGAATGTTGGTTTGCCATGGAAGAGGTTTGTTGGAATAACAACAGATGGAGCGCCATCAATGACAGGGAGGAAACATGGACTGGTGGCACAAAACAAACTGGAAGAGGAAGGCGTGGAGGAGGCCATTGCTCTGCACTGCATCATCCATCAGCAGGTCCTTTGCAGCAAATGCCTGAAGTTTGACAATGTGATGTCTATTGTTGTGAAATGCATCAACCAAATCAGATCCAGGGGCTTAAAGCACCGAAGGTTCTGTGCTTTTTTAGAGGAAATGGAGTCAGAATATGGGGATGTGCTCGACTTCACTGAGGTACGTTGGCTCAGCAGGGGAAATGTATTAAAGAGACTTTTTGAGTTGAGAGCAGAAGTGAAGCCTTCATGGAGAAGGATGGAGTTAGTGTTCCTGTGCTAACTGATCCCAAATGGCTCATGGACTCAGCTTTTCTTGTTGATATGACACATGAGCTTAATGTACTGAACAAGACGTTACAAGGCCAGGGGCAACTTGTCAGTGCTGCCTATGACAACGTGAGAGCATTCTCCACAAAACTGGCGCTCTGGAAAGCTCAGCTCTCTCAGACAAACCTTTGCCATTTCCCAGCATGCAAGGCACTCGTGGATGCAGGCACACCATTCAGTGCTGACGAGTATGTTGATGTCATTTTGAGGCTACAGGAGGAATTTGATCACAGACTTGCTGACTTCAAGACACACAGAGCCACCTTTCACATTTTTGCGGACCCCTTCTCCTTTGATGTGCAAGATGCCCCTCTGAACTCAAAGCAAAGTTCAGGGAGGTGAGTGGAAAAGCAGACAAGCTTGGACAATTTTTGAGAGACTTGAGCCCTAGTTTCCCTCGGCTTTCCCGAATGTTCAAGCAGACCATGTGCCTTTTTGGTAGCACATACTTGTGCCAAAAGCTCTTCTCCACTTTGAACTTCAATAAGTCCAAGTACAGGTCCAGACTTACGGATGATCATCTTCAAGACATACTGAGGGTCGCAACTGCTTCCTTCCTCCCTTTTTTAACCATGCCTTTATTGTGGAAAACCTTTCCTTATAACAATATGAGCAGCTAATGCTAATTTGATGTGAATTAGCATTATATTAGTGAGGAGTTAATGTTAAGTAGGCTACCATTAGCAGCTAAAGCTAATTTGAGGTGAATAAGCATTAGTAGCTTATGCTAATACCCTTTTCTCTTGTTTTATAATGATGTGAGACGTTAATGTTAAATAGGATTCCATGAGTGACTCCTTTCCCTTGCATTATAAAGATGTAAAGAGTTTATGCTAAGTAAGCTGCCATTAGCAGCTAATGCTAATACTGTTTTCCCTTTCTTTATACAACTTGAGCAGCTATTGCTAAGAAGGCCACTTTTCTCTGCTAAGGATTTGTGTGACCATGATGGAAACTCTGATAAGCTAATGCTGCTAAGCTAATGCTGCTTATGGGCCCTGTTAGAATCAATATTTCATTCTCATTCTGTTGTTTGAGAACAATAACAGAAAAATGTGCACTTGAGAACAAATTTATTGTGAATTCAGCTGTGAATGTACAGTTTGTCATTATTTAAGCTTCCATTTCCAAATGTTAGCTGACACTTTATTAGGTACACTGGTATCTATATCAGGTACACCTGTGACCTAAATGTTCCCGCAAACAGACTCCTTGGAGACCCCTACATAAATATCCATGAACTATCCAGCTAGACTAGTGTGTCTGTCCCTGAAAATATTCCTGCATGTGTGATTGTTCATGTGTCATCTGCCCGAAACAAACAGGAAGTGAGTGAAAGACACAGGAAATGTTTCCAGCTCTTCCTCCTCTATCAGATTTTCTCTCCATACCTGAGAGTGTCCAGTCTCCAGCCTGGATCCTTCAGTCCAGCCGAGAGCAGCTTCATTCCTGAGGGACCTGGATGATTGTAGCTCAGGTCCAGCTCTCTCAGATGGGAGGGGTTGGAGCTCAGAGCTGAGGCCAGAGAACTACAGCCTTCCTCTGTGATCAGACAGCCTGACAGACTGCAGACACACAAAACAACAATCTATCTGTCAACAGTTGTTTTCTCTTTGTCACAATAACATCTATCCATTTACATCCATCCATTGTAACTTTATTTATAAGTGACAATACCCAACAGACAACAACAGTCATCTGAAGCTGTTTAACAGTGTAAGGTAACCGCCTCCACTGTGAGCAGCACTTGGTGATGGTGGGAAGAAGAACTCCCTTTGACACAAAGATCCTCCCAGTGAAAACAGGCTCCAGGAGGAGCATCTACCATGACTGGTTGCAGGGTGAGGGGAAAGAGAAGAGATGAGCTCAGAGAGACAAGAACAAAACAGAGAGACAAAAGTTAAGGACATGCAGTAGTGACATATAAAAGCATCAGGAGTGAAAAGAGGGGAGAAGAAAGCAGAGCATCATGGGAAGTCCACCAACAGCCTGAGCCTATAGCAGCATAACTAAGGGATGGTTCAGGGTCACCTGATCCAGCTCTAACTATAAGCTTTATCAAAAAGGAAAGTTTGAAGCTGATCTTCAAAGTAGAGAGGGTGTCTGTCTCCTGAACTCAAACTGGGAGCTGCTGCCACACCCAGTCCAACATAGCCAGGCTTTCTTTGCTGCTTTGACAAAACCTCAAATCCCAGTCAGAGATGATGAGCATCATCACAGTGATGATCATTTCTCTGTAACCCAGGCTTTCTGCTTCAGGATCTGTGCACGCTCACAGAACAAGGAGACCTTTAAACATCATTTCACTAAATGGATGGACTGAGCTCAGCCTACAGATGAACTGGTGCCAGAGATCATAAAGAACATCAAACAGTCAAATTCAACACTTTTAATGGAAATATGAGATTAATGCTGCAGACAATCATGAAGCTGCTGAATTCATGAACATCAAGAATGCAGCGAGTGGTAAAATAAAGATCTGACCTCAGTGTGCTCAGTGTTCCTGTCTATTCCTAACATATTCCTAACATGATAGCTGCACTTTAGAGCTCTAAAACTGGAACTGACACATGTTTAAACTCTACATGTTACTCAGTACATTCAGTTCTGACACTCGCCCACAGTCCAACAAAGGAAACATGGAGATCACATCAGTTTGTCACCAAAGTCTAATTATTAGAGCAACTTAACCTGTTATTATCTCGTTAACTCATTAACTGATTAACGTCAGTAATTATTTTAATCACAGTTTTTAAAATCATGATTATTGTGAAAGTGCTCACTGGCTCTGAATATAAAAGCCATGGGTCACAGGAGGGATGTTGATCAGTGCTGGCTTGAGATGGACGTCATTATGCGTCTCAGCCAATGGGAGCATTGAGGGTGGGCCTAATACTACTGCAGCGCTCACATGACCCAGGACAGAAAGAAAGGGGCGGGGACAGAAACATGGAGACAGGTACAGATCTTTGACATGTTCATTTTAAACTGTTCCAGGAGGCAGTGTTGATACAACTAAAGTTATCTGTTGTTGAAGAAGTCGGTCTGAGGAACGTTCTTAGGATCAACAAATGACGGCATGTATGAGCCTCAAGACGCAGCATCACAAGAAGAACACATGAGCTGTAGAAAAAGGAGAGACTACGAAAGCCACGGCGTTACAACATGAACCAGCTGTTGGTCTCTCTGGAGACTACTGGGCGTGGCTGGGTAACCATGGTTACCTGGGAGTTACAGAAACGTGCAGAACATGTGATTCATGTTGCACAGCAGTGGGACATTTGAAATAAAGTCAGCACACTCAGTACAGATAGTGCATCAAATATGATGCTGCTGCCAGACGTCTGCCTTTGAACACGTCCCTGCATCGCGCACAACACCAAGGTTGCCATGGCAATCACAGCTGACAGGGACAAAGCGCACAGCTGGAAGCCTGCAGGTATATTTAACATGATGTATTTCTCAGTGTCCTGTCGGTGTGTGAGAGACAAACAGCCTCTGTATGTGTGTGTAAATACAGCATGAATACAGTGGGGCAAAAAAGTATTTAGTCAGCCACCGATTGTGCAAGTTCCCCCACCTAAAATGATGACAGAGGTCAGTAATTTGCACCAGAGGTACACTTCAACTGTGAGAGACAGAATGTGAAAAAAAAATCCATGAATCCACATGGTAGGATTTGTAAAGAATTTATTCGTTAATCAGGGTGGAAAATAAGTATTTGGTCAATAACAAAAATACAACTCAATACTTTGTAACATAACCTTTGTTGGCAATAACAGAGGTCAAACGTTTACTATAGGTCTTTACCAGGTTTGCACACACAGTAGCTGGTATTTTGGCCCATTCCTCCATGCAGATCTTCTCGAGAGCAGTGATGTTTTGGGGCTGTCGCCGAGCAACACGGACTTTCAACTCCCGCCACAGATTTTCTATGGGGTTGAGGTCTGGAGACTGGCTAGGCCACTCCAGGACTTTCAAATGCTTCTTACGGAGCCACTCCTTTGTTGCCCGGGCGGTGTGTTTTGGATCATTGTCATGTTGGAAGACCCAGCCTCGTTTCATCTTCAAAGTTCTCACTGATGGAAGGAGGTTTTGGCCAAAATCTCACGATACATGGCCCCATTCATTCTGTCCTTAACACGGATCAGTCGTCCTGTCCCCTTGGCAGAAAAACAGCCCCATAGCATGATGTTTCCACCCCCATGCTTCACAGTAGGTATGGTGTTCTTGGGATGCAACTCAGTATTCTTCTTCCTCCAAACACAACGAGTTGAGTTTATACCAAAAAGTTCTACTTTGGTTTCATCTGACCACATGACATTCTCCCAATCCTCTGCTGCATCATCCATGTGCTCTCTGGCAAACTTCAGACGGGCCTGGACATGCACTGGCTTCAGCAGCGGAACACGTCTGGCACTGCGGGATTTGATTCCCTGCCGTTGTAGTGTGTTACTGATGGTGACCTTTGTTACTTTGGTCCCAGCTCTCTGCAGGTCATTCACCAGGTCCCCCCGTGTGGTTCTGGGATCTTTGCTCACCGTTCTCATGATCATTTTGACCCCACGGGATGAGATCTTGCGTGGAGCCCCAGATCGAGGGAGATTATCAGTGGTCTTGTATGTCTTCCATTTTCTGATGATTGCTCCCACAGTTGATTTTTTCACACCAAGCTGCTTGCCTATTGTAGATTCACTCTTCCCAGTCTGGTGCAGGTCTACAATACTTTTCCTGGTGTCCTTCGAAAGCTCTTTGGTCTTGGCCATGGTGGAGTTTGGAGTCTGACTGTTTGAGGCTGTGGACAGGTGTATTTTATACAGATGATGAGTTCAAACAGGTGCCATTCATACAGGTAACGAGTGGGGGACAGAAAAGCTTCTTACAGAAGACGTTACAGGTCTGTGAGAGCCACAGATTTTCCTTGTTTGAGGTGACCAAATACTTATTTTCCACCCTAATTTACGAATAAATTCTTTACAAATCCTACCATGTGAATTCATAGATTTTTTTTTCACATTCTGTCTCTCACAGTTGAAGTGTACCTCTGGTGCAAATTACTGACCTCTGTCATCATTTTAAGTGGGGGAACTTGCACAATTGGTGGCTGACTAAATACTTTTTTGCCCCACTGTATGTAGAGGACATGTTTGTGGATATAAGTAAATGAAAGCTCTGCGTCATTTGAATCTTCTTGTTTCTGTTGCAGGTCTGTGACTGAACTTCTGGGAGGAGAAACGTTGGTTTCATGCTCTGTGATTCTGTGTTTTGTCATCTCTCTCAGGTGATGGAGAGCTCAGATGATGACCCCGCCTACGTGGTCAAATTCAAGTCTACATTCAGAACAGACCTGGAGACACGCAAGCAAAATGCCAACATTTTCTTTATCATCAGAAAATGTCAATGAGCTTGTGAGTCTTAGCAGCTGGCTCGGTGCAGAGGAGGAAGAACATGTCAGTCAGAGGAAGATAAATGCAGTTCATGTTGTCAACTCAACCTGGACTGTTGAAAGAGTTTTTCTTTGTCTGGTTTCTGACTGAGATTCTCCAAAGGAAATCCAGCACAAACACACACTTCACACACTCAAAGTCCTGCACAGTAAATGAGCTGATGAGCGTTTGTGCTGCTGCCTGATAACAGAACAATAGTTCTGCTGCTTCCTGTTCTGCAAACACACATTTATAAATGTTCACTTGCTGTTGATCAAAGGTATGTTGGTGGCTCTGGACGCTGAGGGAACTTTGTAAAAAACTAGATCAAATGTTAACGTCCTGGCAGAGGCAAAGAACTTTGATTTGATATTTGATTAGATTCATGTTTCAGCTCAGACTGACAGAAATATTTGAACTGCTGCTGTGTTAAAGGGAACACTGCTGTTAGAAAGCACCTGATCTGTTTCTGCACACTGAATGTTGCACTTCTCATACTGCAGTACTATTAAAATAAGTACACAATGCACTACTTTTGAACTCATGATTGAATGTTGCTGTAACAAAGCCATTAATGTGATTCACAGTGTTCATGGTTTCCCAGCACAACAAATGATTGCACAAGTGTGACTGATCCACTTTCTAATGTGTGTGTAGCCCACACTGTGTGTCACTGTGTCACAGGTGAGTCTGTGTGTCCAGGTTCTATGAGGACAACAGGATATAGTGACTGAGTCCAGCAGCTTAAAGTCTGACTCCATCCTCCATTTAAATAACTCACAGCAACAACTGAATAGCTTTGCCTTTGTGTAGCTGACACTTCATTTTAATGTCCTTCTATTCTGGTTCATCTGGTCTCAGTTTCTATAAGCACACAGGTTTCATCAGGACTCTATGACCTCAGTGATCTTTGCTGGGCCTTAATGCTCTGAACAAAGCTGCACAGCACAAGACTAAATAGAAATGAATCAGTCTTTCATTCTCACTGCTGTTTGACTTCAGCTCTCAATGTCCCACCATAACCCATGGAAAGAATTACTGTCCATCCAGGCTGCTGAACATGAAGCTGAAGAAGGTGGAGTATTGTGAGGGCTGATGGAGATGATGATGAGGAATCCAGGAGCAGTGGGTGGATGGCAGCATCAGCATGAAGGATCAGTGTGAGAACACATCATCATCCACAAAGGAAACCAGTCTGAGTGTCTGACGCTCTTGTTAGAAAGACGCAGTCCCAGCAGTTAGCTTGTCTGCTAGTTAGCTGAGAGCTAGCTCACTTGTACATTGAATACCAAACTGTGTAAACCAGGGGTGTCAAACATATGGCCCGTGGGCCAAATCCAGCCCTTGACATAATTTCATATGTCAAATATTGATGAATTTTCAGGCTTGCTGATAATCAATGTGAGCACGGCTGAGATGTTATTCTGATGAGCAAACCATGTGGCCAATCACTTTAAGAGACAGACTGGGATCATACCATTATGTGAAAGAAGACGGAAATGTCCCATAGACAGCAAGGGTAGTGGTAGAGACCAGTACACAGAGAAATGGGAGCTGTACTGAAATGCAAGCGTGTCAGGAAAGAGTGAAAAGGCAAAATGAGCAGCATCTGGCTGCATTTCAGTGATATTGGAGACCACAAAGCTGAGTGCAACATTTATACAGGAGATATACAGGACACGCTGAGAGTAGAACTGATAAAATTAGGAGCTGGCTAAAGTGAGACCCATTTTTATTTCCACCCATTTTCCACTGTGGAGGACAAAAGGTTTCAAACTGGTCCAGGTCTTAAACCTCACGTGTTCTTCCTAATAGCAGTAAATGGATAAAAATAAGGCTTTTATGAAAACACTGAATAAAACTTGCTGCCTTTAAAAAGACTAAATGTACAGTTCAGTATTGAATCCTACATAAAATAAACTATATATAAAATGTGTCTGAATGGCAGAGATGCAGAACTATGTGCATGTAGCACAGAGCCACGGCTCAGTGTCTGAATGAGTCTCACAGACCTGAATGTGCTGTTGAAGCCATTTATAATTATAACGTAATTCTTTACTCGTTTGATCTGCTCCTTACCACAAGCCACCAGACGTAGAAGGTTTTGGACTTTTAACTATATTTTCTGAAGTTTTACAACTTTTCTTACTGTTAAAAACCTCCTTATGGCCATTCATGCTGTACAAAGTAATTAGACATGTGTGGTATCTACAGAAACGTCAGAATCTCAGCTAAAAGTTCACAAAACCATCTCAACAACCACCAAACAGCTGAAACAGCAGGTGAACAGATCACACAAAAAAGTTTTAAACACAAATCCCCCTGATCATCTGTTTTTTAAACATGAAGCGTCGTTTTGGACGTTCATTTACTGCTGGTTCAGTGAATTTTGGTTGGACAGTGATGAAACCTGCAGCCTCAGAATCTGTGAGAAGTCTGCTTTCAGCACGCAACAGCATTGTTGTGTTGTGTGCTGTGGATCCACCTCTGCAAACTCATCACTGTTTCACCATCATGTTTCTACACTGAACAAAAATATAAACGCAACACCTTTGTTACTGCACCCATTCCCCATGGGATGGACGTAGAGACCTAAAATTCATTCCAGATACACAATATAACCATCCCTCCCAAACAGTGGTCACAAATCAGTCCAAATGTGTGGTAGTGGGCACATCTGCTATATTGAGATAATCCATCCCACCTCACAGGTGTGCCACATCAGGATGCTGATCTGACATCATGAGTAGTGCACAGGTGTACCTCAGACTGCCCACAACAAAAGGCCACCCTGGAATGTGCAGTTTTTTGCGTTATTGGGGGTCTGGGACCCAGAACCGGTCAGTATCTTGTGTGACCACCATTTGCCTCATGCAGTGCAACACATCGTCGCATGGAGTCTATCAGATTGTCAATTGTGGCCTGTGGAATGTTGGTCCACTCCACTTCAATGGCTGTGCGAGGTTGTTGGATATTCGTGGGAACTGGTACACGCTGTCGTATACGCCGGTCAAGCACATCCCGAACATGCTCAATGGGTGACATGTCCGGTGAGTATGCTCTCAATTTTAGGTCTCTACGTCCATCCCATGGGGAATGGGAGCAGTAACAAAGGTGTTGCATTTATATTTTTGTTGAGTGTACTTAGACAATAACAAAGGAAGCAGTTCCCAGGAACTACTTCCTGTCTTGTTAACATAAAAGTATGTTGCTCTTCAAAACACCTCCACTTCTCCTCTTATTAGAGGACTGCCTTATTATTAATCTGCTAATTCTGTCAGTTGATGAAAGAAAAATGCTTGATCTCACCTGAGAGTTTCCAGTGTACAGTGTGGACTCTTCAGTCCTTCAGACAGAAGCTTCACGCCTGAATCCTTCAGGTTGATGTTACTCAGGTCCAGCTGTCTCAGATTAGAGGTCTGAGAGCTGAGACCTGAGGCCAGAGCTTCACAGCTTCTCTCTGACAGGTCACAGTGACTCAGTCTGAAAAATAACAGATAAACAATTACAAAAATAAAACACTTATGTTGAAGCGTAATGAGATACTATTATATTTAGCAATATTTCATCTTGTTTTGTCAGGAAACTGAGCACTGATGCAGAGCAACATGTGGAGAGAATCAGAGGAGAAGAAGTGAAGAGAGAACAGCAGTAAAACAACACTGAATTGTTCAGTGTGCTTTTGATATCAACAGAATGTGTCAAACTTCTTTATTTTGTATTTGTTTTAGTAGAATTGATGATTATCACTTAGATAACAACCACAGGCCAGGTCTAAATTGCACTTTGGTGACAGTTACACCCAGAAATATTTCAGAAACGTGGACAATTTGTGCTCCATTGTATTCAGTATTGAACAAACTGAGTACCGATGACCACTTAATATTTTTGATAGTTTATTTGAGTTGTTCCACCTGATCTGTGTTAACTAGAATAAACATTTAAAAGCTAAAGCTATGATCACATATGTACTTACAGAGCTTTGTTGGAGGCTTTGACCACTGGCAGCAGCCTCAGAAGAGCCTCCTCTGAAGCAGAGTATTTCTTCAGGTCAAACACATCCAGATCTTCTTCTGATGACAGTAAGATGAAGACCAGAGCTGACCACTGAGCAGGAGACAGTTCACCTGTGGAGAGACTTCCTGATCTCAGGGACTGTTGGATCTCCTCCACTAGAGAACGATCATTCAGTTCATTCAGACAGTGGATCAGATTGATGCTTTTCTCTGCAGACAGATTCTCACTGAGCTTCTTCTTGATGTACTGGACTGTTTCCTGATTGGTCTGTGAGCTTCTTCCTGTCTGTGTCATCAGACCTCGTAGGAGAGTCTGATTGGTCTGCAGTGAAAGACCCAGGAGGAAGCGGAGGAACAAGTCCAGGTGTCCATTTGGACTCTGTAGGGCCTTGTTCACAGCACTCTGGTGGAGAGATTGAAGTTTTAGTTTGTTAAATAGTTTAGACCACGTAGAGATTGTTTGTTGTTGTTCCAGGAGATTGAGTCCAGAGTTGATGAAGGTCCGATGGACATGAAGAGCAGCCAGAAACTCCTGAACACTCAGATGGATGAAGCAGAACACCTTGTCCTGGTACAGTCCGCTCTCCTCTTTAAAGATCTGTGTGAACACTCCTGAGTACACTGAGGCTGCTCTGATATCGATGCCACACTCTGTCAGGTCTGATTCATAGAAGATCAGGTTTCCTTTCTGCAGCTGATCAAAAGCCAGTTTTCCCAGAGATTTAATCATCTTCCTGCTCTTTTTATTCCAGTGTGGATCTGTCTCAGCTCCTCCATCATACTTGACCTTCTTCACTTTGGCCTGAACCACCAGGAAGTGGATGTACATCTCAGTCAGGGTGTTGGGCAGCTGTCCTCCCTCTCTGGTTTCCAGCACATCCTCCAGAACTGTAGCAGTGATCCAGCAGAAGACTGGGATGTGACACATGATGTGGAGGCTTCGTGATGTCTTGATGTGGGAGATGATCCTGCTGGCCTGCTCCTCATCTCTGAATCTCTTCCTGAAGTACTCCTCCTTCTGTGGGTCAGTGAACCCTCTGACCTCTGTCACCATGCCAACACAGACAGGAGGGATCTGATTGGCTGCTGCAGGTCGTGTGGTTATCCAGAGGCGAGCAGAGGGAAGCAGTTTCCCCCTGATGAGGTTTATCAGCAGCACATCCACTGAGGTGGACTTTCTAGGGTCAGTTAGGATTGTAGTTTCGTGGAAGTCCAGAGGAAGTCGACACTCATCCAGACCATCAAAGATGAACACAACCTGGAAGTCTTCAAAGCTGCAGATTCCTGCTTCTTTGGTTTCAGTAAAGAAGTGATGAACAAGTCCCACCAAACTGAACTTTTCCTCTTTCAGCACATTCAGCTCTCTGAAAGTGAATGGAAATATGAACTGGATGTCCTGGTTGGCTTTGTCTTCAGCCCAGTCCAGGCTGTATTTCTGTGTTAAGACTGTTTTCCCAATGCCAGCCACTCCCTTTGTCAGCACTGTTCTGATTGGTTCATCTCTTCCAGGTGAGGCTTTAAAGATGTCTTCTTGTCTGATGGTTGTTTCTGGTCTGTCTGGTTTCCTGGATGCTGTTTCAATCTGTCTGACCTCATGTTCATCATTGACCTCTGCAGTCCCTCCCTCTGTGATGTAGAGCTCTGTGTAGATCTGATTCAGGAGGGTTGGGTTTCCTGCTTTAGCGATGCCCTCAAACACACACTGGAACTTCTTCTTCAGCTTAGACTTAAGTTTACGATGATAAACAGCAGCTGGAAGTTCTGAATAATAATAATAAAAATACAACTTTAACAATCATATTTTACAAAATGCTGATGACAATTTCTGACCCACTGAGAAATGACTGAACACACTGGTGTCACAAGTCTCTCATTTATCCAGCAGCTTAAATCTTTAGATAAATCCTCTTACTGCTCTGCAGACGGTCAGCCAGCTCCTCCTGCTTCATTCTCCTCAGGAAGTCCACTGTGATCTTCACAAATGCCTCTCTGCTGTTTCTCCTCTGCTCATCATCCTCCCTCTGAAACTCCAAGCACTGGGGCTTATTTGGATTCAGAGCCTTCTGGATCTTCTTCAGCTCGTTCTTCACAAAAGTGATGATGTTGTCCTCCAGCAGCTGGAACAGAATACTTTATGAATGAGCCACCACTCTGAACTTTAGTCCACACAACATCCACTTCTTTACCATCAAGGGGCATATCATCCACGAACTCTTTACCAATTATAGGTTTGACTTTATCTGATTAACTGAGACTTTGTCCACAACTCCATGATCCCAAAACGTTGATGCTGTTCATATGAATGCAGCGATTTCAGTGGGAGAAACATTTCACTGGTGTTCAGAGCTGAACTACCAACAGGTTGATGATCAAAGCCAGAAACTTGGAGATGTTTCAGGTGACTGAGTTGATCGTACAGACAACTGGTCTTAAAGGTTCACTCTGTTTACACATACAGATCAGTATTTAAGATTTGACTCTCATCATCCACTGGGGCACAAACTGGGCGTCATCAGGACACAACAACACAGAACAAACACCATCCCCACAGACACAGCAGCCAGCGAAGCAGAAGAACTTCACATCAAGAAGGTCCTGAGTAAATGTGAACGCTGGTTTGAGGGCGGAGTCAAGGAGGCCATTTATGTGAAAAGGAAAGACCATCTCTGAATGGAGGAGGGGCCTAAGGGTACAACTGTCACCATCTTACATGCTGTGATTGCAGCCATTCCCCAGCTCTCTGTGAACTGGACTCATGAACATTGATCAACAACCATTGATCAATGGTCCTGACAATATGCGTACCAATGATCAATGAACTGACCTCCCAGCCCATTGTTCCTTCAGTGGGCTGGTTTCAGTCATACAAATGTCCTGTTTATGAGATTGAAACCTGCAGTCAGCTGAGACTGAAGAAGTCACCTGATGATGATGAAACGTTTCTCCCACTGAAAACATCCAGATGAACAGAATCAAGCTTTTTGGGATTTACGTACCTGGATGATTGAGCATCAAGACACAACTCTGACTTTTCTCAGATGAATAAATCCTCTCCTCCAGCTTTGTTTACATCTACCAGCCCTGTGGCGCTGCCCAGGGACAATAATCTATGTGAGAGGTGGAAAGTCATACAGGTGTCTGCTCCTGCCTTCAGTTATTTTATCTACTGTGTGTCAACTGGCTGAACCTCCTCCAACTGTCTACTGTCTCCCTAAACTCAACAATGACTTAGTGATCTATCCATTCTCTGACCAAAGACATCCTGCTGCAGGAGGTTAACATAGCAGCCAATGATGATCCCACTCACTGTGAACAACACATTTGGACCTGATTTGCTGCTCTGGTTTACACGTGAACTTCCACTGCTGCTGTCACCAACTTGAGAGGCTCTACAGAAAAACTGGACTTGTCCATAAAAAGATGTATAAAAATCATAAACTACATTATAAGGACAGCATTGCTCAATCAACTCTAATTACTATGACCATGTTATCTCTTCTAACTAAGGTACAGACACTCAAACTTGCTGCTTTCAGTGAGAAGTCAAATGTCTGAATATGAGCTGGAAGCTGCTGAGAGTCCTCCTCCTTCCCGTGGGGTTTACTTTCTCTACTACTTTCACTATAAACACGCCCCTTTCATGCACCTGCAGAGGGCCACCAGCAGATGGAGCTGTCTTAAACAAATCCACTTGGATAGTTAGCTGTAGATGACTTTATCAGTATGATTGTAGGATTTTGAGTTATTCTTCAGATTTATTTAAACTCCTATATTGTGCACAAGTGTTGAGCGACCCATAATTTCTCTGTACTTTTCATAAGAGCAGCCAGACTTTCAGCTGGTTTTTGTTTTTTAAGAGCTCAAAGTTATTGAAGAAACAGTTATTCAGCTTCATTCCCACTGATCTCGACTACAAACTGTTTCACTTTGGTTTCTGTTTAAAGCCTCGATGTTTAAAACGTTTCCCTGTGATCACATTTGCACCGTCTGATTTCAAAGTTTGTTTCTTTTGGTCATTTAGTCCACAGAGTCCTTGGTGTTCTGAAAGGGACCTATAAATAAATGCATTATTATTAATAATAAAGTAGTTGTTGTACATGTACAGACCATAAATATGGAGTCCAGCTGTGTTTGATGCTGCTGGGCAGACTGACCACTGGGAACCTCTGAGCTCTGCTGCTCCACTCTGTGGAGGAACCATGAAGGATTAGATCAACACAGGATAAAGATCCAGGAGTTTCTGCTCAAATAACTTCATCTGAATCAAGTCTGTCAAGTTTTAGACTCTCAGATTGTGAAGATATATTTTCTGTTTTCTATGAACTTTCTTTCATCAGTGATGGAAGTGATGATGCTGCAGAAGCTCAGAGGAAACTTTGAGAAAACTGTGATGAACCATCAACTAATGCTCTCAGGAGGCCAAAGGTCCCTGAATGTAACTGTGCAGCAGATTCATCGAGTGTTTGAAACCTGACGACTTCCATATGTTTTCATTCTAACACAAGAAGTCCTTTTCTCATTGCTTTGATTTGAGTTTTGAGTTTTCTGAGTCTCGTATTTGGAGTCGAGTCTAATCAATGATCTGACAGAAGAACATTAAAAAGGATTTACCAGTGCTGTCAAAATTAACATGTAGGGTTAGGGTTAGGGGTTCATCTGTTATCATGATTAACATGATAAAAACCTTTAACACGACACATCTGGAGAGCAGAACGACTCAAAATCCCTGAAATGTTTCAAAAAAATAACAACGACCAACATGAAGGATTCTGCACATCGTGACAGAAGGAATTTTCTTTTCACCGAAGCACTTCCAGCTTAAAATATCACAACAATGCAAAGCACTGATGACACAACTGCCAAGTGGACAAACTGCAGACCTGTTAGTGTTGTTAATAACATAGTTTTGGTTCCTCGTGTCAAAGACTTGAAGAAGAGTGACAGAGAGTGTTAGACTGCTGCAGGATCAGTGCCACCTCCACAGACCTGTGAAGAAAATGATTGTTTGACAGATGGGCTCAGATTCAGGATCAGCTGAGGAGTTTGTGGCTGACAGAATCCTGCAGGTACAGAGCAGAGCCCATCATTAGCATGCAGGACTGTCCCTGGGGGGGTCGGCTCATTCAGGAGGTTAATCAATGTTTACATGTTCAATAAACATGTTAAGTGTGTAAATTTGCCCTTTTCTCTCGAGTCTGTTTGCTCATGAAATGAACTTTGATTCGTTTACATTAAAAATGATGTTTAATGGTGATTCATCCAAATGAATCCACAGTAACCCTGTGATGAGTCTGATTAAACATTTTCATTAACAGCAGTAATATAGATTATATATTATTATATATTAGTGCACACTTAGCTTTTAGTATATATGTTTGTTACAAAGTTGTATTTACAGCAGAGAAGCTGAGTTAAAGACTGAAAACTATTCAAAGTCTCTTTGAATTGAAGCGTTTAACATTCTTTGTGTTTATTCTGCATTGACTTCATTATATGGTGTTAACGTCTGTTACAGGCTTAAATATAAAGTTGGAAAAATGTAACTGCAGCTATTGATCAAGTAATTGTGATTAATCAGGATTAATGACAGAAGATTGTGTCATTAATTAGTCATGTTTTAATCTACTGACAGCACCAGTGTTCACTCTGGTGCCTCCAACTGTTTTACGCCCTTTCAACACCTTCGTGGTCAAAAGTGTACACGCACAAAATCTACAATAAAATCCTCACGCAGCAATAGGACAGACACACAATCCATTTATCTCTGTGTCTCAAACACACACACGTGTATTCAAAGCCTCGATTTGTTCATATTTCATCTGTTGTGTTTTTATCTTCAGCGTTTTCAGTGTTGCTGCATTTACACCAAAAATGTTTCCATTGATGAATCAGATTGATTTGAATGTGTTTCATCCATACAAATCCCTCCCTGGTGGTCACATGACTCTATAACATAACAGGAGTCATGTGACAAGAGTTTCATGCTGTAAAATGTCAAAATGGTTGAATGTGGTGGAGTAAAAATGTGAGATGTCAACGACTTTTCTTCAATATGAAATGTTTGCAGGGCCTGACAGGAAGTGGACGGACGCTCTGATCACTTCCTGTTTGCTGAAGTGGGTTTTCAGTTGTTTAGAAACCAAAGGCTTGTTTTAAAAGACAGTTTAAATGGGACTGAGGGAACGACGTGTTTGTAGTTTATATCCAACAACATCAAGCAGTTTAATCAAAGAGTTCATGTTGCTAACAGCTCACCTCTCTGCAGCAGACACAGGCTGGGATTTAAAATGAATGAGACGATCTTTAGACGCGTCACTCTGTAAGGACACAGAGCTGGGTGGAGGTCCAGGCTGGTTCCTGTGAATAATGATGCAGCAGTGATGTGAGTGCTGAGCTGTGACATGGAGAAGAGTCATGGACAGTTAGAGATGGTCATCTCACCTCTGAGCTTTGGTCTGGCTCTCATGTTCCCCACACAGAGTGCTTTTAGAGGGAGGGACTCCCTCCTCTCTGTCCTCACACTGATCCATGCTGCTCAATTCAGCTCACACACACTTTCTACCTGCAGAGGAAACACAAATCATTCATGTGCACATCAGCTGAAATCCTCCTTTCATCATGTGTGCTGTCCAAATATCAGCTGCTTCTTTCCTGCTTCATCTCAGTGTCAGCTGGATGCAGTCAGACAGCAGTGTGAGGCAGAGGAAGCTGCCATCAGCTGCTCTGCTATCAGTCCACTAGATGGAGCCTGAAGCACACACGATGCATTCACTGACACACACTGATTCACTGTGACTGGAAGCTTCAGTCAGTCCAACACGTGTGAACAACATTTTAAACATTTCAGCTGATCCAGGATTCAAAGAGGATCAGCAGAGTTAAAGCTTCACACTAATTCTTCCTGCTGAGTTTGCAGAGAACTGCACACACACTGATTCACTGCTAATGAGAAGCTTCTTCCATCCAGTAATTCATCATCCATCAGCTCTGCTGCTGCTCTCAGTCCTGGACTCTGATCACAAACTAAAAGCAGCTTTTTAACTCGTGTCTGTAAGAACTCTTAGCGTTAGCTTAGCGTTAGCTTAGCGTTAGCTTAGTGTTAGCATGCTGTGTGCTAGCTTAGCGTCAGAGCTCTGCAGGTGTCTCGTGTGTAAATATTAATCACAGTGACAGTAAAGGAGGTAAAGGGCTGTGACGTCATCACGTACGCTGCGTCCTCTGTGGGCTCTGAGTGAACTCAAAGTACAAACTACAAGTACACAAACACGAACGTAGCTCAGAGTGGCGGACACACTCGGCCTCGTTGGTCCAGCTGTGAGTCCGTTACCGTGAACTATGGAGCGGCAGATTTGTGCTGAACTAAGCTGCACACAGCTGATGTTAGCCAGGAAACATTACACACTGACTTTAATGGAGAGACCGGAAATACAAACACACACAGTTTGTTGTGTGAAGAAATCAAACACGAGCTGAACAAACAGTAAAGTTCCTAAAGACAAACTGTTAAAGGAGGAAACAAAGCAAACTTACAGTTTCTTCACACCAACAACAAGCTCCACTCCACACCTGGACACTAAACACGGACACACAGGTGAGCTGCTTCCTGGAAGGAGGCGGGGCTCCACCTGAAACTCAGCACAGGTGGGAGGGGCTCAGCTCTGTGTGTGCTGATGTGTTAACTTTAAAAATATGCCGTCTGACTGCTCAGACTGAGTCAGAGTAAAGTTCACATGCTGACGTGTGGAGACATGAAACCTTGTTGTAGCTGCAGGTGTGAACACACTGATCCCAGATCAGCTCTGCTGTATTTGTAATAGAGATGGCACGATACCACTTTTTTATGTCCGGTACCGATATCATAAATTTGGATATCTGCCGATACCGATATGAATCCGATATAGTGTTTTTTAATCAACAAAACTGTTTTTTAAAATATCTTGCTGCATTTTGCAAGTCTGCAAGTTCATACTCAAGTTTAAAACAACAACTACACTAAAGCTATTCTGTTATACCTGTATGCAAAAAAAATATTTCATAGTTCAGCAATACTGATCAATCTAATAAACTTAGACCTACACCATCCTCCCTATTCTGGTATTTTAAAGAGTACTTAGCGTAAATATTAAGCAACCTAACTAATAGGGTTCCAACTCCCAGCAACAACAAAAATAAATAAATAAAAAATAGGGAACCACCCCTCACGCTCCACCTCATGATGCTTAATCAACGTAATCAACCTTAATTTGATGCAGTGTGAAAAAAAAATGCACAGAAATCAATTATTTTTCAAGAAATATTAAATAGATTCAACATCTTTCTTCAACAAAATTGCAGACTGCACAGATGGTACCTTCCCAAAGGAAAAAGTACTATAGCTTACTAGGGTATATATATTAGACTTAATAGTCACTATATACAGTAATTGACTTCTATTCATTTTACATCAAATTAAAACTTTGGGTGTCAGATTCAGATAATTATTTATTAAAAGCTAGACATTTTAAATGAGAATAAGAAAGAAAAGTATGTCTTTGTGCCCCCTTTTCCCTGTTAATGCCCTATCGGCCCCCCTGGCTAAACTTTGCTAGATCCGCCCCTGCACAGTTACCAGCCGTCAGCTACGTAGAAAAAGATCCTGGTGTAGAAAGTAATATTAAATAAATTCTAACAACAGCTTATCAAGCTTAAACGTGCTGCTGTTGTTCAGCCGCTGGTTTCCTCTTTCTGGTGCAAAGTGGGCCAAAAACAAACAAGAGAGACGGACTCGCGACAGAAAAGCCGATCAGCTGATCATTAAGCAGTTTCATGATTGAAGTAGCAGCAAGAAGAGGCAGTCGCTCGTTAAGCTTAACGTGGGAATGCTTTACAAACATTCAGAGATGGACTTACACACTTGCTTTACTTCTCTCAGGATAACTTTGTCGGAGATGAAATGCCGGGTTGCTAGCGAAGCTCCACATGCTATCCAGACCACCGACAGGTCCCGCATGCCACAGCCGCTCTATCACGTGATGCATACTGCTCCGACGTGCTAACGTTCTGAGGTGAGTTACGGCGTGTTGCAAGTTTTGTGAGGTGCTTTCGTGATATTTAATGGATCGGATTACATTTTTTATTTTTCTCCGATATCCGGATCCAGTAATTTAGGTCAGTATCGGACCGATACCGATACGTAATATCGGATCGGTCCATCTCTAATTTGTAACATGAACATTTCTGCTGCAAAGCTTCAAATGTTCAGCATGTTTCTCTGTTTCCAGTCTATAGATCCAGTCACACTTTCTACCTTCACCTGTGCAGTAAAGACTGAGAGCAGAGCTGAAACCAAGCGTCCAATCAGTGAGCAGCATCAACACCTGAGCTTCATTCAGACTCTGTTATTGAAGATGTTGTTGGTACAAAGTTCATCTGCTGCTCACATGAATCCATGAAAGATTTATTTCACTGATGTTTCTTCAAAGCTCATTTCAACCTGTTGAAGTCATGAATGAAAGTGCAGACTGAGAGTGGATCACATGATGTTTGAGGTGTGTCATGTGACATGTTCAGTATTGTCACACATGTCTAGATTGTCCCTGATATCATAACTGCTCAAACACTGATGATTATATTTGAAGAATTATTCCTGATGGCAGCAAAGTTTGAATGGAGCTCTCTGTCTGTGCTGATTTGTCGCCCTCTGGAGGTCAAAGCACAAACTGCATGATGTCACTGTAACCACCACAGAGACAGGAAGTGTTTTTATGACTGAAACACTGAAATGATGCTAACGGCTGTCGTTAGGCTCACTGACAGCAGTGCTGATGTGTTCATGTCACACACTGGCTCAGGTCAGGCTCCTTCATCCTTCTCCAGCGTGAGGCCGCCCTCAGACCCACAGGAGCTCTGACCTTTGACCTCCTGACCCTAACCATTTTAGTCTTGTTGCATCTTTAAATGCAAATCCATCCAAACTGTAGCCGAGCAAAAGAAGCTGGAAGCTGTTCTATGAATGATGTTCATCCCAGAGTTTCTGTTAAACGCTGCTGCTGTGCTACATTTGTCATTTCCTGCTTTCACTACCATCCATGTCAAAGTGCTGAACTCATCTGATCACTTTAATGCAGTAAAGCAGGAGCTGTAAGTCTGACATTTATTTACTGTCATTACAAACACACACAGCTGGATTAGCATTCAGACAAAGGGCTGAAAAAAAATCAGCATTTGATTATTATTATTATATATCCTGTCTATCTGTCAGTGCTGAAAGCAGACGTCACTGATCACATGACTCTGAGGGATGTTTCCAGCACTTTGCTGAATCTGAGCCATGAAGATTTAAGGCTCAGCTCTGAAGGCAAAGCAGGTCTGAGCCTGTGTTAGCAAGCTGTACCTAATAAAGTGGCAGCAAGGACTCAGTCAGTAATGATCAGAGCCAGCAGGGGGCAGCACAGAGAGGTGAGGAGCTGTCAGAGAAGCAGGCTCACATCAGACTGGCCATATTCCATCATCTATACCTGAAATAATCATCAAACACACGCAGAGCAGAAACATGTGGAAACATCTGGAGCTCAGTCTCAGTTTGATCCCTCAGAGGTTTACCTCAGTCCTGCTCCTCTACTTCCTGTTTACAGCGCACATCATGCTGTGTACTGAGGGTCATGTGGTCAAATTGCTCGCTCTCTGTCAGAGTAACAGAGAGCGAGCACAGTTATCCTAATGTGTGACATCACTTCTAACCACAGAGCATTCAGCTTTCACAGCAGCCAACATCCTGTCACACTGAGCATGTGCAAACACAGCAGCCAACATCCTGTCACACTGAGCATGTGCAAATAGAGCAGCCAACATCCTGTCACACTGAGCATGTGCAAACACAGCAGCCAACATCCTGTCACACTGAGCATGTGCAAATAGAGCAGCCAACATCCTGTCACACTGAGCATGTGCAAACACAGCAGCCAACATCCTGTCACACTGAGCATGTGCAAATAGAGCAGCCAACATCCTGTCACACTGAGCATGTGCAAATAGAGCAGCCAACATCCTGTCAAACTGAGCATGTGCAAATAGAGCAGCCAACATCCTGTCAAACTGAGCATGTGCAAGCACAGCAGCCACCATCCTGTCACACTGAGCATGTGCAAACACAGCAGCCAACATCCTGTCACACTGAGCATGTGCAAATAGAGCAGCCAACATCCTGTCACACTGAGCATGTGCAAGCACAGCAGCCACCATCCTGTCACACTGAGCATGTGCAAACACAGCAGCCACCATCCTGTCACACTGAGCATGTGCAAACACAGCAGCCACCATCCTGTCAAAATGAGCATGTGCAAATAGAGCAGCCAACATCCTGTCACACTGAGCATGTGCAAACACAGCAGCCAACATCCTGTCACACTGAGCATGTGCAAATAGAGCAGCCAACATCCTGTCACACTGAGCATGTGCAAACACAGCAGCCAACATCCTGTCACACTGAGCATGTGCAAATAGAGCAGCCAACATCCTGTCACACTGAGCATGTGCAAACACAGCAGCCAACATCCTGTCACACTGAGCATGTGCAAATAGAGCAGCCAACATCCTGTCACACTGAGCATGTGCAAATAGAGCAGCCAACATCCTGTCACACTGAGCATGTGCAAACACAGCAGCCAACATCCTTTAATGATAGAACAAAATTCAGACATCAAAGTTTCTCACATTACAGAATCAGATGAACAGACATGAAGGGATAATTGTGGTTTTATGCACAGAGTCAGAATCAGACTCAGAGGTGTTCCTCATGATGCTTGGTGATGGAAACAGTCTCATCGACGTTTCCATCACCAAACTAGAGAAACTAGTAGCTGCACGCAGCAGAGTTTAGCACAGCTGATCTCTGTGACACATCAACAGGAACAACATGTTGTTAAACAGGACTGTATAAAGACTCAGAGTCTGACTCACACCTGAACAATGAGGCTGTGCAGCATCGTCCTGTCACACCTGCTAAACCACTCGTATCAGTTTGAGCCCGAACAGTAACACGGTCACATGACCGACGAGGCCAACGCGCCCAGACGAACGTCTTCCTCGTGGAACTAACTTGTTCCTGTTATCAGATTTGTGAGCAGCAGCTGAAACTGCCACACAAATAAATGTTCTTCAAACTGTTTGATTCCAGCCAATCAATAATCTATAATCATGAGGATTCAAACACAAGAGCGGAACGTGTGGTTACATTGTAACCTTGGTTCTCTGAGTGAGAGACTCTCTCCCCTCTGTCACATATGGAACAGAGGGGAGAGAGAGTGTCGGTGTGATGGAGAACATCAGGTCCAAACATCACAGAAACAAACAAACTGTTAAAGGAGGAAACAAAGCAAACTTACAGTTTCTTCACACAGAGACACCAACAACAAGCTCCACTGTCCCACTCTGATCCTGTCTCCTCCTCTTTTATTCTTGCTCTGAGCTCTTTTTGGGTGTGTGTTTCTGTCTCCACCCACAGGAATGCATTGATACACTGTTGATAACGACTCGAGAGCAGACGTGTGACAGAAAACAGAAAAATAACCTAAACAGCTAAATAACGTAAAATAATCAGAATATTTATTAATATGTTTAATTTCTCTTTAAAAACTTTTCTGCTCCTCAAATCCTTTGTTTAAGTTCAATCTAAGGAAAGAAAAGCGTCTTCTTTAAGTTTCTCAAAGAAGTCCACGATCTGTAGGCTCATGGAAATTCATTTTGTTGTTTTTTTGAGCAGAAACACCAGAGTGTAGAGCAGGAAAACGATCCCAGCAGGACGTCTCTGTTGGGGAAATATCCCAGTTATTCCCCTGAGCCTGGTTAGTGAACTGAGTCAGAGCTGTTCATCGATCCTACAGGTGCTAACATACAAACACGATCAGCAGCTTCTCTCATATGGAGAACACACTTCAACATCTGCAGCAAATCCTGTGTTTTATGTTGATGTGACCAACATCTTGTGTTGAGTCTTTGAAGATGAGGAGCCAAACACAGACAGTGGATCCAGAAGGACTGTTTATTCAGGGCTTTAATACGACTGAACTGATGCTTCACATCCTGTTTAGAGACGATCGACCAACACAGGCTCAGTCCTCACTCATCACACGGACTTCAGTCACACTGGGATCAACAGAGGAGACTGTTCACCATCACAGTTCAGCAACAATAATCAGAGCTTTTCTCTCTTGGTGAGGATCACATGTTCTGACATACAAAATATCTTCTGCTTTAACTCGTCTCTCTTTTTTAGTTTGGTTGTCGTGTTTTTTACTCTTTGTTCCTGTCAGTGTCAAATATGAGAGCAAACTGTTTTATGCAGGAGCCAAACCAACACCAAGCTGACCAAGAGAACCAATAACACCACCAGAATTTATTATCCAGACTTTACTGACAGATTTATGTGCAAGTAAAGCTGTTTTTTAAATTATGTTCACTGCTTTCAGCCAAGGAAGCATTCGTTCTTAAAAGTTCACGAAACGAGTAAATCCAGTTCAGCAGAGTTCCAGTTTGTAGCACAGCTGATCTCAGCTGATCAACAGTAACAACAGTAGGGGTGGGCCATAGAAACGATATACGATAGAAACGATATAAATTTGGCCAACGATAGAGATTGTGACTATACCGCATGTTGATGATGTCATCAAGCTGCGCCTGTTTTGGTCGAAAGCATCGCAGCAGCTACAACAATTATCATCTGCAATTATGGCGGGCGACAGTCATAACAAAGAGATGAAGCACTATTGAAATATGGCGAAAGCCAAAAAGTTAGCATTCATCCTCCAGCTTCACTGTGCTAATGTTATGCTAACATAGCTGTGTCGCTAGCAGTCATGTAGCACAACATTATATACCAGGTAGTCCAACTTCAGTAACCCTACAAACGCCACTGCTGTTTAGTCTTCATTTATGTTGGAAGTGATAGCAGAGCTGTACGTTTGAATTAGTTTCAAAAATCTCTCAGTCAGAATATGCTATGAAATGTTTAGGTGGAAACAAGCGAGCTAACTTCCTGTTAACTTCTAACTCCGTTAAATTGAATAAATTCTGTTTTCATGGATGCCTGGATGTAGGGCTGCTCGATTATGGCAAAAATGATAATCACGGTTATTTTCATTGAAATTGAGATCTCGATTATTTGACAATATTTATTTAACAATAACAATGTGTTGAATAATGACTTTAAAGGTTGTCAAAAAATAATATTAAATAGTGTGCAAATACTGATAACAGTGCAAATGTTTGCAATATAAAAAAATAAATGAAAAATGTAAACATCTATGTTTAGTGAACTTTGCAGTGTTGCTCTGTGGTGCAGCTATGACACCGTAGCAAAGTTTACACACAGTCTACTTGATCCACGTCTGACTGAACCCATGTTTCCAAACCACTGAAGTTTTTTTTACCTCTTTTCAACCAACAGCAGTCACTCTCCTCTCCAAATAACTTCTGCTTGGCTTTCCAAGCTTCCCTCGGATCCTCTTAATCAGCGGTCCCCAACCCCCGGGCCTCGGACCGGTCCCGGTCGGTGAGTCGTTTGGTACCGGGCCGCGAGAGTTGAGGCTCAGGTGTGAAATGTATAGTTTTCAGGGTTTTTATCGGTTTTCCATGTTATTTTGTTATCGTTTTTATCGTTGACTTGGTTTTCCTGGGTCTTTTCACGTGTGTTATGAATAAATTTTCTTTTTTTCGGTACCGGCACTAGTTTTATTTTGTTGTATTTATCCGCGACACCTTAATGGCCGGCCCGTGAAAATATTGTCCGGCATAAACCGGTCCGTGGAGCAAAAAAGGTTGGAGGCCGCTGCTCTTAATTGTTGTGACGCGTGTTTGAAATGCAGAGAGGTGCGCTCGATTTGCCACACGGAGCAGCGCGAGAGTAAAGCACGAGGGAGGGGCTAATAATCGGCTCAGTCATTTTTAATGATCGTTGAAAGCCCAGATCGTAATCGAGATTAAAATTCCATTAATTGAGCAGCCCTACCTGGATGTTAAACTTAATTGTTACACCTGGTAAAGCAGCAACGCTGATGATTTAATTAAAGATGAAAGAATTTAGACCATTTTTAACTCTCAGTGTTCGTTTGACTTTGGTACCTGAAGCTGTCGGAGTTTAGGACCCAGATTACTCCGTGAAGCTCCTCACTACGGCAGCCGTAATGCTCTGACGATCCATCAAGCAGTGCTGCTTACCAAAGTTGTACTAAAACATTTTTAACAGATTTCTGCAGCCAAAATCGGTTCGAGGTCAGTAAGCACAACCAGAATTCATACATAAGGCACACTCTTGATTTTTGAGGAAATTAAAGGATTTTAAGTGTGGAAAATATGTTATACAGAAGAATATATCGTGATATGGATTTGAGGCCATATCGCCCAGCCCTAAACAACAGGTTATTAAACACATCAGTTTGATCCACAGATCAGATCATACATCAGGTTTACTTCATGTAAAATAAACGTCTCACTCTATGAGCTCCATCAGTCTGTGTACCTCCTCATTGTCATTTCTGAGCAGAGTTTACCTGCACACTTCCTCATGTCTGACAGTGTCACAGTGTGTGTGTGTGCCAACATTAACCAGCTTATCATCAGCTGCTTGTGCTTCATGAATAACTCAGACTGACAGAGTGATGAACAGAGCACAGAGGGAGGCTCTGCTCTGGTCCATCAAGCAGGATTCACATAGTAACATGTTTTTCCTTTGAACACTTCATTGTGTTTAACTTGAAACAGATTAAAAAGTGTTCGATTGTGCACTTCACACAGTCCTGAGTCACAGAGGCTTAAATGTGTTTGATTCTGAGAGGCTTTACTCCTGCATCAACATCAAGTATATGTAGGATTTAAACCGCAGTGAAAACATCCTTAAATATTGATGGTGTGTGAGAGAGTCTGTATTTACTTCTGATTATCTCTGTTTGCAGTGACCCTGAACTGAGCTGGAGCAGCTTCATGTTGTTTTGACGTCACTCAGTAAAACCTGAATGCCGGCTTCTGAAGAACAAACTGGTTTCATCTGTTTCCAGTTAAAGGGACGATCATTGTTCCACCAGTGATGTTGGATCCAAAGTTTCATTCAGATCGTTTTAAACTGTTTATCAAAGACAAATGTTTGAGTGCAGAGTTACTGACTGATAACCAGAGTGGATTCAGCCAATCATCAAATCATCTCATTGGTTTTATTTTATGTAAATACAAACGTCTCACTTCCTGATCTGCTCATAAAGTTCCTAAAGACAAACTGTTAAAGGAGGAAACAGAGCAAACTTACAGCTTCTTCACACACCAACAACAAGCTGCACAGCTGCACACTAAACACAGACACACAGGTGATTCCTGGAAGGAGGCGGGGCTTCACCTGAAGCAGGACAGGTGGAGACTTGATAGGAATTTTCCCCGTACAGGGAGGAGGCTGATCTTCAGATGAGTTCCTGTTAAATCTGACGAAACAAAGTTAAAAGTGGACTCAGTCTTGTCTGATTTCACTCTGTTTTTCACTGAGCAGGTTTAAGTTTTATTAATGAAAATCAGCAGAGCTTGGTACTGATGGAAGACCCTCCTCTAATCGTTGTCATTCAGAGTGATCCAACCTGTTTGTGAATGCAGCTCACAGACTCTCCACATTTCCACACGACTTAAATGGTAAATGGCCTGCATTTGTATAGCGCTTTACTCTACATTCAGTCATCCACCCATTCACACACACATTCACACACTGGTGATGGCAGCTACATTGTAGCCACGGCTGCCCTGGGGCGCACTGACAGAGGCCAGGCTGCCGGACACTGGCGCCACCGGGCGAGTCCCTTCATGCATCGTTGACCAACGTGGACGTGGTGGAGTAACAGTTGTGGAGAATGCAACAGCTGAGGTTTGAGAAAAGGAGCTAATAGCCAAGGTCAGCGGCTCTCCTACTTCCTCATAAGGAAACTTCTCAGGTGGATGTCTTTCTCTGTCAGAGCGCCTCCACCTTACTGGCTGTGGTGCAGTGAGATCTGAGTCAGTCTTGGTAGGAGTCAAGTCAGGTTCATCAATCACAACATGGTCTGAAGACCAAGCACCTGAGTGAACATAGTCAACACGACTTGTGCCAAAGACTTCAGGTGTGTCAGGTTGGTGGGTTTGCCAACCAGGTAAGGACATTTCTGGTATAACAGTGTCAGAGAAGTTCTGACATGCACTGTTGGGCTTCCTGTTAGACTCTCTTGGTAAACCTCAGAGCCTGACGTCTACAAACCAACTGTCCTTTGACATTTTTAGATGTGGGGTCAAAAGCAGAGCTGATCGAGGATTTCAGTGATGGCTCCAAATATCTAACCTGCACTTTTACATAGCAGCTGCTCCGTCTGTCAGTAATTTAAAAACTTTTAATAAGCTGCTGTTTCTCACTGACCGTCAGCTGTAGCTGAGCAGGATATCATTGCATTTGAATCCTCCTCGCTCTCTTTAACCCGAGTTCCTTCTGATTGGTTTCCTGGTTCTACAAAGAGAGTCTGCTGCCTGAGGGCCCCACCTCCTCCTCCACCTACTGCTGTGGACATTTACAAAACGTCAATCCAAGAAAAATTGTCTGGTTTGTAATAGATAGTCATTTTTTATTAGAGTCTACAGCAGGAACCAACCTGAACCTTGTTATGAGCTGAATCAGTGCTGGACTGTAGAAATGCTGTTTCAGTGGCTGCTGCAGGAACTAACATGGAAACGTGTTCAGCAGCTTTCCAGCTCTAATATAGGAAACACAAGATCAGAGTTTGGACACACTGGAACCAAACAGTTTTGTCTCGGACTTTTATTTCAAAACAACAACTGGTTGTCTTCATTTTCAGTTCTGATGAGCTCACATGTTTAAGATCATCAGTTTAAAAAACCATAAGGCCGTGGATCCTTAAGGGTTTTATGGTTTGAGTTTACAGTTGTTGAAATCTCCCAATTCTTTGAATCTTTGGGCTGAAGGAGGGACAATACTCGGTGTATAAATGCTCAATCAACAATCATTTATTTCCATACAATTCAACAGTCAGAGCATTACAACGTCCGGACGGGAGAGATGCTACCAGAGGGTCAGGCACATGTCTCAAAATGGTGACGGGTTGCTCAGCTTTTTATAGTCTCTAGTGGCCCCCAGCTAGTCGTAAAAGCCAAAACATCACATTCTTTCTCTGTTACAGCGCCTAAGTTATGACCTCGGCAGTTGTTTCTCTGCTTTCTGTAAGGTGGGGGTGTGGAATGTGGTCTGTCTATCTCCCCTGTCTTTAGACACAGAGTCTCCTGCTTACAACCTTCTCTTCATGATTCAACAATTAAGCATGTCAAGAAAACAGTGTAACACATTCCCAGCAGATCAAGGATACAGAGTGATGCACATTTATCTAATGAACTAATATGTGAATATGTTCTGTTAACTCAAAAGTATAACGAGAACTAAACTACATACAGCTCACACACTCTATATTAAAGGGTATAATGTGATCTACAGCAGTATTCTAATTCAACTACTTTGATTACATATATAAGGTAACATATAATAACAGAATAATCTAACACAGTGAGAGGTGTTGATAATGATGTTGGCTGTTTTCAAGTTGAACAATCTTCCAGGGAAGTTTAAACTAGAAAAACGAGTCACTGCCTGCAGCAGAGATTCAGTTTGCAGCATTCCTGATCTTTGTGCAGCAGCAACAACATGTTGTTAACAGAGCTGTGTAAAGACTGACTCACCTCACCAGGCTCTCTTTCATTCACAGCATACACAACATTTACTACATTACAAGCTGTGCTGCTCAAGTTACTGGAAATAAGTACTCAGTTACTAAGTAATCCCATGTCTTTACTGATTACTTATTTTCAAAAGTATTTGGTTACTTTACTCTTTAAAAAAACACGACTTGAATACGTAATAAAGTAGAAAGTAGACTTTTCAGCCCGAGACTTTTTTCTGCATAATCCATCATATAGAAATGAATCAAATTAAAAAGCCTTTCTTTTAATTGTTTTATTGTTTTTAATCTTTTTATTTTATGCATCAAGAAAAGATTAAATTATATTATAACTGTTTTTGACTTGATGAAATGTGTTTAACATTTAAACCTATTTCCTGTATATTCCAGCACATGACATAAAATAATGTTTTGTGTTTCCACTCCCGAGTGGGGCGGGTGGAGGTCTGCCCACAGCGGTCATGTCAGGGGGAGGATCCGGGGGTTTCTCTGTCAATGTCACGTTCCCATGGCAGCGTGCTTGCTCAGATCTGAAGTGTTATGGTCCTGGGTGGGTGACCCAGTGTTTTTTGAGTTTTGGTTCCTTCTCATGGTTCCTTAGTTTTTTAGTGTTTCCTGAGTTCTAGTTTTAGGGTTTGTTATGTGGCTTCCTTCTGCATTTCCTGTTTTATTGTGAAGGTCTGTGTCTTATGCCAGAGTGTTCAGTTTGCGTTTCCCCTGTCTCGTCTTGTCAATCAGAATCGGCCGTGCCTCCCTCCTGTGTGTAGTTTCCCCTCTGTGTATTTATAGTGTGTGTTGTCTCGTGTTCGTCGCTGGTTCGTCTGTGTCGTCTCCTTCACGTCTCCCTGCATATCTTTCTAAGGATTTCAGGTTTGAGGTTAGTTTTGTTTAGTGATGGGTAGATGAGGCCTCGTGAAGCGTTTCAGCACATTCCCCAAACTGTACCGATACTGTGTCGACACAGTGTTGCTGTTTTGCTCCATACTGACACCTGCTGGACTTTAAATATCATTGCAGGCAACTTACTTGAGACTCAACAGACACCTAGTCATACTTGTTTACACTGTAAGGTACAGTGGAACCCCGACTTACCAAATTAATTCGTTCCCGAGGGTCTTTCGTAAGTCGAACATTTTCGTAAGTCGAAGCACCCATTGCGCGTTTTGAGTGAGGCGATGCTGAATGATAGGCTATAGGCTAACAACAATACTCTAACTAGAACAACAATACATCAGTGGAACAGCGATGCGCAAGTACGGAAGCCAAGGGGTTGTCTCCGAAAACATTAGAGCACTTTTGCAAACATGTGATGTCTTCAGGGGCGGATCTAGAAGGGTGGCATGCATGTGCCACCCTAAAATGATCCCTTGCCACCCCAAGTGCCACCCCAGTTTTGCATTTGACAGTGTTGTTTATTAAAATAAGATCGCATTAACAGTTTGAGCGTAGTTACAGGCAGCAGTGATATACACACACATATATATATATATATATATATATATATATATAGTATTATATATATATAGCATATACACTGGGTGAATGTGCAGTAGTAGCAGCAAGCAGGTGAATTCTGTACATTAATATGAATAGACATCTGACTATTTTACAGGATAGACAATATAAACATATTTAAAATTAAAGGAATTGAAATGTACATTGTGCCTTGGTTTAGTGTCTGGAAGAGTCCTGACTCAGTCAATTATAGATGATGTGAGAGGGCGGGTGTGTGTGTTTAGGGCACGGATGGCTTGGGGATAGAAGCTCCTCTTGAGTCTCTCTGTCCTTGCCCGGATGATGCGGAACCTTCTACCAGATTGCAGAAGTTGGAACAGTTTGTTGCCAGGATGGGACGGGTCCTTCAGTATCTGCTCTAGTCCGGCATCTCCTGGTGTAGGTGTCCTGAAGCGGGGGGAGAGCAATCCTGCAGCAGCGTTCTGCTGTACGGATCACTCTCTGGAGAGCTTTTTGGTCCTTCACACAGCTGTTCCCGAACCACGATGTCATGTTCTGTGTGAGGATGCTCTCCACAGCGCCTGTATAGAAAATCCTGAGGATCTTTGGAGAGACCCTGAACTTCCTCAGTTGTCGTAGGTGATACAGGCGCTGCCTAGCCTTTTTGGTCTGGACCTGAATGTGTCAGGTCTGAGGAGATGTGGACACCAAGATACTTGAAGGACTGCACCCTCTCCACTGGAGCTCCATTGATGATAATGGGCTTGTAGTCTCTGTGCGATGTGAATTATATTATATGTGAATGATATAATGTTAAATTACTATTAAGCAAATGGCTGACTAAGTATTGTAGACTTTAGTTTACTGCAGCCATGTTTCATATAAATCAGGTATCATACAAAAATAAAAATAGCTTCAAATACAGTCATGACAATAAAGAATATGACTTTAAGGACTTAACATCATTACTTCAGTTATAGTACACCAACATCTCTGATACATTAGCACTTGTTAGTAGTGATGGTGAGATGAAGCCTCATGATGAACTGAAGCTTTCCATCCAATTGGTCGACTCATGGTTCGAAGCATTGTGATGATTCATTTGCTCTACTGCGCCATCAAGTGGACAATTCAAGTGAAGCGGGCTCTTTGATTATAATGATGTGTAAACCTTATGTACATCTGGATAATGACACAAACTAGTGTTTGGTGCTTCACTTTTTAATAAACTAAAAGACAGAAATCAGATTATAGGATGTGTAGTGTTGTTTATTTATATTTTGGTGTTTATCATTTGTGATATTTATTACTGTGTGCATACTTTATTAGGAGAGACAAAATAAAAATAAAAAACATCTCTTCCTTGCTGGTTCCATCGAAGAAGAAATGCACAAGTAACTATGTAGCACGTACGTAATCCAATTCCACAACACGGTGTGATGGGGAATCAGCTGTTTTCCTGCCCATGTTATTTCGAATCTGGCGCGAACCGATGAACCAGTCCCTGAATCAGTCACGTGGTACGGACTGCCCGCGAGGCCTCGAACGTCACTGCATACGTAATCAAAGCAAGCCTCGATACGCGCTTCAGAAAAACGCCCCCGCGATTACCCGACGCACGATTCGAAGCTTCGACACACAGGACACATCACTACTTGTTAGGCGTGGCTGTGTGAAAACAGTAGATGGCGACACAGACACAGAGAAACACAGGGCTTAAATACACAGAGGGAGCAATCAGGGAATGGGTAACAGGAGGGAAACACAGCTGGGGCAAATCAGGCCTAACGAGACAAGAGGAAGCAAAACCAGACACATTAACATCAGACATGGACTTTCAAAGTAAAACAGGAAACATAACACAGACTCACGGGCAGGCACTATAACAAAGGGAACAGAGACGTGGGAACAGGGCAGACACAAACACTGACTGAACACGGGGATATAGGAACTTAGGATACACATAGACGCGAACTAGACAAGGGAACTCAGTGTACTAAGGGAACACTGAATGACCTGCTGGGTTTTGTCCATAAAACTACTCATCTACTGACCTTGGTTTTAAGTTGGACAGTGATTTTAAATTGGACAACCAAATCAGAGCAGTGGTGAAGTCCGGTTTTTATCATTTAAGGCGACTGGCAAGAGTAAAATCTTTTCTTTCGAGGCAGCACCTTGAAACAGTGATCCATGCTTTTATTTCTTCCCGCCTGGACTACTGTAACTCACTTTATGTGGGGGTCAGTCAGTCGTTGCTCTCACGTCTGCAGCTGGTTCAAAATGCGGCTGCACGACTCCTAACAGGAACTCAAAAAAGAGAGCATATAACCCCCGTGCTGGCCTCTCTGCACTGGCTGCCTGTGTCTTTTAGAGTTCATTTTAAAATTCTTGTTTGTTTTTAAATGCCTTCACAGTCTTGCCCCGCCTTACCTCTCTGAGCTTCTTCATCCCCACACACCCTGTCGGTCTCTCAGGTCAGCTGACCAGCTGCTCCTGGAGGTACCGAGATCCAGGAGGAAGCTCAGAGGGGGCGGGGCCTTCTCTATTGTGGCTCCAAGTTATGGAATGATTTGCCCATGCATGTTAGAGAGGCCCCTTCACTGTCCACTTTTACATCACGTCTTAAAACCCACTTTTATTCCTTGGCTTTTAACCTCAGTGAGACTTAGTTTCTTTTTTAATTGAAGTAGTTATTTAATTAATGATTTCACTCTTCTTTTATTTGTGTTTTATTTATATCTCATGTAATTTTATTTTACAGTTCCAGTGTACAGCACTTTGTGTCAGCTGTGGTTGTTTTAAAGTGCTTTATAAATAAAGTTGATGATGATGTCAGATGACCACAAAGTAAAAGATCTCTCAGCAACATGATGCAACAGTTTAGGCACTGTTGCCCCGATCAGATCAGTGAGCTTTTTATTCTAAACATGAGCTGCTGTTACAGCAACAGACATTAATCCTACTGGTGTCCCACACAACAACTCAGTGTCCACTATGTGAAGCAGCCAAACACAGGCCTGCTCCTCTCACTAACAGAGACAAACTGCTGGCATGTTGGTTTCCATCTATACTGTCCAGTCTCTGCTGGTGGACACACAGCAGCATTGTTTCATCTCGTTTGAGTCATTGTTGACCTTAGCATGTTTTTAGTCTTCTGAGAGCACTGAAGCTTCTTTCAGCCTCAGTACCTGCGTTTTATCCTCAGATTAAATTATTATTCTGTGCTTGATGGGCCTCACCTTTGGCCCTGGCTCCTCCCCTCTGACTGCACTAGGACATACTGTCACCTGATAAAGTAACACATGGATTCGTGCCATATAAAAAGTGAGACGTGTCAATTCAGATTCTTTGTCAAACATACACTAATGAATCAGTTTACATCAGCAGCCTGACAACTGTCATGATAAATACTAGTTAATCTACAGTCACCTGTGAGCTCTCCTCTCCACCTCTGAGCTACATGGCAGAGCTGCCTCTGTCACCTGATCAATAACAGTGAGACACTCCACATACATGCAGTCACACATGTGCTTCAAATACAGTCATGAACCATCAGGTCATCCTCCAGTTTCACCTGTGACCTTGTGTCACCATTGCTCTCTGAGCTCTGTGTTGGTTCTTCTGTCACCTGACAAACAGGACAAACATGACAATAAGAATAAAATGTGCAGCTGCTTCAGTGTTTCTGTCACTTTGTGCAGATCCTGACTCGTCAGTAATGTTTGTAGGCTGAGTGCATTTTAAAACTGTGCAAACTGCACTACAAGGTGGAAAATTTGCAAAATCGTGACTACCTCATGATATATTGTCTCAAAAATGAACCCTATGAATACGTCAGTGCCATTAGGATGAAATTATTGTGTCACCAACATTTTAACATTAGACATATAATTCTAACAGCCTCTGTAAACTAATATCCGGGCTGCTCGAGGCTGCCGTTTTCTCTGACAGTTTCAATCAAAATTAGAAACGCTGCTCTGAGACTGAGAGAACTAACAGTGCTGATGGTCCGCTTGAAGCTGAAGCTCCGGTGCGTGTCAAAAAAATCAACACACACCGGCTCACTCCTTGGCGGCCGCTTATTGGGGCTCGCTCGGGCCACTTCGGAGGTGGGGTGCCCCCGGCCTCTCGGCCTGGGGCTCGGTCACTCAGGCACGGCTGGCTGCCGGCGGAGCTCACGGGCGCGTCACTGCAACTCCCCCTGGTTTCTGCTCCGCGGCTGCTGAGTGAGCCCTCATCTGGGACTCTCCTCAGCTCTTTCTGGGACAGTGGCGCGGCTGCCCCTCTGTTGGTCTTCCTTGGTCTCTTGTGTTCTGGGGGCCTCTGGATGTCTGGAGTTTTGATCTCCTCCATACCTGCTTGATACCATAAAGGACGGGGCTGTGGCCCCCCCACACCCTCTAGCAGATCATTACATGGAGAAACCTTTGGAATGCAAGCATGCTGATCCACACAGGTATGCACACAGGTGTACACATGTGTATTCACAGACACGGACTACAGCTTTCTTGGCTGCTGCCTCAAAGCACATTGTGCGCTGTCTATCTTGCGTGCTGCACAATATCGTTTATTATTTAGTATCTACTGATATCTACTGCTAGCTAGTTTATTGTGATGGTGCTGTTTTTTTTATTATGTTGCTCTTTGCTGTTTGCTGTCTCCTCTGGGTTTTTTTCTCCATACAGGTGACCCAGGAGTTTTGTTTTTTTTATTTGTTTGTTTTTTTCTCTCTTCCCCCCTTCTCACCGTCTCTTCTCCCCTTTGGTTTTCTTTCTTTCTCTCCCTCTCTTTCTTTCATTCTTTCCCCCTGTCCTATCCCCCAGTCATGTCTGTCCCGTTTGTAGCAACTGAAAATAAAATAAATTCATAATTATAATAAAGGTCAATCAAATGGACCAATATGGCAAGGCCATGATGATCCACTTGGTAAAATAAATCCGCCTGGCATCTTTCTTGGCCTTAAGACAACAATTCTGATGGCTATAGATCCAAACGGGACAAAAAAAAAAAGAAAAAATCAACACACTGCTTCAGAAGCTCTGTGTCGAAGCTTGATTCGTTTGGCCAGAGTGATCAGTGACGTCCGGAGCTTCATTTAGAACCTAACTGCTTCGGTGTCTGATTCAATGGTTTATAAGGAAGTGAATCATTCGCGGGATTTGTGGAGTGTTTGGTGGTGACAGATAGTGAACCACTGATCATTCCACTGAGAGATTTGGAGCCAGTGAGGAATAGAGGAGGTTCTGTTGTGTGGGAGAATTTTGAGTTGATTTTGGTCGATCCGGTGGGTTTTCCAGCTTTGTGTTCTGGCCGTTTGCTTTTGTTTTGTGCGTGTTTATTATATCTGAAAACGGGAAAAAGATAAAATGTCAAAAATCTGCTTCCATAATATAAATATCATTAAATAACTTTAGAAAAACTTCCACTTGACTCTTTACATGTAATGTTGTAAAAATATATATTTTATTGTTTAATTAATCTGAAAATGTTAGTCTGTCAAATGTGCAGCAATTGAATTTATTTATTCTCTTTGGCTGATAGTTTGTGGGGCCCAGGTAGACTGTATACCTGCATCTCTACCAGTTTCTCTGCACTCCAGCCTCCTCTGTTCCATGTGAAGGGATTTTCCTTAAGGCAGGAGAAATGATCTCCACGAAAAGGAACAGGTTCGGCCATCGCACACTAGAACAAATTCTCTGCTTAAATAAAAATGAAAAAGGGTTACCGTCAATGCATCATGTTTTTCATTTGCAAGTTCATAAGCATTTTCCATTTCACAATCAATTCTACCCCCAGGTCAAAAATATGTCTGGGAAAATTTCCCTAATATAATATTATTTATTATATTTATACCAACACGGTGGCACGATGGTTAGCACTGTTGCCGCACAGCAAGAAGGTCCTGAGTTCAATTCCACCATCAGGCCGGGGTCTTTCTGTGTGGAGTTTGCATGTTCTCCCCGTGTTTGCGTGGGTTCCCTCCGGGTACTCCGGCTTCCTCCCACTGTCCAAAGACATGCAGCTTGTGGGGATAGGTTAATTGGATAATCCAAATTGCCACTAGGTGTGAGTGTGAATGGTTGTCTGTCCCTGTGTGTTGACCCTGCGACAGACTGGCGACCTGTCCAGGGTGGACCCCGCCTCTCGCCCTATGACAGCTGGGATAGGCTCCAGCGCCCCCCGCGACCCTGAAAAGGATAAGCGGAAGCGAATGGATGGATGGATAATATTATTTATAAATATACCCCTCCGGCGATTAAATGCATACCTGCATGGAGGCAGGACCTCACAGCAGAAGCATACTCCATAATGTGTTGTACATTATTACATGTATATATATGTAACGTGGTATTTTTCAATTATTGTATTTACCAACATCAAGAAGTCACAAGCAAAGAAAGACCACACCATGGTGCATGTTTAAACAAGGAGAGTTTACCGGTCAAAACTATTTATTAAACAAATAAAACACATTTTTTAACCACCAAAAAATACACGTTCAAAGCAACACAGCGGCGGCCCAATATCAGACAGAACTCCACTCTGTAGAGTGAGCAGTCATTATGAAGCAGTTGGTTTTCTTTTGTGGATTCAAGCTGCTCTTCATATTTTTGGCCACCAGATGTCACCAGAGAGGACTGTGTTGAAAAGCTTCGAGTAATGAACCGTTTTTCAATACAAGCTTCAGAAAGCTTCATTTAGCCATCACTACCTGTAACGTTATTGTGACACATTTTATGAGTGAACTTGGCTCTAAGTGACTCACAGGTTTCTTTGAAAAACACTTTCTTACATCCAGCTTCTTCCTCTTTGCTGCCGTCCTCCTCTCCTCCTCGCAGCGCAGGCTTGCCGCTGCTGAAACTAAACAGAGCTCCCTGACAGGCTCAGCCAATCACATTGGCCATACTTGTCACATGACCAGGACTCCAGTAGAAGTAATTTAACTCTTTGGGCACCGCTGGGTGAGACGGTATGGAGTGCCAGGACTGCCATAATGCATAAATTAAATACACCATTAAATAATTAATTAAATGTGGCAATAATTAATTAAAATTGGAATTAATTAATTAAATAAATAGTTATGACACATGTAATTAATTAATTATTGACACATTTCAAGTCAAAGTCAAAGTCAAAGTCAGCTTTATTGTCAATTCTGCCACATGTACAGGACATACAGAGAATAGAAACTACGTTACTCTCAATCCCTAGATAAAATAGCAAATGAACATTTAAATATAAGAGTGATTAAAAATGCAAGTAAAATAATTAAAAAGTAAAATTTAAATAAATAAATACAATACAATTTTTACATATAACAAGAAAGCTATACAATATACAATATAATGAGTAAATGACATTGAGTGCAAACCAGGCAGAGTAGTGCAAATGGGCAAATAGTGCAAATGGAGATTTGGTAATGTACGGTAAGAGATAGTGTAACAACAAAGTCTTATGAGGACAAAGTCTTATGAGGACACATTTAATTAATTATTTATGTATTTCACATTTTAATTAATTATTGACACATTTAATTAATTAATTATTGACACATTTAATTTATTAATTATTGACACATTTAATTAATTATTGACACATTTAATTTATTAATTATTGACACATTTAATTAATTATTGACACATTTAATTAATTATTGACACATTTAATTAATTATTTATGTATTTCACATTTTAATTAATTATTGACACATTTAATTAATTAATTATTGACACATTTAATTAATTATTTATGTATTTCACATTTTAATTAATTATTGACACATTTAATTAATTAATTATTGACACATTTAATTAATTATTGACACATTTAATTAATTAATTATTGACACATTTAATTTATTAATTATTGACACATTTAATTTATTAATTATTGACACATTTAATTAATTATTGACACATTTAATTTATTAATTATTGACACATTTAATTAATTATTGACACATTTAATTAATTATTGACACATTTAATTAATTATTTATGTATTTCACATTTTAATTAATTATTGACACATTTAATTAATTATTGACACATTTAATTAATTAATTATTGACACATTTAATTAATTATTGACACATTTAATTAATTAATTATTGACACATTTAATTAATTATTTATGTATTTCACATTTTAATTAATTATTGACACATTTAATTAATTAATTATTGACACATTTAATTAATTAATTATTGACACATTTAATTAATTATTGACACATTTAATTAATTATTGACACATTTAATTAATTATTGACACATTTAATTAATTATTTAATGCTATATTTATTTATTTCATTTTGGCAGTCCTGACGCCTGGCTTTCATCATGAAATAATTTTATCTGTCAGCCTCACCCATCAAACTCAGGGGGCGGGGTTAACGCTGATCGAGTCAAAACCATTGCTTTGGCCTGGTGGCCATTGTTTCTAGCACACAACAACCGGCATGTGGAAGCTAACAGAACTGAGCTTTGAAAAACCCTGTGTGTGTGTCACCAAATACCGTTTTAATATTTTTTTAGCCGAGAATGTAGCGGTTTAATCTTCATGTGTCTGGTCGGTTTGTCAAGATACAGCCTCTTTGCAAAAGTGTTTCGATGATTTCGGAGATGTCTGCCCAGTCTCACGGCAAAGCGTGGGATAGTCCCGCTCGCCTCGCAAACAATCCCACCGACAAAGCGCAGGCCCCGGTACACAGCTGTAGTAACCCCCGCTGACTTCTTTTACTGAGGTTATATTTATCGGTGTTTTATTTCCTGATGTTCTTATGTGTCCTACGTGTTTCAGTCTGAATTATAACTAACATTAAAAACATGTTTAAGGAGGAGAGAGAGCAAATAAATCTGTTTAACATCTGATCTTTGGGTTTTTGTTCAGTAATCAGCGTGACCTGTGTATAAACACATAAAAGAGATAACGTTGGTGTTTCCGTCATGTAGTAACTGCTGGCTTTAACTGTACAAAGGTTGTTCGACACTATGAAACACATACAGACTTCATGATGTTCGGCTAATATTTTTATTGTGAATATTAATCATGCTGACCTCGCTCTGTACACCACGCAGCGAGGTCAGCATATCCACGATATCCTCAGCTCCATGAGTTAACACAAAGTTTCCCAGCTGACTATCTAACTGCCAACTATTCCAGAGACGTGAAAATATACAGCATAAAGAAAAGTGTAAGAGACTCAGCAGCAGATTAGAATAACAGTTATACATTTAATAAATCACCAAATGAATCCAAGAAACGAGCAAACCTGAGTTTGTATTCCCTCAGCTGCAGACTCGCTGCTGTTTAAATGTTTGAAAAGGAAGATTAGATATAAAAAACGTCAAACATAGACTCAGTCTGCCTTCACATTTGATATGAGGCCAGCACGTATAGTGGCCTCAGCAGGCTATTACTGAAATACACGTGCTATATCATAAACTATGATATAAACAGGGAGGTCCTATTAACATGTTTAGTCTTAAAGGACACCTTCCTGCCTTTAGTCTCATTCATGAGCAGTATTAGTTTTCTTCTAACATCCAGAAGTCGGCACAATGTGTTTCATAGTTTGTAACAAGCCTTTGACAGGTAAACATAACATGACCGAAAAAAAAAAAGAGAGAGAGTGTTGACATAAGAAGAGAAAATTCTCTCAATTATGGAGACAGGCAAATGGTTCATTTATGTTTGATGTGTGTTTATTCCTCCCTAAATATCGTCGGTGAAGTTCGCCATGCACGTCAGATTTTCCTGCGCATTTTTATACCTCTGCCAACAGAGAGAGAAAAAAAATCACATTCTAACAGACAGCTGGTGCTTAGAATACAGTTGAATAACTATTAAAAAACAGATGATATTTAGATGATAGTTCAGTCTAACACATGTGCCAGTGAACCATTAAACGTCTGTGAAACTATGCAGTTATGAAACGTAACTTTAACCTCAGCCAAACCGATTTGCTCAGTTGTAAATAAAACAGCGAAGTAAACGTGACCCGACAGACAGAACCTGAGTGAATGAAGTCCAGCGTTTAACCACTGAGAGCTAAAACTCAGCTGAGGTTTCAAAGCTGTGTGCCGGTGATTGGACATCAGCCGCTGATGAAGCTGTTCGCCTATAAAGTGCTCTGTAAGGAAACGAGCTCCAGCAGCTCTGCGCTCGGGGAAAACACTATATTTACTTATCTTGTGCAGAAAAATGCGCTGACATTGCGTTATATCGAGCACCGGCTGCCCAGTTAAACTGTGACTATCACCAGGTAACTAGGCGTGTTTCTTGAATTAGCAGCAGGTGTTAAACAGCTGACAGATGAGGAGGAGGATGCATGCAGGTAAACTGAGGGTCTGTTGAGCTGATCGCTGGTTTCGTGAGAAAAATGTCAGCTCGTTCTTTATGTTACAGAAGCACAGAGACACAAGACCAGGCGGAAAGAGACGATCGTTCGGTGAAAATGAGAATCTGCGAATGCAACATGTGGAACACGGAGAGTGGAATATGTAAACAAACCGGTTAATGTACCCCCTCGGTGCACTCTGCATGCTAACTGTTAGCAGAGCTAGTGAAATCTCTGAAAACATCTGAGCACTTTTGCAAACATGTTCTATGTTGACAACCTGACCAGACATACGTCGCGACATTCGCGGCTAAAACACTGTTAAAAGTGTAGCTGGTGACAGAAAAACGGGGTATTTTAAAACTACACCACCACCATTGCTGCCTGTGATTTGATCTGCATTCTGGGATAACTGGCTGCCCCAAGTCTACACAAGCAATCGATTATCTAGGATCGACCTGTTTTGACTTACTTTGCACGGCAACCAATCAAATGTTAGAGAAGCTGCATGGGCAGCGTTAACCCCGCCCCCTGAGTTTGATGGGTGAGGCTGACAGATAAAATTATTTCATGATGAGAGCCAGGCGTCAGGACTGCCAAAATGAAATAAATAAATATATCATTAAATAATTAATTAAATGTGTCAATAATTAATTAATTAAATGGGTCAATAATTAATTAAATGTGTCAATAATTAATTAAATGTGTCAATAATTAATTAAAATGTGAAATACATAAATAATTAATTACATGTGTCATAACTATTTAATTAATTAATTCCAATTTTAATTAATTATTGACACATTTAATTAATTATTTAATGATATATTTAATTAATGCATTATGGCAGTCCTGGCACTCCATAGAGACGCTGACAGATCGGTTTTCTTTCTTTCTATCGGGTTTGATTTTCTTTACTGGAAGAGATCAAATTATTGGTGGGGACACGTCACTTCCGTCCGTGACAATCTACGCCCTTGGTAAAAAACTTTGAAGTCCGAACTTTCAATGTGGGCTGAAACAGACTCAGCGTTGCTGCAGCTTGTTGCTGTGTCAGCTCACATCAGTCATGTGATCTGGAGGTGCAGCGTGTCCGTGGACCACAGAGGGTTAATAACACTCACCTTCCTTCATTTCCACAGTGTAACATCCACCCACCTGTGTAACATCCGAAATTCCCATGGTGTTGTTCAAAATGTGCTCTGGCACGATCATAAGCATCGCTTGCTACTGTAAACAAGAAAAAAGCCGTCCTGCTATGGGCTGAACCATTTGTTAATGTGGAGGGGGGGGGACACTATGGAATATATCCAGTTCTAGCATTTATATTCACTGCTGACTGTAACTACGCTCAAACTGTTAAACTTATTTTAATAAACAACACTGTCATATGCAAAACTGGGGTGGCACTTGGGGTGGCAAGGGATCATTTTAGGGTGGCACTTGCCACCCCATGCCACCCTTCTAGATCCGCCCCTGCTGATGAAGCCAACAGGTTCGCTTCATTTGCAAAAAGCAGATATGAGTTTCTGAGGCCACAGTCTTCTGTGGCAGAAGGGGAATCAGGGGAAGCCCTGGAGGAGTCCACCACCCACCAGAAACAGGTCTGAGCTCTCACTGCAGTTGTAAAGGGGCTACACAGCCCACATGAGGCTGAGGGATGCAGCCTTCTGTCAGACTGTCACTAACACAGAGAAACACCCGTGTACACTCATGGGCACATACACCAATCAACCTAACCCCACTAACTGCTCGTCTTTGGACTGTGGGAGCCAGAGAACCCAGAGAGGACCCAGACATGGGGAGAGCATGCAAACAGCTTAGATGTTGGATTTGAACCCAGAACCTTCTTGCTGTCAGGAAACAGTGCCAACCACTTTTCCACTGTGCTGCCTGTTTGACTCTGATACACCCATTTTTGAGCTCTTAAAAACAGCCCTCCACACAACAGAGACAAACCATAAAGGACTTTGTGGCTTGTAGCAACCGAAGAAAGTTTAAGGTGCAAAATAAAGAGGTTGAAAGGAAAGTAATAAAGATGTAATTATAACAGTAATGTTGGCTGTGTATCACGTGTGGCATGTCATTGTGGGGCTGGCCTCTGCTGGGATTGAGAATATGTGATGGCGGGGGCAGGGTTGGTTACTGGGGTTTATCCTGATCTCCTGTTTAGTGGAACTGTGCTCCTTTGAATCCACAGCACTAACCTGGCACACACACATAAAATGCATCATTGCTACAGAGCACAGCAGGACTCATTATGAGTGGTGGGGCAGGCTGGATGGTGTTGAGGAGTCGTATCGCAGTGACATTGGCTCCCCTGCTTCACTCTCTCCTGCCCCACTAATGCAACTCACTAATCCCTCTGTCCCCTTTAGGTGGGGCTCACGCTGACAAGATAAAATAAGCTGCAGGACTGGTGGGTGGGGGCTGTGCTGTCAGCCCCCCTGGGTCTGCTCCTCTGTGATCCTCAGTGGGCCAGTATGCCTCTCCTGGTAGCTCCATGGGGGATGGTGTGGTGGGTTGGTGGGTGCCATGGCGACTATGTGCGGACTTCACATTTTTGTCTGCTGTGACAGCTCCTTGATCTGGGCGGGGCCAGTGGGGTGTGGGTAGGTCCTTTGTGGGGCTTTGGACGTTGCCTGAATATTGTCAGGCAGCTGGGTGCTGTGCCTCGACCCTTTCTTCCTTTGCATTTGTGGTTTGGTGCCATAAATGCACAACATAGAAGAGCCACCTCGACGGGACAACACTCAGCGGTTCATCTGTCTCTCTTCCACAGCATGTCTTTATCCTGTCTTCCTTCTCTCACCCCAACCAATCACAGCAGATGGCCCCGCCCCTCCCTGAGCCTGGTTCTGCTGGAGGTTTCTTCCTGTTAAAAGGGAGTTTTTCCTTCCCACTGTCGCCAAAGTGCTGCTCACAGGGGGTCATATGATTGTTGGGTTTTTCTCTGTATGTATTATTGTACGAGCTACCTTACAGTATAAAGCACCTTGAGACGACTGCTGTTGTGATTTGGTGCTGTGTAAATAAAACTGAATTGAATTAAGAAACAACTCTTAGATTCCTCACATGATTCTCCTGTATTCCTACGGGACGCCAAGGTAATATAACATGGAAGTGTGTCACAGTGCCTGGTGGCCACATGTTACCCATAAACTGTCAACCTGACCGTACTGTAGCTACGTCCAAAGACTAGTTAAAGATTAAAGCTTTTTGGGGGGTTAAATCTGACATAAATAAAGAAAGAATAACATTAAAGTCGATTCTTTTGATCACTGTAGTTCTACTTTGAGGATATGATGTGTAAAAACCCTCAGTCGTGGCTGGTGGATCTCACATTCCTGGTCTTTGTAATTCCAGTTCAATGAAGCCTCATTTTCACCTTTTTCCAGGTAAATTTTCCCAACTGTTCTAATGTCCATGCTGTGGCATTGTCCCATCATTTGTATTTCCTGTTAATGGATTTTTAAAATGGTCTGGGAAATTACTATATATGAGTAACTTCCTGTTGTATTGCAGCTTAAGGCCATTGTCACTGAAATAAAGCCCAAGTTGTAATAGTTTCCTTTCAGAACGAGGAAAACGAAGAAACCCAAACACTGCTCAGTGGATGAGTCCGTCCTGGAATAAATACCAGGACAAAACTAAAAAGAAGAGCTTGTTTCCTCGAAGCAACAACAGAAAGCTCTTTGTCTCTACAGATGTTTCTGGGAAACACGTTAACAATATTTAAACATTTGTTCTTAATAAACGTTTTTACTTAATGATGCTTTATGATATTTCTATCTGACCTAATGCAGCAGCGTATCCACATGAACTCTGCAGTGTTTCTACCCAGAGGCCACCGTGGTCCTTCTTTACTAATGCTGAGGGTTTTCTCCCAGCCGTGATAGCCTTTGACAGGTAAACTGAGTCATTCCAGCCCAGTGCAAAAATAACCTCCCTGTCTGCTCTTAACTTCACGCATCGATGCTAAAACGTTGCATAACTGAACCTGCAGACTGTGATCCTGTAGCTGTCGAGGAGAGGGCTTGATGCCGTCCATCTTCTGCTCAATTAACAACGCCTGCAACCTTTTGAGCCTTGGTCCTGCTACAGTCACAAATATAACATCATCACTCTTTATTTGATCCACTACACTGCTGTCATTTCTGTTATGGCCCCACAAGGTCACTGAATCAACCCCACAGCATCACGTACAAGTTTTCAAAGCGGTGTTCTAATCTGCTTCGAGCTTTCATCATTTTAGCCAGCCCCTCCGATCTTCTCCAGGTGAACACTACAAAGAAAGAGTTCAGTCTGAATAAAACATCTTGTGCATGTCACACGATACAGCATCCACAGCAGTATACACTGCAAACAGCAGAAGCTCTTCCTTCTTAGCCTTCGGTCCAGCAGTGATGACCTCCTCCTGCTTTTGGTTCACATCACCTTTCTCCTGAAAATCTGAGCTGGGCTTGACAAACCCTCAGCTCAGCATGATATAAAGGTAGCTCTTCTAGTGTATTTGCCATCTCCTGAGCTGTCATTGTTACCATCTCACATTCTTCTCCAATCCATGGTTAGGGAGCTGCTCATAGGGGGTCATATGATTGTTGGGTTCTTCTCTGTACCTATGAAGCGCCTTGAGGCGACTTTTGTTGTGATTTGGCGCTATATAAATAAAATGGAATTGAATTTTCAGGGTCAAAGTTCAGAGGAAAGTTTGTTCAGCAAATGAATGACAATAAATCATACATGTTTGCTGATTCACAGGTGAACAGCCTGGAGGAACAGGGCTGTGTCATTCCTGTGATGCGATTCAGCTTTATTTCAGCCACTCAACAAAACAACATTATATTATATTTAATATATATTAAATATGTGCCAACTGATTCAGTACGTTTCATGTAGAAATATCTGTGGCAACTTTTTGTTGCAGCAATGATCTCAAAACACGGGGGGGGGGGGGGGGGGGGCTAAGATGAATGTCTGCTGTGAGGACAGGGGGTGTGCGTGTGCTCAAGTCACGTGACACGTCATTTACGCAACATTTGGTCGATTTCAAAGTTACAGTGAGATAAAATCATGTTATGGATTGCACTCAGTATATTGTGCCGACATGGTGAGATTGTGTCTGTCGAGCCGAGGAGAGCGTCGCAGTGCCAAAAGCTGTAAAATGAACTATCAGGCTGGAGTGTGCTGCCACAGCACAGAGCAGTCACAGAGTCCTGCAGGCAGAAGAGGAGTGATCGTGTTAGCCACCTTACAAAACAAAAAGACATGAAGTGAAAAGCAGAGCGCAGAGTGAGGCAGAAGAAGACAGACTGGGCCAAGTCCTGCATGTGCGAGAGCGAGCGAGACCCGGGACAACGTCATCCGCCTCGCCTGGACTAGTCCGCCGGCCGGAGGAGGGACAGTGGCTGCACTGTGCAGCCGAAGACTCACTTTGATCGCGCAGGAAACGAGCGACGCAACCGGTCCACCGTCCGTGCAAACTGCGCCAGGCAGCGTATTGCACGCTGGAGGACACCGAGGAAAGTCACAGTAGGAGCGGCGCTTAGTGAGAGGTGATGTCGGGGGGACATGGCTTCTTCTCCGGTCACCCCAGCATCGCTTGAAGGAGAAACACCTTCACCCACCGGGAACGAGGAGCCCGCGACCACCCGACAGGTACGACACGCCTCCGAGACCCTCTGCGCGCCCGGTAACGTTGTAACGTTTTACCGAAGTTCATTCGCAAACACACCAGTTTAAGATGGACCCGAGAATCAGCACACGGGAGCACTGGTGTCTGACTCAGCAGAAACGGCGCGACGTGCGTGTAATGCTTCGTATTTGATAACGATGGAATAATTCTTTAAAATAAGCACACAGATAAACACTGGTGGGTGGAAAAGCTCGTGTTTTGGTGAAATGAGTCCCGCCTAGTCCGGTCTACACCTCATTCAGCAAACATCTGAGTCACCCTGAGACGCCAGTGCGCGTCCTTGTGATGCAAAAAAGCCGTAAGTGACACGCTGTTTACACGCAGGAGCAGTTTAACACATGCAGGTTGTGCCAGTAGGCGTTTCCTTCAATGTGACACCAAACGTGTAAATCAGTGCTGGGAGCGGATGTTGGACCTGATCAGTCTTAATCTGACAAACTGTAGTTCCTGCTCTGTTTCTAATTCAGCCCCATGACAGACAACCAGCATGTTCTCCTGTCACGTGTTATTGACACGCACATATTTAGTCCGTGTGTGGGATGTTAAAGGTGAGTTTGTTCAGGGCACGATCAGACTGAGGCCATTTCAACAGGTGCAAGGAAGTGTTAGTGTGGTTACTACGGCAGCACTGATGCCCTGATGAGTACACATGGCTGGAATGAAAAGTCAATGCTATGTATAGCATGAACTACTTGTTGTCTAAGGCGGTGCAGAGTGTGAGCAGGAAATATCTGAGGTTGGATATTTCAGTACATACAGAGCTGTGCAGAGACATTAGGATCTTAAACTATTGTCTGTATCTGGCAAAGCGAGAATCTGAGCCTTGTGTACAAACTGTCTGGTGTTTGTTCTGGCAGGAATATGAAACTACTGTGCACAGCATGCTTATTAAGATGGCCCAGGACCAGGTCATCTTGCAGGATGGTAGTGTTACATCGAGAAGGTTCCTCTTTAATTGTTGGATTTCTGTGTGAGTTTTCTCCCTGTGCCTCTGTGGCCTCTCCCCACAGTATCTGTGTTTGTGTTTAAAGTGTTTAAAGTACAGCACTAGATGATCGTATGGGTGAATGTGACTTGTTGTAAAGCACTTTGAGTTGTTGTCTATATAAAGTCTAAATGGAAATCCACTTATGTGCAGAGGACCAGAAGATCCAGCGCATCGAAATAAAAAGTTCTTTGCTTAAACAATGAATTGTGCGATAAAATATTAATTTACAAATTCATTTTTAAGTTATTTTATTTATTCAATACAAAAGTAATTTATTATCTAGTAATTTAATTGAAAATAAAATAAATATTTATAAATCAGTATTTGAAAATAAATTATTATTCCATTAATAAATACTTCAAATCAGAAAAAAAAGAAATAAAATCTCAATAAAAACCTCACATCAAAAATCCTTTTCCTGTGTCGTCTCATGTCCAACATCTGTGTAGGCAGAGTGTAAACACAGAGGCTGATTGGCCTTTGGTATAGGTGCAAAGCTAAGACTGTCTAACCAATGACAGAGCTCCTTACCTCGCACCGGCTAATTTGCATTGCTCCGGGATTTCGGAAATTTATTCATTTATTCATTATGATGTGCTTCAGCAGAAACACACACACACACACACATATATATGTGTATATGTAAGCATTTAAACACTGCAGAGAGTAGAATTAACAGTATTGTAGAAATTCATTGCACCGAAACAATAACGTGGCGCACAGTGTGACGCATGCACCAGTTTATTGTATTTCCAGACTTGCTTTCGGCACAATTTACAGTGCACGCTACTGTTTTTTGTCAGACTTGAAATAGCCGAAATACCTTCACACTACGGAGCTTCTATGGCTCTTCCGTTCGACAATCTCTCCGGCATTGGAACCATCATCTGTTTTCTCTTCGGTCACGCTCGGTTGATTTTTCTAGCCGGCACACTCATTTCCTCCATTACCCGCTGGCTGCTTCCCAAACAAACACACGTGCGGCTTGGCACTTGTGCTGTACGTAACAAGTCACGCGACGTGACACTGCGGCTGTGATTGGTTCGGCTCTGCGCTACTTAATTTGGATTGGCTGACCTTTTTTTTTTTTTTTTCCTTTTTTTTAAGAGGACAAGAGCGGCGAGGTCTATCGCGATAATTTAATTTCTCTATCGAGTAAAAGTTATATCGCGATACATATCGTTATCGTTCTATCGCCCAGCTCTACCCTGAAGGTAAGCGCGTCATGGACTAAAGTAAAACAGTATGTTGGATGTGCCACGTAATGCTCAATTACATGGGTGGGAACTAGTGCGTTAGCGCAGTTAGCTCGTTAACGTGTTGGCCGTCCAGCTCCACGCACGGGGCGATCCGCGGTAGCTTGTTAACGGAGATTTGCCGTGTTGTGGCGTTAACGTCATTTCAACGAGATTAACGCTGACAGCACTAGTGGGAACACAACGAATATGATTGCACATTTACTCCGACATCATCCTGGTGCAAAGACAAGAGGAAGCAGACAAAACAACAAGCACCATGCTACAAACTTTACCCGAGTCATTTAGACAGCTGTTAGCACAGGATTCTCCTTATGGGGACCTGATATGTTTAATATGCTGCTGAGAATATAGCCCAGAAGAAGCGTATAGTATAGCTTTTATTTTGAAAGAGACATTTCTCTGTAATAAACTCTCTTTTCCAAAGATGAGCGATTCCTCCATCAGATAGATTTATTTATTTTTTATTACTTTGTTGTTTCAGCAACATTAAATTTAAAAACTGTACTTTTGAGTTAAAATATATATTTATAATTTTAATAACTGACAAATTAAAAAGGCATGAACATTTTTTTTGTATCGAAAAAATATCGAACCGTGACACCAAAGTATCGAACCGAACCGTGAATTTTGTTTGTCGTTGCACCCCTAATATATTTGTATATATGTGTGTGTGTATTTATACATCAATCCATTTTCTTGCTTATGGAGTTCAGGGCCTGGGACCTACTCCAGGGCCCTGTGCTTCGTACGTCGCTTACTACATCCAAGATCAAATGACACATCCAAGACCAAATCATCGCGCTAACCGTGAGCTCGCTAATCCGGTTCCCCGAACACACCTGTTGTTGACGATTAGTACAGCTGGACGCAGTAATGTGACATCACTGGGTGTCGTAAAAGGGGCTACGCATCGATAGTAGAAACATTGATCAGCAACCCGCTGATTGGCCGGCGAAAATGTCGAAGGGGCGTGCACGGTATTTTCCGGCAGCAGAGCAAGAACTCTTGAGTGCGGGATTTCAGGAGTTTCAGAGTTTAATTAAAACGCAAGAGAACACTGCAAAGGCTGCAAAAGCAAGGAGAGAGGGGCTGGCAGAAAGTTGCTGACAAATCAAACTCGTAGGTAATTTAATAATAATAATAATAATGGATTGGGTTTATATAGCGCTTTTCAAGGCACCCAAAGCGCTTTACGATACCACTATTCATTCACTCCCACATTCACACACTGGTAGAGGCAGCTACGGTTGTAGCCAGGCTGCCATATCGCGCCATCGGCCCCTCTGGCCAACACCAGTAGGCGGTAGGGTAGATCTATCATATGACACTATATTGTCCAATATCATATGGCATTATATTATATCATAATATGTTATATTATATCCCCTTTCACATTAGAGCCACAACAGGACCCACAAGAACATGGGAACAAGTAAAAGTGGAATACAGGAGTATTCTACAGAATGGTAATATTTATCTCTTAGATTGCTTTGCGTCTCTTGGCAAGGTAATACTGGCCTGTAATACTCTGTTAGTTTGTTCATAACAGCAACCAAGAAAAGGGCAGAGCAAAAAAAAGACAGGTGGTGGTCCTGCACCCCCTCGTCAACAAGTTGGTTAAGTAAATAATACCCTCACGGGAAAATCGATATCTCTCTATGAGCACACTGTCGCGCTGAGCTAAAGGATCCTGTCTGTCCCGCAATATACGCTGAATTCTGAGGACTCTCCTTATCAATCTTGCACCTTCCGCAATGGGTGGCTCGCGTATACGGACAGGACATGGCTGCGACAGGCTTCCCAAATCCACCTTCGCTTTTATAGCCGTGGTCTCTCATCTTGATTACACGAAGTAATTTACAATTACTACTCTGAAATATGAATTACATCTGCAATAATCACATACATGTAATAGAATGTTAATAGTACATTTCCCTTTTTTAGGAAATGACCTGTATGTATCTGTGTGACATCAATAAAAGGATCAAGTGCTGCATTATCTTTAGTTACATTGATGTTATTTATTTATGGTGAAACAGTGGAAAAATATCGCTGTTGCTTTCGTATAAATGACGCGGGCATACCTGCGTGGCCGCGATCTAATCCTGTTTACATAAAGTAAACCTGCTCCCCAGCAGGTTTACGCTTACGGCTCTGTTGCTATGACAGCAAGTCCCGGATGAGCTTCGGGGAACCGAATGATCCAGGATCACGCGAAATCGTCAACAATCTAATCCAGCTAACTTACTTAGCGAGGTACGAAGAACAGGCCCCATGTCAGCTTTAAGTGTTTATAAACATGAACATTATGAACTCATGACTCCCTTGGGAAGCCTATGGTTTTTCATAGGCAGGGGATATTTGTTTTATCACAGTTCATTACCAAACAGAGCAGGGTTCTAGTTGATTTGTGGCTTATAGGATATTATGTATAGGTGTGTAAAAGTGGAGTGAATATAATTACAAACAGCAATGCTAGTGGAGTGATGACAGACAGGGCGGTTGGGGGGTGGTGAACAGTTTGCCAACAGTTCTCCCCTGTAGAGAAGGACATCTGCCATTTCTTTTTCCTTTTAGTCAAACAATTCAGGTAGTGATGAAAGAAAATCAGACTGTGGCAGTGCTTGCAGCAGGTAACGGAGTGATAATGCAGAGTTTTTACTGCAGTGGACAGTCCCTAGTGTGACCATCGCTGGAACCAACCAGCTGATTTACACCATGGCAGCAGTCATCAGTGAAGTTCTTGGCTGCAACATGAACGATCTCAAGTAGCAATGCTACTAAACTTGCTGGAGAACTTTTAGTTCAGGCCACTTGATGAGTTTCACACAGTACTGCATATTATTTTATTAGGTTGGCACAAATGTAGGATTGTGTTTGTGATATCACGATGTATCTGTTTCCTTTTCATATTACACTAAAGAGATCATCGCCTACAAGCCTCCGTAAACGAACAGCATGTCTATAAAAGCCCATTCATCATCCAGCCCTCCTGCTCAAACACAACCATGTAGCGCTCATCCCTCCACCCGTCTCATTCAGCATCCACACACATGTTGCAGGGAACGGGAAATAGAGTAGAGCAGCAAAGCTTGATTTTCTTTAGGATTGGTTAAACTAAAAGACGTTGACAAGGAATTTTAAGGATTTTAGGAAGCATAAAACCGAAATCAGTTGTATTGGATACGAGTATAAATGAGTGCTTAGGCTCATGCAAGAAAAAACATCTTAGACAGGATATGACAAAACGTACTGTGATACAATTCTTCATTACTACAGCTCATTGAGTGCTTTTGTAAAAAGTCAAATCTGTGCTCCATTAAACCCTGTAGAAGTTGTTTCGAATGCTGACAGTGGACAAACAAAGTTGTCATTTAGCTTAAACATTAACAGTAGAAAAGGCCCGATAGGAATCTAACATCCTTGGAATCAAGCTGTGGGAGTGAGTTTTGAAACCTTTCTGTAGGACTGCTTTAAACTTGCCTTCTTGGTGATGTGTTGTCTGATGTCTTGTTTGATGTCTGATGTCAGTGTGAGTGTGTAGCAGTTTGTGTGGCCAGAGAAGGTCAGCAGCCTCCAGAGGACAAAGCGCTTGTGTTCTTCCACAATCGCCCGTTTGATCAGACAGATCATTTGGCATCTGTCAGGCTAAAAACAACAACACAACATAAAACCAAGCATACGCTCTGCAGTCCTGCAGCTAACTCCTGACAGTCTGTCTGCTGTAGGCTGAAGAAATCAGGGGCTCATTCATCTGCACCTGTCAGCGTCTTTATGCTAACAATAGATCAAACAGTATGTGTCCACAGGATGTGTAATGTTGAAGGTTACCGTACATCCTTATCTCCAGCACTGAGAATCAGTTATCACTGATCGCTGTCTCTGCTTTGTTTTGACATGTTTCATATTTATATATTTCATATTTATAAGGTAAATACCCTACAACATTACAGAGAAGAAGAAGTAACCCCAGGCTCGGTGAGGGGCAGCCATCTGCCGTCACCAGCTGGAGGTGATGAGTGGAAGACGGAGAAAACATTCTCCACAGATTTTCTATAGAAGACTCGATAGGCCACTCTTATTTTCATCCACTGCTTCGTTACCTCGACACGATGTTTTGGATCATCGTCATGCTTGAACATCCATCTTCATGGGACGAAGGTTCCTCGTCACAGTACGATACGCGGTCCTGTCTATTGGCCCCTCCATGCAGGGAGGTCCTCTTGTGCTCTTAGCAGAAAAGTGACCCATGTTTCCACCGCTTTACTGTGGGGGCGGTGTTCTTTGGTTTTTAGTGATTGTGAGGACGTTTTCACAGACAAACCGTCACAAAAAAAACCCATTAAGTGCCAAAATGACATAAACCTGTAGTTTTAAAATTTTTAAAAAACTTCTCAACAGAAAATCTGTTTAAACAAAAAGGTTTTGAAGTGCTTTTTAAAAGAATGGACAGAGTCAGCTGTAGACTGGTGCAGAGCCTTGGTGGTTTCTCTAATCCAGCACAGAGGCCAGTACATTAATCTAAATGCAATGACGGAAACGCATTGATAATTTCTTCCAGTTCAGCAGAGGAGACCATGTTTCACAATTTAGAAATGTTAGGAGTGAGATAAAGATTTTACACAGTTGAAACTCAGAGAAGACTCAAACATTACACCAAGATTTTGAATGCTGAACTTAGCATGTCAACAAAAACAGAATAGAATAGAATGCGTTTTATTGTCACGACACACATGCACAATAAGCTTCAGAGCATCTCCTATTCAGTGCAGACGTGGGAAAGAAAGGGGGGTGAGTTGCACAGTTCTGCAGCACTATCTACAAATATAGAAACAAAACATAGTGCTATATATTACAGTGTGGGTTACTGCACGTAAATTAAGTGTTGCACAGTGGTGATGATAGTTGTGTAGTCTGTGTATAGAGGTCCTACATTGGGGGGTGGAACTGTGTTTATCATGTGTGAGTTCAGGTTACGGGTGGAAAAAACTGTTGTGAGTCTGTGGGTCTCCTTGCTGATGCACCTGTAGCGCCTCCCTGAGGGAAGCAGGTTGAACAGGTTAGAACCGGACTGGAGCTGTCCTTGATAATGCCTGCTGCTCTGCTGAGGCAGCGGGAGGAATAAATGTCCATCAGGGAGGGGAGAGGGCAGCCGATGATCTTCTGTGCTGTCTTGACCACACTCTGAAGCCTCTATCCGCCTTAGTGCAGCTGCCGTACCATACCGTGATGTCAACAGCAGGTTGGAGTTCAGCTTGTACTTCCTGAAGACTCGCAGGAAGTGCAGCTGCTGTTGGGCCTTCTTGACGACCGCTGAGATGTTGTCTGTCCAGGAGGTGTCAGCAGAGATGAGGACACCAAGGAACCGGGAGGTGTGGACCCTCTCTCCACACACTCCCCGTTGATGTAGAGGGGGGCCAAGTCAGTGCCTCCTGACGTTGACAATGACCTCTTTGGTTTTCTTAGTGTTCGGTCCCAGGCTGTTTTCTGAACACCATGCTGCCAACTTCAGGACTCTGTATGCTGATTCTTTCATCCGGGCTGGACTTCTTATTCTTGACTGAAACTTGGCTTTGCCCTGGTGAGTTCTTTTCTTTCTCAGAACCAACCCGATTCACCTTTCTAAGCTCACCCCAGTCCACTGACAGAGGTGGAGGGCCAGCTTCAGTTTTTAAAAACAAATTCACTGTGGTGTGCCTCAAGGATCTGTGCTCGGCCCAGTTCTTTTTCCTTGTACATGCTGCCTTTGGGAGTAATACTTGAAAAATATAACATTTCCTTTCACTGCTACGCCGACGACATAAAAATTTATTTCCCTTTGACATCAGATGTCTCTACGTCTCTGGAACCCCTGTTTGACTGTCTAAATGAGGTACAAATGTGGTCACGTCTCTCACACTGAACGAGGATAAGACAAAAGTTATAGTTTTTGATAGTCACACCCCGCTGGAACAACTTACTGATGCCTTAGGGCCCCTTGGTAGCCATCTCTCACTCACTGTTAGAAACCTTGGTGTTTTCCTGGACAGCTCAAGAAATCGACCTCCTCTGTGGTAAAAAACAGTTTCTACCAGCTGCGTCAGATATCTAAAGCAAAGCCATACCTCCCTTTGAAGGACCTTAAAAAACTCGTTCATGGTCTTATCACTTCCAGATTAGACTACTGTAATTCTCTCTACTCGGGCCTCCCACCTTCCTCTATTCACCGGCTCCAGTTAGTTTGAAATGCAGCTGCGCGTCTCTTAACTGGAACTAGAAATTATGCCCACATCACACCAGTTTTAGCCAACCTACGTTGGCTCCCTGTTGATTATCGTACCAATATTCAAAATTCTTTTGCTTACCTTTAAAACTTTAAACAATTTAGCTCCCAGCTATTGTTAAGATTCAATATTGAGGAAGGGTACAAGAGGTGATCGAAGAATAACCACACCGATCCGGCCGGGTGAAGTCAAACGATGATTTTAATGAATACACGCGTGGGAAGACACTCTGTACGCAGACAGCCAGTAGTCCTCGACTTAATCAAAGCATGAACAGATATTTTATAGCATCAGGGTTTGTTTACTGACGCCCCTTCATACGTCACAGATACATTTTATACATAGATCAAATCAAAACCACAATGACCTTTTAACACAGTTTAAAAGAACATCGTCTTCCATCTTCATAACAGGTGCATCCTGTCACTGCCGGATGCTCGCAGCAGTTCTGCGACAAACTGCTCTTGTTGCAACCCCAGCAAAACATGATTAAACTTTCACCTATAAATGATTCTCTAACTGAGTGTGTGTGTGTGTGTGCGTCTGTGTGCTAACCACAATTGCACCCTGTTTCACCTCGCGACTAGCTCCTGACCCCTCACCAGACAGAGAGACAGAAACCACTCTCGTATATGTAATAATCGAACTGAAACTATGGATATGACTTTTACTAAATAAATGTTTTAATCAAGAACCTCTACTAAACATAATAACTGTGTGCATAAGCAGAGAGTTCTGCAAACTCTCTGCAAGCCTGTTTCCTGTCAGCCTGTGACTTTTAGCTTTTCTGAAAGACACACACTGTTCTACCCCTGAATGCAATATAAACTCCAGATTATATTATTAATGCAATGGTAATAATGACAATTATTTAACAATAGCAGTAAAATAATTTCCCTTCTCGACACTCCCTCTCTTGACCTCTGGAACACCAGAGGTCACAATACATTGTGTCCTCACTCAGACCCTCTCTGGTGGTCTCGAACCTCGAGATCTCCAGGATCCTCGCCCCTCCTGTGGTCGCCGAGATCAATCTTCTGCAAAGGAAACAAAACACCTTTTCCTGCACCTCCCTAACTTATCCTATCTGGGACTCTTTAATCAAAAGCCTGATCCTAATTATCTTCTTAACTTATTGACTTGTATTTATGTATACTCTTCAACGTTACTCATCCCTTTAAAACTCTTTAAGCCCTGCTTTCACGTCCGGTTGCTCGCTCTATTTTCCCTTATCTGATCATCAACATCCTGTGCACAAATTGTCGCTGCTGCAAGTTCCTCTACTCTAAAAGATCCAAAAGAAAACAACCATTCTAATCAATTAAGTTTAAGCATATAAGCAATTACTCCTGTATACATTTCATCATAGCTAAATGCTGCCTTGAAACAACTCCTATGTGTTAACTTCATTTTAACCTCACATTTCCTATGTTATAACCCATTTTGGTATAGCCTTTTTATTTCATTTGCTCCCTTTAATGTAACAATACCTTCTAATTCTAGTTTATCAGACCTAACCAAAATATATGCTTTCCTTCCTCTTTGGTCCTTCTTTAAGTTCAGTTAAAAACTAAATGAATTTAAGGCCTTTTGCCTGGAATCAATGCTGTCATGTGTGTTTCTGGACTCTGTGTCTGTAAGCGTGTGCAATCCTTCATGAACTCATATTATCCTCACAGTAGATTGGCTAATCATAGCGCTAGCCAAAGGCTCGTGACCCTCCAGAGACAAATTTGAGCCACAACTCCTTTAAAAGCACAAAATGCAATATGTATAAAAATCATTTCTATTTAAGCTCCCCCTTTATCCTAAAAATACCTCCTATGTAATATCTGTATGTGTAAGCCTACATTATAACCACTTCTTCTAAAGATCAAAAAAATCAAAGCTGTTCTACCCCTTCAACCCTCACTAATTTTCCCTCTAAGATTTATTCACAGCTTTGAAAAACCAGCATTGTATCTTCTAAACAGGATTCAGTTCTGTCATGGTCCTGGGCCATGTTGGCCCAGTATTCTTGGTTCCTTCTATTTTCGCTCCTTATTTAGGCCAGGTTTTCTCAGGTGTCCTATTGTGGTGTTCCCTAAGTGTTTTTTCCCTTTGTGACTCTTACCCCCTTGTGCCCCTCTGTGTATTTATGAGCTCTCGTCTCTCTTTGTGTTTATTCCATGTTTCCCCCAGCCTGTTATGTCTGTGTTCTCCCCGTGCTTTCTCTCCTCCTGTCTGAACCTCTGTGTACTTCCTGTTTTACTTTGACAGTCTCTCGTCAGTATGCGTAATGTTGTGTTCACTCCTGCCCTGTCTCGTTATGTTTATCAGTGTCACCTGTGTTCCCCACCTGTGTGTAATCTCCCTGTGTTCTCTGGGTGTATTTAAGTTGTGTCTTCTGTTATGGTAGTTGCTGGTTCGTCTGTGTTGTTTCCCCTCGGTCTCCCTGCGTCTCGTTTCTGGTTTGTGTTATTAGCTTACCCAGTTTAGGTTTCCGGTTTCTTGTTTTTCCACCGTTGTAAATAAATATTCACCTGCACCAGAGCTGCCGCCTTTTGGGTCCTTTTCTACAACTCCACACGGCTTGCCTCGCAAACCGTGACAAGTTCACTTTTAATCCTTTAACCTTAACTTAAAAATAACAGTTTCAGTTTTACCATATCCAAATGATCAAAAACCCAAAAGGTCCTAAAATGATCCTAAATTATTAAACAATTAAATTATTAAACCCTAAACCCCCCTTTATCTTGATACATTTCATGTGTCAAGATACTATACAAAACTTAAAAATGCTCAGTTTCCCCACTCATGATCCAATCTATGTCATAAAAATAAACTTAAAACAGAACAGTTATCAGTCATGTGTTACTTCAATTAATGATAACTGAGTTTCATCAAAAATATTTCCCCTTTAGCATTTGGCATTCTCCCAACAATATACTATAATCCCATAATCTAACCCCAGTCAACAAAACAAAACAGAAATTTTCTCTGGTAAAAACAAATTGTTTGTCCACATTAATTCATCCTTACTCACATTCAGTCACACATTCACTCACATGCAGTCACACCATGTATTTGCTGATAGTGGAGCTTCCCGCACGATCAGATACTCCACCCTCAGCAAAATGAGCTCAGTCATTTTTATTTTCCATAGGAAAATATTTCTTTATGCTTTTGGACTGGATTGACTCGCATAAAATCCTTTTTACAGGGACTTACGACCTGAATAGTCCCCACAGGTAGCTCTCCTCAGCCAATTGTAATCTGGAAAGCCGCCTTATATTTGCTCTTCCCGAGAATTTTCAGCGCCGTTATTCACTGTTGCAGGCCTGCTTAAAACAGAAATGAAAAATAGAGCTGATTGTTAGCTCATAAAAACAAAACAAAGTCACCTGACCGGTTTTCTTTAAGTGCACTGTTACAAAATAATGGGCCCAATTTTAGACATGTCCATGTTTCCTAAAACTCCCTCTATTAAAACAAAAATAATAACAACAACCTAACTGACAGAATTAACCCCTCACCACAACAACCTCAACAACCTTAAACACACAAGTCTTGCCACCACATAATTTCACCTCCTCAATACACCAAAAGTCTCATTAAAACCACACAATTTGCACACAAAAATCACCCCCTTATGCTCTGTAACATACTTCAATTCAGCATAAAACATAACCCCCTTTGTCATATGGCTTCTTCTATTCCTCAATTACAAACACAAATGTATTTTATTAAACATTCACACCATTGTATCATTCATACAAAATAGCAAGCTGTTCTTCATTGCATATGTTTGTGTTCTTAGCCAGGTTTAATCTCTATCTCTGCATTAAACTCCATGAGCTTGTCTTGTCTTTATAAGTTTAATGCATTTCCTGTTTGTGTGTGTGAATTTGCATATGGTGCTTTTGCAGTGTGTCAGACTCCTTCATAATTTTGCCTTTAAACAGTCAATTTTCTCCTCCCCAAATTTACTAACCCAAATTCTGATTTCCTACCTTAAATAGCAGCATTCCTTGTCCTCAGCAGAAGGTAGGGCTCCACTTGCCACTTTCCACCTCCACCTTAGCCCAGCGGCTTTACCCCTTGAGGTCCCATCCTCTTCACTTCATCTCACCAGTGAGTCGGAGCTCACCGGGACTGAGTGAGGCGAATAATCGTGACTGTGCCTGCCTTAGGTTGTCCCAGGGTTTCGAGGTGGGATCTTACCCGTCATGGGCTATCCAGCCTTCCATACTCGCCTGATACGGGGCCCAAGTGGGCAGGGGAGGGAACACACTGGCTCTGGGAATTAAAGGAATGTAAGCTGCTTCCTTCATTGCATCTTAAATTAAACTATCTCACTTCTGACTCCTTCCTAGAATAATTTCACATATGGCACTTTGTGTATGTGTGTTTTCTATTCATTAATGTAATTATCAGTTATTTTCTCTCCCGGTCAGGGAACCACATTATTTTCTCTCTTCATTTTACCTTCTTTTGTTTGTTTGTGACGTTCTACTTTAGTTCTACTAAACCTTGATGTAAAAACAACATCCTCATTTCACGCACACACTCTGCATTTTGCCTACGCACACACTTCTCTCTCAGACTTCCTCTGTTCACACGTCACCTTGCACTCACTCTACTATCAACTTTCATAGTGTTATTATTATTTAGTATTTTGTACACCTCACACAGAATCATTCAAATCGAGTACTCACAGCATTCACATCACAACCTTCAACTTTCACTTTCGATCCTGCAAGACGCAGAGATGGACATCTCCTTCACCTAACATAAAACTAAATTACCATATCAACATACAATTACTGAAATTCAAACTCAAATACACCGTTTGTTTTAATAAAGTCAAAGAGTAAACGGGTGTACCAAGTGTATGTACTTATGTGTTTTAAACTGAAAGAAAAAGAAACTCAAACTCTTATAACATCACTCATGCATCTCTTAAATTAAAAACACTTTCAAACTTTAAAACCTCCTACTTTACATCACCAAAGAAATACCTCTCACACCTTTATTCATCATTCCAAACCTTCTAGTCACCGCATTCACACTTAAAGTGTGACCAGAGTTGAGGAATATAACTCAACACTTTCCTAAGAGTATTTTAGACATGCTTGTCATAATCAAAAAGAGCAAGTAAAAAACAAACAAACAAAAAATTGAAACCTCCATTAATTCTCACCGCACACACAAGAAATTGAAAAAATAAAACCCACCAGCAACTAATGCTGGAGAAAAGTTACTACTGAAAGTGATGTGTTAGTCTTAAGTATATACAGTGCACTCAATATATTTATATATCTACATCCAAACTCAGTCAGTTACTATACATCCACTACGGCAACTCAAAACTTTATTTATAGTCCTCTAATAAACATAAATGGCATTTTAAACACACACTCAACAATGTTTGCAGCAGTATTTGTAAAACCAACTGTGGCTTAAACAGTTCACTGCTTACTAATTTGCATTTTCACTCACACACACACCGTCTAAAAATAGCTCCAGCATTGCCTCAGATAATAATAATAATTTCCCTTCTCGACACTATCTATGCGAGCGCCTCCATTTGTAAATCCCTAATAAGGCACTTAGATCTTCCAATCAAACGCTCCTGACGCAACCGAGGTCTCGTCTGAAGTCCAGAGGGGATCGGGCCTTTGCTGTCGTACCTCCCAGACTCTGGAGTAACCTCCCTCTTTATATTCGTTTCTCCCAGTCCATGCAGTCTTTTAAATTGCGTCTTAAAACTTATTATTTTAGTCTGGCTTTTGATCCAAACTACTATGTTATTTCTATTTTATTTATTTATTTATTTATTTTGATAACACTTCTGAAGCATCAGAGCTGTCCTTGCCTGTGATAGAGCTGACCTGCCATAGGACACTGGGAAGAGTGTAAATCCAGGCTGAATTCCTTGTGTTGGACAGTATTTGTGTGCAGCAGCAGCAGAGCGCACAAATCAAACTGTATGTTTTGGTAAGCCTGGCCTTCTTGTACTGGATGTCAGTGAGCCAGTAGCTGGTGAGTTTATCACATTAACATTTTTACTAGCAATTTCACTAGCTGGGACCACATCCTCAGTTACGATGAACGATGATGGATGAGGGAGCGTGTACTGGTGCTGCAATGTGGGGAAGGCCTCAAACAGGATCGGCAGCGGCTCCTGGGCTCCAGGTGGGCATGAAAATGAGAACAGAGGGTATTGGTGAAGGGGGCATATATAAACTGAGGTGGCGAGAATGAGGTGTGGTCCCACTCCTGAAATTCAGATAATATCTCCACTTAGAATAAACTGGGTCAAAGAAAAAGTGCCTCTGATTGGGCTGCTTTCTACAGTTGGCTGTGAGTCCATTGCAGGGCATCAAACATGGATAAGGGGTTGTTTCAACAGTAATTCTATGATGAAAAATTAATGAGGCATTTATCAGGATCTGTATTTAATTTAATATCTATTTAACATATTTAATCAATATAAAGCTCAGTGTCTATTTCTTAGCTTGTAAAGTTGTGAAATTCATGGCAGATTCACTTCTTGGCTGTTTCGCGTTTTATTAGATAGTTGATAATAAAGAGTGTCTTTGCCTGTGGCTTTGTTAAGACTGCAGGTTTTTGTCCGCCTGACCTTTGGTGACCTTGGCGAGCTCAGGATGAACAGACTGTCTGCTCTGTTTGGGTGTGATGCTGCCTGCAGAGACAGTCTACTCTCATGCAGACACAACATCTTTACTGATATAACGTGGTCGTGGTCTCTGTTCTTCCTTATTAAATAATAGTAAAATGACTCTGCAGTTTTGATTCAAAATGCACCAGGTCTGCTCAGTCTGAATCACACCGTTAGAGCCACACCAAATGATTGGAGCACCAATGTTAGCACTCAAAGAGTCTAAGCTGTACCACTACCAGCTTTGGCCAGTGCAGGAGTGAACATGTAGATCCATGTTCTACTGAGCAGACACTGAGCAGAGGCAACATGCAGTAAATGAATTAGTGGTCTCCACATGTTTGCACCCAAAGTTTCCCTGCTTTTGTGAGCTGAGCTGTTTTAATATTTTCCATGTACTAGATGATACTGTCCAATGCTTCCAGGGCTGTGAAGATGGAAAAAATGATGTTGCAGTCGTTGCTGAAGTGTTGGTACCATTTGAAGGAAGTCATTAAAGCGCCAGAGCGAGCAGACAAGGCAAGCACTCAAACAATGTGGAAGGCAGTCGGGGAAAGTTGCCATGGACGGACTTGATTCCTCCCAGCCCCAAACAGCTTTTATACTGTGGACAAAAATACATGAAAGTGTGTGTGTGTACCTGTTTAGATGTCTCTGTGGGGACCAAGAATTGGAATGTTACTATACTTGTGGGGACCAACAGTCATTTATGAGGACAAAAGTGCCTCACGAGTTTGAGACTCACAATGTGGTTCTAGTGTCAGGGTTACAGTTAGGTTATGGTTAGGTTTAGGTTGAGCGTTAACCATCCATTATTGATGGTTACAGTGAGCGGCTAGGAAAAGGATCATGTCAACTAGGTGTCCTCACTAAGATATCAAAACTAGAATGTGTGTGTGTGTGTGTGTGTGTGTGTGTGTGTGTGTGTGTGTGTGTGTGTTAGTGAAAGGAACTGTAACTGGTCCCAGTAGCAGCAGGATACAAACGCCATAATGACACAGCTGCCTCTCGTCTGCCTTCCTCCCCTGAGTGGAATAAGATATTTGGGACCTTCGAATAGTTTCTTGAAAATATTTTTTTGTTTAAAGAAAGGAAAGAGAAGTTTAATCCTTTAACTATTTAACTGTTAGGTGTCAATCCCTGGGAGGGTTTCCCCCTTTTATTTGGCGTGGAGTCAGAATTATGGCTTCTCCACACTGTGGAAGTAGCTCTTTGACACAGTCGAGCAGTCATTGGTCATAACAGGATCATTTAAGACTCGATGATGAATAAGACTGTTGAAGTGCATGAGAAGGATCTCATATAAAACAGTCTGTGTCTGGTCCTCAATTCAATTTAATTCAGAAGACCCCTATGAGTGCAAGATCAAGGAAACAGTTCACCCTGCCTGGGATAGTGTTACCAGGGCCCTGCCCTGGAGCCAGGCCCGGGGAGGGTGCCAGAAGCTGTACATCTGGTGGCCGGGCACTGGTCCATGGGGCCTGGCTGGGCACAACCCGAAAAAGGGACATGGGCCCATTCTTATGCAGGCCCACCACCTGCAGTAGGCGCCATAGGGGTCGCATGCAATGTGTGCCACGTGGCAGCCAGGATCAGAGGCCATGGCGGACGGATCCCCGGCTACCAAGACCAAGACTAGACTTAGTGTCTCATAGTCATTGAAGAACTCTGACTTGCTTCCTGTTCTAGTTGTTCTCTGGAAAAAAATCTGCAGGTCAAACAGGTGCACATACAAAGAGCACATTATTGATTAAAGCCTGGAAAACAACTGAGGCATTTGTCAGCCCGGCACGCTTGAAATGTCCAAGTGTTGAAAACAGTTTTCCATTCGTCACCTCCCCAATGTCCACCAGATGGAACGTGTTTCTAAGATCAAGCTTAGTGAAGATTATTGCTCTATGTAGTGGCTAAAAGCTCCAGCTGAAGCTGTTCTACAGTGGCTGGATGCAAAGCCCATTCACCATATAGCAGAACGTCTGTGAAGGTTCTCAGTCATCCAGGTCATCGTAGTCAAAGGAGCTTGCAAAGAAAAGCGTCTGGACTTCTTTAAGTTGCTTGAAGACGTTTCACCTCTCATCCGAGAAGCTTCTTATGTTGTTGTACTAGAGACAACACACTCGTTTTGCAGGATCCACCTGTGTTATCGCACAGGGAGAATTGATGTGGCCATTCTTCAGTCCTTCTCTACCACTCCTCCTGAGTAAGTCTGCTCAGCTGCACTGACTTCTCACGATGTTCTTGATGAGGAAGCTGATCGTGACTTGTAGTTTCTTTCAGTATTCAGTTATGGCAGTGGTGTCCAAACCCAGGCCACGAGTGTCCTGCAGGTTTTAGACGTGTCCAGCTGATTTAAATGGCTCAACATGCCTTGAAGTTCTCCAGACACCTGGTAATGAACTAATCATTTGATTCAGGTGTGTAGACCCAGGGTGAGATCTAAAACCTGCAGGACACCGGCCCTCGAGGCCTGGAGCTGGCCAAGTTATGAAGCTAACTATTCTCAAGGCTAATGTAAAGTTCTTCAAATGATTTCGTTTCATCCGTAGATACCAACTCATCTCTCAGGTGCTTACAGCGTGATAGAAAGTGCTTCAGAAGAGTCCAAAATGTTGCTGATTTAGATGTTCTGTCATGGCATAGGAGGATTCTGGATTCAGGAGCAGATGGTGCAGTGAAAATGTTTATTTACAAACTACAGAGAAATACATATGGGCTTGGATTAAATGGGTGGGCTTAGAGCAGGGCGATATGGCAAAAATATTTATCACGACATATATTTGAAAATTTGCAATAACAATATAACTGACAATATAATTGATGCGAGACAAAATACAACTCCACAACTTTACTAGTGCAAAAACCCCATCCATTTATTTTCACTTAAACAAGCAGCTGTTTTTCATGTGCATTAAAGCTATGTAAAGATTTAACAGTGCAAATGCAAATTCCTTGCTGAAAGTTTAACCAAAAGGCATTTCCAGTAGAAATGTGCTGACATATCCTGAGCATAACCATGTATAATATCCACTGAAGTTAAAAAGAGGTGCTTTGCTACATTAAACTGCAGTGTGCCAAATAAAAAAGTCAAATATGTATTTCTCGGACCATAAGCTGCACGGGATTATAAGGCACAAGAAACAAAGCAGTCAGATAAATCAAACTATTCAACTCATTCTTCTTGCTTCCTCCACTTCTGTACCATTGATTCATTAATGCTGTATTCTATCACAGCAGCTCTATTCCTGTGTTGTTGCAGTATATTAATGATTAACCTCGTATTGTGGATGGATTATCTCAGTTGTTCTCCTGACTAAAGTGACAGCAGAGCTGTACGTTTGAACTTTTTCAGAAATCTCTGTCAGAACATGCTATATCATGTTTAGGTAACTAGCAAAACTAGCGAGCTAACTTGCACTAGTTCCTGCTAACTTCTAACTCCATTAAATATAATAAATTCTGTTTTCATGGATGCCTGGATGTTAAACTTAATTGTTACATCTGGTAAAGCAGCAACACTGATCATTTTATTAAAGTTGAAAGAATTTAGTTTTTAACTCTCAATGTGCTGCAGTGTGCGTTTGACTTTGGGACCTGAAGCGGACGGAGTTTAGGACCCAGATTACTCCCAGATTTCCGAGCACCTTAGTCCAACAAATACGGCAATAACGACGGCCCGCTAGCATGTTCTACAAAAAAATAGTGCTTTGTTGTGTATCTGACGGACAAACACCAAACCAGTTACGTTGCAGCATTTTTACAAACCAGTTCTGGTTCATCCGTTTCACTCAACGATCCACTTTCCCCCTTCCCTGTCGCCACCATGCTTTTTCGGCCATGCGTGCATGAAAACAAAGGCACTGCGCATCCGCGTTTTACCCATATTGTATCGCGATATTTCATTTTTTTATCGTTGCCCAACATTATACTGCTATTACCGTGAACAGTATGATGTGGCACAGCCATAGGTGGGCTGGTAGGAATGCTGCGGAGGGAGGAGAGAATGGGTTAGCCAGAGTCTAGAGTGAGATTTACACTTACAGAGAGAGTCGAAACCATCCTACCGGGCGATGTGGTGACAAGAAGCAGGTAGTAAGCGACGTAACAGGCGTGTCTTTTCCTCTGTAGAGCTAACACTCCTGCTGTTTTACTTCTGTACTCCTGTGCATACGTCAAGGATGTCACAATCACATTTTACAGCATCCATGTTATATGTGAGATACTTTAGTCCCATCAAAGTAGTGTACTGTTGTTGTTTGCTCCATTGCAACAAAACATGCAATGACATACTGAATTGCACCAGTTTTTAGGACGTCTATCTTTTACTTTCTGTGGGTTTTTCACTGCTTCTCTGCGATCAGATGAATTGTGCACACTATTTGCTCTTCCACAGCTTTATTTTTTAGTCTTTGAATGTTCCCATCACTTCTGTGATGACAAAAGTCATGATTATGCCATAGTCAGTCTATTTATATAGACCAAAGGCTCATCAGCAGATCCAAACCGACAGAAAGGCCACGGTTTCCTAAGAATAGAGCACTTACCAGTTATTCACATTGAAATGTCCTGTAACGTAGACGCCGTTATCATGGTTTTGTTAACCTTAAAGAACAAAACTATGTGCCTGTTTAAATATTTATGGTCTGTAAATACATTAATAATATTTACCATTAATGGCAGTTTACTTTATACCCAGATCATTTTGTGTTAAAGTACACAGTGCTTTACTTCCTCATTGATGACTGAGATGCTGCAATTTAGTCCTCCAAAATATTAAGCAGGGTGCACGCCATCCCATCAGTGTCCATACTCCTGATATAGAGTGAGATTTCCTGAAGCCTTGCTATTTATAGCTGCAGGAGGCAGCTTCTAGCTTCTCCCTGGAGGAAGCTGTCCTTGTTTTTGTCTTCATCAAAAAACCTTAAAATCTAAAAATACAGACAGCAGGTTCTTTGTTGGGCTTCTCTTTGTGGTTTGCTGTGGCTTTGCATCTGCTCTGCATCCCTGACCATCAATGTCATCAACATGTGTTCAATGATCCAAAAACACACCAGCTAGTTCACCTCTGAGGGGCTGTCGAGTGGTCTATTCAAGCTGGTGCTGTGACTTAAAAAGGTGGTTCAGACTTGAAAACCCTCCGATGGGCTGAATTATAACTCTAATAAGAATAAATAGCTACATTTACAAACTGCATGTTGTGTTTACTTGTGTTGTCTTTGTCTAATATTAACATTTTGTTGATGATCTGAAACATTCAAATGTAACATTTTTGGATTCATTCCTGTGGAGCTCAGTTCGGCACTCCCAGTCAGCGAGCCATGGCATGCATGTATGTGTATGTGGAGACATGTCTCTATGTACGCATGCATACATGTATTTATACATACATGTATGTGTGTGCGTGTATATTTGTATGGGTGTATCCTAGGGCTGCTCGATTATGGCACAAATGATAATCACGATTATTTTCACTGACATTGAGATCTCGATTATTTGACGATATTTATTTAACAATAACAATGTGTTGAATAATGACTTTAAAGATTGTCAAAAAATAATATAAAATAGTGCAAATACTGATAACAGTGCAAATGTTTGCAGTATAAGAAATAAATGAAAAATGTAAACATCTATGTTTAGTGAACTTTGCAATGTTGCTCTGTGGTGCAGCTACGACACCGTAGCAAAGTTTCCACACCACTGAAGTTTTTTTTACCTCTCTGTTCAACCAACGGCAGTCACTGTCCTCTCCAAATAACTACTGCTTAGCTTTCCGAGCTTCCCTCGGGTCCTCTTAATCAGCGGTCCCCAACCCCCGGGCCTCGGACCGGTACCGGTCCGTGAGTCGTTTGGTACCGGGCCGCGAGAGTTGAGGCTCAGGTGTGAAATATATGGTTTTCAGGGTTTTTATCGGTTTTCAGTGTTATTTTGTTATCGTTTTTATCGTTTACTCGGTTTTCCTGGGTCTTTTCACGTGTGTTATGAATAACTCTTCTTTTTTTCGGTACCGGTACTGGTTTTATTTTGTTGTATTTATCCAACACCTTAAAGGCCGGTCCGTGAAAATATTGTCGGGCATAAACCGGTCCGTGGCGCAAAAAAGGTTGGAGACCGCTGCTCTTAATTGTTGTGACACGTGTTCGAAAGAGGTGCGCTTGATTTGCCACATGGAGCAGCGCGAGAGTGAAGCACGAGGGAGGGGCTAATAATCGGCTCAGTCATTTTTAATGATCGTTGAAAGCCCAGATCGTAATCGAGATTAAAATCCGATTGAGCAGCCCTAGTGTATCCGTATGTTTGCAGGTAATAATAATAATAATAATAATAATAATACATTTTATTTAAATAGCGCCTTTCAAAGCACCCAAGGACACTGTACAACAGATAAAAACTGGAAATATACACAATGGTAAAAATAGAAGATAAAAGTTAAAACATACAGAAATTTAAGAATAGGCAATTTTAAACAGATGAGTTTTGAGGGTGGACTTAAAAAGAGAGAATGAACTAATATTTCTGAGGTCCGGGGGTAGGGAATTCCAAAGTCGAGGGGCAGAGCAGCTAAAGGCCCTCCCTCCCATTGTGATCAGACGAGCAGAGGGAACAGAGAGAGAAAGAGAAGATGAAGATCTGAGGCAGCGGGATGGGAGCTTCATCTGTAATAAGTCAGAGAGGTACGGTGGAGAGAGAGAATGAATAGCCTTGAATGTAGACAGAATTATTTTAAAATGGATGCGAAATTTGACCGGGAGCCAGTGAAGTTGCTTCAGGATTGGGGAGATGTGGTGGGTAGAAGAAGTCCTAGTAATAATACGGGCAGCAGAGTTCTGGACACGTTGGAGCTTGTTGATAGATTTTTGTGTGAGGCCAAATAATAATGAGTTGCAGTAGTCAATTCTAGAGATAACAAGATTATGGATGAGAATGGCAGTGGCGTGAGGTGTGAGGAAGGGGCGGAGGCGATTAATGTTACGGAGTTGGAAATATGCTGCACGTGTAATATTATTGATATGTGAGTTAAAGGATAATGTGCTATCGAGAATGACACCCAAGCTTTTCACAGAGGGAGAGATAGGGACCAGCGAGTTATTGATGGTGAGAGAGAAATTGTTAATTCTGGATAGCAGTCGTTTAGTGCCAACCAGAAGAAGTTCCGATTTATTGCTGTTGAGTTTAAGAAAGTTGGAGGAGGACCAAGAATTAAGTTCAGCTAGACAGAGGATGAGGGAGGGTGGAGGAAGAGTAGAGTCAGGTTTGGTAGAGAGATAGAGCTGGGTGTCATCGGCGTAGCAGTGGAACTGAATATTATATTTACGAAAAATATGTCCGAGTGGAAGAAGGTAGATGATGAAAAGAAGGGGCCCGAGGACAGATCCCTGGGGCACCCCAGTGGATAAAGGAGAAAGCTGAGAAGTGAAGGATTTTAATTGAATGAACTGAGTGCGGTCAGATAGGTATGATTTAAACCAGGCTAGTGGAGTGTGAGAGAGACCAATAGAAGCTAATCTGCTAAGGAGAATGGGATGAGAGATGGTGTCAAAAGCTGCACTCAGATCAAGAAGGATAAGGATGGAGAGGAGACCAGAATCAGCTGCTATAAGAAGGTCGTTTGTTATTTTTATAAGAGCAGTTTCAGTGCTATGTAGAGGACGAAAGCCAGACTGGAACTGTTCGTAAAGGTTATTATCAGTTAGGTGAAGATGGACTTGTGAAGCAACTATTTTTTCAAGGATTTTTGAGAGAAATGGTAGATTGGAGATAGGACGAAAATTATTAAAGTTGTTGGGATCTAGACCAGTTTTTTTCAGAATTGGGGTAATAGCAGCAACTTTGAAGGAAGCAGGAACAGTTCCAGTGGTGAGTGAAGAGTGAATAATAGCAGATATGAGGGGAAGGAGAGGGAATAAGCAGGCTTTGATGAGGACAGTGGGGATAGGATCGAGCTGGCAGGTAGAAGGCTTTGATTTATGGATGAGATCAGCAATATCAGCTAAGGATGGAAGTTGAAAAACAGAGAGGAAGTGAGAAGGGGGAGAAGTTAGGACAGAGAAGGTACATTGAGCATTAGGGTCCAGGTCTAAGTGTATTTTATGAATTTTATCAATAAAGAATAGCATTAGAGCATCACAGAAGTTAGATGAATAGAGATGAGCAGGGAGAGAATCAGGTGGCCTGTTAAAAGAGTTGAATAGTGAGAAAAGGGTCTTGGTAGAGTTCTCACTTGAGCAGACAATAGCAGAGTAATAAGCAGATTTGGTTTGACTAATACATTCCTGGTAAAACAGAACGTGGTTATTAAACATATCCTTATGAATAGTAAGGCCAGTTTTCTTATAGAGACGTTCAAGCTGTCGGCCTTTAGCTTTCAGTAGCCGGAGTTCAGGGGTGTACCAGGGTGCAGAGCGAGAAAAAAGTACAGTTCTGGTTTTTTGTGGAGCCAGGGAATTTAAAATACTACTAAGGCTATGATTATAAAAAAGTACCAGGTCCTCTTGAATAGCTAAGTTGTTAGAAGACAAGCAGCTAGAAAAAGCAGAGGAAAGGAGATCAAGATTTATATTCTTGATATTCCGGAAAGAGATAATACGGGGATTGTTAATTACAGAGAGGGTCATGTGAACATTAAAGGAGAGAAGTAGATGATCCGAAATTAGCAGTTCGTCAGCTGTACAGATGGAGGGGTAAGTCCAGAACAGCAGACTAGGTCCAAAGTGTGGCCCTTAATGTGGGTAGGGAAGTTTATGTATTGTTTAAGGCTGAAACTATCAAGGCAGGATAGAAGGTCCTTGGTAAGAGGATGGTCGCAGTTATCCACGTGAACGTTAAAGTCACCCAGCAATATTATATTAGGGGAGACAGTAGCTAGATTGGTCAGCAGATCGGCAAAGTCACTGATAAAAACAGAATTAAATTTTGGGGGGCGGTAGATGACAGCTATTACAGTTGGGGTAGGTCCTGAAAGTTGACAAACAACAGATTCAAAGGAGCTGTACGTAGGGGCGGACAGCGGCGAGACTTTCCAGTTCTCGCGATAGATTATCGCGAGGCCACCACCACGGCCGGACTCGCGAGGTTGGCAGGTGTAAACAAACCCCGGGGGGGTGGAGTCGTTGAGTTGCGAAAAGTCATTGGGCTGTTGCCATGTCTCAGTCAAGCAGAAAAAGTCAAACTTACGGTCTGTTAGGAGATCCTGGATGAGATGTCCTTTGTTCATAAGCGAACGGATATTAAGCAGGCCGAAGTTGACAGAAATACTGTCGGACTGGATGAGAGTGTTAGCCGACCTAGGCAGACCAGTCAGAACATTGTGGTCAATAGACCTGCAGGGGTTCCGTTGAGAGCGACCAGAGGTGGACCAGAAGGACTGAATTGGTTTGGAATTATCCTAATGGAAATACCGACGGGAGCCTCGATGTACGTACTTTCGACGAGGGAGGAAGGCAATGTCCGTGTGGAAATGAAGAGCAGCCAGCGGCGGAGCAGCTAAAGAGAAGCAGAGCCGGAGGAGCTCATCAGCTGTATATTGATGAAGTCCAGTGCCGAGTCGGTAGATCGATGACATAAGGATCCAGACCCACACTGAGAGTACATAGATCCTGAAAGGCCACATCATGGACAGGAACAGCTGGGTAGGGACACCGGTGGGCCTTAGAAACAGGAGTAGGACAGAAGTCCAGAGTCCAGTAGCGTTAACGTTTAGCGATAGTGGTGAGTGGCGGCCGGTGAGTAGCGGCAGCCAGTCGCGCCAGCGTTCACTCAACCGGAAGTGAGTGCATGTATAACTTGTACATAGCTTTCTTGTGTAAATGTAAATTTGTCTGTGATTGTGTAAATACTTCACACACATGGAGAGATGTCAAACAGCCCTTCATTGTTCTTGTAACAGTGACAATAAAAGCTATTCTATTCTATTGTCATGCATTCTTGCATCTCTTGCCCTGCAAACACACTTTGCAGAGTGCACTCTGTAGTTTATTTTACATAATAGTTAATACAGTACTTGTATTTAAGTGTATTTCGGTTTATTTTTTTACATCTCATAGCACTGCAAACACTTATAAAGCATAAAGTTTACTTAGAACCGATTAGTAATAAGAGCTATCTTGTAGTTGCACTAAACACAATCACACTGTCACATTTCATAAGCTGGTTTGGTATCTCAGTGCAGTCCCCTACTTACAGAATAGTCTGAGGCCAGGGGCCTTTATAAAGGGGGCCAGGGCCCATGTCCTTGAGTGATTTCTCTGTCTTAGACAGATGTAGTGAAGCTTCCAGGATCGGTCACACTGCAGGGAGTTCTTAAAATTGAATCAAGTGAGTCTCCGTTTAGGGAGCGAGCGTGTGACTGCATTAAGGTAAAATGTCATGTGGAAGCTTGTCTGTTCAGAGCATTTTATGGCGTTTGATGTTTGTATATCTTCTTTTCTTTTTATCATTTTTTAAAAATGGGATTAGATTTTTTGTATGTTTGGGGGAACATATCAAGAACACTGCAGTTTATGGCTTTTCCTTTAGTGCGGAGCCTAAGAATAGCTCGGCGGACTTCCATTCACATGTTGCTGTTATTTATAGCTGCCAGTGACACAAACAACACGCCTGTGGGTGCTGCTGCCTGTGCTGGGATTGGTTTTTGTCGTAACAAACAGAACTAAAGTGAATCCAAGTGTTACAAACAATTAAAAATGTACATCGCAGCCACTGTCTGTGCATTTGTTTTTGATGATCTGTGATGGTAGCAGGTACTTAGTTCACCAGTTACTATTATAAGAAATAATTTTGTTTTTTTAAGCAACTACTTAATTTGTCTTTTCTCTTCCAGGTAAGTGGACATGGAGCTGTACAGTCCAAAGCCTGACTGAAACCTGACTCCTGCTGACGGTCGTTCTGTATGTGTTTGCTGTGGGGCTGGTGACAGTGAGGTAAATATGCCTCAAATAGTTGTTGACCTTTCTGTGTGGAGACACGAGGCAGAAGCAGCAGCCACTCTGGTTATGGGACATCCGTCTTTGACAGTGGACAGTGATAGAAAGGCCAGCGCCGTCTTTACTGAGCATCTTAGCTTCGTTGTTTTGTGATTTCATGAAGAAATAATTATAGATAAATGATACATAATTAGCTATTTGTTAGTAGATGTGTGGTTATTATAACAGAGGGCAGAGATCCTCTAAGGCCGTGGTTTATGTAACGCGGTTACAGGACCAGGGCGCCTGACTGCAGCTTCATAGACAATGAGCTATCAGAAGTAGTTTCCACTATGGAGCCTGAGTGTGTGAATCAAACACAGGAAACCAAAGTAGAGCTCAAAATATATATATTATGTTTGTTATGAGAAATGTAAAGACGGATGTACAAAAAAGTAAAGAAAAATATGCAAATATATCACAAACAAAAATAATGTTGACAATACAAAACAGCTTCTTAGGTTCCAAAAGGAGGTGGGATGAGGTGTGGTCCAGTATGTGATTTAGTTCAGTTCCATGGACCTGTGATAGGTCATGTGTCAACAGTTTGATTCAGTCCATAGGTTCACGATTCCTACCGCAACGTAGCGGTGGTCGGGTGGCTCGCCATCCCGCGCTGATCAGGGCTGATCGCGGGAGAAAAAAAAAACCTGACCTAAACAAGGTCAAAAACAAATTATCCTTCAGCGAAGAAAATGAAACCGCATCCTACTGCTGTGACAAAATAAATACATAAATAACAAAGACAATTAATGCCATGTTTCATACAACAATCAACAAACCATCATCTCTTATAATGAATTTCATTCAACATACTATTATAGAAAAACATTCTCATGGGTCCCATCAAAGTATATCAGCCATAAAGCTAATAAATATTATCCAAAGTTAATCGAATATATTTACAAAACTCATTCAATCACAGGTGTTGCGCAACAGATTCAATAATTTAAATGGAATTTAACTCAATGCAAAATCTCATAGGCCGTTTTGGCATTTCATCAGAAAAGTAACAAAAAACATCCAAAACGGACAAATCTACAAAATTCAAATCACTCGTCCAACTCTAGATACGTTAAGTCAACATTCGGCCATAATGGAATAAACAAAAACAACAATATTCAATAAATAAAACTAGTAATTGCACTTACTGTCGCTAGCCTAGCATTAGCTTACCGGCGTTTTAGGATGTGCGATCGCGGCTCCGCATTTTCATTAATTGTGACGAAACAAACAAATAACTCACCGTTGAGTCGATTGTGAGGTAGTGTAAAGATGAATGAATCGGCCGGGTTATTGCACGCTGTCAACTGTAAAATGTGTCGATAGCTGACAAGTACGCCAACCACAGGGACAGCAGCAGCCAGAGGAGCAGGGACATGCAGCTGAATGACCCGGAACTTATGCAGGGTTCATTCCCGCCACAATAAAGGGACTGGCGGAAGTGGGGTCAGAAGCTACCGTGGTTACATTTAGGTGTTCAGCAGCGTCCTGTGTGCAGCAGATTAATCACATCATGTTTGGTTTGGTGGCTTTTTGATGTTATTGTTCGGAGAAAGCTGCCAGGAAACAACTAATAACCGATCAATGACAGCTCAGACAGTCCAGCTGGCTTTCCTCACAAAGTGATTCATTTGTTACCGTCTGTGGTCTCTGAGCAGGCGCAGTGTTACACTGATTTCATCTCCACAAAGCTTCTGTTGAATGTGAGTGAAGCAAGATCACTCCAACCTGTCCTGACACAGCTGAGCTCAGACCAGTATGTCATCACTGTTTGGGTTTGTGCTGAACTGGGCTACTGTTACATGACTGGTAATGAACTGGTAACACCCCAGAGTTCTGTGCGCAATAAGATCTGAATTAATCTAATCCATAAATAAATCATGAACAGCCAACATGCACACATGCTTAACAGAGTGTGTGTGTGTGTGTGTGTGTGTGTGTGTGTGCTTCCTTTGAGTACAGCTGTTTGCATTAATATTTCAGGAAGATGCCCTCAGAGAGACATTATATATGTTTGCATGCTGCATAATTAATATAATAATAAATACCCTTCTAGTGTGATAACAGCAGGGGGCGCTGTGACTGCAGAGTCCTTTTGATGTGCTGTTTTTACGTGACAAATTGCTGCTGACAGATCTATGTGATCACTTATATTAAGAGAGGATTCCTGATTCTCTGTTTAACTTTGTACTGTGACGCTAACGGAGTTTATAAATAAGTCTTTTAATCGTATTAGTTGTAATTAGAAAGACGAACTCCTCTCTCCTGATTGTTGATTGGCTTTTTATGAATTAGGGTGAAAACTTCAAACCCACAAATACCCAAAGAAGCCTGAAACGATGATTTAGCCATGAAGTGAAATCACACAGGGAAGCTGAGATTGTTTGTTGACCTGTGCTTCAGCATGTCTAACTGGGACCTTTACAGCAGTATTTCTGTGTTAGTGTGTTACTGTTCGACACCCTGTGTATCCACGATCAGTCGTCTGCACGTGTCCAGCCTCGCCCCTGTGTTCTACCTAAACGTTTCCATTCTGGTCATTCCCAATGAAGAGTCCACCATCTTTAACCGCTCCAGCTCCGCCTCCTGGGTTTGTCAGTGCCACCGTCTCCGACACACAACAGCTCGCCCGACTGCCATCACGAGCTACCGTCTCCTAAATTTTCCCTGTCAGGTTTTTGTGTTTCTTCTTTCACAAACCCCCCCTGACCCTCACCTCCACCCACCCCACCCCACCTCCTCTGCACCTGCCCTGTGCACTGTGTTGTTCTGGACCAGCTTCACTCAGGCACCTTTCTCCTTCACACACATGTATTCAGTCTTACTGGCTCCAGCTCTCCACCTGGTCCCTGTTCTCACTATAGTTCCCAGTGTTGTCTGCACCATCGCACACATGAAGGGCCTCAGAGTCGAGTCCTGATGTCATGGCGCCCCCGCTTTAAATCCGTCTGTCGCTCCTACAGCTCCTACCTGTGCCTTGCTGTCTCCTGCACAGCCTCAGTATGTGCTCAGTATGTGCAGTACCACAGTACGTCTCTTGGTGTCCCGTCGTGTGCTTTTTCCACATCCACACAGATATGATACAACTCCTTCTAACCTTCTCTGCACTTCCTCATCAGCTCGCTCCCCCTGTGGCTGCTGCAGCTCTGCACCCTGATTCTTCAGTACCAGGACACAAGCATCTGTCCCAACACTGTGTTAAACAATCTAGTTAAAAAGTCCCCTTCATACCTCCAGATGTTTATCAGGACCATCATTCTCCTTCATAGCTGCCCTCATGTCCTCCTTACTCTTACTGCACATCCTTCCAACCTCAGCCAAGTCTTCTTCTGCTTCCTCAGCATGTGCTCTCTCACACAGGTCACTGTAAACCTGCAGCCACTGCCCAGTTCTCCCGTCTACTTTCATTATCCTGAACGTCCTCGTTCACATTTCCTTGTCTTCTTTTCTTCTGTTCAGAGGATGCACTGAACACCACCATGACTCTTTCCCTCATACTTCAAACCATGTTCCAGAGGTTTGAAGTTACACACTAACCTGCTCACTTTATTATTGTGTTTTTGAGCGTTTTCTTCTGCTAGTACCCCCTCACAGTCTCCACCTTCACCATACGTCACCTGCAAGGTCACTGTCTTCAAAGGTGAAGCCTGAAGTAGCCCCTCCCCCTCCATTATCTGATTTCACTGCAGCTTTTACGAGTCAGCCGTGCTATTTCTGATAGGCTCCCCTCTTCTCTCTGTGAGTGTCGCTCATAGAAAACTTGGACACATTAGCCGGTCATGTGAGCTGCTGCCTGTTAGTGCACACACCGCTGCCGCCTCGCAGCAGCCTGGGATTCCTGATTTACTGCTAATTCACTGAGCAGAAGAACAGCGTTTAATGGGGCTCTTTCCTAAAAGTCGTGGCCTGTGTGAGCGATCGTGGCGTGTAGTGTATGTGTTGTTGGCAAGCCGTCACAAGGGGGCGCCCTTCGACAACTTACCTTTGATTTGTGACTCATGAGCAAGAAAAGCATAATGTCAGATTATTAAATGTAATTCATCTTCATAGTAAAGGAGGAAACACGGATGTTTCTCAGTGACTCGTGTTTGTTTTCAGTCAGTTTGAGACAAGAAGAAAAGAAATGAGCAGGAAGCAGAACACATCACTGTTTGCTCCTCCTTTTATATAATAGGACTAATACAGCAGTGTTACATATGTAAATGGCTCCAGCTGTCATAAACTAAGATTCAGGAAGTTCTCTGATTGAAATGCTGGCAGGTGATGGGTAACCCTCCCCAGCATGTTCCCAAGCGTTGCATACAAGCCACTGAAAAGTAGCTGACGACAGGCTGACTGTCTGTGTGGAGAATCAGTAGGAATACGATGGATGAGCACATGAATCTGACATATTTGGAACAACCAGGTCTCGTGAATGACGCCATTTTTACTCCACGTGAAGAGAAAAACATGTAAACAGATCGTGAGCATCAGATCTGTTTATGCTTCACAGTTTCCTGCTCGGCACAATCGTGGATCTAAAGACGTCAGCTGACGGCCCCGCCTGCCTTTGTTGTCTCTGCCCAGCCTTCCTGTCGTTATCCGTGTTTTTGCTCCCCATCCCCTCTGCCCTGTTGCCCTGACAACAGACAGACACCTAGGTTTCCTTGGCGACGGGGCAGTTTCCTGCTTGGACGCTGTGACTGTAGCACAGAGTGTAAGATGTGATTTCAAAGCCAAACCTGGGGATGTGTGTGCTTCACAGCACGCAGCTGTGAGCGGTCCAGCCTCACAGGACACGTCGAGCTTTGTCTGGGTTTGGATTTAAGGAGCTACAGGTTAGAGGAGCAGGGACAGAAATCGTCTGTCAGTGTCCCCGTGAAGCCATCGCTGATGTGATTACTGCTGTTTCACATCAAACACTGCAGTTTTCCAGCAGTGGAAAGAAGCTGCTTTTGCTGGCATCCTTATTGAAGTTTAAAGTTTTCCATTTCTTAGAAAATGTTGCTTATTTTTCATCCTTTTAGGTGCAAATTATTCGTTTTACATATAAGTCATGCAGACCGTCAGTGATGCAGGCGTGCGGCTGTGATTAACATTTCCCACCAAAGACCAGAACTGTGCTTTCCACAGATGAGAGCCGCTGCATGCTGAGCACATGTGGAAGAGGCTGCAGAGCATCGTGCTGCTGGAACCTCGTCAGCACGGCTGCTCTGGTGTTTCAGTGATGGTCTGGGGGACATCCCAACCACTCAGCACCCTTTGAGTCGCTCTAATAACAGCTACTTATTAATAACATTTGTGCACGAAGCTGCCACATAATATTTTCACCTGGATTCTTGGGGTGTCTCTGCACCTACGCAGAATTGTTTCAGTGATGGATGGAAGAACCCTCAGACGATGCCTTGCGTTGGGTTCTGCGTCGACTGGACGCCTTGTGTCGGAGGTGAACTGTTTTGATTTAAAGGTTGATCGTAGCGCTCCCTCTGTGACTCCCAACATTAACTAGCTCACTCGTGAGCGAGAGAAGATCAGCTGTGATCCTGTCTGCTTCATGTCTGTCGTGCGTGCTCAGCACATATCGCAGGAACGTGAAATATTTTGTAGGTTGAGCACAACCAGTGTTCCCCAGTTTCATTACTGGGAGTTTGAAACCAGTGATTAGGCTGACCTGTACTGGCCTGATAAAGCACCGCTACTTGAAACACGTGTAAAAAGCTCGGTGTCTACATTGATGGTTCTTTTAAAGTGAAGAAGCAGGTGAGTGCAGTGTTCAGTCCTGCTTCTTTCAGTTAAGACAGCTGGCCAAGGTAAAGCCAGACCTCCTAACGTCTTTGAGCGTGTTATTCACCTTTCCCTTACTTGCAGATGAGACTACTGCAATTCATTGTGTTATGGTCTAGATCAGGCCTCCATCCATCGTCTTCAGATGGTTCAAAATGCAGCTGCTCTCCTGCTAACTGGTACCAAACGGAGAGAGCATATAACCCCAGTTTTAGCTTCTCTACACTGGCTTCCTGTCTCCTACAGGATCCAATTTAAACTTCTACTTTTTGTTTTTAAGTCATTAATGCCCGAGCCCCTCCTCACCTGTCTGAGCCCCTCTCTGCCTATGCTCCAGGACAAACCACGAGGTCCAGCCCAAAACTAATGCTGTCCATCCCACGGACTGACCTCACATCCCGTGGTGATAGATCCGTCTCTGTGGCAGGTCCCAGACTCTGGAATAGTCTCCCCTTAAATATTAGATCTGCACAAACAAATTTAAATCTTTACTAAAGACACATTTCTATGCCCTGGCTTTTAACACACTATGACCCAAGCATTCTGGTCTTATTTGAATTAGTTTAGTTATTGTTTTAATTCTTTTACTGTCCTATTATTGTTTTTTACTGTTATTATTGTGTTACATTGTTGCTTTTTAATACCATTTTTATATTGTTAAGCACTTTGTGCAGCATCGGCTGTTTGAAATGTGCTATAGAAATAAATTTGACCTTGAAACCAAACCTCCTTAGGAAGCGATTTTATTTTATTTATTTATTTAGGACCGTGCATGTTAGTGAACATAAATGTAAAAAGAAAAATTACATGAATGTAAACATGCCAGATTATAGCCAAAGGCTCATCTTTAATGAGGCCGTGTATTAAGTTTCACACAGCATGGGTGGAACAGCTACTAACCATCACTGCAAGCTCGACAGCAGGAGCCGTCTTCCTGTCGCAGTATACCCCAAACAGCTAATTATTGGACCGCAGGGAAATGGGACGGGTGTTGGTGCCATGAGGGAAAACCGTCGTTCTCCTCGCTCCTCCCTTTGCCTCCTGCTTGCTCCTGCCGACCCCGCTGGTCTCCGCTTTCCCCGACACTGATTAACCCCCCTCCTCTTCCCTAACAACGTTAGGCCCCTTTGATCTCCAGCACTTAAAACCAGCAGCTACCATTGTGCCATCCAAAACATCTCTGTGGTTGCTATGGTTATTCACTTAGATACAATTACTATAGCAACAGTGTTTCTGAGGGCTGGGGAGGAAGTGGCTCAGCAGGGATCCAGGTGGAGACACATGAAAGACACAGGCTGCATATAAACGGTGGATCGGTGAGGGCCGGCCCTCCTCGCCAGCCTCGCCATCGATACGATTTCTCTTTATGTAAATACGTGACACAGATATGTATGTTGAAGAAAGACAGAACATCCTTTCACACGATCCTCTGACACACTTGTCTCTACAATTGGATGTGAAACAGACTTGAAAGGAAAGAAGTCGTGTCAGGTATTAACAGATATATCAAACACATTATCTTCATATGCAGGGGTTAAGACTCTGTCATCAAACACCTTTACAGAGAAAAGTAGCCAAGTGTGTGAGACGATAGCTACAGTGAGTGACAGCTTAGCAAAAATCCTGAAAGTTGGACACTTTATGTCAGCTTTGTCAGCCACACTGCAGAGCTCACAGAAGGCCCACAGCTCTGATGACTCAGTGGATGGGATAAAGCCCTCCAATGTGAACTGCACAGTGGTGTCATCATCACGTGTCCTTCATCTTCTCTGGGATGGATCAATAGATGGCTGATCCAGCCCCGTGTCATGAGGCAGCGCTGCCTGGTTGGCAGAATCTGACTCCAGACCAGCTATATACCATGTACAGTGTTCAATCAACCTTTCACTGGGCATGTGTATAAGGTCACAGCTGTCAGTGTGCTGGATATTTGCAGTGTTTTCAAATGTATTCCACTACAGACTACAGATTACATGCCCCAAAATGTATTCTGTAACGTTACTCAATGAGAGTAATGTATTCTGAATACTTTGGATTACTTAATATATTATCATGCTGTTTACAACTACATGAATGTACTGTTGCTGTGATTTATTACTGTTACTGAAGGTCAGCGGCTCCGAACCGTAGTAAAGGGACCTCTGGCTAACACGTCGGGTTCGTGTCGGCTCGTAGCTGAAAACGAGCTTTACTTTGTTGTCTGGGTCAACTTTGCTAGCAGAGACAGAGAGGCGTTGAAAGGCTGCTCCAACAGAACTTATTGTCAAAGGAGCAGAACAGAGTCAAACCTTCTGTTCTTAGAACTGAAGAAGCTTCTGGATGAGAGGTGAAACGTCTTCAAGCAACTTAAAGAAGTCCAGACGCTTTTCTTTGCAAGCTCCTCAGACTACGATGACCTGGATGACTGAGAACCTTCACAGACAACAGAACTTATTGTTTCGGAGGAAAACAGGAACACGGTGTACGGTCGAGTCTTAACAGCTTACTTACAGCTGGGCTCGTCAGGCTCTCTTCTTGCAGTGGTTATTATTATATTTACATGCTTCCAGCTCCCGTTTCTGCTCGGTGACAGCTGTGCTTTTCCTTTCTCTCCCTCCCTCGCTCACAGACACATCACGGGTACAGCAGTCCATCCTCCCTGCAGCACGGACTACACTGCCCATGATGCTACATTCTGCCTGTTAGCTTAGCACAACAACAACAAGGCCTCTCTCACCCAGGAAACACGCAGCGTGTCACCCTGTAACCATGGCAACCACAACGCTGCCGCCTGGAACAACAGAACATGTCAAACAAACCCAAACAGTCCTGACCCGCCACAATATGAAACAGGAAAGTACCGCCGTGTAATCCATTTATTTCAACAAAGTAACTGTATTCTGAATACCACCTGTTTAAACGGTAACTGTAACAGAATACAGTTACTCGTACATGTATTCCGTTACTCCCCAACATGCAGTGTAATCCATTTATTTCAACAAAGTAACTGTATTCTGAATACCACCTGTTTAAACGGTAACTGTAACAGAATACAGTTACTCGTACGTGTACTCTGTTACTCCCCAACACTGGATGTTTGTCATATAATTGAAATATCATTAAACTCACTACTCGTACTCATAAATATGGTCCGTGCACAAAGCAGCGTCGTCTCTTTCTAACCATCCCTGCTCCAACAAACACGAGGTTGTTTCCATCGCTGCTGCTGTTCCATGTTGTTCAGCTCTTATTGTTACTGTAAGTCTCGTAGTTCTTATTTGTGTGAGGCTTTGCTCCTGCCCGTCACTCTGCTGCTGTTCCATGTTGTTCAGCTCTTATTGTTACTGTAAGTCTCGTGTTTCTTATTTGTGTGAGGCTTTGCTCCTGCCCGTCACTCTGCTGCTGTTCCATGTTGTTCAGCTCTTATTGTTACTGTAAGTCTCGTGTTTCTTATTTGTGTGAGGCTTTGCTCCTGCCCGTCACTCTGCTGCTGTTACATGTTGTTCAGCTCTTATTGTTACTGTAAGTCTCGTGTTCCTCCTCCCTCCCCTCCCTCTCATAAAATATTGAGAGAGCCTGGCACTAGGCCAGACGCCCCCTCCCTCTCTGCCAGGCAGACGGCCAGCTGACGGAGCATGTGGCTGTGGGAGGGGCACGAAGGGCGGCTCGGCTGAGGAGATATTTGTGGTGGCTGTTACAGAACTGCGCTACAACGCTGACATATTTGTCTCCGTGTTCTGGGTGCAGGCAGAGTTATGGCTGGATGGTGTTTATAGTGAGCAGGCTCCCCTGTTATTAAAGCAGAATCGTGTTTCTCATTTAAAGTGGCACATTTCTGAAATGTACAGTAACCATGAACATATTCGTTCTCTAAATGAACGCCACGAGTTGTTCCCACATCGAGCTGCTCTACTCTGAACTCATTCACACGAGCACTTTCTGCTCGAGTGCTTCCTCTGTTCACAGCCACACTCACGGATGCGCTGGAGAACAGCTCGGGTAAGAAGTGTGAACAACATGCTGGCATTTCATTCTACCTGCAGTGGTCAAATCAAGGCAGTGGTCAAATCTAGCTTCTTTCAGCTCAGGCAGCTGCAAAAACAAAGCCAATTCTTTCACGGCAGCACTTTGATCCAGGCCTTTGTCAGCACTCGGCTGCATTACTGTGATGACCTTTATGTTGGAGCTGTGGGCGTCTCCACAGTGGGCCTGGGAAACTTTGAAAAGATGTTTTCTTCTTTCGGCCATAAAATCCAGATCTTGGTTTCCTCTTTGTGAGCACAACAGAGACTCCCCTTGTTTCTTACACAGCCCCCCTTTGGCTTTCATGCACACACACCCACTCAGGGAATAAAGTCACTGCAGCCATTTAGCTGCTTCTCAGCACTCGCTGCATAACCTGAGGTTGGTCAGCCGGTCGACTCGTCGTGCATAGTGACAAATGAGGGATTTCAAATATTTCCAAAGCGATGCATCAGGTTTCTTTGCAGATGAAGTGAGACGTGGATGTTTCACAGCACCAATGAAGATTGTGTTTAAGTGCAGCCGGGCGCACGCTCCCCCAGCGACGCCAGCTTCTTCTCACCGTGCAAACACTTTGATTTGAAATAGATTACAGCCGTGAGTGTTTGACTGTGATGGACTGGTGATGTGATCAGGGTCGCAGGTTTCCACCCGCCTCGTCTCTTTGCATGCAGTGAAGGAAACTATGCAAACTATGCAAGGTGTGCAGTAACAGGTCTGAACAAACCAGCAGCAAATAACTTCCAGTCTCCACAGGTTCAGTGCAGCTGGTGTAACAAAACGTTTGGTTACAACATATTAATGTTCGCACACTGCTGTAAAAACAGTTTTATTAAAATGAACGTGCACTTTTGTAGAAGCTCGTGGTGAACGCTCCACTGCCTTTGTTTTATTGTTACTATTATGTTGTGATGGGTTGAACAGGATGACTTGAGACGTGTGCGATGTGACAGAATAGACAGATGGAAGCCTTCATGTTGGATCAGAACGACGTCGGGCTTGTTGGTCTGCTGTGGTTTGATCAGAAGACTTCCTCAGATCAGCACCGTGGCCCTCCTCTTCCTCTCCCCCATCTGCTTCTTCTAGCAGCTTCCAACACACTGAGGTCTCTGACAGTGAGAGTGACTCCAGTGTTCCTGTAACTTTGAAGCAGAGGTTCAAGACAGATTTGATCTTTCCTTCTGTTTGGGATTGAAGTGATGTAATATCAGGGGGGGCAGGGGGGGCTATGATGTCCTGTCATTCTCATGTAAATCTGTGTTGGGAACATTAATGTTTAATCTGTGTGGGTCTGTGTGGGTCTGTGTGGGTCCGTGAAATCATCCTGATTTCTTTAGCTCATGAACACCGTGTGGGGTCAGTGTTAACAACATGGTGCAGAAAGGAAACACAAGCGTGGAGTCGGTGGGATTGTGCAAACGGTGGCTCGTGCATCAATCAGCTCCAGCTGTGATGCATCTCTTTGATTAGTGGGAGCAGCAAACTCCATCCAGATAGCTTCCTTTGTTTTTTTCACTTGACTGATCGATCAGCGCACAGCTCCGTTTAGCACACACGCCATCTTTAACGACGGCGTGGAGTCTGTGCCCTGTTCCTCCCACACACGAGTGTTCGTTCATGTTCGGCCTTTGTGTCTGAGCGTTTCCTCTCGGTGTGTCTGTAACGAGGAAGCCACGGGCAGGTCGCACACAAACGTATGGCTGCCGAGTGTGCGAGTGTGGCAACGTGTGGCAACTATTCTGGTTTGCCAGCGACGTTTCCAGATAAACACTGGTGGCAGCTGCTGCCATGGCAACACCATTGTGCTCCCTCCCTCCCTCGCTCGTCTCCCCTCCCTCTCCCCAACCACTCCTCTCTCTCATGCTCCGCCGGCTCAGAGAGCGAGCACCAGAGAGGAGAGAGGTCAGCTCGATTCAGAGGACAGAAAGAAGAAAGGAATAACCCGGAGTGGACGGGGACAGGATGAGCGAGGACAGCCACTCCCACTACAGGCTGGACCCCAGCGATCGCCTCAACGGGCTGGGACAGAGGAGGAAGAGACCCAAGAAGGTAAACGAATAGATGGAGAGCCACGTGGTGCAAAGTGTGTAAGGATGGAGCACCCCACCCTGCAAAAAGAGAAAGGAGGTGGGGTTAGGTGAGGTTTGTTTATGTGCAGACGAGCGTCCACATGATGTTAGGAGCACCGAACCATCCGAACTCTCACCCCGTCGTCTCCTGTGGAGTGTGTGGCTGCTCCCCCACAGCAGCTGTATCCTCTCTCGTATCCTTCGTCTCCTGGTGTTGTGTTGCTCCACAGTGAGTCGTAGTAGGAGGCTCACATGCTGTCAGGGTGGGTCCCTGCTCGCTCTTTGTGTGCCTGTCGTTGGGGGTTTTGGTGTTTGCAGCTATCAGGAGGTTTGTGTTGTAGCCTGATGTGAGAAGTGTTGTTATTATCATCATTTTTAACATTTCTGCACCGCTACAATAAACAGACACACACCCATCAGCCTGTTTACAGATCTATACGCCCATCAAGACGTGAAACACACATTGCACAAATCTACTATAATGTGTTCATATGTGTTATAAAATAAAGAGGTAAAGTATTAGCTGTTCAGGTTGATTTATAAATATGACCTCAGCACGTGAAATCCTTCTGCTGACATCCCTAAAAGCTCGTCAGACCAACGAAGCTGTACAACACAAATAACCAGACCAAACCAGGGTTGTGCGTCTGTTGTTGAGAACATTGTCAGTAAACCACAGATCAGTGTTTATGTACCAGTGACGTCCTGTCAGTCTCGATGTAATGATTCCTGACAGCGCGTCTTTGTGTGCCACCTGCTCGCTCAGCAGCTACACAACCCAGGAGCTCAGTTTTGAAACAAACCTTAGCACAGTGTTTGTGTGTCCGCCGGGAGTGATGTCTCACTCCGTTTCCATCCTTTTCTCGTGAACAGCGATCTGGTGTTTCTGAGGACACAGAAGCATCCAGCGTCATTATTTTTGTGTATGTCGTGTGAGCTGAGAGTGGAGCGCTGCAACCAAAGGTAGTGAGCGCGTCGGCCTTTAACGTCGCGGCTGGTTGTGCGATCGCGTCGCCGCTGAACTCGTGAGAGTTTGTCTCAGGGATCTTTACATTTGAAGTCAGGTGAACATCCAGTGAACTAACAGAACATTCAGGAGCAGTTTACTCTCATGAATGTCAGACAAACTGAGGTTTGTGTGTCAGTTAGATTCTTTAAGTCGTTAAAGTGTCTCTGTTAGGAAAAGCATCTGTTTCCTCCACTTCTGCAGAACTGCGTGACCTGTAGCATCATTGCAGGAAGTATCCTGTGACAATGAGTGACTGCACATCATCATTATCAACACATAAACCTGTGGTCTGGACCTGCAGTTCTTATTTTTACTGTCTGGTTTTGTGTAAAGCAGCACTTCAGTAAGCACCTGTGAAGCACACAGTCATAGTCGAGTAATGAAGCGATCCATATGTGAAACATATTCCACGTCTACAGGATAGTGGAGGTTACATGGGTCAACCTGGCAAACTGTACCAGCACATGTGATCACACTGATAGCAGAACACAGGTATGTGAGTCTCTACGACGAGGTCAGAAACCAGTAACAAATGTTTCATGTGATTCGTTTTTCTCCAGTTTGTCTGCAGTGAACCTTAAATACTCACTGAACCAGCTGTTTCCTGATGTGGTGACGTGTGTCGGTGATGAAGCCAACACTCTGTCCAGTGTTGGGCAAGTTACTTGAAAAAAGTAATCAGTAACTAATTACTTCCCAAAAAAAGTAATCCCGTTACTTTACTGATTACTTATTTTCAAAAGTAATTAGTTACTTAGTTACTTTTTAATTTAATTATCTGCAACATTCTCTGACTGGAAGAAATGAGTTTAACATTTAAACCTATTTTCTGCACATTCCAGCTCATAAAATAAAATATTTTTTGTGTTTACACTCAGTCTTTCAAATAGATGCAAGTAAAACACAGCAGAAAATAAATAAAGTCAAAGACTCAGCGGTCCTGTTGCTCTATTTTCACCTGTAAAGCAGGAGTGGGGCAGGCGGAGGTTTACCCTGGTGCAGGTGTGCCGCGGTCAGTGGAAGAATCCGCGAGTTTCTCTGTGAGTTTCCCATTACGTCGTAGCTACTCGGTGCTTGTTTGGAAGTTTAGGGGTTTTTTCGCTGTAAAAAGAAGTTTTCTTCCCACGCACAGCGGACACTAATGTTTTTGTCACTTTTTATGGAATCAAACTCAAAGTAAGGTCAGTACTTCCACGCTTTAAACGCTGCACGCTCATACTCTCTCTGCACTCGATATGTGATCCATTGTTGATCTGCACACAGCTGTTGTCACTAACGTCGCACTCGCTTACGTCACTGTCGTGAGACATTCTCGCAAAAAAATCACGGTTTTAGTAACGCAGTAACGCAGCGTTCCTACGGGAAAGTAACAGTAATCTAATTACCGTTTTTGCAATAGTAATCCCTTACTTTACTCGTTATTTGAAAAAAGTAATCGGATTACGCGTTACTGGAGCGTTGTTCTCCTCTGTAACAAAGCAGTGATAAAGGAATAGATGCTGATTTTATTAACTTGTGTCTTTGTGCTGCTGGATTCAGTCTGAAGCAGGCAGCAGTGCTGAACCTACCAGTGTAAATGTGATGGTGGAAGCAGAGGCCAGCACTTGGCAGTGCTAAACACAATAAAAGACTCACAAGTTCCTGCTCAAAGGTCAGCTGCCTTCAGATCAATCATTAACCTGCAGCAGGTTGTGGCCTGATGTGTTTGTAAGAGTTTCACTTTCAGGAGGAGAAGATTTAAACGAGTCACACAAATGTGAACTACAAAGTCTGTGACACACAATTTATGCAAACTGCAGTAAATCTGACCTGAAGAAATCCAGTCTTCTGCCTGTTGTGGTTGTGACAGCTGCTCGTAGGAGAGTTTGTTTGTAGGAGGTGGAGATGTTCTCAGATCAAGTGCGTAATCGTCTCTTTGTGTAGACGCTAAAAGCTGTGAGCCAAAACTCTCTGCTCTGAAACTCTTCACTCAGTCCTCACGCTGAGAGTTTAGAGGCTGAACTTCTTGTTCCTCCATAACACTTTTCATGAAGCAGCAGAAATGAGCTTGTGTTTCTCAGCAGTGCGCACACAGAGAACCGATCCTCTCTGCTCAGTCTGAACAAATCAAAGTGAAACGTCAGTGAAAACACAGCTGCTGATCAAACTGTGTCAGATTAATGCCTCAATGTTTCACTGTGAGGTTAAAAAATACATAAAAATGATTTAAAGAAGTAGGAGGCAGATTTTCACAATAAGAGCACTTTGTTTTTAATTCAGTTAATGTCAAACTGTCATCAACACCTCTGTGTCGTCTCCGTCTCTGAGCAGATTCAGGCATTACTCAAATAATAACGGCTTTTTTTCACTATTATACTTTTCATTAGTCTCCAGGTTGATGATTATAAACAGAATTATTAAAGTTTTTATCATTTCAGGCTGAAAATCAACATGAATTTGGTTCTAATCAAAGAAGCTCCTTTAATGTGTGTCATTAAAATCCTCACACAGACTTAAAAAGGCGACATTAACATTAAAATAAATGAAAGAAGCTTCAGCTGAGAGCTTCATGCAGTCATCATCAGCAGCTCATAGCAGTCACAGCTCTTTATTACGCAGCTTTGCAGGAATTAAAGTGGCTGAAGTGTCAGAGTTTGTGTGAGAAGCTGCTTCATGGACAGCTGTACACACGTCTTTATTATTTCTTCATAAATCAAACACACAGGTTTGTCTGCAGATGATTTAAAGTGTGTCGTTGTGCAGTTAAAGCTGTTTGTGTGACGCCCTGACCTCCTGTGAATGAAACAGCCAATCAGATCCATCAGAGAGAGAGCAGGAAGTGTTGTGTGTTTGTGACAGAACAAGGAAACAGTGATGATGATGAACATAAAGGTCCTCTGATGTTTCCTGTTACAGTAACGCTTGTTCATCTGTTGCTCTCCTACACTTTCCTATAAATAAAGGAGAAAAAGTCCGTTTAGTTTCATTTCCTACAGCTCAGAGTTACACTTCACATTCCTGCTGTCACATCAAAAAGCTTCACTTTGGTCCAACATCTACATGTTAACATGAAACACAGACAGACTCAGAACATCTGGAACATCTGCACTTTGACCCAAACTGTTATAGCAGGATATTTTCTGCATATTTCTTATGTTGGACCTGTTTGAACTGTAAACGACCTGTAATCATCTGTAAATGGTGTGAGACACACTGAGGCCACCTACAGGGCAGCTGGGGAACAGCAGGGATCTGAAATCATACGAGACGTTAGTGAGTGAGAAGAACAAATGGACTTAAGATGGCTCGAAGTGATCAAAGTTGATCTAAAACAGAAGATAAATCCACTGATTCTTTGTAAAGTTCATCTGCTGCTCACATGAATCCATGAAAGATTTATTTCACTGAATGTTTCTTCAAAGCTCATTTCAACCTGTTGAAGTCATGAATGAAAGTGCAGACTGAGAGTGGATCACATGATGTTTGAGGTGTGTCATGTGACATGTTCAGTATTGTCACACATGTCTAGATTGTCCCTGATATCATAACTGCTCAAACACTGATGATTATATTTGAAGAATTATTCCTGATGGCAGCAAAGTTTGAATGGAGCTCTCTGTCTGTGCTGATTTGTCGCCCTCTGGAGGTCAAAGCACAAACCTACAGGGCAGCTGGGGAACAGCAGGGATCTGAAATCATACGAGATGTTAGTGAGAAGTTAGAACAAACGGACTTAAGATGGCTCGAAGTGATCAAAGTTGATCTAAAACAGAAGATAAATCCAAAGCAGCATCAGATGAATGTTACCATTTCCAGTTACGGTGCCCTTCATCTAATATGGAAATGTGTTGTTTTTTTAGCCGTGTTGTTGTTCTTCCTATTGTGTTTAGGCCAGAGATGCTCTTCAAACAGCGGACAGACATGACCACATTACAAGAACATGGTGTGAGTCCGATTTGATATTCCAGTCAACGCTGAGAGACCTTAACCAGGAAGTCAGAGGTCAGCTGATGCTGCGAGCAGGAAGTGAACCAAGGGAAAGGTCCACTCTACTCAATCTCAAAGAAAATATGCTGGTATTTGTTGATGTTGATGGTACAATAAAAAGATATAATATAATAAATAATAAAATATCATGTGATGATGAGATGTGTTGTTGGTGTTTGTATTTTCTGTAAATGTCTTTTTTAATGTAAATGCTTTGTTCCAGACGGACAGGGAATCAGTTGCTGTACGATGACATCATCTTGATGTTGACGAGGAGGGCGAGAAAAACTAGTTTAGTCCTGCAGATGGCGATCTTGCACCGTGTTCAGAGAGCCGACACTTTGATGGTGCTGCTCTACTCAGCTTACTTTAGCCTGGGTTGGACTCTATATGAGCAGCTTCCACTCTGGTTTCACTCTTAAACACACTTGTTTGATTTCACTTGTAAAAGTTGAAGAATAAATATTTTATTACAAAATTATTTGTTGATGCATTTTTTTAGGGTCAAATATCTTGTTTGATTTGAGGAATGAACTGTTAGGGTGGAAAAAGTGAATCAGGTTAAAATAGTGGTGCTTTATATCAGTGAAGATGTATAATGTAATTTAAAATGTTGATGATGGGTTGTAGTGGGCTTGTACTTACAAAACTGCCTCATTTTATTGGAATGATCCACAGTTGCATCCATTCACGGATGACATCTGACATCATTTGACATCTGGTCTGAACACGTTTGTACACAAGATGCCTCAGTTCTGGATGTTCCCACAGACTCCTCTGTGCACCTAAAGAAAAGGTCAAGGGTCAGCAGCACATGTAGTTGGGACAAGTCTTCAGTCGCACAAACTACACAATCATTTTCCTCCAATGACGACTTTTCACTTGCAGAAATGGTCCTGTGTGATTTCCAGGCTGTGATATAAAAACTAGTTCCTAATGGCAGCGACTCACTCAGTAAACATGTGTTTCCTTCACCAACCTCACACACAGATCCAATAAGATCAGGAAGTGGGCAGTATAGTACAATATGTGTTATTCTGTGCTGCACTGCCCAAACTAAAGATCTGCTGAAGTGTTGGAAATGATCCAGATGTTTATTTTGGACGATACAGCAGAAGATCAGACATGAAAGTGGAGATAACACAGAAGACCTGCAGCAAAGGTCAGAGGTCAGACTGGGCCCTGGATTCAACAATGAGCCAATGATCATCAAGCAGTGACTAAAGCAGAGCCCTGACGTTCTGACATTCATCACACAGTCAGAACAAATGTCTGCTGATGACTTCATCTCATGAAACGACTGATAGATGTCAGTTCATTGATCAGCTGAGCTGCTGATCTTCATCGTCACAGAAACATTCAGCTTGTTTCAATAAGTAAATAACTCCCACTACTCCCAGTTTGAACTGTTCCCACTCAAAATGCTGTGAGAACAATGATCATTGTAGGACTTCACAAACATCACGTGTTGTTTTCCACATGTAAGATCAGCAAACACACAGAAACTTCCTGTTGCCACACACGGCCTCTAAAATCTCTTCCACGCTTTCTGTCTGAAGTCCACTCTCTGTGTCGGATCCACAGGAAACAACAAGATCTTATTAACATGGTTTTCAATGTGTCTCCTTCCAAAAAGTCCAACCAATGAACAAATGTGTGTATTTGTGGAGGCCGAACAAAAGCATGACACATTTCTCTGTTTCTATAAACTGGAGTCAAACACAAACATGAAGAGTTTCACTGACAGACTCCAAAATGCCCCCACAGTGGATCAAAGGGAAATCCTACAGTGTGGCCAGAGACTCTTAATGGCTCCAACATCAACACATCCACAATGTTGGATCCAGTTGTGCCTCACAGAGTTACTAAGACACACCCTCTGCCAGCATCACAACAGCTCCACCTGCTTCACCTGCCTCCTCAGCATCTGTACACCTGAAGAGAAAAGAAAGGCTCCAACAGCTCAAATCTACAAAGGATTCATGAAGTTTCATCCAACAATAACATGTTTGCCTTCCACAGTGTGCTGTTAGACACCACTGTACCTCTGCCATTTCAAAAAGAGCAGCTTGGGAACATTTTGGCTCCAAACACTTTGTGTTTAAGTTCTTTGTTTTCTTTGTGAAGCCGACAACATCTGGAGCTTTGTGACTCATAGAAACATCATTTTGTTCTTTAGATGACAGCAGATTGGGACTGAATAATCAATCACTATCAAACCAATAAAGACAAACATGCTGATTTTACAGGAACTTTGTTGGAGAAGCTGCAAAGACATGAAACTGGTGGAGATCCCAAACCAGTTGATAGTGCTGGTTATTCCAAATAAAGCTGTTTCCCTTTGAGATGAAATGACTTTGTGTCCTGATATATAATAAAGATGTTGTTGTTTTTGAGCCCCTGTATTAAAAGTAGTTTAAAGTCAGCTTGAGTTTGATGTCTTTATGTCAAAGCTGCTCATGATGTTGAGCTGCTGATGGAATAAAAACAATATAAAAGCATGTAGTCCAGACTTAAATGTAGCCTGTTGTTAGCTGAGGTCCACACACAGTGTTTGACAGTGTAAAGTGTGTGAAAGGGCTGCTGGTGGAGCTCACTAGGATGAGCAGGTGACCACGAGGTGGAGAGCAGCTGGCCTGGCTTTGACCCGGGCCACGCCCCCTTTCTCTCTGCTTTGCTGTCACTTATCTTCACTGCTCTGTCCAATAAAGCTGAAAAAGGCCCCGAATCAAAGAAATCTGCTGCAGCCTCTGAAATGTCTTCTGTTTCCTTCCCGACGGCTTTTTCACCGTCAGCCCATCAGACAGTCCAGCAGCATTTATGATGATGTCATGATGTTGAAGAGGCTGCTACGGTGGCCTCCCATGACCCCCAGCCTCATCACAGCTGAGATGCAGACATTTGAAAACATTCAGCAGACAACTGAATAACAGTCCAACACAACAGTCTGTGTGCAGACACACACTGACCTTTCATAGAGTCAAACACAGCTGGTTGAGTCATTTCTCTGTGAGTCTAAAGTGAATCTAGTATTTGAAAGTCCACTTCCTGTATTTGTTGTTGAAGACTTCTTCAGCTTCTTCTCAAGGACATCAGCTGCTTGTTTGGCAGCAGAGGCAGTTAAGAAGCTTCCTGAAAAACACTGAACAGTGAGTTCACTGTGGCATATGACAGATTCAGCTTTCTGTGTGCAAATGTGTCTGTGTCGACCTTTCAAATGCTGTTGAATCCAAAACATCAGCGGCTCCTCGGCTGCTCACTTCATGCACTTCTGTCTGTGTGACAGTCCAATGACATCACAGCTGTTTCCAGCCCCAGTGTCTCAGGACTGGACACCTTTAAACATGTCGAGGATCAAACAGCGTCCAGCTAAACACACATGAAACTATCAGAGCTGACAATCATTCCAATAACATCTAATGGTTCATGTATGTAGACACAGGACTACAAGGAAATGGCTCTCAGCATCTGGCTGTGGGAACACATGAGTCCCTGTTTGTGTTCAGATTGTGTGCATGTTTTAGACGTGTGTCACATGTAGAAACACAACAATCCCACAATGACACACAGATGTGTTTGACACAGCTGTGCAGCTGTAAGTTGTTTCTAATGATTCATTGAAGCTCTTCTAACATTCTGGAGACGATCAGTACATGAATCTGTTCAACACGACAACAATTTGACTTCAGTGTGAACGTTTGCATTAAATAACCTTCTTCATCCAGCTGACAGCATCTTCATCCTATGATGTGAACAGTTCCTCCTGTTGATGACAAACCTCTGACAGGATCTGCTTGAGGAGCTTTTTCATGTGCAGCTCTCTGAGCTCAGGGCTGAGCTGCTGTTTCATCTTTAAGAGCTGCTGCCTCCTCGCCGGACTTGTTCTCCTCTTCTTCTCCTAATGACACCATTTCTGCTTCATATTAAATTCAATAAAGATGCTGACATGTATCTGTAGCAACAACATCATTGAATCTAGAACAACTGGAGCCAAACCAGTGGCTCTGCTGGGATCACTGGTGAGCCAACACTTCCTTGTTGATGCAGATTTCAGGGCTTCCTTTTGCTCCTCCGTTATAACTGTTCTCTCTTCTCAACACATGATGACACAAAGGAATCAGCAGTGACAAAGATGATGCTGAAGAGAAGCACACACTTCACACATATAACAGACCAGTGCAGTTACACACACCTCTGCTCGACATCAGGCCTCAAACAAAGACACAAAACACTAACTTGACTCTAAACAGAAGAAACGAGCAGCTGTTTCTGTTCTGTGCTTATTTATATTTGACACACATGCTTCTCTTTGTGCAAACACACATCGCACTATAAGGGTAACCTCGCACACAATGATTGGACAGCACAGTGATGATGCTGGGAGATCCTATACGCAGCAACACAGAAACACTGAGAACTTTAAACAATGATGGAAAGTGTTATAAATGACTTGTTGGCCTCTGATCTGTCACAAACAGCTGAAACGTGTCTCTCATGAGTCACATGAAGGTTTTTGACAGAAAGGACAAAAAGTAGCTGCAGTCAGTTTGTGTCATTTTTATATTTATTCATCTGGGAGAAAAATCTGAGGGACATTAAAATGTGTTTTCAACAGAGACAAGAACATGAATATAACAGAACAGGTAAATGAACATGTTTCAAGTAAACAGCTGGACTGATCAGGTCCAAACACAGAGTGATAAACTTGTCAAACAGCTGTCATATCTTTATATAGAAGCTCTTTATAAATGCTGCTCACTGCAGTCTGTTTACTAATAATGTCAAAGTGTTAGAAACACAGAAACATCAGAATGGTCTTTGTTCACAGAAACCTGTCTGGGATCCTTTGTTGTTCTTTTGATGCAGAGTTACATTATAAATATAAAGAGTTATTTCAGAGTCTCATCAGTTTTCCTGCATGTCTTTATTTAACACATCAGCAGGGCTGAAGCTCTCATGTTAAACACACACTGATCTATGGACACGTTCATGTGTTTCTAACAGAACCAGGCTGTTATCAGCCTGCACTAACATTATGTCACACACACTGAATGTAACAGTGACAGTTTACATCATCACACAATCAGCTGTGATTGTTTCACTGTCATCAAACGAGTCAACAGGAAGTAGAATCAATAGAAACCAATCATTTACTGACAGCATGTCTGATGGAAATAAGTGCAGATTATGTATGAAGTCTAACTGCACACAGTAACTGTGTTACAATAAGGACTTAACAGCGCCCTCTGCTGGAGTGTTTCAGTACTGCGTTAACTAGAATACACCACCTCCTCCTCACACCACCTGCTACAGCTCTACTCTTCTATGACTACAGTCATCCACAGCACTGATGTGAGGTCACATGGTTCATATGTAAGGAGCACAGCTGACCTCAGGTCAGTTTAATGACTGTGAGCAGCAGCTGTGTTATTGTCACTGTGACAGGGAGACACTCTCAGACACAGCGCTCATGTCAGCTTGTTCTCATGCAGGAGGATCAGGAGCTCCATGTTTGTCTTTCTGTTTGAATCATGATGTGTTTGTGCCATCAGAGTCTGTCATGAGTACTCAGGGTTTCACAGCAGCTCTTCTGGATGCTGACGAGGACTCCAACCTCATGTTTCACCTCTCTGAGCTTCTGATGTCTGTGAACACTCGTGTTTCTTCTCTGGGCTCATCTGGACAAAAACACCTTTCTGTGTTTGGCTGCAGCCTCATTCTGACTGACAGGAAGTGTGTTATCCATGAGCTGCACTTCTGTGAGGAAGTTTCCTGCTGTGTTTCCTGTCTGTGGACAAACACGAGTGTTCCAGCTGAGGACTTGCTTCCTTCCACCTGTCCATACAGGACATCACGCTGTCTGCAGCTCTGTAAATGCAGCTCCAGGTCCTTCCACGTGCTGCTCTGTATTTGTGCAGTTTGTAGTGTGTCCTGGGAAACGTAGCACACATGGTGTTCTTCTGCTGTTTCCTCCTTTCACTGAGTGTGAAACACTGACGCTGTGCTGTTGTTCACAGAGGGGAGCTGATTCTAGCTGCAGCTGGACTCTGTCATCTAACTGAATGTGTTGGTGCTGATCACGGGGCTCTGAGGGGGGAGCAGCAGGAGGACTCTGGATGCTGACGTCAGTGTATCTGTGGAAGCTCCCACAGCGTGTCTGTCATTCAATATTGTGCTGTATATTGTATCTATGCAAAGATGAACAGACTGTGTGTTCACTGGTCTCTGTGCTGCAGCTCTGATGTCATCATCACTCCCTCCTCCACCCTCAGCAGTCCCAGCATGCTGCTGTGGTGCACCCCACCCTCACTCTACACCTGAGCCACAGACCACACCCTCCACCTCAATATACACCACAGTTTTCTCTGCTGTGGAAATGAGATCAGGAGGAAATCATCATTATTATTATTTAATAAACGCTCACATTAATGTGGGCTTATTTGTTTCATATTAGAAACATTAGTTGAGTGTTTTTAGTATAAAATGGTCAAAGTCCCTCTTTTTGCTCCTCCCCTCACCTGTGGATGGGCGGTGCTGTTACCGTGGTGACAGCTTGGATGTGTTTCAGTCCTGCCTGGTTATCACTGCAGGAATCTTTCACATTTATTACAGGTAATAACTCTGATTTTTCTGTGTATTATGAACCAAATGTATCCTGATACTCACAGAGATGGATGAGCAGAGGTTTTTTTTGCAGTTTATGTAGTTACTATGGACTTAATGCAGACATATTATTAAAATTAGGGCTATAACAGTTGTATTGATGTATAGCAACTTGAAATGCTCCCACAAATGGCTCCACAGCATGTAAAAATATAACAAAAGCTCTGGCGGACTTGGTTCTGTGGTCAGTCTTAAAGGGTGAAGTTAAACTCTGTAATCTTCACTGTGTCACAGAGTTCAGTGAGTCCCGTTATTCACAGTATCAATCAGATCATCAGAGAACAGCTGATCAGCAATCAGTGGTGCCAACAGCGCCTCCTGTGGTGAGAGGATGCAATAATGCAATGTAGCATTTTTCCACTCAACACTTGCAGTCATGGAAACTGTCTGTTGGATCTGTGTGACGTTGCTTTCTTGGTTAGAGTTCCTCACAAATGTCCAGATGATTCTTCTAATGAGGCGTCGACCATGTTTGCAGCTCTTTGGAAGAAAACGTCGCCCTTTGCCATCCTTACTTTTCTTTGACTTCTTCAAATGCAGCTGAACTCCAGCTGGTATTTTCTTGGACTTTGCAGCTGTTTCTGGTCATCAGTTCATTCCTGCAAACCTCTGAAGCTGAACAACAATGATGCTGCATTGCTGGCTGATCCCAAAAGGTTGATTCTGTTCATCTGGACGTTTTCAGAAACGTTTGCTCACTGATCAGGTGACTTCTTCAGTCTCAGCTGACTGCAGCTTTACAAGCTTACAAACAGCACATTTGCACAATGACTGAAAGCAGCAGCACCTGATATATATGATACTAATATAATACATATACATATATAATCCATACTAATGATGAAGGAACTGAGCTCACAGTCCATTGTTCATTCAGTGAACTACTCAGTTTATTTTGGGCCTCAGAAATGCTCACTCTGTTTGTACATCACTGTCAGCAATAGACTCATTCTGCTGTGTGGACAGGAACACATGTGACATCACTTCCTGTTTGTTTGTGACTGAAGAGGAAGAAGTTTACAAGGAATCATTTAGAAGAGTTTCAAACATCAACTGACTGAATCCATGAATCTGAAAACGTGTTTGTGAGTGAAAGAGACAGACATGTACAGACTGAACTATCTGTTCAACAGTCAGAGTGTTTCTGTAACAGGAGACACTCTTTACACTCCACTCAGCACAGGGACACTGAGGAACCAGGAAACCAGAACCAAAACCCAGGATAAAGAGTTTGAGTGAATGTGGTGTTGAAGGTGTGGAGGTGGATCAGAGTGTCAGAGGAGACTCTGTAGAAGGACAGAGTGCCAGCAGGACAGTCCACATACACTGCTGCTCTGTTAGAGACAGAGGAGAAGGAGGAGAAGGAGGAGGAGGAGATGATGGGTGTTTCTCTGTTATTGTGACAGACATAACGAGGACCATCATCAGAGCAGCTCAGACTCCAGGACTGATCATTCCATCCAAACCAACAGTCAGCACTGCCTCCTTTCCTTCTGATGCTTCTGTAACTCACTGATATATAAACGCCTCCTCTCCACTCGACCTCCCAGTAACAGCGACCAGTCAGACCATTTCTACACAGCAGCTGAAGAAAAACATCAAATCTGTCTGGATGATCAGGATATGACTGAACCTCCTTCACACGTGTCACCTTCCTGTTGTTGTCAGACAGTTGGAGGTTTGTGTTCACTGTGTTTGTGTCGATTGTGAGTTGACAGGAATCTGATGGAGAGAACAAACACAATCCAGCTGCAGTTATTGATCCATCATCTGTTCATTGATTGACACTTTGATGATGACTCCTGACATGATGAAGATGGTTGAATGTGTGCTGCTTTGTTTTCATGAATCCCATTAAAAACACACTTACACTTCCTCAGACCTGGTCTCAACCATCGGACTCCAGCAGGCTCCACCCTGAAAGGAGGAGGGGGGTCAGAGCAGCACAGTCAGCATGCACACATGGACATTACATGGCTCTCACACACACACTGTTACACACTGAGCTCAAAGCTCGGCTCCACTGTTTTATTCAAAGAAATCTACATTTATTTATCAGCACATTTAAAAACAGCTTGAGCCAAAGTGCTGCACAGAGTAGAGAGAAAATAGGAAACATACACAGTAATGACTATAAAGACTGGTCAGGATTGAAAGCTACAGAGTACAAATGTGTTTCCAACCGGCTTTTAAAAATGTCCAGTGTTGGTGACGACCTGATGTGAAGGGCGACTGTTCCAGAGTTTGGCTGCAGCCATCGATAAAGCTCACCTCTGTTTTTACGTCTAGTTCTGGTCAGAAGCTGCTTATCTGCAGACCTGAGGGCTCCACTTGGATTCTTTTGTTAAAGAGAGATAAGATGGAGCCAATCCATTCACAGATTTAAAGACAACCAGATCTGGAAGTGGATTCTACCACGTACTGGTAACCAGTGGAAAAAGCTGGTGATGGGTCGTCTAGCACAGACCCACCGCTGGAACCAGACAATTGATGAGGGAGAGAACTGTGACAGCGCCGTTCCTTCACTTGACCTCAGTCGCTCTCGTCTGCTCCCTCGTAACACTGCTCTTTATTGAGCTTACATGAATATGCACAAGTTCATTATGACGTCTTACACAGGTATGAACAAAGAGTACCAGTCTGTGCATAGTGTGTGTGTGTGTGTGTGTGTGTGTGTGTGTGTGTGTGTGTGTGTGTCTGTGTTCCAGATGTGACCCTGTGACCCCAAAGCTGGTGCTAAGAGTCCAGCGGCCCCCTAACAAAGGGCTCTTATACTTAACCAGACACAGAGTAGGTGTCCTCCTACACCAGGGGTCTCAAACTCGCGGCCCGCGGGCCAATTGCGGCCCGCAGGACGATAGTTTTTGGCCCCACCTTAATATGAAAATGTAATGTTAGTTTGATAATGTATGACACTTTACAGTGTTGTGGGCGGAGCTGAATTAACCCACCAATCAGGGTGGGATATGGATCTCAGGGGACACCAGCCGGGCTTGATGCAAGCAGGGAAACATTTCTCAATGAGTCAAAGTTCCAGCAGCGTTGCCCTGGAGTGTTTCTTTCTTTCTGTGCCTGGCTGGCTTCCTCCTTTCTATTGGGCAAACGCCGACATTCGCCCCAGCGCGCTGCGTTCACAACACTTCAAAAAAAGTTGTTTTTTTAAGTTGCTGCCCAGCGGGACATTATACGTATATAGATTTATACACACGTCAGTGGGATTTAAAGTTATTTTTCCACAGAGAGAGATCTCATATTAACTCTCACAGTGATGCGTAGGCGGCGGGATAAAAGAAAAGTCATGAACTCAATGCAGCCCAATTTAGTCTGCAGTCACATAGCGACACCTGTTCATCGGCAACAACAGTCCCCGGTAACCCGGACTAATTATAGGGTCGCACCGTCATTTGTGGCTCGATGTTTTTATTTGCATCACTGCGTTTGCATTGCAGCAAACATGAACATTACATATATTTCAATATAATGTAAAAGCAGTCAAAACAACTAACATCAGAAACAGCTGATGTTATTTGTTATATGTCACGGTGTCATTTCCGCTTCTTTCTCCTGTAACAACAGCCCGGCGCCGTGAGCAGTCGCCTTTTTTGCGCTCGCTATCCCTGCACTTTCTACCATCTGCAAACGCCACGGTGTTCGTGTCGTCATGAAAGACATGAACATCGAGCGTAGAAACAAAGGAGACTGCTACCGGCTTCTTATCTGCCGATCGCCGTGCTACGGTTGCAAGAAAAAGAAGCAGAAATGACGTTCTCTACGCGTTGAGACGTTCCCCGTCCGTCGGCTAAACCCTTGATTGAAACTTCAATGCGACAGTGACACCAAGTAGAATTATAAATGTCACATAGCCCCAAACATGTCTTTTTCAAAGCCTGCGGTGAAGAGAAAGGTTGGTGATGAGCACCGACAATTTCAGGAAAAGTGGGAAATGCAATATTTCTTTGTTGAGCACAGGGGCACCCCGACCTGTCTTATTTGCACAGAGAAAGTTGCGCTGCACAAGGAATACAATTTGAAACGTCATTACACAACTAGACATGCTGAGCTGGATGCAAAATACCAGGGAGACGAGAGAGCGAACCGGGTTGCCAGTCTTAAAACAGATCTACTGAGGCAGCAAGATTTCTCCAAGAAAGCAACCAAAGAGAATAATGCAGCAGTCGGAGCCACGTGGTTAGTGAGATGATTGCTAAAGCAGGGAAGCCATTCACAGAAGGTGCATTTGTCTAAAAGTGCATATTGCAGGCTGCAAATATAGTCTGTCCGGGAAAGAAAGGTCAGTTTAGCAACATCAGCCTTTCTGCCAACACCGCAGCAGATCGCATTTCTGACCTGTCAAGTGACATTTATGACCAACTGTGTGAGAAAGCCAAATGTTTCAGTGTATACTCAGTCGCTCTTGATGAGACCACAGACATCACCGACACTGCCCAGCTCCCAATGTATGTCCGTGGTGTTGATGACAGTTTTGAAGTGATGGAGGAGCTGCTCACAGTAATGTTTAGTTAGTAAAGTTTATGGGCCCTGTTAGAATCAATATTTCATTCTCATTCTGTTGTTTGAGAACAATAACAGAAAAATGTGCACTTGAGAACAAATTTATTGTGAATTCAGCTGTGAATGTAGAGTTTGTCATTATTTTAGCTTCCATTTCCAAATGTTAGCTGACACTTTATTAGGTACACTGGTATCTATATCAGGTACACCTGTGACCTAAATGTTCCTGCAACCAGACTCCTTGGAGACCCCTACATAAATATCCATGTACTATCCAGCTAGACTAGTGTGTCTGTCCCTGAAAATATTCCTGCATGTGTGATTGTTCATGTGTCATCTGCAGGAAACAAACAGGAAGTGAGTGAAAGACACAGGAAATGTTTCCAGCTCTTCCTCCTCTATCAGACATTCTCTCCATACCTGAGAGTGTCCAGTCTCCAGCCTGGATCCTTCAGTCCAGCCGACAGCAGCTTAATTCCTGAGGGACCTGGATGATTGTAGCTCAGGTCCAGCTCTCTCAGATGGGAGGGGTTGGAGCTCAGAGCTGAGGCCAGAGAAGTACAGCCTTCCTCTGTGATCAGACAGCCTGACAGACTGCAGACACACAAAACAACAATCAATCTGTCAACAATCGTTTTCTCTTTGTCACAATAACATCTATCCATTTACATCCATTCAATGTAACTTTATTTATAAGTGACAATACCCAACGGACAACAACAGTCATCTGAAGCTGTTTAACAGTGTAAGGTAACAGCCTCCAATATTAGAGAGAAAGCCCCAACCATCAGACAATTGTGGAGATACAGAAATTCTTTTATTGCTGCCATATAATCTGCATCATTATAACTGCATTAATAATGTTCTTTACAGCATTATTCCATCTAATAATATTTCTCACAGTATTGATATTGCATTAAAGTTGTCTATTGAACATGTTCATTTGAGGATCCTTCCATTATGTTAACTTTTATTACAAGTACGCTCAGAAGTATTTCATACACATTGCATATTTGTGCTTATGTCGAGTTGATGTTCGGTTCATTAAGGGTCTTAAGCTTCACTGGCGTGACTGTCCAGGTGATCCATGCTGAGGGAAACTAGAACAGGATGATTGCATGGATGCTTACAATACATATAACACATAATCTAGGAATGTGTCAGGCCTGAGGCCTTAACTCATTTGGTGTCTCACTATATTTACTCTACTTGGCAACAGATGACCAGAGTCAATAATTAGCCCCAGAGACCCTGAGGGCTTGAAGTTTATTACCTTGTATGGAAGGTGTTACAGAAAAGAGAAGTTCTGTGTCTGTTTATAGCCATTAAAGATGTACAAGATGTACCATTAACTGTGACTAATGTCTGGAACATATTTTACTCTGACTATTTTTATTGACGCCAAGGGGGGGCGTGTACCCCACTGCTTTGTAAGTGTCCACAACATGTATTTTTGTCAGAAGACATAGGCTGATGTTTTCTCCTGTGTGTTAATAAACTCATCGTTTGATTGCACTTCTCTGGGGCCTCCGTGGTTTGTCTCACTGCTCTACATTGATAGATTTCGCGACACAATCCACTGTGAGCAGCACTTGGTGATGGTGGGAAGAAGAACTCCCTTTGACACAAAGATCCTCCCAGTGAAAACAGGCTCCAGGAGGAGCATCTACCATGACTGGTTGCAGGGTGAGGGGAAAGAGAAGAGATGAGCTCAGAGAGACAAGAACAAAACAGAGAGACAAAAGTTAAGGACACGTAGTAGTGACATATAAAAGCATCAGGAGTGAAAAGAGGGGAGAAGAAAGCAGAGCATCATGGGAAGTCCACCAACAGCCTGAGCCTATAGCAGCATAACTAAGGGATGGTTCAGGGTCACCTGATCCAGCTCGAACTATAAGCTTTATCAAAAAGGAAAGTTTGAAGCTGATCTTCAAAGTAGAGAGGGCGTCTGTCTCCTGAACTCAAACTGGGAGCTGCTTCCACACCCAGTCCAACATAGCCAGGCTGAGTCGTTAGATTAGTCCAACGTAAAGTCAGAAAGTCATTATTTATGTCTCATTTTAGTGCAAATGTAGAAAAACTGTCCAAAAGTTATTTCTAAATCTGATATTAAACAGTTTAAATGGTGAAAAAAGCTGTAAAGAAAACAGAAAGAGTCAATAAAAGCCTCTTTAGAGGGTCACCAGTTTAAAACTCAGACATTTAAACTGGTGATTCTCCTTCTCTGCTCCATTTCCTCTCTAGACTTCCTGTTCCTAGGAGGGATTTGATTGGCTGAATGTCCTTTTAGCCTTTCTTTAGTTCTTTGGGTGCTAAGCAAAGAGGAAAACACACGAGTCATGTGACGTGACATAAGAAGCGCTCTGATTGGTTGGGATTGACAAACTATGGTGCTGTTTGCAAGCTTCGCTTTGCAGAGGCAAGAAAATCTCTTAGATAGGGATGAGATGCTCCACAGTGACGTTTCCACACTTTGGAGCTTCTGAAGTGCAGATGTTTGGAAACGCTGCTCCAACGTCTGGTTCAAACACTCAGATCACGTGACCTCAGCTGCCACAGGTGGCATACCTGCGGCTTCCAGGCATTGCCAGTCTCGGGAATTCCCATTTTTCATTGACTGGTCTTTTTGACCCTTTTAATGGCTGAATGATGCTTTTATATCACTGCTTCAGTTTATTCCACACACATTCAGTCCTATCAGCAGAGAGAGAGCCACACACTGTCTGTAACATCATTAGAAGATCTCAGTAAAAACAGTAAAAACTGCTTCAAGGACTAAATCAAACAGGCACCAGGGGCCCGTTCTTCGTACCTCGCTAAGTAAGTTAGCTGGATTTGATTGTTGACGATTTCGCTTGATCCTGGATCGTTCGGTTCCCCGAAGCTCATCCGGGACTTGCTGTCATAGCAACAGATCCGTAAGCGTAAACCTGCTCGGGAGCAGGTTTACTTTATGTAAACAGGATTAGATCGCGGCCACGCAGGTATGTCCGCTTCATTTATACGAAAGCAACAGCGATATTCCACCACTGTTTCACCATAAATAAATAACATCAATGTAACCAAAGATAATGCAGCACTTGATCCTTTTATTGATGTCACACAGATACATACAGGTCATTTCCTAAAAAAGGGAAATGTACTATTAACATTCTATTACATGTATGTGATTATTACAGATGTAATTCATATTTCAGAGTAGTAATTGCAAATTACTTTGTGTAATCAAGATGGGAGACCACGGCTATAAAAGCGAAGGTGGATTTGGGAAGTCTGTCGCAGCCATGTCCTGTCCGTATACGCGAGCCACCCATTGCGGAAGGTGCAAGATTGATAAGGAGAGTCCTCAGAATCCAGCGTATATTGCGGGACAGACAGGATCCTTTAGCTCAGCGCGACAGTGTGCTCATAGAGAGATATCGATTTTCCCGTGAGGGTATTATTCACTTAACCAACTTGTTGACGAGGGGGTGCAGGACCACCACCTGTCTTTTTTTGCTCTGCCCTTTTCTTGGTTGCTGTTATGAACAAACAAACAGATTATTTCAGGGTCTCTTTCCAAGAGACTAAAAGCAATATAAGTGATAAATATTACCATTCTGTAGAATATTCTTATATTTCACTTTTACCTGTTCCCATGTTCTAGTGGGTCCTGTTGTGGCTCTAATGTGAAAGGGGATATAATATAACATATTATAATATAACATAATATAATATAATGTAATATAATATTGGATAATATAGTGTGAAATGATAAATCTACCCTACCGCCTACTGGTGTTGGCCAGAGGGGCCGATGGCGCGATATGGCAGCCTCGCTTCTGTCAGTCTGCCCCAGGGCAGCTGTGGCTACAACCGTAGCTGCCTCCACCAGTGTGTGAATGTGAGAGTGAATGAATAGTGGCATTGTAAAGCGCTTTGGGTGCCTTGAAAAGCGCTATATAAATCCAATCCATTATTATTGTTATTATTAAATTACTTACGAGTTTGATTTGTCAGCAACTTTCTGCCAGCCCTCTCTCCTTGCTTTTGCAGCCTTTGCAGTGTTCCCTTGCATTTTAATTAAACTCTGAAACTCCTGAAATCCCTCACTCAAGAGTTCTTGCTCTGCTGCCGAAAAATACCGAGCGCGCTCCTTCGACATTTTCGCCGACCAATCAAAGGGTTGCCGATCAATGTTTCTACTATCGACGCGTAGCCCCTGTTGGGCCACCCAGTGATCTCACATTACTTCATCCAGCTGTACTAATCGTCAACAACAGGTGTGTTCGGAGAACCGGAATAGCGAGCTCACGGTTAGCGCGATGATTTGGTCTTGGATGTGTCATTTGATCTTGGATGTAGTAAGCGAGGTACGAAGAACGGGCCCCAGTTTTCAGCTCTGTCTGCGCTCTACTTTTTTCTACTTACAACAGAAAATAGGATGTACTGCATTCAGGGATATCATCCTCACTGTCAGCTGTTACTCACAGACTGTGTGTAGAAATACAGAAAATACTGATCCTATAAAAAGGAAAGCTAGAAAAACACATTGATTCCAGGCTCTATTTTCCTTTTTGAGTCTGTCAAATCCAACAGGACTTGTGCAGGTTCACTATGAGCCAAACTCCAGACTGACAGTGAAACATCAGGCCAGTGTTAGAAGGTAAAGTTCAGGAAAGTTTTTTAATGGTTCAGAAGATGTTCAGCTGAGGACGACTTAAAGATGTGCGTGAAATGGAGGCTTCTGATTGGTCAGAATGAGCCTGTGAAAATGGGACAAACTTTGTATAAAGAAAGAAAACACATTTAATCTTTTCATGGAAATGTATCTTTTTCAAAGTGATTCCAAATCAAAGCTAACGCCACGCCAGCTTGTAACTTTGATTGACAGTGTGTAGAACTGATGACACAAACTCCCAGAAAACCTCAAAGTCAACATAACGCATCCAAAGCTTCACGGCTGGGAGCAAAACATGAGGCCAACAAACAGCTGTAAACCTGTGTGCCTATTACAGTAAACACAGCAGTCTGTTATGTTTGACTAAACTGATGTATTGTGTGTCTGTAGTTGTGTTGTGAACTGTGCTGGGCTCGTCTGTGTCCCCGTTTCACAGAACAGCATCTTCAAGATGGCACAAATGCTTCCAGTGTTTCAGTTTGACGAAGCCTGGCTTTGCCCATCGCTGCTTTTAAAACAGTGTTTGTGCTGCCAAGGACATCTTGTATTGGTCTCATGTCATGAATGGGAGTGTTTCAGGAGGCAGACTGAACCTTTGATGAGTTTGGTGTCTTAAACTGAGGAATGAAAGGACACGAGGAACAAACTAAAGAGAATCTAAAAGAGGCCGGCAGCACATGAGGAGGAGAAACTGACACTGACATAAAGACTGAGGGAAGGACAGAGCCATCTATACAGCTGAGGTCAACACAGGAGGGTCATGTGACACAGCTGAAACTCATCCAGACAACGTCTGACACCAGAGACCATACTTACCAAAATAAAACAGGTTATAATGAACAAAAATGAGTGGAACAGCGGAGTGAACTGAGCAGCAGGAGGGAGGGCGTTTCTCCAAAACATGTGTCCATCAAAATTATGGACAGTCGTGTATATTAAGTAGACTTGTTCAGATTTGACCAACACTTTTCTCTGTCAGTGTTTCACAGAATATCATCAAAGAGTCATGATAGTTACCATTAGTGTCACTGTGGAGATGCTTATTCCAGCATCACTGACTTCATGGTTCCAGTTTCCATCACTAAGGACTACATGTAGTGATCCTGCTGTTAGCCATGTTAGCATGTTAGCTCCAACAGGTGGTCAGTGTGAGAGCGGTGATATCAGTGACATCTAAACAAGGAAGGAAGAGACTGTTGAAGGCAGCGAGCTGTGACTGCTGTGAACAGTGTCCTCACACTATTTTCTCCCTGTGTCAACATACATGAGGCTGCTTCAGCTGCAACACACCACAAACACCTTTATACAACTAAATATACTCAGAGCGCACTGCTGTGGTTGCTGTGGTAACCATCCATATATCCAGCTGTTTGGGGCCGAGTCTGCTTCCTCATCCTTGCTTAAACCCTCAAAGTTTAATGTGTTTTTGACTTGAAGCTTTTTGTGATTTGGTTTTATTTGTTGTTCTACACACACAATAATGAAGAGCACATGTTTATAGTGACACATTCAGACCAATGACAACAGTCCATTCACACTGACCTCCTTCCAGCAACTTTTAGGACAGCCAATAGCAATTTTCCTTACTGAGGAGTTGGCAACATTGCCAGGAGCAGTGGGTGAATGGCAGCATCACCATGAAGGATTAGAATAAAAATACATCATCATCCACAAAGAAAACCAGTCTGAGTGTCTGATGCTCTCGTTATAAAACCGCAGTCGCAGCTTGTGGCTACATTTAGCTGGTTTGCTAGTTAGCTGGTTTGTTCGTTAGCATGGAGCTAACCTAACTCACTAGAACATTTGATGCTAAACTGTCTAAACTGTGTGAACAGCTTTCATTGCTGCTCTGTGTTACTCTCCAGCCTCTCTTTAACTCAGTCCTCTCAGTTTTTTCCTCGTTACAAACTAGAAAACCTTCTTTTTCAGCTTTTCCACACCCGAGCTGTGGCTAAGGTGCTACCAGCATGCAGGCTCGGTCTGTGTCACTCAATAGTTACACTCCTCACCCAGACTAACACCACTCCACAAATTCACCACTAGGAGGCGCTAAAAGACCACATACAGTGAGATCATCACTAAATGTCTGCTGTGTCTGACGTAGGGTTGCCAACCGTCCCTTGAATAACGGAATCGTCCCGTATTTAGAAAGAAAAGTACACGTCAGTGGCGCGGCTGCCCCTCTGTTGGTCTTCCTTGGTCTCTTGTGTTCTGGGGGCCTCTGGATGTCTGGAGTTTTGATCTCCTCTACACCTGCTTCATGCCCTGGAGGACGGGGCTGTGGCCCCCCCACACCCTCTAGCAGATCATTACATGAAGGAACCTTTTAAAAAAACAAGCGCGTCCATGCTCACAGGTGTACACACGGGTGATCACACCCACAAACTACACCCTTTTTGGCTCCTACCTCAAAGCACACTGTGTTCTGTTGATCTTATGTGCTGCACAATAATGTTTAACATTTAGTATTTACTGTCATATTCCCATATATCATTGTGATGTTGTTTATTCTATTACTCTTGTTCTCTTCTGCTTGTTTTCCTTTTTCTTTCTCAGCAGGTGATCCAGGTGATCGATATATGCATTTTTTTTTCCTGCCCATTCTGTTGGTTTTTGTTTTTTGCCCTTCTCCCCCGTCCCTCTTCTCAGCTGTTTCTCTTTCCCTCTTTCTTTCTCCCCTTCTTTCCTCCAGTCAAGTCTGTCCCGTATTCAGCAAGTGAAAATAAAATAAACAATAAAAGGTGAATCAAATGGACCATTATGGCAAGGCTGGGATGGTCAATTTGGTAAAGTAAATCCGTTGGGCATCTTTCTTTGCCTTTAGACAACAATTCTGATGCAAAAGAGCCAAACGGGACAGGCAAAATAAATAAATAAATAAATAAATAAAAAGTACACGTCCCGTATTGAGCTCCAAAGGGACGCACTTTGTCCTGTAATACAGAGAGAATCAAAAGTAGTCTATAAATGTTAATGGAATTAACGCTTTGTTTGAAAACATAATTCCCAGCCCCTCTCCTGCTTTGTGACCAATGACCTTACGCACGAGTATGACAATTCAGATTACCACTTATCTCATTGGTAGAGGAAAGGTCGCTCGCTGAGAAAATACCAGAAGACAACAGATGACCACAAAAAGAAGCATGGCCAACAGGGAAACAAACGCTGACACTGCGGTGCAAGTCTCGGACGACAGTACACCTTCGACCAGCAATGTTTGTACCCCACCGAGAAAGAAAAAAAAAGGCTGCATAAGTGCAGGGAGGAATGGGAAAATGAAAACACCTCGCTGGAAAAAGTGCGCGATAACACCTATAAAGCGCACTGCACTGTGTGCCGTCGCACTTTTTTCATAGGCCATGGTGGACTGGCAGCATGCTTCTAGTGGTGGGCACATGAGTGGCATGAAAGCTCAGGGAACCCTTAACCAATTTGTTGTTCACCAGGCCATGGCAGCAGAAGATATGGTATGTAGACATTGTTGTTGTTTTTAAACCCTCTGGTTAAGGTTAATGTGGGCATGTGCAGTGAATATCAACTCTATGTGGCCAGAAGTGTGATAATATAATGTATTTTGTGTAATAAACAACTGCAAGGATAGATGATTACAACGAATAGATGACTAATACATAAAAGTAATACATAGATTAATAATGATGATGAGTTAAGATGCGTAATCATGGGAACAAGCAGGTTTACAAACACGAGCAGCTGATTAGCATTAGAAAAGCTGAAATAATACCTCAACTGAAGCCAGCTGCACTAAATGCACTTCATGTGGACAGTTATAAGAATGTTTTTCTTTCTATTGTTTTCTATAAATTTATATAATTTTAAGTTAAGCAGGACAGAGTTCTTTTAAAGAAAGATTAACTTATATTCTTTAAAGTTAAGCATGACAGGCTTCTGTTTAAGAAAGAGACCTGTTTTATTGTGTTAATGTTGTCATTTTGCGCTACAAATAAATGGCTAAATGATCATTTGTTTCCCATGTGTTCATATCACAAAGAATATGCATCATTAAATCAACTTCAAGTCAAATGGTTAAAAAAATAATTTCACACACACACAAAAAAGAGCTAAAAAATTCACCACACTTGGAAGGGTGGAGACAACTGGGTCGCCCGGCCCTGGCCACGAGGTGTCCCAGGAAGTTGGCAACCCTAGTCTGACGGTGACTTGGGTTTTTACTAACTGGCTACATGAGCATGATTAGCTGCAGTTCTATCTTTGTAAAAGAGACTCAGCAGCAGATTAGAACCAAACAGAAACATTTCTACTTTTTCTGCAGCACCAGCTGGATGCATGGAGCCTAAACTCCAGTGACAATGAGACACATACAGTGTGACTGCTGTGACTTTACAGCTGGGCCTCATTCACATTGGACTGTGGGAGGAAGCAGAGTATCTGAAGACAACCCACACACACTATCACCCTTATTTAGAGAAGTATAATGAATTAGCTGATAAAGTAATAAATTATTTGATATTTCAATGAAAATACTTTTTAACAATTGTTTAGAAGTCAACAATAATAGTTAAATAAAAAGAAGCGTCAAATCAATAAACACGCAATAAAACCTTGTACAGCTTAAACTCATGTAGACAATGTCAGGGGAGGAAGTAAAACTAAACCTTTGACACCAGAGATGAAAACTACCAAAATAAAACAGGAAGTTAATAACAACCATGAGTGGAACACCTGAGTGAACCTAGTAAAGGGAGAATACATCATCATCCACAAAGAAAACCAGTCGCAGCTTGTGGCTGCAGTTAGCTGATTTGCTACTCAGCTTGGAGTTAACTCAGTAGAACATAGAATGCTAAACTGTCTAAACCAGGGGTGTCAAACATATGGCCCGTCGGCCAAATTCAGCCCCTGAGATAATTTCATATATCAGTTATTAAAGAATTTTCAGGGTTGCTGATATTCCATGGCAGCAGGGCTGGGACTTTATTCTGATGGACACATCATGTGGCCAATCACATTAAGAGACAGCCTGGGATCATGCCACTATTTAAAGAAAGGGATGGGGGCAAACGTTCAGAAGAAAGCAAGCTTAGTGGTACAGGCCTGGTACACACAGACACAGGTTTAAATTCAAGCGCGTCAGGAAAAAGTGAAAGCATAAAATGAGCAGCATCTGGCTGAATTTCAGTGATATTGGAGACGGCAAAGCTGAGTGCAGAATTTATAAATTAGAAGCTGGATAAAGTGATACCCATTTTCCATTGTGAAGGACAAAAGGTTTCAAACTTGTCCAGGCCTTAAGGTCATGTCCGTTCTCTTCTTAGTGGTAGTAAATGTATAAAATTAAGACTAATGAAAACACTGAATTAAAATTGCTTCCTTTAAAAACACCAAGCTTACAGTTCAGTTTTGAATACTACATATATAAACTATATATAACAAAGTGCCTTTGAATGGCAAGGATGCAGAAATGTCTGTATGTAGCACAGAGCCAGTGCTCACGGTCTGAATGAGTGTCACAGACCTGAATGTGCATTTAAAGAAATTTATAATTAAATTTCTAATTATGATCTTCAGCACCCAACACCATGACTATGTACATATTGTCGGGTGTAAGAATATTTGTGTTGTGTTCTGTGGATTCAACTCTGCAAACTCATCAGTAATTTCATCAGCAAGTTTCTACTTAGACAGCAATAAAACAGAAAGCAGTTCCCAGGAACTACTTCTTGTTTTAGAATCTTTCAACATAAGAGTACTTTGCACATCAGAACACCCCCATATCTCCTCTTATTAAAGGATTACCTTATTATTAATTTGCTAATTCTGTCAGTTGATTACAAAATGCTTGATCTCACCTGAGAGTTTCCAGTTTGCAGTGTGGATTCTTCAGTCCTTCAGACAGAAACTTCACGCCTAAATCCTGCAGGTTATTGTTACTTAGGTCAAGCTCTCTCAGATTAGAGGACTGAGAGCTGAGACCTGAGGACAGAGCTTCACAACTTCTCTCTGACAGGTTACAGAGACTCAGTCTGAAAAATAACAGAAAAACAATTTAAAAAAAACTTACTTTTGATCAAGTGTAATGAGATTACATAACATTTAGCAATATTCCATTCTCTTTTTGTCAAGAAAGTAACGAGCAACATGTGGAAACAATCAGAGAGAGAACAGAGAACAGAGCAGTAAAAGAACAGTGGATAGTTCAATAGGCTTTTGGTATCAACAAAACGTGCCAAATTTCTTTATTTTGTCATCGTTTAAGAAGAGTTCATGATTAAAACTCAGATAACAACTCAAGGCCAGGTCTGGGTGTAACTTTGATGACAGTTACACCCAGAAAAATTTCAGAAATGCCGACAGGTATTCAGTATTGAACAAAGTGAGTACTGATTATCACTTAACAGTTGTATACACTTTTCAGACACCAGCACTCATAGCTGTGGTTTTGGGGGTTATTTTGTTAGTGGTTTTAGTTGATCACACCTGCTTTTTGTCAACGAGCATATGAATACAAATGTACTTACAGAGCTTTGTTGGAGGCTTTGACCACTGGCAGCAGCCTCAGAAGAGCCTCCTCTGAAGCAGAGTATTTCTGCAGGTCAAACACATCCAGATCTTCTTCTGATGACAGTAAGATGAAGGTCAGAGCTGAGCACTGAGCAGGAGACAGTTTACCTGTGGAGAGACGTCCTGATCTCAGGGACTGTTGGATCTCCTCCACTAGAGAACGATCATTCAGTTCATTCAGACAGTGGATCAGATTGATGCTTTTCTCTGCAGACAGATTCTCACTGAGCTTCTCCTTGATGTACTGGACTGTTTCCTGATTGGTGTGTGAGCTACTTCCTGTCTGTGTCAGCAGACCTCGTAGGAGAGTCTGATTGGTCTGCAGTGAAAGACCCAGGAGGAAGCGGAGGAACAAGTCCAGGTGTCCATTTGGACTCTCTAAGGCCTTGTCCACAGCACTGTGGTGGAAGTGTTTCTCTACAGATTTTACTTCTTTTTCAGGTTTTTGTTTCCAAAACAATATAGACCATATGGACTTTGTTTGTTGTTGTTCCAGCAGATTGAGTCCAGAGTTGATGAAGGTCAGATGGACATGAAGAGCAGCCAGAAACTCCTGAACACTCAGATGGATGAAGCAGAACACCTTGTCCTGGTACAGTCCTCTCTCCTCTTTAAAGATCTGTGTGAACACTCCTGAGTACACTGAGGCTGCTCTGATATCGATGCCACACTCTGTCAGGTCTGATTCATAGAAGATCAGGTTTCCTTTCTGCAGCTGATCAAAAGCCAGTTTTCCCAGAGACTCCATCATCTTCCTGCTCTCTGGACTCCAGTGTGGATCTGTCTCAGCTCCTCCATCATACTTGACCTTCTTCACTTTGGCCTGAACCACCAGGAAGTGGATGTACATCTCAGTCAGGGTCTTGGGCAGCTGTCCTCCCTCTCTGGTTTCCAGCACATCCTCCAGAACTGTAGCAGTGATCCAGCAGAAGACTGGGATGTGACACATGATGTGGAGGCTTCGTGATGTCTTGATGTGGGAGATGATCCTGCTGGCCTGCTCCTCATCTCTGAACCTCTTCCTGAAGTACTCCTCCTTCTGTGGGTCAGTGAACCCTCTGACCTCTGTCACCATGCCAACACAGTCAGGAGGGATCTGATTGGCTGCTGCAGGTCGTGTGGTTATCCAGAGGCGAGCAGAGGGAAGCAGTTTCCCCCTGATGAGGTTTATCAGCAGCACATCCACTGAGGTGGACTTTCTAGGGTCAGTTAGGATTGTAGTTTTGTGGAAGTCCAGAGGAAGTCGACACTCATCCAGACCATCAAAGATGAACACAACCTGGAAGTCTTCAAAGCTGCAGATTCCTGCTTCTTTGGTTTCAGTAAAGAAGTGATGAACAAGTCCCACCAAGCTGAACTTTTCCTCTTTCAGCACATTCAGCTCTCTGAAAGTGAATGGAAATATGAACTGGATGTCCTGGTTGGCTTTGTCTTCAGCCCAGTCCAGGCTGTATTTCTGTGTTAAGACTGTTTTCCCAATGCCAGCCACTCCCTTTGTCAGCACTGTTCTGATTGGTTCGTCTCTTCCAGGTGAGGCTTTAAAGATGTCTTCTTGTCTGATGGTTGTTTCTGGTCTGTCTGGTTTCCTGGATGCTGTTTCAATCTGTCTGACCTCATGTTCATCATTGACCTCTGCAGTCCCTCCCTCTGTGATGTAGAGCTCTGTGTAGATCTGATTCAGGAGGGTTGGGTTTCCTGCTTTAGCGATGCCCTCAAACACACACTGGAACTTCTTCTTCAGCTTAGACTTAAGTTTACGATGACAAACAGCAGCTGGAAGTTCTGAATAATAATAATAAAAATACAACTTTAACAATCACATTTTACAAAATGCTGATGACAATTTCTGACCCACTGAGAAATGACTGAACACACTGGTGTCACAAGTGTCTCATTTATCCAGCAGCTTAAACCTTTAGATAAATCCTCTTACTGCTCTGCAGATGGTCAGCCAGCTCCTCCTGCTTCATTCTCCTCAGGAAGTCCACTGTGATCTTCACAAATGCCTCTCTGCTGCTGCTCCTCTGCTCATCATCCTCCCTCTGAAACTCCAAGCACTGGGGCTTATTTGGATTCAGAGCCTTCTGGATCTTCTTCAGCTCGTTCTTCACAAAAGTGATGATGTTGTCCTCCAGCAGCTGGAACAGAATATTTATGAATGACCCACCACTCTGAACTTTAGTCCACACAACATCCACTTCTTTACGATCAAGGGGCATATCATCCACGAACTCTTTACCAATTATAGGTTTGACTTTATCTGATTAACTGAGACTTTGTCCACAACTCCATGATCCCAAAACGTTGATGCTGTTCATATGAATGCAGCGATTTCAGTGGGAGAAACATTTCACTGGTGTTCAGAGCTGAACTACCAACAGGTTGATGATCAAAGCCAGAAACTTGGAGATGTTTCAGGTGACTGAGTTGATCGTACAGACAACTGGTCTTAAAGGTTCACTCTGTTTACACATACAGATCAGTATTTAAGGTTTGACTCTCATCATCCACTGGGGCACAAACTGGGCGTCATCAGGACACTACAACACAGAACAAACACCATCCCCACAGACACAGCAGCCAGCGAAGCAGAAGAACTTCACATCAAGAAGGTCCTGAGTAAATGTGAACGCTGGTTTGAGGGCGGAGTCAAGGAGGCCATTTATGTGAAAAGGAAAGACCATCTCTGAATGGAGGAGGGGCCTAAGGGTACATTTGTCACCATCTTACATGCTGTGATTGCAGCCATTCCCCAGCTCTCTGTGAACTGGACTCATGACCATTGATCAACAACCATTGATCAATGGTCCTGACAGTATGCGTACCAATGATCAATGAACTGACCTCCCAGCCCATTGTTCCTTCAGTGGGCTGGTTTCAGTCATACAAATGTCCTGTTTATGAGATTGAAACCTGCAGTCAGCTGAGACTGAAGAAGTCACCTGATGATGATGAAACGTTTCTCCCACTGAAAACATCCAGATGAACAGAATCAAGCTTTTTGGGATTTACGTACCTGGATGATTGAGCATCAAGACACAACTCTGTGACTTTTCTCAGATGAATAAATCCTCTCCTCCAGCTTTGTTTACATCTACCAGCCCTGTGGCACTGCCCAGGGAAATAATCTATGTGAGAGGTGGAAAGTCATACAGGTGTCTGCTCCTGCCTTCAGTTATTTTATCTACTGTGTGTCAACTGGCTGAACCTCCTCCAACTGTCTACTGTCTCCCTAAACTCAACAATGACTTCGTGATCTATCCATTCTCTGACCAAACACATCCTGCTGCAGGAGGTTAACATAGCAGCCAATGATGATCCCACTCACTGTGAACAACACATTTGGACCTGATTTGCTGCTCTGGTTTACACGTGAACTTCCACTGCTGCTGTCACCAACTTGAGAGGCTCTACAGAAAAACTGGACTTGTCCATAAAAATCATAAACTACATTACAAGGACAGCATTGCTCAATCAACTCTAATTACTACTGACATGTTATCTCTTCTAACTAAGGTACAGACACTCAAACTTGCTGCTTTCAGTGAGAAGTCAAATGTCTGAATATGAGCTGGAAGCTGCTGAGAGTCCTCCTCCTTCCCGTGGGGTTTACTTCCTCTACTACTTTCACTATAAACACGCCCCTTTCATGCACCTGCAGAGGGCCACCAGCAGATGGAGCTGTCTTAAACAAATCCACTTGGATAGTTAGCTGTAGATGACTTTATCAGTATAATTGTAGGACTTTGAGTTATTCTTTAGATTTATTTAAACTCTTATATTGTGCACAAGTGTTGAGCGACCCATAATTTCTCTGTACTTTTCATAAGAGCAGCCAGACTTTCAGCTAGTTTTTCTTTTTTAAGTGCTCTGCAGGTTTATGAAGGTGTGTCAAAGTTGTTCTTTGGACATTGGCTGCTTTTTAAATCATTTTCAGTCCTCGTACAGGAACACTCTTCAAGCTAAATCCAAGTGTGTTAGACCAGAGTTAACCTGATAGATATGTGTGGGTGTGTAACTCTTAGAAGCTGTTTGGCTGCTTTTTATGGGGGCTGGGTCTTTGGAAAGTGTTTTAGTAACACACCCTGAACTGCACACTTTAACAAACAACATGAGATTTTAACAGTAATGTAAAACTCATGTGATTCACTGTTATTAAGCACAAACACATCTATGGCCCTGTTTCCATTAGTAGCTGCTCAGATCGACTCACCACAGGTCGCCACGACTGGACTGGATCCACTGGTTTCCATTACAGTTGAGGACCACCTAATGTGGTCGTCTCAATACAGCCGAGTGTCAGCTCACATCATTAGTAAGTGCTAATGCTGCTAATTTCCATCATATTTGTCATTTATTGCTCAAAGATATTGAAGAAACAGTTATTCAGCTTCATTCCCACTGATCTCGACTACAAACTGTTTCACTTTGGTTTCTGTTTAAAGCCTCGATGTTTAAAACGTTTCCCTGTGATCACATTTGCACCGTCTGATTTCAAAGTTTGTTTCTTTTGGTCATTTAGTCCACAGAGTCCTTGGTGTTCTGAAAGGGACCTATAAATAAATGCATTATTATTAATATTAAAGTAGTTGTTGTACATGTACAGACCATAAATATGGAGTCCAGCTGTGTTTGATGCTGCTGGGCAGACTGACCACTGGGAACCTCTGAGCTCTGCTGCTCCACTCTGTGGAGGAACCATGAAGGATTAGATCAACACAGGATAAAGATCCAGGAGTTTCTGCTCAAATAACTTCATCTGAATCAAGTCTGTCAAGTTTTAAACTCTCAGATTGTGAACATATCAGTAATTTTCAGTCTGTTTTCATGGACGTCCTTTCAGTGGTGATGTCAGGGATGATTTTGAAGAAGCTCATCAAACTGAACCATCAGCAGATCACTGCTCCAAAACCAGAACATGATCCGAGTCTCCCTCCACCACCAGAACACCAGCTTTACTAACGTGGTAGATCAGTGTAGTACAGATCAATAACTGATGAGTCATTTGATCAAAATCACTGAGTGCTTCACGTCTGACCCTCTGATGCTTCTGTAGACATTTTGCATATTTAATGAATGTCTGACAGTTTTACATTCATTCTATGAACACAGTGGAAATGTTGTGTTATAGTCTCCATGTTGTTTCCAGCATCATAAATTCTTAAGTTCAGAAAATTAGATTCTTTCTTCACAGCTGAAAAACAACAACATTTATTCTCTATTGAAATCTGCATCGTCCACTCCAAAGGTCACAATCTGAAGGTAACATCTGGTTTTGTTCCCTGTGGTTAACTCTGAGCATCAGTATGGTGGGATTTATCCACTACATCCACACCACTGTGGTTCAGTGTTGTCCTGATGGAGTAACAGCAGCCAGTATGATCCAGGCTTTAGCTGCTGGGTCTCTGTGTGACCTCTCAGACTGTTTAACAGATCAGACACAAAGAGAATCAGAGCAGCTCTGTTCTTTAAAGACAAACATGAACCCACTCAGGTCACACTTTCCCCACAGATATGAGCATCACTGTCCTCAAACAGCAAATGACCAAGTCGAACATTTGGATCTTTTCTCTTTCATTGTTTTCTTTTTAATGAATCTTTGTAACAATCTGAGGATGTTTCAGGTCATATTTATCCAGGAAACACAAACATGTAAAGGAGTCATCACAGCTCTCTGACCTCGTTGCTCCAGGTTCACCACTGAAGAGTGGATTTAGAGGTTTGGACCAGTCACTCCTCACAGACGGACAGCTGGACCCTGCAGACTGTGACCTCTGACCTCTGCAGACACAAACATGATTGAAGCAGCTGTGATCACACAGACTGCAGATAATGCAGCTGTTTCCTGTCAGTAACATCCTCTTAGATTAGAGTTCAGCTTTTTACAGGAAAACTGGACAAAACTGATTTTTGTTACAAACTCATTTTCATTTCCTCTCAGCTCACAAACACAGTCAGACAATCAACCAGAGTCAACACTGATTATAATGTCAGTGCAGAATTATTTCTGTTACTCAGTGAGTTCAGCTCTCTGACCTCGTTGCTCCAGGTTCACCACTGAAGTTTGGATTATAACCTTTGGACCCGTCACTCCTCACAGACGGACAGCTGGACCCTGCAGACTCTGCTCTGTCCTCCTCTTCCTCCATCATCACCTTCAGTCAGTCTGAGAGGTAAACCACAAACACTCAGTGAGTTCACATTAACAGGAGGAACTGAGTTACAGTCGCTGACCTCTGACCTGTCATGTAACATAGAAACCAGGTCAATATGTCTGTAGGTTCAGTCATCCAGGTCATGTGATCTAAGGAGCTTGGAGAGAAAAGAGACGTCTTTAAGTTTCTGGAAGACGTTTCATCAGAGAAGCTTCTTCAGCTCTAAAACCAAACGGTGGAGAGTCCCAGATATTTAAACCTGAGAGGGAAAGAAAGCATGTCGCTGACCCACCACTGATGTTATTTCAAGGAGGAAACTGAGAGCCTTTGCACCAGGAGCACAAACATCAGCTCCAGCAATGATCCACTGATGTGTTTTTATTCCATGTATGAATGTTGTTATTGACAGAGATGACGTTTGTGTGTCAGTGATGCAGTGACTGTTGTTGTTACCTGTACAGGCTGGTTAGACTCTATGAAACAGATCATACAGATCTCTGCATGTTAGAAGAGACTATTAAAGGTCATGAATGAGACAAAGGCAGGGAGGCGTCCTTTACAGCTAAACAGCAGAGTGAGAGAACAGCCAGCACCTCTACATTTATCACATTATACAGCACATGTATGATACTGACAGGGATGAGAAGAATTTAGTGATTCTGATCCCATCATTGATATTACTTATTGATTCTCAGTAGCTCTGCTCTGACAGTCACCACCATCACTGAGCAGCATATCAAAGACATTTGTGCACATTAACTGCATGTTGTGGCTCAAATGTTTGTGCATGTTGGAGGCATTTCCTCTTTGTTGTGATCAGTGTTGGTCATTACTCAAAACAGTCATTATTACACATATTACACAGAACACTTTAATTAAAAGTAATGGAGTACGTTACTTCATTACTCCTCATAACATTACTTTGATGTTAAAATGAACAAATGAGCATGTAACAACATAAAGCTGAGGTACAGCCCCACACACCAACACAGATCCTGATGAGGTCACGTGATGTTTCTCTGAGTGTTTATGAACACAAATCAAAGATGAAACAGCACAAAGACACTTCAAAGTGATTCTACTGTAGAAGCATGAACAGGTAGAAACCTGCAGCCTGACTGCTCATCACTTTGTTACCTGTTCAAGTTCAGCAGCAGCAGCTCACTTTATCACGGTGCTGGTCTGGGGTCAGTGTTTACTCAGCTTTAACCTCACTCTGGGTTCTTGGCTAGCTTAGTGTTAGCTTAGCATTAGCTTAGCGTTAGCTTAGTGTTAGCATGCTGTGTGGCTAGCTTAGCGTTAGCTTAGCGTTAGCATGCTGTGTGCTAGCTCAGCGTCAGAGCTCTGCAGGTGTCTCGTGTGTAAATATTAATCGCAGTGACAGTAAAGGAGGTAAAGGGATGTGACGTCATCACGTACGCTGCGTCCTCTGTGGGCTCTGAGTGAACTCAAAGTACAAACTACAAGTACACAAACACGAACGTAGCTCAGAGTGGCGGACACACTCGGCCTCGTTGGTCCAGCTGTGAGTCCGTTACCGTGAACTATGGAGCGGCAGATTTGTGCTGAACTAAGCTGCACACAGCTGATGTTAGCCAGGAAACATTACACACTGACTTTAATGGAGAGACCGGAAATACAAACACACACAGTTTGTTGTGTGAAGAAATCAAACACGAGCTGAACAAACAGTAAAGTTCCTAAAGACAAACTGTTAAAGGAGGAAACAAAGCAAACTTACAGTTTCTTCACACACCAACAACAAGCTCCACTCCACGAAGTTCAGGAAGTGAAAGAAAACTTTGAGCAGGAAGGAAACACCCAAAGAGACGTTTGAGGACAATCAGGAGCATTGGAACACTGTGCTGCGTTCAGTTGCACCTCGGAAACTCCAAACCTCTGGCAGGCTGTGATTTATTTCTGCTGGTTTTCCTGTTTGAAGCACAAACATCCGTCATCAATTTGTTGTTGTTCTTCCTGCAGCGTTTAAATATTTCAGCACTGAACTGATGTTTCTTCAAAGCTCATTTCAACCTGTTGAAGTCATGAATGAAAGTGCAGACTGAGAGTGGATCACATGATGTTTGAGGTGTGTCATGTGACATGTTCAGTATTGTCACACATGTCTAGATTGTCCCTGATATCATAACTGCTCAAACACTGATGATTATATTTGAAGAATTATTCCTGATGGCAGCAAAGTTTGAATGGAGCTCTCTGTCTGTGCTGATTTGTCGCCCTCTGGAGGTCAAAGCACAAACTGCATGATGTCACTGTAACCACCACAGTGACAGGAAGTGTTTTTATGACTGAAACACTGAAATGATGCTAACGGCTGTCGTTAGGCTCACTGACAGCAGTGCTGATGTGTTCATGTCAAACACTGGCTCAGGTCAGACTCCTTCATCCTTCTCCAGCGTGAGGCCGCCCTCAGACCCACAGGAGCTCTGACCTTTGACCTCCTGACCCTAACCATTTTAGTCTTGTTGCATCTTTAAATGCAAATCCTGTGAAATGGTCAGGGGCGGCTCTAGAGAAATTTTCTTAGGGTGGCAAAATCAAAGCCTTTTCCCCCAAACACATATGCAGGTGGTTACATGTGGTTAAAATGATTCAAATGCAGTAAGTATGCATGTTTTTCATATAAATATAGTCTATAACTTAATTATTGTCTGTACCCACATGATTACACACTTTAGTTACATGAAACATGTGAGTTTTGATGTTATGTACTGTACAGCCTGTATATTAAATACATATGTAGCCCAATAAGTATAAACTCCAGAAAGCTACACAACATGGGGCGCTTCATTTACAAACACAAGTCTAACTTAAGTTTCACTGTTTTTGTTAGAAAACAGTCACATTGTTGCAGCTTAAATGACACAAAATGTCAGAAATCTGCACTGTCATGAACAAACATGTAAACCTCATTTTTCATGATTTGTTGGATTCACCCTCTGAGGTCTGAAACACAACCGGACATTTGTGACTCCTTTGAGTTTACGTTTGTATTTCACCCTCAGATTGTTTCATTTTATTTTTTCCTCCTCTTGCTTTGTTTGGTATCTTTTCAGCTTAACTGAATTTAGTTGTTTTTTCACTGACATACTGCATTAGTATTACTATTACTATTAATGTAACTATTACTGATCTGAAATCACACAAAGAACCTAAAATCCTAGCAGTATTTTTTACTGTAAAAAAACCACAGACGTGTTGGGTAAATGTTTATAACTTGAAATGCAAATATAAATTGTACATTTTGTAAACAGATACAACTATTTATCTAAAAATGCAGCCAATACACCTGCTGTTTTTTCATTTTCTACAACCATTTAAAATAGCACTCACCTTCCTTCATTTCCACAGTGTAACATCCACCCACCTGTGTAAAATCAGAAATTCCCATGGTGTTGTTCAAAATGTGCTCTGGCACAATCATAAGCATCGCTTGCTACTGAAAACAAGAAAAAAGCCGTCCTGCTATGGGCTGAACCATTTGTTAATGTGGAGGGGGGGACACTATGGAATATATCCAGTTCTAGCATTTATATTCACTGCTGACTGTAACTACGCTCAAACTCTTAAACTTATTTTAATAAACAACACTGTCATATGCAAAACTGGGGTGGCACTTGGGGTGGCAAGGGATCATTTTAGGGTGGCACTTGCCACCCCATGCCACCCTTCTAGATCCGCCCCTGCTGATGAAGCCAACAGGTTCGCTTCATTTGCAAAAAGCAGATATGAGTTTCTGAGGCCACAGTCTTCTGTGGCAGAAGGGGAATCAGGGGAAGCCCTGGAGGAGTCCACCACCCACCAGAAACAGGTCTGAGCTCTCACTGCAGTGGTAAAGGGGCTACACAGCCCACATGAGGCTGAGGGATGCAGCCTTCTGTCAGACTGTCACTAACACAGAGAAACACCCGTGTACACTCATGGGCACATACACCAATCAGCCTCGACCCTTTCTTCCTTTGCATTTGTGGTTTGGTGCCATAAATGCACAACATAGAAGAGCCACCTCGACGGGACAACACTCAGCGGTTCATCTGTGTCTCTTCCACAGCATGTCTTTATCCTGTCTTCCTTCTCTCACCCAAACCAATCACAGCAGATGGCCCCGCCCCTCCCTGAGCCTGGTTCTGCTGGAGGTTTCTTCCTGTTAAAAGGAAGTTTTTCCTTCCCACTGTCACCAAAGTGCTGCTCATAGGGGGTCATATGATTGTTGGGTTTTTCTCTGTATCTATAATTGTGCGATCTATTGTACAATATAAAGCGCCTTGAGGCGACTGCTGTTGTGATTTATATAAATAAAATTGAATTGAATTAAGAAGCTCAGAAACAAAAGTGTCTGGACTTTTTTAAGTTTCTTGAAGACATTTCATCTGAGAAGCTTCTTCAGTTTTACACTGTGTGCACAATTATTATGCCAGAACTATTTTTGAGGATTAATGTCATTATGGACCAAGGACAGTACTCTGGGTCTCCTGCAGAACAACTCGAGCTGTGATACCTGAATGAAGAGCCTCTGCTGCTTTAAAGAAGGAGGCTCGAGGCAGCGGTGAGGTGCAGACCAACCAGCTTTTATTCAGCAACTTTAACAGAAGGATCAGAAAAATAAAACTATACAGCACAGTGATGCTGACTGAAGCCACAGCATTAAACTAAACAAGCATCTGATCATCTTTAACAACATCTAATAAATAATGACAACTATTTACTCCTGTATTTCCTACAATAAAGCCTGTTCAGATATTTGTTGCTGATGGAAATGTAAAAGGCTCCCAGGAACCAAAGGACAAAAACAGAGGCAACAGTCACAACTGCAAAGGATCCCCTAACACATAAACTGGTTCAAAGATATTTTCTAGCTCTGCAGAGGAGCTTGATTGCACGGACAGTAAAAAGTGGATTCAATAACAGCAGCGAGCGCTGAGTGATATAACGGTGCTGCGAGCAGCAGTGCAAAGGCTCACACAGAGACAGCAGCTACACTGTGTGTGGATGTGATCCACAGTCACAGCTGTGGGTTTCAGTCAGTGTGTCTCTAACTTCATGGTCACATTTCAAAGCTTATTGGAGCCAGAAGATGTCCAAGTAAAAGATTTATTGCTGTACTCGTCTACCAGGATAACAGGAGGTTCATAAAGCTGTGTAATACTTCAGCTTTACATCATGGAGTAGTAGTTGTGTCCCTTTGTGTTTATTAGTGTGTTCACACGTCTACTTTAACTTCACTCTGTAATGAAAGGATTCAAATCACTGATAAATACATACATGCTGACTCTGAGTCTCAGTGAAGGAGGAAAGGATGGATGAAGGCAGCCTAGTGTGGGTCATGTGTGTCCAGCAGTCATCCAGGGCCTGGATCCATCTGTAACAGGAAGACAAAGTCCAGCCTGTAATCATCCTATCAGGCACAGCGTTTCCATCCAGCATCCTGACGACGCTAACAACCCGTCAAACGTCTCCTCTGGTCCACAGAAGTCACACTTCCTGTGTCATGTTTACCTTTTTAAGTGTGCTGTTCAAGCCTGTGTGACCAACTCTGACTCTCCAGATTCCATCCTGGTCTCTGCTGCAGCTTCTTCTACACGACTGTTTTCTGTATAATAATATCTGCCTTTCCCGTCTCTGTCCCAGTGTGCCTGCCACTCGTCCTTCATCTTTACCTTCATTATACTCTTCACCTCACTTTCACTGTATTTTATAGTCAAACCTGCACGACTTCTTCTTGCTGCACCTTTTTAAACTTATCGTCCTGTTCATTGCATCAACACCGATATTCACAGGGAGCCGTAAGAAATCCACTTCTATCCCTCTGTGTTTGATTCTATACAGTAAATGAAGTATATCAAAAACAATATGTTGCCTAGAGTCTGAAGACATATCACCTGTGCTCACTAGCACGCTGCTAGAGTCCCAGCAAACCACATACCTGTATATTAGTGCGTCCTCCACCCAGTTCAAGCCAGTAACATGACTACCAGCTCCCAGTATAAACTGCCACATCATCTGTAATTCTTTTACTCATCACCAAACTTATTTGTGGGAGAACAAATGCAGCAGCCGTTCTTTTATCTGACAGTGTTGACGCATCAGTAAATATCCTCACATGACCTGAGGACTTTCCCACTATATGAACCTGCTTTTAGTCGCCCCTCCTCCCTCGCCACAAGCTTCCTTTACAACATAACTTATAAAAAACAACTTTATTGACAATCAGCAATAACAATTACAGACAGTCTAGAAGAAGAATCACATGATCAAGGAGCAGAAGTTTATGGTTTTAATAGCTTTTACATTTTGGGAAAGTTTTAAAAACATTGTTTGGTTTTCTTTCTAAAGCGTTGAAAGGACGGCTTTGCATCAGAACAGTAAGATCAGCAAATGAATCCATTAAAGTTCTTTTGCCTTGTTTGCAAAAGAAGCCAAACAACATTTGTGTCACAAAGAGAGACTTCAGAACAGATCAAAGATCACAAACATCAGGCACTGATGGAAACAGCCAAACACAGAAACAGAGGCACCAGCAGGTGAAGGAGGCCTGTTGTAGAAATGACTCTGAGTGCTCAGGTAGAAACGCATGAAGAACCAGTGCGTCTAATATTTGGAAACCAGTCTGTGTTTGAGCGTCCTGGATGAAACACAGATCATGTTGCAGAGCGAGGACGTCGTCTTTCCTCCCGAGTGTGTAACTACAGGACGTGTGCAGAAGGTTTAATCGTCCTCCTGACAGTTACTGATGAACGAGTCCTTCAGGGAGGCTCCAGGATCACTGTGGCTTTTACCAGCTGCTGCTAAACTGAGAGGTGTTGCTGCTTCATGTGTGAAGATGTCTGCATGGCTTTAACAGTGCAGACGTTCCTCATGTGCACCCATTTCATATGTTTTATTGTGATGTTTAGTAACATCTGCTTTCCTCCTTCAGGCAGACGATAAAGTGAGCTCAGCCTTAAACATGTGGAGAGAACGTTTGACCCACAGTCCTGGGACGACTGCAGAACAATGGTTTGTTTTTAATGATAAAGTTTCATAATGGAAATAAATGCTGAGCCTGTTTCATGATGTTGGCCCTGCAGCATCAGGCAGGATTAATACTGTAACAAACGTGTGTCACAGTTATAATGACTTTAAATGAAGACTTGGGTTGGATGGAGATGTCAGCTGGATTTGTGCTGACTGTCACTTTAAATGTTTTCAGTTCAGCTTCTAAATCTACTTTTGTATAATGTTTGCTGAGTTTTGCACTTCATGACGCTTTTAAGAAGAGCCAATAAATCCTGACTTTACACAAAAATAAAGGTTTAATGTGTTTAGTGTGACAGTGGAGGAGAGCGCACATAATAAGAGTCATTAACAGAATGGTGACAATTATAATCTGTCTCATTTTAGGAGCAGCTCACGGGCACAACAGACTACAGAGCAACCAAAGCACCAGTTAAACGTCCATGTGATCGGCTTACAGCCAATGAACAATCAGCCCCCACTGTCCCCACCAACATCACTGTACTGGAAAGACTGTGCTGCCATGGTCAGAGATGAACTGGTGCTAAAATGTAAGGCAGCTGATGTGTGTGGCCTTAGCAGCACAAATGCATCACGGCTGCAACGCTGCAGTGTGTTTAAACATTTGAACATTTCTGTGGCTTCAAACCAGCAGCTGCTCTGTACTCAGTCGTGTTTGTGTGTCTGTCAAAGTGATTGTTGTCTTTAAAAAGCCTTTTGTGTTGAGTTTTGTGAGCAGTGCCGAGCTTCTCTGTAGTCTAAGCTGAGTCGATATATTTGATTCCATGTTTGGTGTGATTTTCAAAGTCAGCAGCAGCAAACGCTGAACAAGCAAAGTTTGGGCCCATCAGAGACAGCAGTGGACCTGCTGACCTGTAGGTGTTGGAGGTGTTGTGTGCAGCTGTGGGTCAGTCAGCTTTATTTCACTTATCCATGACAGAGCGCTGTTAGCTGTGAGTTAGCATCCACTGAGCTGTTTCATCTACTCTGTCACTGCCAGCAAGCAGAGCCCAGGGTTGGCTTCATAAGCTGGACGTGGCCTTGCTCAAGGGCACTTTAGCAGCACGTTCCCAGCAGTAACAGAGGGATTCAAACTGGTGACCCTGGAGTAGGAATCACCCAGAAAAGTCACCTTATGCCAGCAGTTTTAGTGAGACGGGAACAACATTACAGCTCTGATGTCATTGACCTGTGCAGTGAGGACATATTGAACTGTGAGGACACAGCTTATAGGTTCAACACTGACCCTGGGTCAGCATGTGCAGGTGACATGGTGTTGGTGTCACCACTACAGACAGCTCAGGTTCAACTGGTTCTTCTTTGATTTGCTTCTATAGCACCAAGGTTGACACCAGTCTGGTCCAGTTAGCATCTGAATCCATAAACGTGTGAGCTCGTCCCACCAGAGGACGTCAGCATCATGGGGATAATGTCTACAGCAGGAAAACACAGGGACAGTTGGGTTTGCTGCACATCTGGAACACACAGTTAGCTCAGATATGTTCATGTCGCTAACACCAATACAGTGACTGAGTGCTCTATAGCAGCTAATGCTAACAACTGTAACACTGCTGTTTGTCATGGTTTTCAGACCAAATGATAACAAAACGTTGGGAAAAGTGAAATATTGGAACATGAAATCATAAATTATTACATTTAAACAACAATAATACAGCTAAATTTCCCCTGTTGGCTCATAAGCTGCTCACCTGGATGCTACATCAGTGCAGTCCTCTCTGAACATTAGATAATCAACACACACACACTTATTGTTGAGAGGCTGACTTCACTAAACTCACAGAAACTCTTAAGAAGCTCCTCAAATGATGACTTTGGAGTTTTGTGTTACTGTCAGTGTATAAAAGCTAGAAAAGGAAGAAAAGCAGGAGAAATGATCAAAGTGCTGCTGTGTGCAGGAAGAACTACAACATGTTAGTGAGAAACACAAACAGGGTGTGAAACACACTCCAGAGGAAACGCTGTGTGCAGGCTGTCTGTGACTTCCTGTGTCTCTGCCACAGACTGGGACAGACACCAGTGAAACCAGTCACTGTGGTCATGTGCTTGTAGCCAGCAGCCTGTGATGTGAGGCTGCTTGAGTCAGTCGTCTGCTTCCACCATGTAAACCTTGGTGTCTCCTACATGCACAGATGTTTCCTGCAGACTGTGCTGCTCCAGCTGTCACACAGATGTTGAATCAGCAACATCTGCTGTCACGTCCTCCCTGGTCCCACAGATAACAGGCTGCATACAAGAGGCTCACCTCTGCTACCTGCTGCTCCACTCCCCATCGCTGTTTTGGCCACGCCTCCCGTTGGTCAGCAGGTAAAGGTGAAGCCTGGGACATGGAAGCCTTTACAGCAGAGCTTCATGGGCCTGACAGCAGCAGGCTGAGGAGAGAAAGGTGACAGAGTTCGCTGTTACAAACAGTTTCTCAGCTTTGATCTAAAAGAGCTTCTTTCCTGTTAAAGCAGCTGAGAGTGAGCACATGTTCTCCCCCTGAGGTTCTCACGACAGAGGAAGAACTCACAGCTGAGGAGGACCAGGATCTCCATCCACTCACAGTCCCTGCAAACAAAACCACCATTTGAACTTTAACATTTGTTGTCAGTTCTTGTGTCACTCAGCACATCTCAGCTGTTCCTCTGAGTTGCTTCTGAAAGTCTTCCTGTGATTGGCTGTTCACAGACACATGACTACATGAATCAGCTCCACATGTTCTCAGCAGCAACATCTGGGCAGCTGTGACAGGTTAAAGACAACATGTTTCTAAGTGCAATTAGAAGAAGAAGCCAGTAAAGACGCGTCTGTGATGCAAAGCAACAGAAGAGCAACGTGAGCCACAGTAAGTGATGGAGGATGAACTGGTCCTGTCTCTGTTGGTGGGCTCGTATACTGGCAGGAAGGAAGCTTCTCTGGGATTTCTCCCTCAGCACCAGTGAAGCCTCTGTTTCTGTCACTGTTGTCTCTTTGAACTGTGATTATTTTGTGCTTTCACAGCATTTTCCTGTTTCATGGTGTTTTAGAAGCAGCAGTGTGTGTGAGCTCTCAGGGCCACCGTCCATCCTGTATACTTGTTGTTTGTAGTGTCACCAGTGCAGTGATGACCACAGGGTGGCGCTGTGCTGCATCACAGGCAGCCTGAGCTGGGCCTGTTCCATATAACATATATATCAGATGATGATATGAAACATCGTTTGTTTCATGGTGTAAAATATGTTACATGGTTGTGATGCTCACTGTAGTGTCTGTATTAAAGTTCTCTCTTTCTCTTATATTTAATATAACCACACTACGGACGCTCGTTAGCAACAACGCCGGTAAAACCATCGCGTGGCTCCGCCGTCCGCTTCTTTATTTTCCACATAAACCTTTCACAATAAAGCTCAAGATCCTATTGAGACTTTTCAAAATAAAACGAATCACATGAAAGAGCATGCAGAGAGTTTAGGGATGAAAAGCCAAAAAGAGCCGTCAGGGGCTAAAACATGAATGTTACAACAGGCTTTTCCCCGCAGCACGCCGTGTGATAAATACTCACAAATACTCACAAACGTGTCGTTTCATGCGTCGGTCAAACACTCAACGCCCAGCTGGAAACACTTCAGGGAAGTTCATCTGCCCGAGATTCAGAAAATCGCCATAAACGCTCCATATTCACCTTTACATGGAATATAAAGGGAAAAGAAGAAACACAGTGCTGTGTCAGCGTTAGACATATAGATATATCCTTGCTTTTAATACATTTGAAGGTGGGTGGGAGAGGTGCTTCTCCGCGTAGTCTACGGTCTCTTTGGGATCGGTAAAGCTTTTCCTCACATCACCATGGGTCACTAACAGCTTTGCAGGGTATAGCAGTCTGTACATGACGCCGGTCATCCCACGTAGTCTTCCTCTCATATTTGCAAATGTGGCTCTGCGTTTCCAACAGAGGGAGGGAAATCTGGGAGGATGTTTATTTTAAAAACCCTTATACATCAGGTTCTTGTTCTCTGCAGCTTTCAGCAGAATTTCCTCACCAATGTGGTAGTAGTGCAATCTCAAGATGATGGGCCGAGGAAGATGACTTTGTTTGGGACGCTGGCGATTCGCTCTATGTGCTCGATCGATGAGTGGCTTCTCCTCGAGAGATAGCGCCTCCGCCAACAGGTGTGAACCAACTCAGTCATCTTGGGTCCCTCTGTGCCTTCTGGTATTCCTGCAGTTCTTAAATTATTCCTCCTGGAGCGCCTCAAGAGCTCCACATCTCTCATCTAACTTCTTTACCTCCGCAGACAAACGCTCCACAGTGGCCTGGAGAGTGGCGATGGTGTCAGAGTGGTTCGAGGCACAGTCCTGCAGTTCAGTCAAAGTGTTATCATGCCTGGCCACGTCGCTTTTTATGTCCGAAATTGAGGGCTGGATGCTCTGGTTCAAGGATGATATCTCGCCTCCTATGGTGGTAGAAATCTCTAATATGCAAGTGTCCAGTGCTAGTTAGTTAGTTCTAGTTCTAGTGGATAGTGGGGCTTTATTTGATGATTCTAGTGTGTGTTACATTGTTGTCATATTGTTGAGTCGCAGAGCTGTACAGTGTTACAGTTTCTGTAGAGTCTGGTATAAGGAACTCAGATCCCTCTGTGAATAATGTTCACTGAAACTGATCTGTAGTTAATGAACTAGTCAGGATTTACACTAGAGAATGTTTCTGCCATTACATGGCCTGTATTTGTAGAGCGCTTTACTCGTCCCTAAGGACCCCAAAGTGCTTTTTTGCCCAGGGACACAACAACCGAGACTGTCCAAGCCGGGGCTCGAACCGGCAACCTTCCGATTACAAGACGAGCTGCCAACTCTTGAGCCACGATCGGCCCACATATTGTTGTCTTTTGTTGCAGACACCAAGTGTTGAGATCCTGTCTCAACCTCCTACATTCTTCCAGCAGGTTACACATTATTTTTTGTATTTGGAATCAAATATATGTGTCAGTTGGGCCTAGTGCAGGGGTCAGCAACCTTTAACACCCAAAGAGCCTTTTGGACCCGGTTTCCACGCAAAGGGTCAGGGTTCGGGAAAACACTGGGAGCCGCAAATACTTTGTGACATCTAAAATGAAGATAACACTGTGTGTATTGTTTTTACCTTTATGCTTTGTGTGAACAACTACAGTGTGTTGCTTATGAAATCCATGAAGTGCTACAGAGAAAATTACATTTGATTTATGTAATGAACACATTTTGAGCTCTTAAAGAAATATAACAAAGGAAAGCTGAACTACAATGATCCATGTAGCAAACACAAACTGTTATATCGCCTTTGGGCTTTTGGAGCCTTGACCTGACTTTTAAAAAATAATTGGAAAAAAGCTCTATGCTGCTACAAAATGAAAAATAGATATTTGCAAAATTCTGCCTAAGTATGTATTTTATGCTGACATAATGTGGATCCAAGATCCATAACTGGCCTACCTGGGGCTGAAAGTCTCCATAAATGCAGGCGTTTCGGCGGCTACACCGGCTTCCACGAGTGTGACGCTTATTTTGAGAAAATAATAGAATATAAATGTATTTTTATATTCCAATATCACAATAATCTTCCAATGTAGAACTACAAGTTAAAAAAGAACTAAGATAAATCAAATCCACTTCAGCTAAATACTTCTCATTTATTTCCATCTTACATGCTGTGACTGCAGCCATTCCCACATCTCTGTGAATGGGACTCATGGACATGGATCAGTGGTTGTTGATCAATGGTCCTGAGAATCTGCATAATTAAGATGAAGGAACGGAGCTCCCAGCCCATCGTTCCTGCAGCTGCTTTCAGTCTTTATGCAAATGTCCTGTTTGTAAGACTGAAACCTGCAGCTGAGACTGAAGACGTCACCTGATGATGACGACACGTTTCTCCCACAAAACGCTGCGTCCAGATGAACAGAAGCAACAGACTCACTTTCCTGGATGATTGAGATGCATCAAGACTTCATTGTGTGTTACTTCTCATTCAGCACAGACACATTATTCCTGTTAGGTCATGTCAGCTGTCACTCAGTACAAGCACAACTGTGAACAACACAAACTTCTCTTCAATGTGTCACAGAAACACTAAGTGTGAGAGCCTGTATGACACACAGGACAGACTGTAAGCTCTGCTGGCTGCACAGCACTTTGTAGCAGTTTTCCAACATGTCCTCCACCCGTGATGTCAGTGGTTGGACCCCAGTCACAGCACTCAGCACCACCTCCTTTAAATGGATTTTATAGCAGTTCCTCCCGTTACTCGGTGCAACGCTTCTTAAATGTGTTTTTGCAGGATAAAACACAGCAGGTGGTGTAGAGAGGACGTCAGCTGACGGAGCAGAGGGAGGCAGACTGTGGATAAATGACAGAGTGAGAGGAGAGCAACCATGACAGAAGCACAGGTGTGGCAGATAGAAGTGGCTTTATAGACACTTATTGTCAGTCCTCGTGCATGCTGTGGAAATAAGTGTCTGTGTCATGAGGTGACATGTGAGCTTATCTTTGGTCAATAAAGCTGAACGACCAGTTTTCACTTTGCTTGTTACGCTTGTTTAGTGACGTCTGGGTTTCTGTGGAGCCCGAATTTTGATGAGTTCTGGTGAAATCATCTGAGATCATCTGAGCATCGGTGAAGAGTCAGCAGAGAAAGTGTGGGACAGAAGTTTGCTTTGGACACATGGACTGAAATCAAAAAGTAACAAACAGGATTTCCAATGGACAGTATGGAGAAGTGAAAGTACACAAAGGCTGTGCTGGAACACGTGTGTTACACTTTTTGACAGCTGAGAACAAAACACAATATTTTGCATCATCTCTGCAGTGTCTCTTCTTTCCTCTGCTGTTGTGCTTTTAGCTCCAAACTGTTTCAAATGGTTTGTCAGCAAGCTGACCTCTGACCTCTGCAGTACTAACTCCTGACCCGTACAAAGAGCGGGCGTTTCTGACCTTTGACCTGCAGCTGTATGTCTCTCAGTCTCAGTTCTTCTCTCCGTCACTGATGGAGCAGGTGTAGTTGCTGCTGACAGTCAGTCGTTTGTTTTCTCAGAGTGAGGCTGAAGTCTGAACTGTTCAGAGCATCAGGTCTCATCAACGTGCGCTGCTGTAACGCCGCTTTGTCCTCTGAGATCACCAGGTATGAAACCTGAGTGCTGACAGAGCAGCATGTTCCCCCTCATTCACCTCCACCACCACAGCCAAGGCATGCTGGGAAACTGAGGACACACAGACGGAGAACTGAAGTGTCTGCTGTGTGTTCATCTCAGAGTCCTCACAGGTGACACATTAGCTCCAGAACACCAAGCCAGGTGTTTGAAGCCTGACAGGGATTCTTCCCATCCAGAGGGAGGATTTAGCTGCACAACAATGAACATTAGTGTGTAGTTTAGAAACACAGACTGTGCCTGCACTGCATCTAGTGAAGAAAAGTGTTACTGCGAGAGAACCAGGCTCCTTTAAAGCAGCTGATATTAAGGTTGAAAAATCAACAATAAGCTGATGTAATCAACGTTTCACAAAATGGTCAGCAGCTAAAATCTGGAGCCGTTCTTTGGTGGTAATTAACAGTTTGTTCTTGTTAGCTAATTATGTCATTAAAGGTAGCAGCAGAAGCCTTGTGTTGAAAGCCCATTCACTCACACATTCACACAGTATGTGTGTGTCTGTGTTACACTGTGGACATCCCTTCTGTTGGAGCGCCATCTTGTGGCAGGTTTAAGAAATGTTCTTCTTGTAAATCCAAACTGATGCACCTCCATAGCAGACTGTGGAGGCTTTCAGTGACATGAAGACTTGATTTATACTGTCATATTCTCCTGTTACACAAAGCACAGCACGCTGAACATGGATGAACTGAAACTCCCAGCATCTGACTGAGGAAAAGCACAAATCATTCTCACACTGACTCCTGCTTGATTTTAGATTTGCTTTCAAATCCTCACACTTTCATATGAAGCACTAAATGGGCTCCAGACTGTTTATCTCAGCTTCCTGTCAAACACACTGCTGCTCACACCGAGGCTCAGTTTACTCCTCCAGCCTGGCTTAACCTGCTGTCTGTTAAAAACAGTCCCACACTCCTCTGTTTAATCCTTCTGATCAGACTCTTTGATTTTGTATTGTTTTTACCTGAAGTTGTGTTTTTGACATGGTTCTGTCTGTGAAATAAAGCTCACACACACACTGCTACAGTCCTTCATACACTTAGAAACGAAGCTGCTCCTTTCCTCAGTGCTGACACATAAAGAAGAGTTGGTTTTATATCCAACACGTCTCTGTTCCAGAAAACAGCTTCAGCAGCCTCTGAGTCTGAACTTGGAGTTGGTTATAAGCCACAGGCCTGTGTGCACAGCAATGAGGAAATATAATGCAGTAAGTGAAACATGGATGTGTGGAACAGATTATCCCAAAGGTTGATTCTGTTCATCTGGACGTTCTCAGTGAAACATTTGGTCTCTCGGTCAGGTGACTCCTTTAGTCTCAGCTGACTGCAGCTTTCCAAACCTTTGTCACTGGCAGTGGCGTGTCTAGAAAATTTTTGTTGGGGGGGCCAGGTAGGGGCACAGATTTGGAGAAGGGTGGCAGATTTAATTGGCAGATAATGTTTTAAAAAAAAATTCTACCAACCCTTAACCATAATTCAATAATCCTATAAACCTAATAACCAAATGCACTTTTAACTCTTATTAGAATGAGATTTTAACCACTACGGTGCAAAGTTTTTAGATACTGCGTTGATAAAGTACAAGAGATACAATCAGTGCTTTGTCAGTGTTTACTCAGCAGTCAAGGACAGCAATATTTGCATAGTATTTTTACTGACATGTAGTGCACATATGTTTTGGGCAAAAACATTTTTGAAAATTAAAATACGAACATTTGTAACAAACAATTGACAAATTAGCCAATGCAAAACTTTATCTGCCTGTTAAAAAAAGAAGATAATCTTCTCACAAACTGGTGTTTGATTTTGAAACAGGAAAAAAGTGGGGAAACAACTGAAAAGACTAACATTTGAATAAAACCTGAAAGCAAGTAAATACTTTCTATGCTGCCTTATCGTAAACTTTGGTAATATTGATAAAGAACAACACTGGCTGATGATAAAATACAGTCAGCTGGCATGGTGACACTGCCAGTATTAACCTGCAGGGCTGGACTGGGACAAAAAAATTGGGCATTTTGACTACAGACCGACCCACCAGGTAGTAAAGCCATAAAGACTTTGACTGAAAACAAACCCTGTTGTGACAGTGATGTACAGTCTTGTTGGTATATGTATGATTTCTATACATTTTACGTCAGATAAAAACTTTGGTTGTAAGATTTAGATAATTATTTAATAAAAACTAGGTATTTTAAATGAGAATAAGAAAGAAAAGTATTTCTTTGTGCCCACCTTTCCCTGTTAATGCCCTACCTGGCCCCCTGGCAAAACTTTGCTAGACCCGCCCCTGCACAGTTACCAGCTGTCTGCTACATAAAAAAGGATCCTGGTGTTATTTGTCTCTCAGAAACAGTTCATAACTTCCCTTCAACTCATTCATGTCACCTAAAAGGTAAACCTGTTTCTCCATCACCTGTTCAGCTCTGATGGTTCAGTACTGCTGTTGTTTAGCGCAACATCTGCTGGTTTCCTCTTTCTGGCGCAAAGTGGGCGATAAACAAGAGAGAAAAGCCGATCAGCTGATCATTGATCAGTTTCATGATTGAAGTAGCAACAGGAGAGGGAGGGGGAGAGAATGAGAGAAGAGGCAGCTGTGCAGCATAAAGACAGAATAACTCCAGCTTTGTGTCTTTTTTCCATTCTAGCTAAAGTCCGGGACAAACTGCGTCTCTTCTCAGCTCAATACGAAACGTGTAATATTTTCTCTGAATGAGGGACCATTCCATTTTTTTAAGGAGCCGTTGGCAACTCTACTAACCTTATGAATAAAATAAAGTTCACTATCAGTAACATCATAGCACCCACCCAGCTGTATAAAAACTCCGTCAAACTGGCTAGAACGCAGTATGAGTTATTGCAACTGACAGTAAAAAGTCAGCAACATGAAAATAAACTCCACCTAAACTTAGTTTATATCTGACCCAGATAGACTGCAGGTCATAACTTCTTACCTGAAGTTCAGTTCACCTGACACTCGGACTGGTGGCTGCTTCGGGTCTCTCCTCCTGCCTCCCCTTCCCTCATCCACCTGTTGCCTCTGTGGAAGCCCCGTCATAGCCACCACCAAACAACGGAGTTATTTCTACACATCGACCTGCATCTGGCCAATCCACCACCTCTCATTGTTCATGCCATTACAAAAAAAATAAAAAATAAGTCACTGGGGATATGCCCGGTATGCCCGATGGCCAGTCCAGCTATGTTAACCTGCAACCAAATCTGCAGCTCCATACAGCAATGTTACGACTTAGATTATATCTTATAACGCATAACTCTTATGTTAGCTGCCCTCAGTAGCATACTGTCTGAAATATTCGACGGCTGCAATAATTCTTTAAGTGTTATTTTTTTCCTTGGTATTCTAATTTCACCGAAGTTTACTAAACTCAACAAACTTGATATTACTTACCGGGATATTTATTCTGTCCTCATTTTCTTTCACCGAAAAATTGTTTCCTGCAGTGCCATCTTTCGCGCTTGGCTCTCCTACCTTTGCTAACGTGATGCGCATAGCGCAGAAGCGATGCTGCATTCACTTACACTCGGATATCTGAGCTTCACCGTGAAAACATAATCGGACATTTGATATTTGATTGAATTTTATTGTTTTGCCTTTGGGGTGGCACCTGGGGTGGCCAGTCTGGTTTGGGGGGTGGCCTGTGCCCCCCCAGGCCACCCCGCTGGACACGCCATTGGTCACTGGATCACTCACTTCATCTCCAACGTGTCCCTGACACAGACAGCTGGAGCCGTTACAGCAAAATCATTGATCATCGTTTTTAGAACATTAGCTGGTGTTGGTGGGCAGGCTAGCAGTGCTAATTGTTAGCACTAGTTCTGCTGCTCTCCCTTTGTCTCTGTTATTGTTGGTCTTTAGTGAACAATAGAAAGTGTCTTCATGAGACTGTTGCCTAATGTTCAAATGTAGATAACACCACCTGCACCAACCTGTTACACAGCACAACCCTCTGGTGTAGCTTTGCCCATACGGTAAAAAAAATATATTTTAAAATACATTTTAAAATATATTTATATATTTAAAATGTATTTTAGCACATATATTTTTTGGCCATTTTTTGTATATTTTGAAATATATTAATAAAATATATTTCAAAATACAATTTAAATGTATTTAAAATCATTCAAAAAAATATAAATTTAACCCTTCATATATTTCTAAGAAAACACATTCACATGTAACATCTGAAAGAAATCTTTATTTGATGTTTAAAACATACATATAGCATATCAATCAAGCAAGGAATATTCATTTTATAAGTTTATTCTCATTACATACTTAAACATTCTAAAAGAAACACACACACATATACATATATGTGTATATATATATATATATATATATATATATATATATATATATATATATATACACACACAGTCTCAGTTCCCCCAGCTTTCACTGCAATCCTCAAAGCCCTTCTGGACACGCTGGGAAACCCCTTCCTTACCCCCACTGTAACAAACAAAAGTCACAGTTCTATTACAGTTCAGAGTTAAAATAAAAATGTGATTTATGTTAGCTGGCTTCATTTAGCAAACAGATATTTCTGTTTATACAGATACAGATATTAATACAGATATATTTTACGCATAATTTACCTCTTTTTTTTTCCTAGATGGGAAGTCTATCCAGTTCACATTACAGTAATGCTAACACCCCTTTTGGTCGTCTCTCCTTACCTTCCAGCATTCATAAATCTGTTGACCTTCTTTGTCTGAGACCAACCACTACAATGCATCATCACCTATTTGTATTGGTAACTTACTTTACAACCTATTTTAATGGTTGCAAAGTAAGTTACTTGTGCTGTATGCAATTTTAGATACACAGAAAGTCTTCACTTACTATATATGGCTGTCATAGTGTCCTTATCGAGGGCAGTTCTTCACTCTGCGCCGATGTCCGTTTTGCTCTGTCCTCCTATAAAAAGCATGAACATTTGAGTGTTTGACTAGTTTTAGATTTCCAAAAATTTGATATTTGTACAACTAAACATTTGAACTACAATATATGCTATTGAGCGATACTTTTATGGGTAATTTTTGGTAAAGAAACTGGTGACAGAGTTGTAGGCTTTTTAAAGTACTATTACCTAACCATTTGAACTGACTTTCAAAGCTGATTACCTTTTAAATTGCTGTGGATCAAAACCTCCAGTGGGAAGGCGGCCATTAGAAGAACACGCACCATTGAACCTGAAAATAACAAAAACAAACAAAAAACAGAACAATATATAAGAGTCCGGTAGGGTAATAAATCTCTTCTGAAGCAATATAGTTCATTTTGGGTGAAAAACAAAACATTCCTCTAAAATATATATACTGACATCAGCAATCAACATCATGATTGTAATTATTTCCTTTTTAGTACATCTACTGCTGTTTGCATGTGTCAAGCACTACGACTGTATCTATGCATATAAATTCACCATATATATCCAGCAAAAATGTTTTGTTATAGGAAAACAAACAAAGGCATTCAATCAGAGGTGAGAAATTAATTGGGAATATGAATTATAGGTGAACTATTCTTTACCTACTAGCAATCAAGCTTCTTTAACCAAGAAGCTTGAAATATTTGAATGTAAAATAAAATAAATAAATAAATAATAATAAAAATAACATGATGTAATTAAAATGCACAACTTACATTAAGGAAATCTGCATTTGTATCCACAGGCTAAAAGTAAAACAGTAAATGTGTTAGTGATAGTACAGGTATTTGTAAAAAAAAAAAAAAAAAAAGAGGCAGTAACTGTGACGCTTCTAGTGGGATGCTAAATGCAGAGATTTATATTTACAGTATAATACTGCATGTACGGGTAGCTGTGTTGTGAACTGTAACTGAATATTAGAGAATCTCAGAGAAATTAAATGTATTTATTTTTTTAATTTATCAATCATAAAACCGTCTGTTTTGAAGGCCTGTTACGATAGCGACTTTTTGTTGGTCGGTATATTGCCCCATAAACAATTGCGACAAGTTATGTCATTGTCATTTTAAGACCATTTTATGTCTTTGAATGTATAATCATAATATAACACCATAATAATGCAAGATCTACACACTTTCGATTGACAAACCAACATCTAATTCTTAAAGTATTTAGATCATTGAAATTAGGAATCAAATATTAGATACCTTAAAAACTTGAATAAATAGTAAGTTTTCTAACAAATAGAAAACAATGTTATTTAATGTTATTGTTTTGTTATCATTATATTTTATTTTTGTAAATATAATGGCGGATAAATTACATCATCAACAATTATTGAGGTCATGTACATGTACTGTGTGTTAAATCGATATATCGATTATTGTGATAGGCCTACTGTTTTGGTATCATAACGAGCTTGTCAAACATGCATGACCACTAAACAATGTCTAAGCAGTAGTATTGGTCTGAATGACAACAAACATAACTAGTGTTTTGGAAAATCTGTTAGAAAACAGTTATTTCAATAATTATGATTAGCATGTGACACAGACACCGCATAAAAAACCACAACAACAAATACTTACTTTAGGAGGATGGGGGAGGGCAGCATGAGGTTGAGACTTTGACATCTGTAAAAAACAAATTCATGTATTACAAACAAGTCACTTAAAAATACATTAATGTGGCAGACTGGTCCCTGTTCAGATGCAGTGTATAAGTACAATCAGGGCTGTCACAACAATGGGGTGGGGCCAAGTGGCTGCAACCCTAGGTACAATGTGCAGGTATATATAATTACATATAATATATGTGAATAAAGCAAGAATCTGTTTAGGTTAGTCACTGTGCTGACTGATGCTTGCTAGGTTTATATGATTGCAAACTGCACAAAAACAACAACAGCAACAACATTAATGACAATGACAAACAAAATTACTTACATTTATGTAAATCTCACATTAGGAAGATCTGCATTCGATTTCATGGGCTGAAATAAATAGGCAGAAACATTACTGCTAAAAAAAATAAAAAAACAAAAACTCTAAAAAGCCTAAAAATGACTTAAAAAGCAAGGAAATGTGGAACATTGTAATTAGCGAACATTAATAAAGCATAACTGTTCTTTGTTTCTAACCTTGGTAAGTACTCTGTAGCCAGAAGGAGAGGTAGGATTTCTGTGAAAGCCAAATTAAATGTGAATAGGCTTTGATAGTTATTGAGAAGGCAGAATAATAAGAAAAGGCAAAAGTACGTCACAATATAATTAATTAAGTTACATATTTTGATTACCAAATTATGGAAGCGTGGAGCTGCCACCCAGGCAAAAGAAAAATAGAGCTTCACGTTATGACGTGAAATGTTTATTGTTCTAACATTATGCTTTTCATGTTTGTATAATACAGTGGTTCTTAACCTTGTTGGAGGTACCGAACCCCACCAGTTTCATATGCGCATTCATTGAACCCCTCTTTAGTGAAAAATAAAGTGTGTTTTTTTTTCAAATTAGACGTAGATATGTTTTTTACTGGTGCACAAAATGAGCCGTGCACGTCACAGCGGAGGCTCTGCCGAACCCCTGAGACCAACTCACCGAACCCCTAGGGTTCGATCGAACCCAGGTTAAGAACCACTGGTATAATATAATATCACATTATTATAATATACATAATTGTCACGTTCGCACAATATTGTACGGACGTGATAATTATGTACATTTTTCGTACAATGTTGTTCAAACATGTTGTTCAAACATGATAGTATATTGTTAGAACGATAAACTTTTCACGTTATAACGTGATATACTTATATTTCTCTTTTGCCTGGGTGGCAGCTCTACGCTTCCGTTCCAAATACACGAGAATAAAGTAATATTATATGGGAAAAGGCACCTGCTAGCTTGATGATGGAGGCTTCTTAGACTGGCCACCCGCCTTGGCTTCTTGTCGCCACTCCACGAAATAAAGGTCCGTTTCCTCCATGCCGGCTAATTATTCATCCTCATTAAAATCTCGTATATGTTCAGTTGGCAGAATTGAGAATTTTACATCTTCCAACCACTTAATTAACGCGAACATAATCGGCTTGTTTCTTCCCGTCTCCTGTATCCGGCCGTTCCTCTCGCTGTCAGATTTCGCGCCTCAGAGACGTCGTTATTTTTCAAAAAAAAAAAAAAAAAAGAAAGAAAGAAAGAAACAGCAACAACTACTAAAGAGAGTTTTTGCACGTTCATTGTACATTTGTGGGAATGTTTAAATATTTAATTTTTATTAATTACTTTTCATTATATCTTTATTTTTTAAACCACCGTGGCAATGCGCATGCGCATACACTCCTGCACGCAAAGGGCTTTGGAGTTGACGTAATGTCGCAATGCATTGTGGGAGCGCAGCACCATCTTGGCAGGTCACGAATCAAAACAAGTTTGCTACGAACCATTCTGAAACATAGCTCAAAAGAAAATGACGGTATAGAGACAGATTCTGTCCAGATGCAAAGAGACGGTACTTGATTGTTGAAATGTGGACCCGTATGAAATATAGCCGTGGAGTAGAAACCCTGAAGACCAAACCGCTATTGACTTAGCATGATCTACTCTCATACCTTGTCTGTGGAGTCAGAGCATACACGGCGCACCAATTTCGCAATTATAAATCTCTGGAGGCGCACATCCAATTCACCAAGGACTGGGTACAAGATTTGGCTATTTTTAAGCCTCCACGTTGTGAGTACGCCGTCATTCAAGCAAAGGTAAGTCAGCTTGAGTACTGCGAGTAAAATGCGTTTGATTCCCCCCAACATTCAAATTAGTGCTAGCAAAAATTCATTCGTGAGGGGGAAATTACAGTGAGAACATGTAGAGGCTCTGTTAGAGGGATAACATAGTGAGTTCAGTGCATTGATGTGACATTGTCCTGAAGGATTTAGTTATTCTTTATGGTTAAAGAAATTGCCCTAATTAATTCATATTTATTATAAATAATCCTAATTACACATCTTGCTTCCTTGTTTGTGTCCTGTGTCACTAAAAATACATTCTGTTTTAGTTTTATACATTGATTAATGACCTGCAGAATCTCCTTGTCATATTAGGTGTCCATAGTTGTCACGTAAAGTTGAACTTTATGTTTTCTCCCTCTTGAAAGTGATTACATCCTTGCATTACATACTTTAGGTTCATTTTTTGCTGATAGGTTTCTAAAAAGAAACATGCAGATTTAGAATATAACATGCAGCGTTCTATAGATGGATACATAAAAACACTTTATTTGTTACATTTATGATAAATGGATTTGAAAGTAAATAAAACACATTTGTGTCAGCCTTGGCTTATTAAAGTTCTTGTCTTTAAATGAACTTTGTCTGTGTGTGTTTTAGGTCCTGCACTCTTAAAGACTGAATTGCAGCATTGCAGCCACAGGTCATTGTGAGCATCACAGGGAAGGTTGAAGCCGCCCACTGCAGCTGTATGGCTAGAGTCGTGGAGACTTGCAGCCATGTCACTGCTCTTCTGTTTAATGTAGAAGCAACAGTGAGGATCTGTGGCACAAGGACTGTTACAGATGAACCTGCATACTGGGTTTTGCTGGGTAATATGACCAAGATACAGCCAGAGGTTGGCCATAAGATAGACTTCTCCTCTTCAGCTGCCCAAAAAAAGGTTCTTGATCAAAACATAAACAGACCATTCGTTGTGACAGGTAAAAGAAGCCATCCTCAAAAAAGAAAAGTTCCACCTGCTACTGTGGAGGAGTTGGATCAACTGATGGGACAATATTTTTCCAAGCATAGTTCTGTTCTGAATAACCCATAGTGTTTTAATTTAGGGGGCCATGTAAATACTTTGCATTTACTGAATATGTACTTACTAAATACCACTGTTCAAAAGTTGAATAAAGAAACAAAGAAATGTTTGCCTATTTTTAATTAAAAGCACTTTGTCGAACATCACATCAGTTACAATGTAGAAAAAATGTTATGTATAGTTTACAAATGACAAAATGTTCACATAAAATCATGACAGCATTTGTATAATATCACCCACTACTAGCATTCTGTAATTTACTGTCTCTTTTGAAAACTTATCACTACATAAACAGCACAAGACTTAAGAGTATTTAACAAGAGCATTTTTCCCTGGTTTTACTACCACACTGGGGCACATGTTCACCAAAAGGCAGCAAACCTTTGCCATCTTATCCAGGAAGGTCACCTTTTTACCCACACATGGAAGAAGTAATCTGATTGGCATGGTGGTATGTAGCATGTAGTTTGAAGCAGGGATTTCGTAGTGCCCCATGTGTAGTGTTGGAACCCAGTCAGGATTTGTTTCATTCATTTCATAGGCTGGTTTGTTGCAATAATGCCAAATAATTAGCAACTCTATAAATAGAAGGTAGTTCTGCATGTTTGTTCTAAGTTTGTGCTATGATCTCAGAGCGCATTGAAAATAAAATTAACAGGCTATAAATAATAATATGAACTTATTTAGAACTTACCTGAATGAAAATACTGGAGCACACCAACAGATATCTGTGGCTGGTAGAGAACTGAATATCAGCTCGTCTCGCAGCTGCTATCCAGGCTAGACGCCTTCTTTTGGTAACATCCAACACATAAGCTCCCTCATGATGTTTCCAGGTGAGGAAACAATGAAAAGAGAGCCTGTTTTCAAGCTTATTCCTTTGTCGGTAGTGCAATCTAACATTACAACCGACCACACAGCAAGCATTTGTTTGGCCTGCTAATATGGCGCCTTGACCAAAAATCCTGGCTACGCCCCATCCCGTAAGATCACGCTCCAGAGCCCTATTAACGTACGGATCTAGAAAGAAGACGCTGCATTTTTAACTCTGAGGGAGATGGAGAATGAGCCTATTTCCAAAACAGTGGAGTGTGTTCCTTTAAGTACTAAATTGTATATATTGTCAAAAACTAAAGTGTACATAGCAGTTGTTGTATCTTGTTTACTGTATCACTGACAGATAATTTCAAAGTCAATGAACGCTACATTATAGTGAGATATTGTGTAATGTGAAATACTGTAAGCAAATGAATAAACAACCTAATTCGTGATAGACCTTTGACTCTGTTTTGTTTGAATCCAACTGTTTTTTGCAGATGTGCATAAAACATGTTACTTTTAGTATTGTTATCATTATCATCATTATTGCACTAAATATATTTTAAATAAAGGATACTTTGATATACATTCTACTGTAAGGTTGGAAATGTATTTTCTTCACCCTAAAATATGTTTTGAAATGTATTTTGGTTTGAAAGAAATATATTTTCAATTTCAAAAATATATTTTTTTGGAGCATCACAAATACAAAATATATTTACCATATATTTGAAATATATTTTGGCCAGGAAAAATGTATTTTTTTACCGTATGGGTTTGCTGCTGCTGACTTTGAAAATCACACCAAACATGGAATCAAATATATCGACTCAGCTTAGACTACAGAGAAGCTCGGCTCACAAAACTCAACACAAAAGGCTTTTTAAAGACAACAATCACTTTGACAGACACACAAACACGACTGAGTACAGAGCAGCTGCTGGTTTGAAGCCACAGAAATGTTCAAATGTTTAAACACACTGCAGCGTTGCAGCCGTGATGCATTTGTGCTGCTAAGGCCACACACATCAGCTGCCTTACATTTTAGTACCAGTTCATCTCTGACCATGGCAGCACAGTCTTTCCAGTACAGTGATGTTGGTGGGGACAGTGGGGACTGATTGTTCATTGGCTGTAAGCCGGTCACATGGACGTTTAACTGGTGCTTTGATTGCTCTGTAGTCTGTTGTGCCTGTGAGCTGCTCCTAAAATGAGACAGATTATAATTGTCACCATTCTGTTAATGACTCTTATTATGTGCGCTCTCCTCCACTGTCACACTAAACACATTAAACCTTTATTTTTGTGTAAAGTCAGGATTTATTGGCTCTTCTTAAAAGCGTCATGAAGTGCAAAACTCAGCAAACATTATACAAAAGTAGATTTAGAAGCTGAACTGAAAACATTTAAAGTGACAGTCAGCACAAATCCAGCTGACATCTCCATCCAACCCAAGTCTTCATTTAAAGTCATTATAACTGTGACACACGTTTGTTACAGTATTAATCCTGCCTGATGCTGCAGGGCCAACATCATGAAACAGGCTCAGCATTTATTTCCATTATGAAACTTTATCATTAAAAACAAACCATTGTTCTGCAGTCGTCCCAGGACTGTGGGTCAAACGTTCTCTCCACATGTTTAAGGCTGAGCTCACTTTATCGTCTGCCTGAAGGAGGAAAGCAGATGTTACTAAACATCACAATAAAACATATGAAATGGGTGCACATGAGGAACGTCTGCACTGTTAAAGCCATGCAGACATCTTCACACATGAAGCAGCAACACCTCTCAGTTTAGCAGCAGCTGGTAAAAGCCACAGTGATCCTGGAGCCTCCCTGAAGGACTCGTTCATCAGTAACTGTCAGGAGGACGATTAAACCTTCTGCACACGTCCTGTAGTTACACACTCGGGAGGAAAGACGACGTCCTCGCTCTGCAACATGATCTGTGTTTCATCCAGGACGCTCAAACACAGACTGGTTTCCAAATATTAGACGCACTGGTTCTTCATGCGTTTCTACCTGAGCACTCAGAGTCATTTCTACAACAGGCCTCCTTCACCTGCTGGTGCCTCTGTTTCTGTGTTTGGCTGTTTCCATCAGTGCCTGATGTTTGTGATCTTTGATCTGTTCTGAAGTCTCTCTTTGTAACACAAATGTTGTTTGGCTTCTTTTGCAAACAAGGCAAAAGAACTTTAATGGATTCATTTGCTGATCTTACTGTTCTGATGCAAAGCCGTCCTTTCAACGCTTTAGAAAGAAAACCAAACAATGTTTTTAAAACTTTCCCAAAATGTAAAAGCTATTAAAACCATAAACTTCTGCTCCTTGATCATGTGATTCTTCTTCTAGACTGTCTGTAATTGTTATTGCTGATTGTCAATAAAGTTGTTTTTTATAAGTTATGTTGTAAAGGAAGCTTGTGGCGAGGGAGGAGGGGCGACTAAAAGCAGGTTCATATAGTGGGAAAGTCCTCAGGTCATGTGAGGATATTTACTGATGCGTCAACACTGTCAGATAAAAGAACGGCTGCTGCATTTGTTCTCCCACAAATAAGTTTGGTGATGAGTAAAAGAATTACAGATGATGTGGCAGTTTATACTGGGAGCTGGTAGTGATGTTACTGGCTTGAACTGGGTGGAGGACGCACTAATATGGAGGTATGTGGTTTGCTGGGACTCTAGCAGCGTGCTAGTGAGCACAGGTGATATGTCTTCAGACTCTAGGCAACATATTGTTTTTGATATACTTCATTTACTGTATAGAATCAAACACAGAGGGATAGAAGTGGATTTCTTATGGCTCCCTGTGAATATCGGTGTTGATGCAATGAACAGGACGATAAGTTTAAAAAGGTGCAGCAAGAAGAAGTCGTGCAGGTTTGACTATAAAATACAGTGAAAGTGAGGTGAAGAGTATAATGAAGGTAAAGATGAAGGACGAGTGGCAGGCACACTGGGACAGAGACGGGAAAGGCAGATATTATTATACAGAAAACAGTCGTGTAGAAGAAGCTGCAGCAGAGACCAGGATGGAATCTGGAGAGTCAGAGTTGGTCACACAGGCTTCAATAGCACACTTAAAAAGGTAAACATGACACAGGAAGTGTGACTTCTGTGGACCAGAGGAGACGTTTGACGGGTTGTTAGCGTCGTCAGGATGCTGGATGGAAACGCTGTGCCTGATAGGATGATTACAGGCTGGACTTTGTCTTCCTGTTACAGATGGATCCAGGCCCTGGATGACTGCTGGACACACATGACCCACACTAGGCTGCCTTCATCCATCCTTTCCTCCTTCACTGAGACTCAGAGTCAGCATGTATGTATTTATCAGGGATTTGAATCCTTTCATTACAGAGTGAAGTTAAAGTAGACGTGTGAACACACTAATAAACACAAAGGGACACAACTACTACTCCATGATGGAAAGCTGAAGTATTACACAGCTTTATGAACCTCCTGTTATCCTGGTAGACGAGTACAGCAATAAATCTTTTACTTGGACATCTTCTGGCTCCAATAAGCTTTGAAATGTGACCATGAAGTTAGAGACACACTGACTGAAACCCACAGCTGTGACTGTGGATCACATCCACACACAGTGTAGCTGCTGTCTCTGTGTGAGCCTTTGCACTGCTACTCGCAGCACCGTTATATCACTCAGCGCTCGCTGCTGTTATTGAATCCACTTTTTACTGTCCGTGCAATCAAGCTCCTCTGCAGAGCTAGAAAATATCTTCGAACCAGTTTATGTGTTAGGGGATCCTTTGCAGCTGTGACTGTTGCCTCTATTTTTGTCCTTTGGTTCCTGGGAGCCTTTTACATTTCCATCAGCAACAAATATCTGAACAGGCTTTATTGTAGGAAATACAGGATTAAATAGTTGTCATTATTTATTAGATGTTGTTAAAGATGATCAGATGTTTGTTTAGTTTAATGCTGTGGCTTCAGTCAGCATCACTGTGCTGTATAGTTTTATTTTTCTGATCCTTCTGTTAAAGTTGCTGAATAAAAGCTGGTTGGTCTGCACCTCACCGCTGCCTCGAGCCTCCTTCTTTAAAGCAGCAGAGGCTCTTCATTCAGGTATCACAGCTCGAGTTGTTCTGCAGGAGACCCAGAGTACTGTCCTTGGTCCATAATGACATTAATCCTCAAAAATAGTTCTGGCATAATAATTGTGCACACAGTGTAAAACTGAAGAAGCTTCTCAGATGAAATGTCTTCAAGAAACTTAAAAAAGTCCAGACACTTTTGTTTCTGAGCTTCTTAATTCAATTCAATTTTATTTATATAAATCACAACAGCAGTCGCCTCAAGGCGCTTTATATTGTACAGTAGATCGCACAATTATAGATACAGAGAAAAACCCAACAATCATATGACCCCCTATGAGCAGCACTTTGGCGACAGTGGGAAGGAAAAACTCCCTTTTAACAGGAAGAAACCTCCGGCAGAACCAGGCTCAGGGAGGGGCGGGGCCATCTGCTGTGATTGGTTTGGGTGAGAGAAGGAAGACAGGATAAAGACATGCTGTGGAAGAGAGACAGATGAACCGCTGAGTGTTGTCCCGTCGAGGTGGCTCTTCTATGTTGTGCATTTATGGCACCAAACCACAAATGCAAAGGAAGAAAGGGTCAAGGCTGATTGGTGTATGTGCCCATGAGTATGAGTGTACACGGGTGTTTCTCGGTGTTAGTGACAGTCTGACAGAAGGCTGCATCCCTCAGCCTCATGTGGGCTGTGTAGCCCCTTTACCACTGCAGTGAGAGCTCAGACCTGTTTCTGGTGGGTGGTGGACTCCTCCAGGGCTTCCCCTGATTCCCCTTCTGCCACAGAAGACTGTGGCCTCAGAAACTCATATCTGCTTTTTGCAAATGAAGCGAACCTGTTGGCTTCATCAGCAGGGGCGGATCTAGAAGGGTGGCATGGGGTGGCAAGTGCCACCCTAAAATGATCCCTTGCCACCCCAAGTGCCACCCCAGTTTTGCATATGACAGGGTTGTTTATTAAAATAAGTTTAACAGTTTGAGCGTAGTTACTGTACCTCAGGTGGCAGAGCAGGTCAGCCACTAATCAGAAGGTCGGTGGTTCGATCCCAGGCTGCCTCCTGTCTGCATGCCAAATATCCTTGGGCAAGATACTAACCCCATGTTTGCCTACTGGTGGTGGTCAGAGGGCCCGGTGGCTGTGGCTACAATGTAGCTTGCCATCGCCAGTGTGTGAATGTGTGTGTGTGGGTGAATGACTGAATGTAGTGTGAAGCGCTTTGGGGTCCTTAGGGACTAGAAAAGCGCTATACAAATGCAGGCCATTTACCATTTACAGTCAGCAGTGAATATAAATGCTAGAACTGGATATATTCCATAGTGTCCCCCCCTCCACATTAACAAATGGTTCAGCCCATAGCAGGACGGCTTTCTTCTTGTTTTCAGCAGCAAGCGATGCTTATGATTGTGCCAGAGCACATTTTGAACAACACCATGGGAATTTTGGATTTTACACAGGTGGGTGGATGTTACACTGTGGAAATGAAGGAAGGTGAGTGCTATTTTAAATGGTTGTAGAAAATGAAAAAACAGCAGGTGTATTGGCTGCATTTTTAGATAAATAGTTGTATCTGTTTACAAAATGTACAATTTATATTTGCATTTCAAGTTATAAACATTTACCCAACACGTCTGTGGTTTTTTTACAGTAAAAAATACTGCTAGGATTTTAGGTTCTTTGTGTGATTTCAGATCAGTAATAGTTACATTAATAGTAATAGTAATACTAATGCAGTATGTCAGTGAAAAAACAACTAAATTCAGTTGAGCTGAAAAGATACCAAACAAAGCAAGAGGAGGAAAAAATAAAATGAAACAATCTGAGGGTGAAATACAAACGTAAACTCAAAGGAGTCACAAATGTCCGGTTGTGTTTCAGACCTCAGAGGGTGAATCCAACAAATCATGAAAAATGAGGTTTACATGTTTGTTCATGACAGTGCAGATTTCTGACATTTTGTGTCATTTAAGCTGCAACAATGTGACTGTTTTCTAACAAAAACAGTGAAACTTAAGTTAGACTTCAACCTTTCCCTCTCTCTGTCTGTAGTCCCAGCCTGCTTCAAAATGGCCACCATCGTCCCTGTACCCAAATCCTCCACCATCTCCTCATTGAACGACTGGCGACCTGTAGCCCTGACCCCCATCGTGAGCAAATGCTTCGAGAAGCTGGTCAGGGACTTCATCTGCTCTGCACTACCCGACTCACTGGACCCTCTACAGTTCGCATACCGCCACAACAGGTCCACTGATGATGCCATAGCCCTGACACTACACACTGCCCTGTCACACCTGGAGAAGAGAGACACGTATGTGAGGATGCTGTTTGTAGATTACAGCTCAGCATTCAATACCATCGTTCCCTCGAAGCTGGACAGGAAACTGCAGGATCTAGGAATGAGCAGCTCCCTCTGCAGCTGGATCCTTAGCTTCCTGTCTGACAGACGCCAGGTGGTCAGACTGGGCAGCATCACCTCATCCCCCATCACACTGAACACTGGTGCTCCACAGGGGTGTGTACTGAGCCCTCTCCTGTACTCACTCTACACCTACGACTGCACAGCCACTAACAGCTCCAACATCATTGTGAAGTTTGCGGACGACACTACAGTGGTGGGTCTTATCACCAACGGTGATGAGACGGCTTACAGGGAGGAGGTCAGCGCCCTGACCCACTGGTGTCAAGACAACCATCTCACCCTCAACGTCGCAAAGACAAAGGAGTTGATAGTGGACTTCCGGAGGTGCAGAGAAGTACACACCCCCATCACCATCAACGGCGCTGCTGTGGAGAGAGTGAGCAGCTTCCGGTTCCTTGGAGTACATCTGGCTGAGGATCTTACGTGGTCAGTACACACAAACAAAACAGTGAAGAAGGCGCAGCAGCGCCTCTTCTTTCTCAGGAGACTGAAAAGATTCGGCATGAGCCCCCGCATCCTCAGGACCTTCTATCACTGTGCCATTGAGAGCATCCTCACTGGATGCATCACCACCTGGTATGGCAACAGCACCGCCTATAACTGCAAAGCTCTCCAGCGAGTAGTGCGGTGCTCTGAACGGATAATTGGAGGTGAGCTTCCCTCCCTCCAAGACATCTACAGGAAGCGGTGCCTGAGGAAAGCGGGGAGGATCATCAAGGACTCCAGTCACCCCAGCCATAAACTGTTCAGAATACTTCCATCAGGAAGGAGGTTCTGCAGCATCCGGTCCCGTACCAGCAGACTGAGAGACAGCTTCTTCCATCAGGCCATCAGACTGCTGAACACGTCATAGACACCTCAGCTTCACTACTGGAACTTTAACATTATGCACTCCACACTGTATATAAATGCCACTTGTTTTGCACATATTCAACTCTGTATATTTTATATATTTTATTATTATTTTTTTATTTTATTTTTTTACTATTTAATTTGTAAAAATGTGTATACACACACACACACACACACGTAGGAAAATATTTAGTATACACATCCAGAAATGCATACACTATTATATATTGTACATATATTTATTAGTTTCAGGTTGGCCATTCTTGTATTTTGCTCGTTTGTGTTGTTGTGTTTGCACATCTCTGTTGCTTGTGGGGCTCGCACACAAGAATTTCACTCGCATGTGCTGTGCCAGTGTGCCTGCACATGTGATGTGACAATAAAAGTGATTTGATTTGACTTGTGTTTGTAAATGAAGCGCCCCATGTTGTGTAGCTTTCTGGAGTTTATACTTATTGGGCTACATATGTATTTAATATACAGGCTGTACAGTACATAACATCAAAACTCACATGTTTCATGTAACTAAAGTGTGTAACCATGTGGGTACAGACAATAATTAAGTTATAGACTATATTTATATGAAAAACGTGCATACTTACTGCATTTGAATCATTTTAACCATATGTAACCACCTGCATATGTGTTTGGGGGAAAAAGGCTTTGATTTTGCCACCCTAAGAAAATTTCTCTAGAGCCGCCCCTGACCATTTCACAGGATTTGCATTTAAAGATGCAACAAGACTAAAATGGTTAGGGTCAGGAGGTCAAAGGTCAGAGCTCCTGTGGGTCTGAGGGCGGCCTCACGCTGGAGAAGGATGAAGGAGTCTGACCTGAGCCAGTGTTTGACATGAACACATCAGCACTGCTGTCAGTGAGCCTAACGACAGCCGTTAGCATCATTTCAGTGTTTCAGTCATAAAAACACTTCCTGTCTCTGTGGTGGTTACAGTGACATCATGCAGTTTGTGCTTTGACCTCCAGAGGGCGACAAATCAGCACAGACAGAGAGCTCCATTCAAACTTTGCTGCCATCAGGAATAATTCTTCAAATATAATCATCAGTGTTTGAGCAGTTATGATATCAGGGACAATCTAGACATGTGTGACAATACTGAACATGTCACATGACACACCTCAAACATCATGTGATCCACTCTCAGTCTGCACTTTCATTCATGACTTCAACAGGTTGAAATGAGCTTTGAAGAAACATCAGTGAAATAAATCTTTCATGGATTCATGTGAGCAGCAGATGAACTTTGTACCAACAACATCTTCAATAACAGAGTCTGAATGAAGCTCAGGTGTTGATGCTGCTCACTGATTGGACGCTTGCTTTCAGCTCTGCTCTCAGTCTTTACTGCACAGGTGAAGGTAGAAAGTGTGACTGGATCTATAGACTGGAAACAGAGAAACATGCTGAACATTTGAAGCTTTGCAGCAGAAATGTTCATGTTACAAATACAGCAGAGCTGATCTGGGATCAGTGTGTTCACACCTGCAGCTACAACAAGGTTTCATGTCTCCACACGTCAGCATGTGAACTTTACTCTGACTCAGTCTGAGCAGTCAGACGGCATATTTTTAAAGTTAACACATCAGCACACACAGAGCTGAGCCCCTCCCACCTGCGCTGAGTTTCAGGTGGAGCCCCGCCTCCTTCCAGGAAGCAGCTCACCTGTGTGTCCGTGTTTAGTGTCCAGGTGTGGAGTGGAGCTTGTTGTTGGTGTGTGAAGAAACTGTAAGTTTGCTTTGTTTCCTCCTTTAACAGTTTGTCTTTAGGAACTTTACTGTTTGTTCAGCTCGTGTTTGAGTTCTTCACACAACAAACTGTGTGTGTTTGTATTTCCGGTCTCTCCATTAAAGTCAGTGTGTAATGTTTCCTGGCTAACATCAGCTGTGTGCAGCTTAGTTCAGCACAAATCTGCCGCTCCATAGTTCACGGTAACGGACTCACAGCTGGACCAACGAGGCCGAGTGTGTCCGCCACTCTGAGCTACGTTCGTGTTTGTGTACTTGTAGTTTGTACTTTGAGTTCACTCAGAGCCCACAGAGGACGCAGCGTACGTGATGACGTCACAGCCCTTTACCTCCTTTACTGTCACTGTGATTAATATTTACACAGGAGACACCTGCAGAGCTCTGACGCTAAGCTAGCACACAGCATGCTAACACTAAGCTAACACTAAGCTAGCCAAGAACCCAGAGTGAGGTTAAAGCTGAGTAAACACTGACCCCAGACCAGCACCGTGATAAAGTGAGCTGCTGCTGCTGAACTTGAACAGGTAACAAAGTGATGAGCAGTCAGGCTGCAGGTTTCTACCTGTTCATGTTTCTACAGTAGAATCACTTTGAAGTGTCTTTGTGCTGTTTCATCTTTGATTTGTGTTCATAAACACTCAGAGAAACATCACGTGACCTCATCAGGATCTGTGTTGGTGTGTGGGGCTGTACCTCAGCTTTATGTTGTTACATGCTCATTTGTTCATTTTAACATCAAAGTAATGTTATGAGGAGTAATGAAGTAACGTACTCCATTACTTTTAATTAAAGTGTTCTGTGTAATATGTGTAATAATGACTGTTTTGAGTAATGACCAACACTGATCACAACAAAGAGGAAATGCCTCCAACATGCACAAACATTTGAGCCACAACATGCAGTTAATGTGCACAAATGTCTTTGATATGCTGCTCAGTGATGGTGGTGACTGTCAGAGCAGAGCTACTGAGAATCAATAAGTAATATCAATGATGGGATCAGAATCACTAAATTCTTCTCATCCCTGTCAGTATCATACATGTGCTGTATAATGTGATAAATGTAGAGGTGCTGGCTGTTCTCTCACTCTGCTGTTTAGCTGTAAAGGACGCCTCCCTGCCTTTGTCTCATTCATGACCTTTAATAGTCTCTTCTAACATGCAGAGATCTGTATGATCTGTTTCATAGAGTCTAACCAGCCTGTACAGGTAACAACAACAGTCACTGCATCACTGACACACAAACGTCATCTCTGTCAATAACAACATTCATACATGGAATAAAAACACATCAGTGGATCATTGCTGGAGCTGATGTTGGTGCTCCTGGTGCAAAGGCTCTCAGTTTCCTCCTTGAAATAACATCAGTGGTGGGTCAGCGACATGCTTTCTTTCCCTCTCAGGTTTAAATATCTGGGACTCTCCACTGTTTGGTTTTAGAGCTGAAGAAGCTTCTCAGATGAAACGTCTTCCAGAAACTTAAAGACGTCTCTTTTCTCTCCAAGCTCCTTAGATCACATGACCTGGATGATTGAACCTACAGACATATTGACCTGGTTTCATGGTCACATGACAGGTCAGAGGTCAGCGACTGTAACTCAGTTCCTCCTGTTAATGTGAACTCACTGAGTGTTTGTGGTTTACCTCTCAGACTGACTGAAGATGATGATGGAGGAAGAGGAGGACAGAGCAGAGTCTGCAGGGTCCAGCTGTCCGTCTGTGAGGAGTGACTGGTCCAAAGATCCAAATCCAGACTTCAGTGGTGAACCTGGAGCAACGAGGTCAGAGAGCTGAACTCACTGAGTAACAGAAATAATTCTGCACTGACATTATAATCAGTGTTGACTCTGGTTGATTGTCTGACTGTGTTTGTGAGCTGAGAGGAAATGAAAATGAGTTTGTAACAAAAATCAGTTTTGTCCAGTTTTCCTGTAAAAAGCTGAACTCTAATCTAAGAGGATGTTACTGACAGGAAACAGCTGCATTATCTGCAGTCTGTGTGACCACAGCTGCTTCAATCATGTTTGTGTCTGCAGAGGTCAGAGGTCACAGTCTGCAGGGTCCAGCTGTCCGTCTGTGAGGAGTGACCGGTCCAAAGATCACCCTCCAAACTTCAGTGGTGAACCTGGAGCAACGAGGTCAGAGAGCTGTGATGACTCCTTTACATGTTTGTGTTTCCTGGATAAATATGACCTGAAACATCCTCAGATTGTTACAAAGATTCATTAAAAAGAAAACAATGAAAGAGAAAAGATCCAAATGTTCGACTTGGTCATTTGCTGTTTGAGGACAGTGATGCTCATATCTGTGGGGAAAGTGTGACCTGAGTGGGTTCATGTTTGTCTTTAAAGAACAGAGCTGCTCTGATTCTCTTTGTGTCTGATCTGTTAAACAGTCTGAGAGGTCACACAGAGACCCAGCAGCTAAAGCCTGGATCATACTGGCTGCTGTTACTCCATCAGGACAACACTGAACCACAGTGGTGTGGATGTAGTGGATAAATCCCACCATACTGATGCTCAGAGTTAACCACAGGGAACAAAACCAGATGTTACCTTCAGATTGTGACCTTTGGAGTGGACGATGCAGATTTCAATAGAGAATAAATGTTGTTGTTTTTCAGCTGTGAAGAAAGAATCTAATTTTCTGAACTTAAGAATTTATGATGCTGGAAACAACATGGAGACTATAACACAACATTTCCACTGTGTTCATAGAATGAATGTAAAACTGTCAGACATTCATTAAATATGCAAAATGTCTACAGAAGCATCAGAGGGTCAGACGTGAAGCACTCAGTGATTTTGATCAAATGACTCATCAGTTATTGATCTGTACTACACTGATCTACCACGTTAGTAAAGCTGGTGTTCTGGTGGTGGAGGGAGACTCGGATCATGTTCTGGTTTTGGAGCAGTGATCTGCTGATGGTTCAGTTTGATGAGCTTCTTCAAAATCATCCCTGACATCACCACTGAAAGGACGTCCATGAAAACAGACTGAAAATTACTGATATGTTCACAATCTGAGAGTTTAAAACTTGACAGACTTGATTCAGATGAAGTTATTTGAACAGAAACTCCTGGATCTTTATCCTGTGTTGATCTAATCCTTCATGGTTCCTCCACAGAGTGGACCAGCAGAGCTCAGAGGTTCCCAGTGGTCAGTCTGCCCAGCAGCATCAAACACAGCTGGACTCCATATTTATGGTCTGTACATGTACAACAACTACTTTATTATTAATAATAATGCATTTATTTATAGGTCCCTTTCAGAACACCAAGGACTCTGTGGACTAAATGACCAAAAGAAACAAACTTTGAAATCAGACGGTGCAAATGTGATCACAGGGAAACGTTTTAAACATCGAGGCTTTAAACAGAAACCAAAGTGAAACAGTTTGTAGTCGAGATCAGTGGGAATGAAGCTGAATAACTGTTTCTTCAATAACTTTGAGCAATAAATGACAAATATGATGGCAATTAGCAGCATTAGCACTTACTAATGATGTGAGCTGACACTCGGCTGTATTGAGACGACCACATTAGGTGGTCCTCAACTGTAATGGAAACCAGTGGATCCAGTCCAGTCGTGGCGACCTGTGGTGAGTCGATCTGAGCAGCTACTAATGGAAACAGGGCCATAGATGTGTTTGTGCTTAATAACAGTGAATCACATGAGTTTTACATTACAGTTAAAATCTCATGTTGTTTGTTAAAGTGTGCAGTTCAGGGTGTGTTACTAAAACACTTTCCAAAGACCCAGCCCCCATAAAAAGCAGCCAATCAGCTTCTAAGAGTTACACACCCACACATATCTATCAGGTTAACTCTGGTCTAACACACTTGGATTTAGCTTGAAGAATGTTCCTGTACGAGGACTGAAAATGATTTAAAAAGCAGCCAATGTCCAAAGAACAACTTTGACACACCTTCATAAAACCTGCAGAGCAAAGAAAAACTAGCTGAAAGTCTGGCTGCTCTTATGAAAAGTACAGAGAAATTATGGGTCGCTCAACACTTGTGCACAATATAAGAGTTGAAATAAATCTAAAGAATAACTCAAAGTCCTACAATCATACTGATAAAGTCATCTACAGCTAACTATCCAAGTGGATTTGTTTAAGACAGCTCCATCTGCTGGTGGCCCTCTGCAGGTGCATGAAAGGGGCGTGTTTATAGTGAAAGTAGTAGAGAAAGTAAACCCCACGGGAAGGAGGAGGACTCTCAGCAGCTTCCAGCTCATATTCAGACATTTGACTTCTCACTGAAAGCAGCAAGTTTGAGTGTCTGTACCTTAGTTAGAAGAGATAACATGTCAGTAGTAATTAGAGTTGATTGAGCAATGCTGTCCTTGTAATGTAGTTTATGATTTTTATGGACAAGTCCAGTTTTTCTGTAGAGCCTCTCAAGTTGGTGACAGCAGCAGTGGAAGTTCACGTGTAAACCAGAGCAGCAAATCAGGTCCAAATGTGTTGTTCACAGTGAGTGGGATCATCATTGGCTGCTATGTTAACCTCCTGCAGCAGGATGTCTTTGGTCAGAGAATGGATAGATCACTAAGTCATTGTTGAGTTTAGGGAGACAGTAGACAGTTGGAGGAGGTTCAGCCAATCATCCAGGTACGTAAATCCCAAAAAGCTTGATTCTGTTCATCTGGATGTTTTCAGTGGGAGAAACGTTTCATCATCATCAGGTGACTTCTTCAGTCTCAGCTGACTGCAGGTTTCAATCTTATAAACAGGACATTTGTATGACTGAAACCAGCCCACTGAAGGAACAATGGGCTGGGAGGTCAGTTCATTGATCATTGGTACGCATATTGTCAGGACCATTGATCAATGGTTGTTGATCAATGGTCATGAGTCCAGTTCACAGAGAGCTGGGGAATGGCTGCAATCACAGCATTGTAAGATGGTGACAAATGTACCCTTAGGCCCCTCCTCCATTCAGAGATGGTCTTTTCACATAAATGGCCTCCTTGACTCCGCCCTCAAACCAGCGTTCACATTTACTCAGGACCTTCTTGATGTGAAGTTCTTCTGCTTCGCTGGCTGCTGTGTCTGTGGGGATGGTGTTTGTTCTGTGTTGTAGCGTCCTGATGACGCCCAGTTTGTGCCCCAGTGGATGATGAGAGTCAAACCTTAAATACTGATCTGTATGTGTAAACAGAGTGAACCTTTAAGACCAGTTGTCTGTACGATCAACTCAGTCACCTGAAACATCTCCAAGTTTCTGGCTTTGATCATCAACCTGTTGGTAGTTCAGCTCTGAACACCAGTGAAATGTTTCTCCCACTGAAATCGCTGCATTCATATGAACAGCATCAACGTTTTGGGATCATGGAGTTGTGGACAAAGTCTCAGTTAATCAGATAAAGTCAAACCTATAATTGGTAAAGAGTTCGTGGATGATATGCCCCTTGATGGTAAAGAAGTGGATGTTGTGTGGACTAAAGTTCAGAGTGGTGGGTCATTCATAAATATTCTGTTCCAGCTGCTGGAGGACAACATCATCACTTTTGTGAAGAACGAGCTGAAGAAGATCCAGAAGGCTCTGAATCCAAATAAGCCCCAGTGCTTGGAGTTTCAGAGGGAGGATGATGAGCAGAGGAGAAACAGCAGAGAGGCATTTGTGAAGATCACAGTGGACTTCCTGAGGAGAATGAAGCAGGAGGAGCTGGCCGACCGTCTGCAGAGACGTAAGAGGATTTATCTAAAGATTTAAGCTGCTGGATAAATGAGAGACTTGTGACACCAGTGTGTTCAGTCATTTCTCAGTGGGTCAGAAATTGTCATCAGCATTTTGTAAAATGTGATTGTTAAAGTTGTATTTTTATTATTATTATTCAGAACTTCCAGCTGCTGTTTGTCATCGTAACCTTAAATCCACCCTGAAGAAGAAGTTCCAGTGTGTGTTTGAGGGCATCGCTAAAGCAGGAAACCCAACCCTCCTGAATCAGATCTACACAGAGCTCTACATCACAGAGGGAGGGACTGCAGAGGTCAATGATGAACATGAGGTCAGACAGATTGAAACAGCATCCAGGAAACCAGACAGACCAGAAACAACCATCAGACAAGAAGACATCTTTAAAGCCTCACCTGGAAGAGATGAACCAATCAGAACAGTGCTGACAAAGGGAGTGGCTGGCATTGGGAAAACAGTCTTAACACAGAAATACAGCCTGGACTGGGCTGAAGACAAAGCCAACCAGGACATCCAGTTCATATTTCCATTCACTTTCAGAGAGCTGAATGTGCTGAAAGAGGAAAAGTTCAGCTTGGTGGGACTTGTTCATCACTTCTTTACTGAAACCAAAGAAGCAGGAATCTGCAGCTTTGAAGACTTCCAGGTTGTGTTCATCTTTGATGGTCTGGATGAGTGTCGACTTCCTCTGGACTTCCACAAAACTACAATCCTAACTGACCCTAGAAAGTCCACCTCAGTGGATGTGCTGCTGATAAACCTCATCAGGGGGAAACTGCTTCCCTCTGCTCGCCTCTGGATAACCACACGACCTGCAGCAGCCAATCAGATCCCTCCTGACTGTGTTGGCATGGTGACAGAGGTCAGAGGGTTCACTGACCCACAGAAGGAGGAGTACTTCAGGAAGAGATTCAGAGATGAGGAGCAGGCCAGCAGGATCATCTCCCACATCAAGAAAGCTCGAAGCCTCCACATCATGTGTCACATCCCAGTCTTCTGCTGGATCACTGCTACAGTTCTGGAGGATGTGCTGGAAACCAGAGAGGGAGGACAGCTGCCCAAGACCCTGACTGAGATGTACATCCACTTCCTGGTGGTTCAGGCCAAAGTGAAGAAGGTCAAGTATGATGGAGGAGCTGAGACAGATCCACACTGGAGTCCAGAGAGCAGGAAGATGATGGAGTCTCTGGGAAAACTGGCTTTTGATCAGCTGCAGAAAGGAAACCTGATCTTCTATGAATCAGACCTGACAGAGTGTGGCATCGATATCAGAGCAGCCTCAGTGTACTCAGGAGTGTTCACACAGATCTTTAAAGAGGAGAGAGGACTGTACCAGGACAAGGTGTTCTGCTTCATCCATCTGAGTGTTCAGGAGTTTCTGGCTGCTCTTCATGTCCATCTGACCTTCATCAACTCTGGACTCAATCTGCTGGAACAACAACAAACAACCTCCCAGAAGTCTGAAACAGGAGAATCTGCAAAGAAACACTTCTACCAGAGTGCTGTGGACAAGGCCTTGCAGAGTCCAAATGGACACCTGGACTTGTTCCTCCGCTTCCTCCTGGGTCTTTCACTGCAGACCAATCAGACTCTCTTACGAGCCCTGATGACACAAACAGGAAGTAACTCACAGACCAATCAGGAAACAGTCCAGTACATCAAGGAGAAGCTCAGTGAGAATCTGTCTGCAGAGAAAAGCATCAATCTGATCCACTGTCTGAATGAACTGAATGATCGTTCTCTAGTGGAGGAGATCCAACAATACAGGACTTCAGGAAGTCTCTCCACAGGTAAACTGTCTCCTGCTCAGTGCTCAGCTCTGACCTTCATCTTACTGTCATCAGAAGAAGATCTGGATGAGTTTGACCTGAAGAAATACTCTGCTTCAGAGAAGGCTCTTCTGAGAATGCTGCCAGTGGTCAAAGCCTCCAACAAAGCTCTGTAAGTAAACATGTTGTCATCGCTTCATTGTTAAAATCATGGGAAATAAATCAGAAATGCTGAGTTCAAAGAGCACTGTAACATTTTTTTTAAAATAGTGAATTAAATGATCATCAGTCACTCAGTAAATATATGGTAGTTTTAATGTTTCACTCCAGCATTTCTAAAACACACTTTGTTCTGTAACTCTTATCAAAGGACAATCCAGACCCAGCCTATAAGAACATGAGCTCTGATGCTTCAGCCCCTCTGACAGGTTTATTATCCTCAGCTTGTTCACTTGTCTCCAACTCCAGGAGTTTGGTTGTTTTATTCTAAAGCACAAACTTCACCTGCCAGACTTCACCTACATCTTTTTCTGATGTTCATAATTTAAGTTCAAGTTTGTATCTCACTTTCAGTGCACACTCTCCCTTTTTAAATATAAATCTCTGCTGTGCTGTCATGTTTTCATCCCGTATGGAGGGAGAACTTCGGTCTTCATTACTGAAATTGCCTCTAAGGTCGTGTTTCTTGTCAGTAACCATATGTAACTGTAAGGCTTCCATAACCAGTGTTATCACAGAATTACAGTGGGTTCACTCTGGGTCCTCTACAGTTTCTTCCCACTGTCCACAGACATGCAGTTAGGTTACCTGGTGATCTAAACTTCATGCAGGTGTGAGTGAGAGTGGTTGTCTGTCCCTCTGTGGGCTTAGTGGAAGAGACTGGATGGATCTCTGCTTTGTCTTTGATATATCCTGACAGCAAACATTCTCCATGAAGTCTGCATTTCAGCTCATTTCCTTTATACGCACCTTTAACAGGAAGAGTTTTATACAGCTAGTGTTTAAAATCAAGTGTTATTCACAATACACAGGTAATGAGCATGATTATTGAATTACTAAAATTTTCTAAAATAATTGTTTTAGTTAATATTGTATGACAGTGTACACAGAATTATTAGCTCAGTAGGCAGAGTGGTCGCCCCATGATCATAAGGTCAGGGGTCGAATCCACCGAATAGCTACCTTGTGGTACCCCTGAGCAAGGTACCATCAAGGTACCAATCGTGTGCACTGGATTGGTAGCACTCATAGTCTCATAGGTTTAAAATAAAAAAATAAAAAAAGGTTCAACATATAAACAAATTAAATTTGATCACATATATTGTTTTTTTTTTTTTTGTTTTTGTTTTTTTCCTTTCTCTCTCAGACTGAGCAGCTGTAACGTCTCAGAGGAAGGCTGTGAAAATTTGTTGTCAGTGGTCAGCTCCCAGTCCTGTAGTCTGAGAGAGCTGGACCTGAGTACCGACAGCCTGAAGGCTTCAGCAGTAAAGCTTCTGTCTGCTGCAGTGGAGAGTCCACACGCCAAACTGAATGTTCTGAGGTCAGATCAATTTGTATTATGTTTAGTTCTGTTTGTTTGTGTTTGATGTTTGTTTTTGTTTATGTCTTTATCCAGTTATCCTTGTTTCATAGCATTTTTATTCATTTCCAAGTTAAAGTGAAGTTTTACTAACCTGCTCAGCACAAGACAATAAGCTATTGCACCCTGATTACACTTTAACAACAATCTTTATTCATGTTTTTATCTTCAGACTTAACATCTGTGAACTCTCAGAGGAAAACTGTGAAGCTCTGTCCTCAGTTCTCAGCTCGCAGTCCTCTAGTCTGACAGAGCTGGACCTGAGTATCAGAATGCTGCAGGATTCAGGCGTGAAGCTTCTGTCTGCTGGACTACAACGTTTAAACTGTAAACTGAATACTCTGAGGTCAGATCAGGGAACAGTTTGTTTTTAGAATTCTTAATTAAAGTTCATCCATATGATGTTGTATTTTAGTATGCTTATGTTTCCTTTAAAAAATAGAAAGTCAACATTTAATGTTTTGAAATGTATTAACAAACTCTACATGAGTACTTGTTTTATAGATTGTCTTTTATTTTTCAGACTGAGTGGCTGTAACCTGTCAGAGAGAAGCTGTGAAGCTCTGTCCTCAGTCCTCAGCTCCCAGTCCTCCAGTCTGAGAGAGCTGGACCTGAGTAACTCTGACCTGCAGGATTCAGGAGTGAAGCTTCTGTCCGCTGGACTAAAGAGTTCACAGTGTGCAGTGGAAACTCTCAGGTCAGGATTCAAACTTTTCCACAGATGATCATTTGAAATGTGAATTATATTATTGTATAAACAGGTAACTTTTACAGCTGTCAAGTGAACTTTTATTCACATTTGAGTGGATAATTGGACTCTGAATTACTAAAAGTTGTTATAGTCATGTCTCTGTTTATTTAAAAAAATACTTCATGCACTGCCTAATTTAAAGATTTAGGCTCCTTTGGGCCCATAATATATATATTTGATTTCTTTGTGAATGAAATTAGGAGGATATTGGCGACTGCTGATTGGCTCGCTGTTTGTTTTTTATTCACAGTACTTAATTTTAAAGGCTGATTTCTCAAAATGAGATGTTTATCTTTTCTTCTACAACACGTGGAGCCACCAAATCTTCTTGCTTCATTTATTCATTACAGTTTGATTTAAAGAATATTAGACTCGTAACATAATAAATATATTTATTTCACTTCTTCTTGAGAGAAAGAGAGGGATGACTGGGTGAGCTCCAGTGGTTCATCCCAGCAGAGAGAGCGGCACACTGGGCTGCAAATGATCACAGTAGTAATGGCCATAGTTTGATAAAACAGGCAGTCTTACCCTGTAGATAATACAGGGTTCTGGTGCCGATGTGGGGGAGGGGACTCGCCCGGTACTAACTACATACTACTAACTACCTCATCCAGATGTCTTCCGTACTAACCTTGATAACAAGTAACTGCAGTAGCCTTATAGGTCAAATCAGTTTCACCTGTTAAAGTTAGCTCCACTATTAATTAGGGGTGGGGGAAAAAATCGATACTGTGTAGTATCGTGATATTTTGTTTGCTAATAATGTATCGATACAGGGACAGCAGAAATCGATATTTTGTTACAAACAATTTTTTCTCTGAAGTCAACATGCTCTGGAGTCAGAGCATGTTGACTTCAGAGCATGTTGATCCTTTTTCTGAGCAACAATCCTGACATTCCTTCACTGTCCAAATGTGTTTAACTTTTTTTTTGGCAGCAATAAACATGACAGTTTACTTATTTTAATTTAAGACATGTTTAATTTTAATTAAGTTTAAAACTTTTTTATTTAATGTAAAATTATATTTTTTTAAATTTACTTTCAAATTCTTCAGTTGCTGAAGGGGCTGCATAGTTTTCATAAATTGCATAGTTCAGAATAGCTATAATTGTACCAGATGGTTGCATTCAGTTAAGTTGGACTAGACTGTAATACAAACCGTTCAGTTTGTCAACAATAAAACTGACTGACATGAGAGAAAGACTGAGTGTGAGACTTTGATATTAGATAAAATGAATATTGATAAAGTTTACCTTTATGTGCAGAATTTAAATATCGCAAAATATTTTAAAAAATCGCAATAATATCGTATCGTGCGTTAAGTATTGTGATAATATCGTATCGCGAGTTGTATGGTGATTCCCACCTCTACTATTAATGGTGTCACTTGTTATTTCTGGGATGAGTTTAGTAGCCTGAACAGCTGCTTAAAGGAAAGTAATTAAATAATAATAATAAAAATAACCTAAGTCCGGGGGAACCTGCAAGAGCTGTTTGCACAAAGAATAATGCTCAGACTTTGAGGTTTTATCGTTTTACACAAGGTTTAAAAATGAATGTCCACAATTGAATTGCAGAAATTGTTATTGAGCTAATACTGATGTAGTTGTTATCTTTGGTAAGGAGAGGTTGGAGGAAGGATGAGCACAGTCAGGCCTAAAGATGCTCTTAATAATAATAATGGATTGCATTTATATAGCGCTTTTCGAGACCCTCAAAGACCCTTTACAATCCCACTACAGGGAGTGCAGAATTATTAGGCAAGTTGTATTTTTGAGGAATAATTTTATTATTGAACAACAACCATGTTCTCAATGAACCCAAAAAACTCATTAATATCAAAGCTGAATGTTTTTGGAAGTAGTTTTTAGTTTGTTTTTAGTTTTAGCTATTTTAGGGGGATATCTGTGTGTGCAGGTGACTATTACTGTGCAGAATTATTAGGCAACTTAACAAAAAACAAATATATACCCATTTCATTTATTTATTTTTACCAGTGACACCAATATAACATCTCCACATTCACAAATATACATTTCTGACATTCAAAAACAAAACAAAAACAAATCAGCGACCAATATAGCCACCTTTCTTTGCAAGGACACTCAAAAGCCTGCCATCCATGGATTCTGTCAGTGTTTTGATCTGTTCACCATCAACATTGCGTGCAGCAGCAACCACAGCCTCCCAGACACTGTTCAGAGACGTGTACTGTTTTCCACTGCCCTCTGGAATAATTAGACTTTGGTGACAAACTGATGTGATCTCCATGTTTCCTTTGTTGGACTGTGGGCGAGTGTCAGAACTGAATGTACTGAGTAACATGTGGAGTTTAAATATGTGTCAGTTCCAGTTTTAGAGCTCTAAAGTGCAGCTATCATGTTAGGAATATGTTAGGAATAGACAGGAACACTGAGCACACTGAGGTCAAATCTTTATTTATCCAGTTCATCTGTAGGCTGAGCTCAGTCCATCCATTTAGTGAAATGATGTTTAAAGGTCTCCTTGTTCTGTGAGCGTGCACAGATCCTGAAGCAGAAAGCCTGGGTTAACAGAGAAATGATGATCACTGTGATGATGCTCACCATCTCTGACTGGGATTTGAGGTTTTGTCAAAGCAGCAAAGAAAGCCTGGCTATGTTGGACTGGGTGTGGAAGCAGCTCCCAGTTTGAGTTCAGGAGACAGACACCCTCTCTACTTTGACGATCAGCTTCAAACTTTCCTTTTTGATAAAACTTATAGTTAGAGCTGGATCAGGTGACCCTGAACCATCCCTTAGTTATGCTGCTATAGAGATGGATAACAGATGGATTGTTGTTTTGTGTGTCTGCAGTCTGTCAGGCTGTCTGATCACAGAGGAAGGCTGTACTTCTCTGGCCTCAGCTCTGACCTCCAACCCCTCCCATCTGAGAGAGCTGGACCTGAGCTACAATCATCCAGGTCCCTCAGGAATGAAGCTTCTGTCGGCTGGACTGAAGGATCCAGGCTGGAGACTGGACACTCTCAGGTATGGAGAGAAAATCTGATAGAGGAGGAAGAGCTGGAATCATTTCCTGTGTCTTTCACTCACTTCCTGTTTGTTTCCTGCAGATGAGACATGAACAATCACACATGCAGGAATATTTTCAGGGACAGACACACTAGTCTAGCTGGATAGTACATGGATATTTATGTAGGGGGTCTTCAAGGAGTCTGTTTGCAGGAACATTAATGATAACTGATAAGTCATGTTGAGAGTTTCATTAAAAGTAGACTTACAGTTAGGTAATATTTGGACAGAGACAACATTTTGTAACTTTAGATACAAGTATCAGCCATGTGTGTGTTTCCCATGCTGTATGTCCACAGTCACAGTAACAGTCAGTGACACTGACAGAAGGATGAAACAAGGCTGTGAATCATTTCAGTCTGTGTGTGTGACAAAGAGGCAGACAGGAGCAGCTAACATTTGGAAATGGAAGCTTACTGGAAACACTACATTCACGGCTGAATTCACAATAGATTTGTTCTCAAGTGCACATTTAGCAGCTAATGCTAATACTGTTTTCCCTTTGCTTTCTACAGCAGCTATTGCTAAGTAGGCCACTTTGCTCCGCTAAGGATTTGTGTGACCATGATGGAGACTCTGATAAGCTAATGCTGCTAAGCTAATGCTGTTTATGGGCCCTGTTAGAATCAATATTTCATTCTCATTCTGTTGTTTGAGAACAATATTAACGTTTCACATCATTATAACACAAGAGAAAAGGGTATTGGCATTAGCTACTAGTGCTTATTCACCTCAAATTACCTTTAGCTGCTAATGGCAGCCTACTTAGCATTAACTCCTCACTAATATAATGCTAATTTACATCAAATTAGCATTAACTGCTCATATTGTTATAAGGAAAGAGAAAACGGTATTAGCATTTGCTGCTAATAATTATTCACCCCTAATTAGAATAAGCCGCTAAAAGCAGCCAACTTAGCATTAATTCCTCACTTTGTTGTTACCCAACGGAAAAGAGTATTAGTATTAGCTACTATCATTTTTAATAAGTAAGAGAAAACAGTATTAGCAGTAGCGCATAATGCTAATTCACGTCAACGTAGTATTAGTTAATAATGGCAGCCTACTTAGCATTAACTGCTCACTAATATAATGCTAATTCGCATCAAATTAGCATTAGCTGCTCAAGTTGTTATAAGGAAAAAGAGAAAACGGTATTAGTATTAGCTGCTAATAATTATTCACCCCTAATTAGAGTTAGCCCCTAATGGCAGTCTACTTAGCATTAACTCCTGACATTGTTATAATGCAGGGGAAAAGAGTTACCATTATCGGATAATGCTAATTCTCATCAAATTAGCATTAGTTAATAACGGTAGACTTCATATCATTAGCTGCTGTCATTCTTACAAAGCAAACAGTATGAGCATTAGCTGTTAATCCTTTTTCATCTAAAATTAGAATTAGCCACTAATGGCGTATTGTTAAAAAGTAAGAAAAAACATTGTTAGCATAAGCGGATAATGCTAATTCATCTCAAATTAGTATTAGCTAATAATGGCACCTGCTTAGCATTAGCTGGTCACATTGTTATAAGGCAAGAAAATATGGTATTAGCATTAGCTGCCAATTTCTATTTACCTAAAATTAGCATTAGCGACTAATGGCAATCTACTTAACATTACCTCCTCACTAATATAATGCTAATTCACATCAAATTAGCATTAGCTGCTAACATCAGCCTACTTAGCACTAGTTGCTCACATTATTAAAAGGGAAGGGAAAAGTTTTAGCATTATCGGGTAATGCTAACTCGCATCAAATTAGCATTACCTAATAACCAGCGTTCTTAGCATTAGCTGCTCACATTGTTAGAAATCAAGAGAATATGGTTTAAGCATTAGTTGCCAATGCTTATTCACCTAAAATTAGCATTAGCCACTAATGGTAGCCTATAGCAAAAACTTCTTAATGCTAAATGAAGTTAATTAATGCTAAGTAGGTTTAACTGAAATTAAAGTAGTGTTAGCATTAGCTGCTGATATTGTTAAAAGGTAAGATAAAACATTGCTAGCAGCAGCGGATAATGCTAACACACATAATAATTAGCATTACCTAATAATGGCAGCTTTCCAGAGCGCCAGTTTTGTGGAGAATGCTCTCACGTTGTCATAGGCAGCACTGACAAGTTGCCCCTGGCCTTGTAACGTCTTGTTCAGTACATTAAGCTCATGTGTCATATCAACAAGAAAAGCTGAGTCCATGAGCCATTTGGGATCAGTTAGCACAGGAACACTAACTCCATCCTTCTCCATGAAGGCTTCACTTCTGCTCTCAACTCAAAAAGTCTCTTTAATACATTTCCCCTGCTGAGCCAACGTACCTCAGTGAAGTCGAGCACATCCCCATATTCTGACTCCATTTCCTCTAAAAAAGCACAGAACCTTCGGTGCTTTAAGCCCCTGGATCTGATTTGGTTGATGCATTTCACAACAATAGACATCACATTGTCAAACTTCAGGCATTTGCTGCAAAGGACCTGCTGATGGATGATGCAGTGTAGAGCAATGGCCTCCTCCACGCCTTCCTCTTCCAGTTTATTTTGTGCCACCAGTCCATGTTTCCTCCCTGTCATTGATGGCGCTCCATCTGTTGTTATTCCAACAAACCTCTTCCATGGCAAACCAACATTCTCAATGGCATCACACAGCTTGTAAATATCTGCTGAGCGGTGGTCTGGCCATGCATTGGAATTACTGTGAGCAGCTCCTCCATCACTTCAAAACTGTCATCAACACCACGGACATACATTGGGAGCTGGGCAGTGTCGGTGATGTCTGTGGTCTCATCAAGAGCGACTGAGTATACACTGAAACATTTGGCTTTCTCACACAGTTGGTCATAAATGTCACTTGACAGGTCAGAAATGCGATCTGCTGCGATGTTGGCAGAAAGGCTGATGTTGCTAAACTGACCTTTCTTTCCCGGACAGACTATATTTGCAGCCTGCAATATGCACTTTTAGACAAATGCACCTTCTGTGAATGGCTTCCCTGCTTTAGCAATCATCTCACTAACCACGTGGCTCCGACTGCTGCATTATTCTCTTTGGTTGCTTTCTTGGAGAAATCTTGCTGCCTCAGTAGATCTGTTTTAAGACTGGCAACCCGGTTCGCTCTCTCGTCTCCCTGGTATTTTGCATCCAGCTCAGCATGTCTAGTTGTGTAATGACGTTTCAAATTGTATTCCTTGTGCAGCGCAACTTTCTCTGTGCAAATAAGACAGGTCGGGGTGCCCCTGTGCTCAACAAAGAAATATTGCATTTCCCACTTTTCCTGAAATTGTCGGTGCTCATCACCAACCTTTCTCTTCACCGCAGGCTTTGAAAAAGACATGTTTGGGGCTATGTGACATTTATAATTCTACTTGGTGTCACTGTCGCATTGAAGTTTCAATCAAGCGTTTAGCCGACGGACGGGGAACGTCTCAACGCGTAGAGAACGTCATTTCTGCTTCTTTTTCTTGCAACCGTAGCACGGCGATCGGCAGATAAAAAGCCGGTAGCAGTCTCCTTTGTTTTTACGCTCGATGTTCATGTCTTTCATGACGACACGAACACCGTGGCGTTTGCAGATGGTAGAAAGTGCAGGGATAGCGAGCGCAAAAAAGGCGACTGCTCACGGCGCCGGGCTGTTGTTACAGGAGAAAGAAGCGGAAATGACACCGTGACATATAACAAATAACATCAGCTGTTTCTGATGTTAGTTGTTTTGACTGCTTTTACATTATATTGAAATATATGTAATGTTCATGTTTGCTGCAATGCAAACGCAGTGATGCAAATAAAAACATGGAGCCACAAATTACGGTGCGACCCTATAATTAGTCCGGGTTACCGGGGACTGTTGTTGCCGATGAACAGGTGTCGCTATGTGACTGCAGACTAAATTGGGCTGCATTGAGTTCATGACTTTTCTTTTATCCCGCCGCCTACGCATCACTGTGAGAGTTAATATGAGATCTCTCTCTGTGGAAAAATAACTTTAAATCCCACTGACGTGTGTATAAATCTATATACGTATAATGTCCCGCTGGGCAGCAACTTAAAAAAACAACTTTCTTTGAAGTGTTGTGAACGCAGCGCGCTGGGGCGAATGTCGGCGTTTGCCCAATAGAAAGGAGGAAGCCAGCCAGGCACAGGAAAGAAAGAAACACTCCAGGGCAACGCTGCTGGAACTTTGACTCATTGAGAAATGTTTCCCTGCTTGCATCAAGCCCGGCTGGTGTCCCCTGAGATCCATATCCCACCCTGATTGGTGGGTTAATTCAGCTCCGCCCACAACACTGTAAAGTGTCATACATTATCAAACTAACATTACATTTTCATATTAAGGTGGGGCCAAAAACTATCGTCCTGCGGGCCGTGAGTTTGAGACCCCTGGTGTAGGAGGACACCTACTCTGTGTCTGGTTAAGTATAAGAGCCCTTTGTTAGGGGGACCGCTGGACTCTTAGCACCAGCTTTGGGGTCACAGGGTCACATCTGGAACACACACACACACACACACACACAGACACACACACACAGACACACACACACAGACACACGCACACACACACACACACTCACACTCACACTCACACACACTCACACACAGACACACACAGACACACACACACACACACACAGACACACACACACTCACACACACTCACACTCACACACACAGACACACACACACACACAGACACACACACACACACACACAGACACACACACACACACTCACACACACTCACACTCACACACACAGACACACACAGACACAGACACACACACACTCTCACTCACACACACACACACACACAGACACAGACACACACACACACATAGACACACACACAGACACAGACACACACACACACACACACACACACACACACACACACACACAGACACACACACACACACACATAGACACACACACAGACACAGACACACACACACACAGACACACACACACTCACACTCACACACACAGACACAGACACACACACACACAGACACACACACACACACAGACACACACACACAGACACACACAGACAGACACACACACACACTCACACACACTCACACACACAGACACACAGACACAGACACAGACACACACACTCACACACACACAGACACAGACACACACACAGACACAGACACACACACACAGACACACAGACACACACACACACACACACACACACAGACACACACACAGACACACAGACACACACACACACACACACACACACACAGAGACACACACACACACACACACAGACACACACAGACACACACACACACACACACACACAGACACACACACACACACACACTATGCACAGACTGGTACTCTTTGTTCATACCTGTGTAAGACGTCATAATGAACTTGTGCATATTCATGTAAGCTCAATAAAGAGCAGTGTTACGAGGGAGCAGACGAGAGCGACTGAGGTCAAGTGAAGGAACGGCGCTGTCACAGTTCTCTCATCAATTGTCTGGTTCCAGCGGTGGGTCTGTGCTAGACGACCCATCACCAGCTTTTTCCACTGGTTACCAGTACGTGGTAGAATCCACTTCCAGATCTGGTTGTCTTTAAATCTGTGAATGGATTGGCTCCATCTTATCTCTCTTTAACAAAAGAATCCAAGTGGAGCCCTCAGGTCTGCAGATAAGCAGCTTCTGACCAGAACTAGACGTAAAAACAGAGGTGAGCTTTATCGATGGCTGCAGCCAAACTCTGGAACAGTCGCCCTTCACATCAGGTCGTCACCAACACTGGACATTTTTAAAAGCCGGTTGGAAACACATTTGTACTCTGTAGCTTTCAATCCTGACCAGTCTTTATAGTCATTACTGTGTATGTTTCCTATTTTCTCTCTACTCTGTGCAGCACTTTGGCTCAAGCTGTTTTTAAATGTGCTGATAAATAAATGTAGATTTCTTTGAATAAAACAGTGGAGCCGAGCTTTGAGCTCAGTGTGTAACAGTGTGTGTGTGAGAGCCATGTAATGTCCATGTGTGCATGCTGACTGTGCTGCTCTGACCCCCCTCCTCCTTTCAGGGTGGAGCCTGCTGGAGTCCGATGGTTGAGACCAGGTCTGAGGAAGTGTAAGTGTGTTTTTAATGGGATTCATGAAAACAAAGCAGCACACATTCAACCATCTTCATCATGTCAGGAGTCATCATCAAAGTGTCAATCAATGAACAGATGATGGATCAATAACTGCAGCTGGATTGTGTTTGTTCTCTCCATCAGATTCCTGTCAACTCACAATCGACACAAACACAGTGAACACAAAGCTCCAACTGTCTGACAACAACAGGAAGGTGACACATGTGGAGGAGGTTCAGTCATATCCTGATCATCCAGACAGATTTGATGATTATCAGCTGCTGTGTAGAAATGGTCTGACTGGTCGCTGTTACTGGGAGGTCGAGTGGAGAGGAGACGTTGAGATATCAGTGAGTTACAGAAGCATCAGAAGGAAAGGAGGCAGTGCTGACTGTTTGTTTGGAAGCAATGATCAGTCCTGGAGTCTGAGCTGCTCTGATCGTGGTCCTCAGTCTGTCTGGCACAATAAGAGTCAAACATCCATCTCCTCCTCCTCCTCCTCCTCTGTCTCTAACAGAGCAGCAGTGTATGTGGACTGTCCTGCTGGCACTCTGTCCTTCTACAGAGTCTCCTCTGACACTCTGATCCACCTCCACACCTTCAACACCACATTCACTCAAACTCTTTATCCTGGGTTTTGGTTCTGGTTTCCTGGTTCCTCAGTGTCCCTGTGCTGAGTGGAGTGTAAAGAGTGTCTCCTGTTACAGAAACACTCTGACTGTTGAACAGATAGTTCAGTCTGTACATGTCTGTCTCTTTCACTCACAAACACGTTTTCAGATTCATGGATTCAATCAGTTGATGTTTGAAACTCTTCTAAATGATTCCTTGTAAACTTCTTCCTCTTCAGTCACAAACAAACAGGAAGTGATGTCACATGTGTTCCTGTCCACACAGCAGAATGAGTCTATTGCTGACAGTGATGTACAAACAGAGTGAGCATTTCTGAGGCCCAAAATAAACTGAGTAGTTCACTGAATGAACAATGGACTGTGAGCTCAGTTCCTTCATCATTAGTATGGATTATATATGTATATGTATTATATTAGTATCATATATATCAGGTGCTGCTGCTTTCAGTCATTGTGCAAATGTGCTGTTTGTAAGCTTGTAAAGCTGCAGTCAGCTGAGACTGAAGAAGTCACCTGATCAGTGAGCAAACGTTTCTGAAAACGTCCAGATGAACAGAATCAACCTTTTGGGATCAGCCAGCAATGCAGCATCATTGTTGTTCAGCTTCAGAGGTTTGCAGGAATGAACTGATGACCAGAAACAGCTGCAAAGTCCAAGAAAATACCAGCTGGAGTTCAGCTGCATTTGAAGAAGTCAAAGAAAAGTAAGGATGGCAAAGGGCGACGTTTTCTTCCAAAGAGCTGCAAACATGGTCGACGCCTCATTAGAAGAATCATCTGGACATTTGTGAGGAACTCTAACCAAGAAAGCAACGTCACACAGATCCAACAGACAGTTTCCATGACTGCAAGTGTTGAGTGGAAAAATGCTACATTGCATTATTGCATCCTCTCACCACAGGAGGCGCTGTTGGCACCACTGATTGCTGATCAGCTGTTCTCTGATGATCTGATTGATACTGTGAATAACGGGACTCACTGAACTCTGTGACACAGTGAAGATTACAGAGTTTAACTTCACCCTTTAAGACTGACCACAGAACCAAGTCCGCCAGAGCTTTTGTTATATTTTTACATGCTGTGGAGCCATTTGTGGGAGCATTTCAAGTTGCTATACATCAATACAACTGTTATAGCCCTAATTTTAATAATATGTCTGCATTAAGTCCATAGTAACTACATAAACTGCAAAAAAACCCTCTGCTCATCCATCTCTGTGTGTATCAGGATACATTTGGTTCATAATACACAGAAAAATCAGAGTTATTACCTGTAATAAATGTGAAAGATTCCTGCAGTGATAACCAGGCAGGACTGAAACACATCCAAGCTGTCACCACGGTAACAGCACCGCCCATCCACAGGTGAGGGGAGGAGCAAAAAGAGGGACTTTGACCATTTTATACTAAAAACACTCAACTAATGTTTCTAATATGAAACAAATAAGCCCACATTAATGTGAGCGTTTATTAAATAATAATAATGATGATTTCCTCCTGATCTCATTTCCACAGCAGAGAAAACTGTGGTGTATATTGAGGTGGAGGGTGTGGTCTGTGGCTCAGGTGTAGAGTGAGGGTGGGGTGCACCACAGCAGCATGCTGGGACTGCTGGGGGTGGAGGAGGGAGTGATGATGACATCAGAGCTGCAGCACAGAGACCAGTGAACACACAGTCTGTTCATCTTTGCATAGATACAATATACAGCACAATATTGAATGACAGACACGCTGTGGGAGCTTCCACAGATACACTGACGTCAGCATCCAGAGTCCTCCTGCTGCTCCCCCCTCAGAGCCCCGTGATCAGCACCAACACATTCAGTTAGATGACAGAGTCCAGCTGCAGCTAGAATCAGCTCCCCTCTGTGAACAACAGCACAGCGTCAGTGTTTCACACTCAGTGAAAGGAGGAAACAGCAGAAGAACACCATGTGTGCTACGTTTCCCAGGACACACTACAAACTGCACAAATACAGAGCAGCACGTGGAAGGACCTGGAGCTGCATTTACAGAGCTGCAGACAGCGTGATGTCCTGTATGGACAGGTGGAAGGAACCAAGTCCTCAGCTGGAACACTCGTGTTTGTCCACAGACAGGAAACACAGCAGGAAACTTCCTCACAGAAGTGCAGCTCATGGATAACACACTTCCTGTCAGTCAGAATGAGGCTGCAGCCAAACACAGAAAGGTGTTTTTGTCCAGATGAGCCCAGAGAAGAAACACGAGTGTTCACAGACATCAGAAGCTCAGAGAGGTGAAACATGAGGTTGGAGTCCTCGTCAGCATCCAGAAGAGCTGCTGTGAAACCCTGAGTACTCATGACAGACTCTGATGGCACAAACACATCATGATTCAAACAGAAAGACAAACATGGAGCTCCTGATCCTCCTGCATGAGAACAAGCTGACATGAGCGCTGTGTCTGAGAGTGTCTCCCTGTCACAGTGACAATAACACAGCTGCTGCTCACAGTCATTAAACTGACCTGAGGTCAGCTGTGCTCCTTACATATGAACCATGTGACCTCACATCAGTGCTGTGGATGACTGTAGTCATAGAAGAGTAGAGCTGTAGCAGGTGGTGTGAGGAGGAGGTGGTGTATTCTAGTTAACGCAGTACTGAAACACTCCAGCAGAGGGCGCTGTTAAGTCCTTATTGTAACACAGTTACTGTGTGCAGTTAGACTTCATACATAATCTGCACTTATTTCCATCAGACATGCTGTCAGTAAATGATTGGTTTCTATACATTTCTGTTGGATTATGTGTCCACAGGTGTTTGTACTTTGTGCCTTAATAAAATGACGGTAAAAGGCCCCGCCCATATCCTATCCATGTCTTATCATGCAATGACTCTGTGAATGGACTGGAGAGGGGTTGTGGTAGAGTCCTCCGTCAGGAATGAGATGTATGTGTCGACTTTTTATTCTCCCTTAAAAGTATTATGCCATAAATGCTGCACAGGGCAGCTCTGCTAACAGGTTATGGGCCCAGACAGTAGTAAAGAGGAGGTCCTGTAACTGCCAAAGGAAGGGCAGCTGTCAGGATGAGGTCGTGGACGAAAGAAGGAGGACCCAAACGCTGGACTCACAGGTAGGTGAAGCTTGGTGTTTTATTGTCAACGGAGTGAACAAACAGAACAGAAGTAGGAAACGGCTGGCCGGCTGGACGACTGACTGAGTGGATGAATGAAAGACTGACTGACAACTGACCGGCTGACCTGACGGAACTGAACAGAGGACAACCTAACAGCGGCGAGAACAACATCACAATAACATCAATGACACGACATTGGACTGGTTGAACTGAGGGACATAAATACACAGGCTGAGTGATGAGAGATTAGAACCTGGTGAGTACACAGCTGAACATAATGAACTAATGATAAACGGGAAGAGGACGGAACATAATGCACATGGACCAAGGCTAACACAATAAAACAGGAAGTGGAACAGGCAGAAGATAAACAGTGAACGTGAACTGAAAATACTGGGTCACCGACCCAGGAACCCTGACAGTACCCCCCCTCCAAAGGCCGGCACCCGACGGCCAAAAGAGAAAGAAAAAAAAAAAACCAGAACAGGGTGGGCGGAGGGGGCCCAGGACGGAGGGACGGAGTCCACACCAAGACAGTTCAGGTGGGCGCCCCCGTGGCCCGTGGCCGAGACGAGACAGTTCAGGTGGGCGTCCACGCGGCCCGTGGCCGAGACGAGACCGTTCAGGGGGCCGACCGTGCGGACGGCAACGGCGACAGCACTGGTCCGGGGGCCGACCGCGTGGAAGGCAACGGCGGCGACGTGGACACAGTTCGGGGGGCCGGCCGTGCGGAAGGCGACGGCGGCCACTGAGGCGAAGGCGGTCCGGGGGCCGGCCGTGCGGAAGGCGACGGCGGCCACTCAGGCGAAGGCGGTCCGGGGGCCGGCCGTGCGGAAGGCGACGGCGGCCACTCAGGCGAAGAGGGTCTGTGGGCCGCCCACGACGGCGATGGCGCCCGGCCAGTGGCCTAGCCAGCGGTCTAGAAAATGGCCGTTTAGCTCCAGACCCAAACGAGGCTGGGCCAGGCGAGGCTGAAGGCTCTGAGGCTGAAGGCTCTGAGGCTGCAGCAGATGAAGGCTCTGAGGCAGAGGCCGGGCCGGGCGTGGGTGCAGCTGATGCAGAGGCCGGGCCGGGCGTGGGTGCAGCTGATGCAGAGGCCTGACCGGGCGTGGGTGCAGCTGATGCAGAGGCCTGACCAGGCGATGCAGGCGCGGAGGCCTCTGGCCGGAGACAGGCAGGGCCAGTAGGCGCGGAGGCCTCTGGCCGGAGACAGGCAGGGCCAGTAGGCGCGGAGGCCCCTGGCTGAGGAGCGGCCGGGCCAGCGGGTGCGGAAACCCCTGGCTGAGGAGCGGCCGGGCCAGCGGGTGCGGAAACCCCTGGCTGAGAAGCAGGAAGGCTCACAGCTGGCTCTGGGTGCTGTGGCTGCAGGTCCGGGAACTGGACGGGATGGTGGACAGGTGACTGGGAAACAGGAGGCGACTGGACTACAGGGCACTGGGCGGCAGACTGGACTACAGAAGAGTGGAGGACAGGTGGAGACTGGACTACAGGTGACTGGAGGACAGGTGGAGACTGGGCTACAGGTGGCTGAACTGACTGGAGGGCAGCAGGAGACTGGACAGCAGGTGAGTGAACTGACTGGAGTGAAAGCTGAACAGCAGGTGAGGGAACTGATTGGACTAAGGAGACTGATGGATAAACAGAGGCCGGTGAGGCTAATGGCTGAGCTAAAGAGTGAGCTAGTGAAGGGGACAACAGTGCAGCCTGGGCTAATAAAGCTGGGGCCTGAGCAGGGGACACCTCAGCTAGCCTAACCAGTGATAGTGCGAGGGCATGAAAAGCTGGATCAGGAGGTGGATGAAGAGGTGAAGTGGCAGGTGGACCGGTTAGCTCTTCCAAGCCTCCAGGGGGGTCAAGCTGGGTTCTGGTTGCCCTCAACCTGGGCGCTGGGACGGGCACGGAAGGTGGCTGGACACCAGTCACCCCCACCTGAGAAACAGAAGCAGGTGTGGAGGCAGACCGGGTCACAGCTGCCCTCCTCCTGGGGGCTGGCACTGGTGTGGGCGTAGGCTGGGCCCCCATGCTGGTGGGAAATGGCTGAATAATGGGTGTGGAAATAACGACTGGGTGAGTGATACTGACGGGTTTATTGGGGAGTGTTCTGGTCTTCCTGCCACCGCTATTTACAGTCTTTAACTGAGCTGTCTTTGGGGAAACAGAGCAGAAAAAGTCTACCCAGTCCACATTGTCGTCCAAGAGGGACGTTCCCCATGAATCGGAGAGGCGTCTATTATTTATCTTATGTGAAGAGTCAACTGAGGAAGGTGGCAAACAGTCACTGGGACTCACCGCCGGGAGTGGCTGGAAATAGTCCATGTTACGGTGGCGTGTGTGCCGCTTTCTCCGGGTAGAGGAAGCGGGCGGGGTAAACAGATGAGCCTCTGGCACGGGAGCCTCCATTGAGCCGAGGTGGTAGGTGGAGCCGCTGTGCCATGGCGAGGTTGAAGGTCCGGTGAGTAGAACGGCTGGCGGGTGAGCGAGGAGCGGAGCAGCGGGAGAGCGAGCGGCCGAAGCTTGGCCTGTGACGCCCACTCTCCGCAGCGAATGCTCCGCTGCAGGTGAGGCAGCAGGTGGAGGACCGCGGCGTCTCCGAGGCCCGCCCAGAGCCAGACGAGTCCCCTCGAAGATGTGCTCCCTCTCTGAGAAGAGCCGCTGTTTCCACCTGAGCTTCTCCGCCCAAATGGAGAGCGCTGCGTCCTGCCGCTCGAAGAGGTCCGAGTCCGCTGGGTCCACATCGTGTCTTCGTGGCACGGGTCGTGTCATTCTGTCAGGATGAGGTCGTGGACGAAAGAAGGAGGACCCAAACGCTGGACTCACAGGTAGGTGAAGCTTGGTGTTTTATTGTCAACGGAGTGAACAAACAGAACAGAAGTAGGAAACGGCTGGCCGGCTGGACGACTGACTGAGTGGATGAATGAAAGACTGACTGACAACTGACCGGCTGACCTGACGGAACTGAACAGAGGACAACCTAACAGCGGCGAGAACAACATCACAATAACATCAATGACACGACATTGGACTGGTTGAACTGAGGGACATAAATACACAGGCTGAGTGATGAGAGATTAGAACCTGGTGAGTACACAGCTGAACATAATGAACTAATGATAAACGGGAAGAGGACGGAACATAATGCACATGGACCAAGGCTAACACAATAAAACAGGAAGTGGAACAGGCAGAAGATAAACAGTGAACGTGAACTGAAAATACTGGGTCACCGACCCAGGAACCCTGACAGCAGCGTTTCCTGAAACCGCAAGATACCGGCAGGTGTTAAAAGTTTGGCACGATTGAGTGAGTAAGCGATTTTGAGCATCATGAGCAGACGCACGGCAGAGTCGGGTAGTCGATATTCCTGTTTGCAGTTTGATGGAGATGAAAGGAAATATGAGATATGGGAAACAAAGTTCCTTGGTCATCTCAGACTACAAGGTTTGAAAGATGTCATCTTGAAGGCTGAGGGTGATGGAGAAGCCGAAGGTGAAGATGATGACAAAAATGCAGAAGCATATGCAGAGTTGATACACTTTCTAGATGACAAAAGTTTATCGTTAGTTATGAGAGATGCAGTTGATGACGGACGGAAAGCTCTAAGAATTTTGAGAGGTCATTATGCAGGAGTGGGCAAGCCACGGATTATAAGTCTGTACACCGAACTTACTTCTCTCACATATGAAAGGAATGAAAGTGTGACGGACTATATTATCCGAGCAGAAGCAATTATCACAGCGTTGAAAAATGCGGGTGAGCAATTAACTGATGGACTTCTGATCGCAATGATAATGAAAGGACTACCAGAGACGTTTAAACCCCTGATTGTGCACGTTACACAGAGCGAAGCAAAAATCACATTCTCAGAGTTTAAAGTAAAACTCAGAAGTTATGAAGAAACCGAGAGAATGCGTGCGGCTGTAACTGATGACAACGTAATGAGGACAAAAGTGCAATTAGATCAGGATTCTACTTTTTGGCGAGCAGACGACCGAAGATCAAAGAATAATGAGATTGTGTGTTTTAAATGTGGACTAAAGGGACACACTGCAAGAACGTGCCGATCCAGAGTATGGTGCAGTTTTTGCCGGAGTAGTACACACAAAGATGCGACCTGTAGAAGGAAGCTGAGACGGGATGAAGCGAGAGGGGTTATGGAGAAGGACTACGCGTTCAAGACGGGCTCCGAACCCCAGAGGGTCCCGGACGGCGGCCAAGAGATGCTGAATAACCAGCTACTGGTGGATACGGGAGCGACGTCACATATCTTTACGAAGATCGAGAGTTTTAAGACTTTTGATGACACATTTCGACCCGAGGCTCATTGTGTAGAGTTGGCTGACGGAAGGCGGAGCAGAGGAGCTGCAAAGCGGCGAGGAGATGCTGAGATAAGTATGATTGACAGTAAAGGACGAAGTCACAAGGTAACATTGAAACAAGCACTCTACATTCCATCGTTTCCACAGGACATTTTGTCAGTAAAAGCAGCTACTAGTAACGGAGCCACTGTGGTTTTCAAACACGGGGACAGTTTTCTTAAACATGTTGATGGAACAAAATTCCCTATATGTGAACATGAGAGACTGTTCTTTATAAATACTGTGCAAGAGTTTGAGGAGAAATGTAATGGATGTTTTGATATGCAAACGTGGCATGAAATCCTAGGGCACTGTAATTATGAGGATGTTCAAAATTTGCAAAATGTCGTCGATGGAATGGACATTAAGGGTAAAATCAACAAAAATATGCAATGTGAAGCCTGTATACAAGGGAAGTTTATCCAAACTAGGAACCGAGAACCCGATGAAAAGGCCAGGACAGCATTAGAGTTGGTACATACGGATTTAGCTGGTCCGATTACGCCAAACTCTAAAGAAGGGTTTAAGTATGTTTTGTCGTTTGTTGATGATTATTCAGGTGCAACATTTGTATATAATCTGAAACACAAAAGTGATACAACTCAGGCAACTGAAAGATTTATTGCAGAGGTGGCGTCATATGGGAAAATCAAGTGCATTCGTTCTGATAATGGAACTGAATTTACAAGTAGACAGTTCAGAGATTTGTTAAGTAGACACGGCATTAGGCAGGAAACTTCGGCGCCATATTCGCCTCATCAAAATGGAACAGCAGAGAGGAACTGGCGTACACTTTTTGACATGGCGAGATGCATGTTAGTTGAGAGCGAATTGCCAAAGTCTTTATGGCCATATGCAGTACAAACCGCGGGAGTGATTAGGAACCGATGTTTTAACAAACGCACAGGTCAGACAGCGTATAAGATGTTAACTGGAAAAAGACCTGATCTTTCTAGAATGAAGAAATTCGGATCATTGTGCTATGCTTATAAACAAAATAGGGGAAAACTGGATCCAAGATGCGACAAAGGTGTTTTCTTGGGATATGACAAAAACAGTCCAGCATATTTGATCTATTTCCCAAAAACCGGGAAAGTTGAAAAGCACAGATTGATAAAAATACTAAATCCCGTGACAATGGATCAACAAACACAGAGTGATCAGATGTGTGAAGATGAGGTTTATGAATCCAGAAAAGATGGTGGGTCCAAACAGACGAAGGATGAGGATGTTCAGGATGGTAGTGAAAGCAGTCAAACTGAGTCTGAGGTTAAAACTGATGATAAAGTAGATGCTGGAGCTACACGTTATCCATCCAGAATTAGAAAGAGACCTGATTATTTGAGTGACTATATCACGGATGTGAAAGAGTGTGAAAATGAACAGATGCAAACTAGTGTCGATTATTGCTACAGATTGTTGTGTGAAATACCCACATCATTTAGCGAAGCTATTGTGTCAAGCAAGTCAAAAGAATGGGAAAGAGCGATGAGTGAAGAAATTCAATCCCTTAAGGAGAATGACACATTTACTTTAACCACCTTACCAGAGGGAAAGAAAGCAGTGGGGGGTAAATGGGTTTATGCTGTTAAAAAGAACTCAGACGGATCAGACAGATATAAAGCTCGATTTGTGGCTAAAGGTTTTAGTCAAACGAAAGGAGTTGATTATGAGGAGACTTTTTCACCGACTGCTAACTTATCGAGTGTGAGAGTTTTGATGCAGAAAGTGGTTCAGGATGATATGTTGGTTCACCAGATGGATGTCAAAACCGCCTATTTACATGCACCAATAAATGAAGAAATATATATACAACAACCAGAAGGTTTTGAGATAGAATCAAGTGAGACTAATAAACTGGTGTATAGACTAAAGAAATCACTTTATGGGCTGAAGCAATCGGGTCGTAACTGGAATCAAACCTTACATGACTATTTAAGCAATTGTGGATTTAGACAAAATATTGCTGATCATTGTGTGTATTCAAAAGAGACTGAAAGTGAAAAGGTAATCATCATAGTGTGGGTGGATGATTTACTCATTGCAGCTAACAATGAAAATGTGCTTTCAGGCGTGAAAGAAATGCTCTCTTCTAAATTCCAAATGAAAGATCTGGGGAAGCTTAACCATTTTCTAGGAATAGATTTTCTTCAAGAAAAAGAATGTGTCACAATGTCACAGAAAGTATATATTGAGAACATTTTAAAGAGATTTAACATGCAAAACTGTAAGCCACGGTTAACACCCTGTGAACAGAAATGGACTCATTCTGATAAATTCGAGACATTACCAGATGTGAGGAGATATCGTGAAGCGGTAGGATGTCTTATCTATCTGAGCCATTGTACGCGACCTGATTTAAGCTATGTTGTCAGCAAACTGTCACAACATTTCAATGCGCCAACTGTTGATGATTGGACAGCAGTGAAACATGTTTTGAGGTATTTAAAAGGTAGTCGAGGGAGAGAACTGTGTTTTAGGAAATGTTCAAGTGGAAAACTGGGTCTACAAGCATACAGTGATGCAGATTGGGCATCCGATGTTTCTGATAGACGCAGTATGACAGGTTATTGTGTAAGCCTAAATGAAAATGGTCCTTTGATATCAGGGGTGGCTGTAGCTCAGGTGGCAGAGCAGGTCAGCCACTAATCAGAAGGTCGGTGGTTCGATCCCAGGCTGCACCCTGGCTGCATGCCAAATATCCTTGGGCAAGATACTAACCCCGTGTTTGCCTACTGGTGGTGGTCAGAGGGCCCGGTGGCGCCTGTGTCCGGCAGCCTCGCCTCTGTCAGTGCGCCCCAGGGCAGCTGTGGCTACAATGTAGCTTGCTATCGCCAGTGTGTGAATGGGTGAATGACTGAATGTAGTGTAAAGCGCTTTGGGGTCCTATGGACTAGAAAAGCGCTATACAAATGCAGGCCATTTAGCATCATGGAAAACCAAAAAGCAGACAACTACAGCATTATCAACTTGTGAAGCCGAATACATGGCATTAGCAGCAACAATTCAGGAATGTATGTATTTGACTTATTTGATTCAAGATCTTGATGAGTTTGAGTATGAAATACCTATGATTTTGGAGGACAATCAGGGAACAATCGCTTTGTCAAAGAATCCAGTGAACAGACAAAGACGTAAACACATTGATGTGAAATATCATTTTATAAGGTCAGCTGTACATGAAAGAAAAGTGCTCATTGATTACTGTCCAACTGAGTCAATGGTAGCAGATATGATGACGAAACCAGTCTCAAAGTCTAAGTTAGACAAATTCTCTGGATTCGTGTTTGGAATATAAGATGTTTTTTTTGGAGGATTGTTTTTCCCCCCAACCTGTGTACAAGTGGGGGTGTTGGATTATGTGTCCACAGGTGTTTGTACTTTGTGCCTTAATAAAATGACGGTAAAAGGCCCCGCCCATATCCTATCCATGTCTTATCATGCAATGACTCTGTGAATGGACTGGAGAGGGGTTGTGGTAGAGTCCTCCGTCAGGAATGAGATGTATGTGTCGACTTTTTATTCTCCCTTAAAAGTATTATGCCATAAATGCTGCACAGGGCAGCTCTGCTAACAATTTCTAAACACAAAATCTCTTCACACTTCTAACATGCACATTTACACAACTAAATGGCAGTATTGATGAAAAGAAACACATTCAACAAATCCATTTAAACCTTAAAACAAACAAAAGGAAGCATCTCTATGGACAAACAAACCCCTCCACTTGGTTTGACCTGCTGATGTCATGTGTGACATCAGCAGGACTTTAAAATGAGGAAATGCCGGGCGGGCGTTTCCCCACACCTGACCCTCATGAAGACTGAAAAGACAAACAAAGTAAGAACAAATGACTTAATCTGTAACATAATAAAATGTAAAGAAACATGTAACTGAGTATTCAGCTTCATTTGCAGAATGTTTGATTTGCCAGCAACTGAATGCTTCCACACACAAACCCGGCATAGTGAGTGAAGCAATGTTACTTAACAAATAGCAAATCATAGCAAATACATAGAAACAGAATAATGTGTTTAATATGCAAAAGAAGAAGAAGAAGTAAACACATATGGGACAAATGGAGACCATTGCAGCTCATCCACCAGTGGGGTAAAAAGAGCAACCAAGAAAGTGGCAGCCTGCACGGCCACAGATGTGCTGGAGGAGCTAGAAGCTCTACCCATGGAGAAACTCCTGGAGAACCTTGCTAAGCCTAACAGGGGACAGGTACTTCTGCCCAACCTGGCAGCCACAAAGTGAACTCATTTAGGTAAAGATAACCACATGCACCTAACCAGCCTGCACCAGCCTGACATTTCTTCCTCCTAAGTAAAAACCAATGGATGGATTGAACTTAGAGTCTCAGCTCAGTTTTCTATTTTGACCACCTACACCCCAAGATACTCTTTTAAAAAGTGTTGTTTTCAGATCCCTTTGAAGTTCATAAAGGGCCTGTTCATTTTCATTCAGATGTTTTATTACATAAATGTTACTGTTTTCTTTTGATTTATGCTCCCACTACACTGCACCTCTACAAACAACAATGCCACGGACTGTCAGCTGCTTTTACATGCTGTGAACATGAGTAGGTTTGATCAGAGTTTCAATTATCAAAGAAAAGACAAACTGAGCAAAAAGAAGGAAAAAAAGACCAACTTCTTCCCAACTGACAAGAAAAATACTCGTCATGTTTTCATAATAAAGGATCAGGCTCCCCATTTATGACAGCTTGGACCAATAATGTATGTTACACTGATGCTACTGTAGAGACAGGGTCAACATCTCTATTTAAATATAATTAATATACAAAACACAATGAAAGTTATACATGAATTATTCATTATTTTTACTATTGATAAAATTCATGTATACTAATCAAAGTTATACATGAGTAACGACATTATTAATAATGATTAATAATAATAATTCTAATGCCAACATGATGACTGTTCATAGCTCCTGCTTTGAAATACTGAACTTAAACATTGACCTGATGAAAGATCACAATTCACAGTGGCCCACTGTCAGAATCATTCTGAATATAAACTCATCGAGTTAATCTGAACCTTTCTCAAATGTGCTGTGAATAAATGCTGCTGCAAGCCACTGTGGGAAAGCTGTGTTATTATCATGGAAACATCTGTGACACATTCACAGAGGACGAGGACACAAAGGGACGACACGCAGAGGCTGTGTTAAAGTCAAAAATCCAAATCTTTAGTCCTAAACAGGCAGTGGTTACAAACAGGAAGACGAGCAGTCCATTAAACAGTCTACAGGGTCAAACATACAGAGAATTCAAACAGCTATTAAAAACAAATAACTGGACACTGAAAAACTTCAGTGATGTGTGAGGCACCAAAGGGAAGCAGCTGAGTATATTCAATGAATTCTCTTCAAATACAAAGACAGAAACTCCTACAGGCAGCATGCAAACTGAGCAGGATACACAAAGATCAGAGATTACAAAAGAAATCAGAAAAGGATTTCAAACTTACTGAGAGCAAGGCCTCTGTTACAAATCTGTCTAATAGAAAAACATGCTGTACAGATACAATACGCTCAGTGTTCATGGTCATTTAAAAACTGGCTCTACCTGAACCACTTCAATATTTTATGAAGTCACTGAGTCGACCATTTCTACAGTTTGTTTCCTTCATTGCAGTTAGAGTGCGGCTGGTAAGGATGAAAACACACACAGAGCATAAATTGTCTTTGTTAGTAACAAACGTCAGCAAAGAAAAGACAAAACACACAAACACTCTCATGATATTCATGAATCATTAGAAAGCATCCAAACATTCTGCTCGTGGACTTTTACAGTCTTATTTGCACTCGCTCATCTTCATAATCATCCTGATCAATACATGACAGGGGAGGCTTTGAGGTAGGCGGGGCTCTCTGCTGATGTCAGCATGAAAGGCAGGACCAGCGTCTGCCACATGTTGGTGAAACATCACAGTACACTGGCGTGGTTTCCTTTCCAGATGTTGGACGTTTGACACTTCAACGTTGAGGCCAACAAGAAGACACAGTTTTGGGTCGGGTTGCTGCAGGGTTTCTAACTGAGCAAAAGCAGAAGCACACAGACCAACAGGGATCAGATGCTGAGTGTTAGAGGAACATCTGTGCTGATCACTGAATGCTGCTGTGGTCTCTTGTTGAAGTTGGCTGGTGGGACAGTCTAATAGTGATATCCTGCCCATCGGAGGAACACTTTTAAAAACACATGCAATACTTTGTTTGTATTACAGTCACAGTTTATCTTATTTTTGTCCTTTAAAAGTGTTGCTGTACTATAAAGTCCTATAATTTGAGGCTAAAATGGCTCAGAGAGTCTCTCTCTCAGAGGATCTCCTTTGAAAGTGGAGACGGCTTTATCCGCTGATCCACGTCACTTTACCTGGATGTTTTCTTTGAAGCTGGATGAAGACTCCTCTCCCTCACTCCTGCTGCAGCTGTGTGGTCCAGTTGGCCTCTGAGGTCACAGTCAACATCTGTAGCAGAAGAGGGGAAATAAAAGTCCAGGTTACCAAAACTGGGAGCTTTTCCAAAATAGAGCGTAACTGGACTTTTTCAGCCTTACAGGCAGATAGTCGTCTGAAGCTGCAGCTTTTTCTTTTTAGCTTTTTCCAATCTCTGCTCTCGGCTTTCTTTGAGAACATGTCTGCTTTCTTGGCATGGGTCTGTCTGCTGTTGGTGAAGAGACTAAATCCACATACTCGCTACTAAGATCTCCTCAAGTAGTCTCAACCAGATTACAGTTTAAGAGTAAATGTCTCCTGAGAGTTTCACCTTGGGGAGATGCTGTCTTGCTAACATGCAATCATGAGCATTAATCTATGAGGTGAAAAAGTCATTTTAAAAGCTCCAGCCACAAGTTTTATTTCATCTGTGTTTTGGTCAGAGTCCCATCAGACCTCCAGAATGGTGTCAGAGTGTTTTCTATCCACGTGATGAGCACAGGCCTCAGGTCCAGACCTCCACGGGCACCATAGCCTCTTTGGAGCTAATAGGTGCAAGAAGGTTTTGTTGGGATAGGAACTGAAGAGGAAACTGACGAGGAAGGCAAGGATCTTCTTCAGCTCCTCCGAGCCAGGACCTCTTTGTGTAGGCCAGCATTGGCCAGGTAGCCCTCCAGCATCGCTGGATGGCCGACAGTGGAAAACCTAGAGGAGTAGGAGAGAAACAGCAGCTTGGAGCATGTCTTTATACTGTTTAGTTTTTAGAGCCACAGACTTTCTTTTAATGTCATTGTTCAGGATCTATGACTGATTATGTATTTATTGTATTCCTCCATGACTGTGTGACAGCAAGTGGAAAAAACCAGCTTCACCTTTGTTGATATGCTTGTAATTTTAATATTGATTAAATGGCCCATGAAATAATAGAAAGCTCATATATGAAAATGTATTTTAAGAAGTAAAATGTTAATCTGAGTACAAAGGAGTACACTCACCTTCTGGTAGATGGAGGTGTAGCGAGCGCTGGTGAACATCCAGGCCTCCTCGTAGAACTGATCACTGATTGGATCCAAAACATCGATGGAGGATCTGTGTAAGCGCTGAGGATCGTCCTGATGGACAGAACAGAAGGAGAGTGAGACAAGTGAAGATATACTAAATAACACTGTGACATGAACTGAGCCACACACAGTTTGATTCACAGGTGATTGACACATTATTTGACCACGAGCAATCTTTTCTGGTTTGACGCCGTCTTTGTAGCCAGAAACCAGCTCTCTCCTCGGCTTCCTCCACTACACGCTTCCCCCACGCCAGTCTCCTCCGTCACTATAAAGGGGAGAGTCATGAGCTCCATCACCCTCACCTGTGCCGTCCAACGTCCCGCCACCAGCCTCCACTGCAGCAGGCCAGAGACCACACCCCTGCCACAATAAGTAAAAGTATATCCTTGCTGTACCCTTGATGCTAAATGTGCTAAATTAACCGCTGCCTTTGCCCCTTTGGGATTATTCTTATGTCACTGGGATGTTGACCTTTGACCTTCACATTAGAGAGATGGGCAGACATAATTAGTGTATGAATTTTAAAGTAACAGGTAATAAAGAGAGTGTAGCAAATGTAGTCAGGTTTCTTACTCTGTATCACACATGAGTGCCCGAGGGAGGCGGGGCTGACTGGGGAGACACAGGAAACAGAGAGACAGGGCTGACTCGACATGAAACGATGAAACGTGGGACACGGGAACAGAAACTAAACACAGGCTGAAATGAACACTGAGGGAGGGAGAACTAAGATTACTGAGAGCCTGATAAATAAGAAGAACAAAAACCAAGAAAAACAAGAGTCAAAGAAAAGCAAAAACACAAAGCATTGGGCCAGGACCCACTGCTGTGACATTTATATGTGATAAAAACATTAAAAACTGCTCAGATGTTGAAATCTTTCTACGTATACTTTAGGTTCAGCTCTCCAGCCTGGCATTTGGTTAAGCATGATTCAAACATTTGATTTTGTTTAACTGGTTTTAATTATAGTTACTTTTTGTGAACATTTGTTGCAGCATTTAAAAATACATCATTTATTTTCAAACTTTTATTTGATTTAGAGCATCATATTTGACCAACGTAAATGTTTTAATTTCATATAAAATAACTGAAGCAGTGAACTAAATATCTGAAATCTTTCCTTCCTTAAAAGTTATAATCCTACTTAAGTTATAGTGCAAACGCTTAAGCAACAAATATACTTGATGCTAATTAATTAATATTTCCCTTTGATGTTGCAACTATGCGGTCACTTCTGTCTTTAAACAAAATAATATTTTCCAGTTACAGAAATCATAAAGTCCAAACTAAAGTGCTACTGTTGCTATATGCATTTTATATAAATCATGGATGGTGGTCCTGACATGAAGGAAGAGAAAGTTACAGGTTGCATCCTTTGACTTTGTCTCCGTGCCTTTGGGCGATTTTCAGAAGGACAGATGTTTCTGTTCAATTCTTAAATCAATGTTTTCAAACACAAACACTATTTTAAAGCTTCTAGAGAGTAAAATATTAATGATAATTATAATAACAATAATAAAAACAAAAGCTCTCAGATCCATCAAACCAAGCAGCAGAAAGAACAATAACTGAAGAGAAAACTTTAACCTTGTAGACTTCATTATGTTCCAGCTGCTCTACAGACGCTGTGACCTCGAACTTAAGCAGGTCGTAACGTATGTGCAGCTCAATAACTTCATAATCAGACCCTGTGGTATTTAGGCAGCAGAACAACTAAGAATAACAACTACAAATAATGTTTTTAGGTTTCTGTTGTACTGCAAGGTTCTGTACAGGAGAACCAAACCAAGAGCAAATATTACGTCTCATTTACACCTGAGCACGAAGAGCCATCAACATTTAGCAAATTGAATCATCTTTGTTTAGATGCAAGAAGAATCATATAGAAATGAAAAAGTAGAAATAGAAATCCAGAGCAAAGATATCCTCTAATTCAGCGTAGCACATGTGCAGCTGCTGCGATTCACGTAAGCATTCGGCTCGTCGCTGTTGCAGATTTTTCTCTCGCTGTTCTGGCTCACAGCGCTGCAAACACAAAAATAAATATCCCCAAAGGTGTGAAAGGGAGCTAATTAGTAAGAGTATTGTTACTCTCCGCAGGAGTAGTCCAGCAGTAGAAATCAGTCCAATAACAAGGTGTGTAACATCTAGCAGGGTGACAGAAAAACCCAGGGTAACTTCTAAGGACCTCAACGTCTCTCTCACATTGTGTTTTTTAAACATGCTTCCATTTGTCACTTCAGTCTTTACTCTGAAATACAGGAAGAGAAATCATGGCTGAAACAATTTCTCATGAAACCAGGGGTGTGGTCCAACAGTCAGTTTGGTGAGGAAGGTTCCTAACTGAGAGAAGTGACCCAGAAGTATCTGTGTAGCAGCCACAATGAATCCAGATCATGAGCTTTATTAACTGATCAAAGTCTCTTCTTTCATCTTCTGTATCATTCAGTTTGCATTGGTAATGCCCATTATTGTAATGCTTTTTTAAGACCAGCAAAACTTTATTTCACTTTGGGTTAGCTGGGATAAGTGATGGATGGCGGGAATTTTACTTCAGCCACAGAAATCCTAAACAGGAAGGAGGAGCAGAGTTACAGTGGATCACTATCCAGCAGGGAAACAAGGTTTATTTCAATTTCTTGGCCATGAGTGAGATTTACTGAGTGGGCAAATTAGGGAGACGACACCATCAGATCCCGAGCCCTCCATGTGTTAATCAAGAGACGGCTGCTGTGCTACATCCATAAATAATGAATAAATTAGGAGCTAAAGCTGAAAGGACAGTTTATTTGTACCATCTTCACGTGAACACATTCAAGAACATCACAGATGAAGAAACATTAAAAACTTCCACACTACATAAAGCAAGAAAAATAGTTTTTCTTTCAGGTGGTTTCAGAAAAACAGAAACATCAAACATCTCCAAGACTCTCTTTGAAAGAACTAAAAACCTTTGTTCTCATGGTCCAATCATGAGTGAACGATGAAGCCTTGTGTGCTAAAACATGTCAGAGTTTTAAAGGTTAAACATGAGTTTCCAAAACGTAAAGCTGGAGAACAATGAACTATTTGACTGAGTTTCAATCATTTACAGACGAGCAAAACCAGGACAGAGAAAAAACGACAAAACTGACTCAGTAAAACAACAGAAAAGAAGATCCCATGTAGATCTGTATTATGTAGAAGTTCAGCCCAGCAACCAGTTCAGTTCAACACAAGTTTAGATGATTCTATCTGAACTCTGTGGAGCCTGATCTCAATCTTTTTGAGTCCGACACAGAAACCAGAGGATCTTTCTGTGTCTTCAGATTCACTGTTATCCAGTGATGAGAGTGATTTCAGCCCTGAGTGATCGCGCTGATGTTTGCACAGAGCAGACAATGAGGTGAATGTTTGGGCACATTGGTAACAGTGAAACAGTTTATTAGTAACGTGGGATCGTTTGTGTTCAGAGTATGAACTGAGATTCCTGAAGCTCTTGTCACACTGGTCACAGCTGTAGTTTCCTTCCATGTGTGCACGTTCATGAATGTTACGACTACCTGACCGTGAGAAGCTTCTCTCACAGTGTCTGCACTTGTGTGGTTTCTCTCCTGTGTGGACTCGTTTGTGTGATTTAAGCTTCCATGCAGTGGTGAAGGATGACCCACACTGATCACAGAGGTGCTTTTTAACCCCACTGTGAATCAGTTCATGTTGTTTTAAGTGATGTGATGTGGTGAAGCTTCTCCCACATTCTTTGCAGTATTTCAGTTTGTCTCCAGTGTGTCTACGTTGATGTGTTTTAAGGGCAGCTTGCCGACTGAAAGTTTTTCCACAGAGGTCACAATGAAAGTCTTTCCCACCACCACAGTGATGACAGGGTTGAGAACTGGATCCATCTGTGTCGCTCTGCTTCTAAACAAAGACACAAAGACAGTGTAAGTCAGTCCTTGTATCCTGAACGTCGCCTGAAATAAAGAGCATCTCTGCAGACGTCCAACTACATTTGACTGTTTCAGTTAACACACTCAGTTTACTGGGCTGCAATAACTACAATACTACCACCATAATACTACAGTGATACTAAAATCATAACTGAAAGGAAAATCTGAATAATCACTCAGAGCTGCTTTTCCATGCAGTAGAATTGCTAACATGCTAACACAGTTTAATGAGCAGAGTTGTTCCAAACAGTCAGGCTAAAATGACAAGATAACAATATAAATACATACCTCACAGTAGCTGCACTTGTAGAGTCTCTTTCTGGTGTGGATCTGTTGGTGTCGTCTCAGGTGATGTGGAGATTTAAAAGTCTTCTCACACAGGTCACATCGATAAGGTCTCTCCTCAGTGTGGGTAAACATGTGTTGTTGTAACTGTGCGTCTGTTGTAAACTGTTTGCCACACTGTTCACAGCAGTACACATCATGTCTGGTGTGAATGCGTAGGTGTGTATTTCGGCTCCCTCTCTGGCCGAAAGTTTTTCCACACTCGTCACAGCTGTATGCCTTAATTCCAGAGTGGGTAACTAGATGCCTCTGTAAGTGGCTACTGTGAGTAAAAGCTCTGCCACACTGATCACAGCTGTACGCTTTAACTCCACTGTGGATGAGTTGGTGTTGTTTTAGGGAACGCATCCAGGAAAAAGACTTTCCACACAAGTCACAGCTGAACGGTCTCTCTCCAGTGTGGATGACCTGATGCTGTTTTAGTGAAGCCTTCACAGTAAACTCCATCCCACACTCGTCACAGCTGTATGGCTTAATTCCAGAGTGGGTAACTAGATGCCTCTGTAAGTGGCTACTTTGAGTAAAAGCTCTGCCACACTGATCACAGCTGTATGGCTTAATTCCAGAGTGGGTAACTAGATGCCTCTGTAAGTGGCTACTTTGAGTAAAAGCTCTGCCACACTGATCACAGCTGTATGCCTTAATTCCAGAGTGGGTAACTAGATGCCTCTGTAAGTGGCTACTTTGAGTAAAAGCTCTGCCACACTGATCACAGCTGTACGCTTTAACTCCACTGTGGATGAGTTGGTGTTGTTTTAGGGAAACCTTGAAGGAAAAAGACTTTCCACACAAGTCACAGCTGAACGGTCTCTCTCCAGTGTGGATGACCTGATGCTGTTTTAGTTTAGCCCTCAGAGTAAAACCCTTCCCACACTCGTCACAGCTGTGTTTTTTCTCTCCCTTTCTTCTGTGAGGTTTGTCGGCCTCCTGAGAGCGCTGACTTCTGGCTCCATGTTGGTCCTGCAGTGACAGAGATACAAACAGAGGCAGTGAGTGAAATGCAGTCGTGGAACAAACTCAACCTTCAAACTCCATTAACACTAGTTTTAAACCTGAAGGTGGAGCGTGGCACCAAACACCTTAAAGGTCTCTTATCCCCACCTGCTGGTAGTTCTAACACATTACATCCAACCTGCTGTTAAAGATAATTCATGACTGTTCAAACACTAAAATCATGCACACACACACACACACACACACACACACACACACACACACACACACACACACACACACACACACATTATTTTATAATTTAGATTATTTTGTTGTTTCCTATTACATATTTCTATAATTTGTATAGATTTATACAGAATTATTCAGTGATAATAAATCCTATGTTTGTTTATTCTAAAGGAACCCCGTTAGCTTCCACAACAGATGTTGCTCGTCTTCCGTCAAATACTCACATAAAATATTACACAATAAAGTGGATTCAAGATATCCACATAATTTCACTCTTACATCCACAGTGAGGTTTCACAATTGTTCAAATATAAGCAATCAATAATAATAATAATAATATCAATAACATTGAGGCACATTACACAAATTTCAAAAACAAATCATGTCTTACAATATTTACAACAACTAAAAGCTCTGTAAATCGGCTTTTAAGTGTTCATTGAAGTTTTGAATAATGCTCTAATTTTTTAAGGCAACTTATTCCACTTAAAAGTTGCTCTAAATGTAACAGTTTTACAAAACGTTACTTTTAACTCGAGCATTTACTAAATTGCAGTTTGTTGAAAACTGTGTAATATGATGATGTATTTCATCTGGATACTGCAGCTGAGCAGAATAAATGTGGTGTGTTTAACAGAATTGCTTTCTTTAGAACTACAAGTAAGCCATAGAATATTTTAGCCTGTACAGGAAGCCAAGAAAGGTTATTATGCATTTGATCAATATTAGTATAGTATGAACATCTTCACACTAATCTGGACGCCTTATTCTGGACTAACTGAAGTCTGTTAAGATCTGTCTCATTAGCTGCTGACCAAATGATTGAACAATACTCCAGATGAGACATTACTAGTGCATTAATGACATCTTTCATAATGAAGAAGTGATACACAAAGAGCATTTCATAGCCATAGCTATGCCTTGTCGGCAGAGTTATGTGACATTAGTGATGTTTGTACTTTCAGCGTTAACTTGGTTTTAAAGCCTTTAAAATATACGCCGTTCAATAGTCGACCTTAATCTGACAGAGAATGTGATGATTTTGTGGATAATTAAAGTCAGTCATATATCCACAAACACAACAAGCTGAAAGTCAGTGATGCTGCTCGGTTTGCAGTCCTGAACATCACGGCACAAGCAGGATTCACTGCACTGTTAATGTTAGCTGTGTTATATTGCTGCCTCTGTTCGGTGGTGTCGAGCCAAACGCACTTTAACGTGTGTTTGAACGAGCTGACGGTTCACTCGTTAAGCTGAAAGAAAGATGCTTTAATCACAGCAGTCACACATGTGTCCACTGCACCATCTGGAACTCTTCTTGTTTACACTCGTAATAACACAAACACTAAATCCTGCTTCTCTGGTGCTGTTGTGTAGCAGTGTGTACACCTGAGACTGTCACCTGTCTGTCTGTCCTGCACTCTCTCTCTGTTTCTTTCTCTCTGATTGTGGAATAAAAGTATGAACATGTGTTTATAAGTTACACTTGTGTTTGAATCCTGCAGCTTATCACACATTTGATTTCCATGTGTGACGACTGCAAGTGTCCAGAGTGAGGACAGACTGAGGGAGCCACTGCTGCACATCATCTGTGAGGCTTTGCAGCCCTGATGATCCACCAGGACAAACTCAGCAGTGTGTGAGGAAGAGGAGGAGGAAGAGCCAGCAGCAGCTGACAGATGGAGAGAATAGACAGACTGTTCCCTGTTTGTGAAGGACTGCTAGGAAAGTTTAACATAACTGTCTGTGCTGAATCAGTCTTATTAGGTAATGTTCACATAATGTGATCCTCCCAGTGTTTTCAGTGTGGGAGAAAGTACTCAGGGCCTTCAAGTTACACACTATGAAAGGCAGCAACAAGTTTAATGTTCAGAAACCTAAAGTCTGTATCAGCAGCAGAATGGAGCTAAAAATAAATGTTGGTTTCAGTTCTATGAAGCTTTGAGTATTTTGGATCAGTATCTGCTGTGTTTGTTGCATCATATTGCTGTAACTGTTTATATGCTTTATATATTCTGAGCTAAGTTGATCTATAGTGTGTGGAGCAGGGAAATTATTTTACTGCTATTGTTAAATAATCATCATTATTACCATTGCATTAATAATATAATCTGCAGTATGATCATTGCTTTGACAATGTAACAGATAGCTTTAAGATGGCCTTAAGATGTTTATGATGATGTTAATTTTGTATTTCAGATGCCGTTATAACTATTGTGTACACAATGCATATCTGTGCTTATTTGAGTTGATGTTCAGGTTCTTTAAAGGTCTTAAGCTTCACTGACGTGACTGTTCAGGTGATACATGCTGAGGGAAAACTAGAACATAGAAGGAATTGCAATACATGCTTACAAAACACTTATATATCAGGTCATTTCATATTAAGGTTTTAAGTAGAGGTTCTTGGTTAAAACATTTATTTAGTAGAAGACATACATATAGTCTCAGTGAGCCTCTGGTCTCGTGAAAGGTCAGAAGTGCAACAGGTGAATTGAGAAAGAGCATTTGAGGACGAGACACAGACAGTTAGTAGGTGAAGAGGTGACACAAAGAGCATGTGAGGTCAACACACACACACACATGAGTTAGATTTATTTAGAGGAGAGATTAGTCATGTCTCGGCAAGAAAGAGGAACAATTCACTTTAAGACAAGAACGGAAAGTACCATCCATGAAAATAGAAGATGATCTTCTGGGTTAAAAGTCATTGTGGTGTTGATCTGATCTATGTATAAAATGTATCTGTGACGCATGAAGGGGCGTCAGTAAATCAAACCCTGATGCTATAAAATATCTGTTCATGCTTTGATTAAGTTGAAGACTAATTGCTGTCTGCGTACAGAGTTGTCTTCCCACACGTGTGTATTCATTAAAAATCATTGTTTGACCAAGAGCTTCTGGACCATGGGTGGTTTGTACTCTCCTTCCTCAATTTTGAACCTTAACAAGTGTTACATCATATTCTATAAGGATGTTATGTGTTTGTAGACTTTCTGCCCAGTTTGACCCATTTAGCAGAAGTCAGCCTGTTTAAGGCTCTGATATCTATTCTGTGTGACTTAAAGCAGTTATGACATGGTCTGATTTTCTCACCCAATAAAGGAATATTTCATATATCAGTCTGCTCTTCATTCTATCAGACACAGTTATCACAGCTCCTACATTTGCTTTTTACACATATATGTAAGCATTGAGCCACATTTAGTACCAACATATTAAATGAACAATATTTGTCTCTTATATATGACACATCTATATACACACTGTTACAGATACTTGTCTGTGAGTGAAGTGATTAATATAATAACTATAATATCTCTTTATCTCAGTCGGTGATCCCCACATGCTTCAAGGAGTCCATCATTGTTCCTGTCCCGAAGAAACCCCACCCTGCTTCTCTCAATGACTATCGCCCTGTAGCCCTCACCTCAGTAGTGATGAAGTGCTTTGAACGCCTGGTCAGAGACTTCATCATTTCTTCACTACCAGACACACTGGACCCACTACAGTTCGCTTACCGTCCAAATCGTTCCACAGACGATGCCATCTCTCATCTCCTCCACACATCACTCACTCACTTGGACACTAGAAGGGGGAATTATGTTCAAATGCTCTTCATAGACTACAGCTCTGCATTTAACACCATAATTCCCTCCACACTCACCACCAAGCTGGAGCATCTGGGACTCAGCTCATCTATGTGTCAGTGGATCTCCAACTTCCTAACTGGCAGACCACAGGCAGTAAGGATGGGCAGACATGTCTCAGCCTCCACCACTCTCAGCACTGGAGCCCCCCAGGGGTGTGTTCTGAGCCCCCTGCTGTACTCTTTGTACACATATGACTGCGTGGCCACTACCAGCTCCACCACCATCATCAAGTTTGCTGACGACACCGTCGTGGTGGGCCTGATCTCTGATAACAACGAGACGGCCTACCTGAAGGAGATTAGGAATCTGGAGAACTGGTGCCAGAGGAACAACCTCCTTCTAAACGTCAGTAAGACAAAGGAGCTGATAGTGGACTTCAGCACTAAGCAGGAGAGGAACTACCAGACCCCCGTCATCAACGAGTGCCCAGTGGAGAGAGTGGACAGCTTCAAATACCTCGGAGTTCACATCACGCAGGACCTGTCATGGTCCTGTCACATCAACACCGTGGTGAAAAAGGCCCGTCAGCGTCTCTACCACCTCAGACGCTTGAGAGACTTCCAACTGCCCTCCAAGGTGCTCAGGAACTTTTACTCGTGCACCATAGAGAGCATCCTGACGGGAAACATCTTAACCTGGTTCGGGAACAGCACCATGCAGGACAGACGAGCTCTACAGAGGGTTGTGCGGTCAGCTGAGCGCACCATCTGCTCCGAGCTCCCTGACCTGCACTCAATCTACAGCAGGCGGTGCTGGACCAAGGCCAGGAAGATCGTGAAGGACCTCAACCATCCCAACAACAGACTGTTCTCTCTGCTGAGGTCAGGAAAGCGATTCCGCTCCCTGAAGACCAACACAGAGAGACTGAGGAGGAGCTTCTTCCCGCAGGCGATACGGTCTCTCAATCACACCACCACACAGTACTGACCCACACATATGGTTCTTACACACACACTGGACTTTGTTTTCACTTCATCACTTAAATCACTGCTGCTGTTATTGTGTATATATTTATTTATACTTCTTGTGTATTTTGTTCATACATTCTTATATAGTTCTATATTGTGTATTTTGTTGTACAGTTATTTTATTTTCAATTTAATTTATATATTTTATCTTATTCTTTCCCAGTGTGTTGTACAGTTATTTCATTTTTAACCTTAATTTATATTTTATTCCTTCCTAGTTAAATTTACCCTTTTTAATTTTTCATATTTATTTCCTATCTTATTCATAGCCTTTTCCTTTTTTGTTTTCTTTAGGTCACGAGCAGTTGTCCAAGCATTTCACTACATATCATACTGTGTATGACTGTGTATGTGACAAATAAAATTTGAATTTGAATTTATCTATTCTGTGTGACTTAAAGCAGTTATGACATGGTCTGATTTTCTCACCCAATAAAGGAATATTTCATATATCAGTCTACTCTTCATTCTATCAGACACAGTTATCACAGCTCGTACACTTGCTTTTTACACATATATGTAAGCATTGAGCCACATTTAGTACCAACATATTAAATGAACAATATTTGTCTCTTATATATGATACATCTGTATACACACTGTCACAGATACTTGTCTGTGAGTGAAGTGATTAATATAATAACTATAATATTGGCCATATTATATTTACATTACCACAGTGAGATGACTTTAGTCTCATGAACAACATCAGCTAATTGTTATTTACAGCTAATCTTAAACGACTGTTCAGCACAGAAATGAAGCCCAACAATCATGTTTCACAGTCCTGTGGTCTCAGCCTCAGATACTCATCAAATCACACAGAGCTCATGTAGAAACAAATGAACTAAATATGTTCTCCTTCATTTCTGTCAAACAAAGCTGTATGAAACGTTTCCAGCTGTTAGTATCATGGTTGCTAGGCAACCTGGGCAGCGCGACGGAGGCTAGACGTCCCATTTCACGAGCCTACGAGCCTCGCACTTCGGCCTTAGCGGTCTTTGAGTCCGCGGCCCTTGAGGACTTTAAAGCTGCAGAACCTGAATCGGGATACAGCCATGATGATCTCCAGCCTCGTGCTCGCCAACATTCTCACCTGAGTTAAGAAGACGATCACTGAAATGGTCTCAGCAGGTCCTTTGATGACAGCAATGAAATGCAGTGGTAAGGCTTTTTGGGGATTAAGTTCGTTTTCATGGCAAAGAAGGACGATGCAGTTCATCTGATCACTCCTCATAACATTCTGGAGTGCAGGCAAAATGCTATTATAAAAACTTAAGCAGCAACTTCTCCAGGTTCCAATATTTATGCAATTCTCAAACCTTTTGGCCACGACTGTATAACCTCTTCTGAAGTTTAGTGGATATTATACATGGTTATGCTCAGGATGTGTCGGCCAGTTTCCACTGGAAACGCCTTTTGGTTAAACTGTCAGCGAGCAATTTGCATTTGCACTGTTACATTTTTATATAACTTTAATCCACATAAACAACAGCTGCTTGTTTCAGTGAAAATACATTGATGGCTTTTTAATAAAGTTGTGCAGCTGGAAAGTATTTTGTCTGGTGTCAATTCTATCGTCAGCTACATCGTTATGGCAAATGTTCAAATGTATATGGTGATAAATATCTTTGGTCATATGGTCCTGCTCTGTCTGTCACCTTCTGTGTTGAGCTCATTGTTTCCTCTGTAGTGGCTGAGCTGAGTCCAAGTAGCTGAAAATGTTCCTCTGCTGCTCCGTCAGACTCTCCTCCTCCTGCTGATCAGCTGGGACACAAAACAGATCTTTGTTAGGCTCCACACTGCACTGAAGAGTCAAAGTGTCTCATATGTTCATCTGACAAGTAAAAGAACACATTTTTGTTTCCCGAGGTGGGCAACTTGTTGGAAACAAACACAAAAGGTTTGAGCACTGATACCTGCCATTGCTGGCATTGAAAGATGCAACGCCAGCAATGTGGATTGTCAAGACTCAAACCAATCATCAAGCAAAGACAACAGGGATCATTTGTTTCTGTTTATTTAGCATTCACAGCATTTGTAGTTGCCTTCTGTGCAGGGGAAGTCCACGCACACTGTGTGGTACCGCCATCCGCAGAAGGTGCATTCAACCTCTGTAAGAGAAACGAGATTGTCTGAGACTGAAATGATATTCACTAAAGAAGTGGTGATTTGTAAAACTTCACATTTTGATCCGGGACGTACTCTGCATGAAAACAAGTGCTCACTCTTCCTGCTCAACAAATGACAAGGGCGGAGCCTTATACCACGTGATACAGAAGCTGTGCCGTGTGATGCTAAAATTAGCAGGGAAACAACAACGGAGAGCACGTCAGGGACTGTGCAAAACGAGGGATTTAGGAAAAGGAAGAGAGAGAGAGCAAGCAAGAGAGAGAAATAAAAGAGCAGGAGAGAGAGATGGAAGAGCAAGAGAGAGAGAGCCAGGGCATCGATGACTTTGCTCGCCCTGAACCTGCCATATTACAGGCCTTCTTAGATTACCACCCACAGCAGAACAGTAGCAGTGCAGTTGTGATGAGGGTGTTCAGCTGTAAAGATGGCACCAACAGGAAGTGGCTTACTTATTGCAAAGAACGCCATTTATTGTTCTGCTTTGTGTGTCTGGCATTTGCAAGGCTGACTGACACCAGCACATTTATAACAGGCATGAGTGACTGGCGACATATACATCTGCGCACAGAGGAGCATGAAAAGAGAAATACACACCAGACCTGTGCTGAAGCTTTTTTCTTAAGGTGCTCAAAAGGCAACATCAGGAGCTCGTTTGCTGGCAGTCAGTTGTCAGCTCACAGAGCACAAGTGAAAAAGAGACGGCAAGTTTTAGAGCGTATAGTGGATGTGATCAAAGTACTTGGGAAGAGGGGACTCAGCTATAGGCATGTGGAGAATGAGGCTGCATACACCTTAGGTGATAACACCATCGATCATGGTAACTTTCTGGAACTAATTGTGTTATTAGGCAAGTATGATATGTGCCTTGGAGAACATTTGAATGACTGCATTGAAAAAAAGCAAGAAGTTGCATCAGACCAGTGGATCAAGAGGTAGAGGATCTCTCATCACCCTACTCTCCAAAACAACTGTCAACTCAGTGATTGATGCACTTGGCCATCTCCTTCAAGAGAGCATCGCCAGTGATGTCCAGAAAGCTGGGATGTTTTCTGTTCAGCTAGACACAACCCAAGACATCACAGGTTATGATCAGTGTTCAGTAATCATCAGGTATGTTACTGAGTCTGTGCAGGAGAGGCTTGTCTCCATAGTGAGGTGCGAAGCATCCACGGGGCAGTACTTTGTAAACTTGCTTTCTGGAGTTTTAGAGCATCTGAATCTAGACAAGGCCATGTGCATTGGGAATGCAACAGATGGTGCTTCAAATATGCAGGGCCAGTACAAAGGCTTTTCAGCACTTATGACTGCCCAGTCTCCAACTCATGTGCATGTGTGGTGCTATGCACACATACTTAATCTTGTGATTGCTGACACAACACAAAGTGTCATTGAAAGTGGATCACTCTTTAATTTACTTAATGACATAGCTGTGTTCATCAAGGAGTCCTATCACAGGGTTAATCTGTGGGAGAAACAAACCAAAAACACAAGACACAGACGCCTTAGTCCAATAGGTGAGACACGGTGGTGGGCCAAGCATGATGCCCTCCAGAAAATCTTTGGACATTTTGGAAAACCAGATGATGGCCTCTTCGTTGATGTAGTGCTGACGATGGAAGCCATTGAAAAGAGGGAGAAAGAAAAGCCAGCTGTTTGTGCCAAAGCACGAGGCTTTAAAGAGTGTCTCTTGAACCATGAAACTGTGTTAACAGCACAGATATTTCTTAGAGTGTTTGAGCAAACAACTCCTGGGTGTGTGTTAACACACACGAAACTCTGGCTGATTGGGTCCCACACCCAATTTCACACCTTGGCTCAGGTGATTAGAGGATCATCAGGGGGTCCTTTTGTCCCTCTGTGGGGGTCACGGGGTCACTCCCACTAGGTTTATATCTGGGACTCTCCACCATTTGACCTTAGAACTGAAGAAGCTTCTCGGATGAGAGGTGAAACGTCTTCAAGCAACTTAAAGAAGTCCAGACGCTTTTCTTTGCAAGCTCCTTTGACTACGATGACCTGGATGACTGAGAACCTTCACAGACATATGATAACTGGAGTGTGCAGCGTTTCCATGAGCAGTTTTCCTGCATCTTGACTCATGTGTGTGGAGTGTTCATAGCATCAGCATCATGTTTTTGTTTATTTGTTTTGTTGGGTTGAAAATAATTAAATAAACGTGTGATCATGCCTATGGATCACCATGGCACATATCTCCAGCCATATGATTTATTTATGCAGATGACAAAGTGAGTGTGAATGTGTCTGACATCACAGTGTTTTTGTGCACTGTGCAAAAGTAATTGCCTCTGATTGTGAGTGAGAACAGTGATTTTGCGGATCACAAGCTATTGTAAAGGGGAAAAAAAGAGTGAAAAAGAGACAAATTACATTGTAGACGAAGAAAAATAATCATAGGAAAAAGGTTTTGTGTTGATCAGCCGAAAAACAACTACAATGTCATTTTCTGCTTTTAAGAAAGGATTGTTCACACAAACACAGAGAGAGAGAGAGAGATGTGTTGATTAAGCAGTGATGATGATAATGAAAATGTCTTAGTTTGTCACTTTCAGGTGAAAAGCAGACCTGAATCAATTTTCCACATGCAGCGGTCGGAAGAAAGTTATAGTTTAACATCATTGGAAACGTTCAGGCCAAGTTTCTGGCTGACTTATTTACAGCACCATGTGTTTCTCAACCTCACAAGCAAGCTCACACCTCCCTGAAGACAAGGAATGCAGCTCCAAAGCAATAACATGGCAGATAAAGAGACAGCAGCAAAGTCCTGAACAAAAAGTCCCAGCGAGCAGCAGCAATGTGGACAAACAGCACCAGAGAAGAAGAGCAAACCCATCATCCTGACTGATCGGATGAATGGCACTGTGTTTCCAACAAGCTGCAACTTCACTATGCATGTGAAGAAAACTTTTGAGGAGAACTGAGGAGACTGTTGGAGTTTGACATTTGCCACCTGTGGAGTAAAATGGCAAGAAGAGACAGTGGAACACAGGACAAAGCTGAAGGAGAACTGCCGGCTGTGGACTGTTGAAAGTGGGAGAGGACAAGAGAGTGAGAGGACAACAGAGTGAGAGTAAGTGGAAACACAGAGGAATGCTGTTATTAAATGTGGGAAATCAAAATTTGGGTTAGCAAACCTGGGGAAAAGAAAACTGACTGTTTAAGTTGGAAAATTGAGACAGAGTCTGAAACAAATAGAAACATACAAAATCACACAAACAAGCAGAACATGCATTAACCCTACTAACAATTCCAAACACAAAATGACTCATGAAGACTCATAGCACATTAATTAAGAAATGATTAAATAATAGCAGAGAAGTGTGTAGGAAAGGCAGCTTTAAGAACATGCTCTGCTGGAGATGCAGCTCCACAGACATGCATTAGACCTGCCTAATAACACAAACACCCATCCAATGAAAATTAGCTTGTTATCTTTCATCAGTGTTAAAATAGTGTCAATTTAGCAGACACTTGTTATCAAATACTGAATTTATCCTAAAGAAAAAAAAATTGACTCTCTAGGTTGCAGGACAACAATTTAACCTTTGTGGGGGGAAAAAGATCCTGGTTTGACTAACCAGTGATCAGACAATAAATTTAGTGTTAAAATGGTAAATTGGGAGAAGCTTCCTGCTTGATTAATGCAGCATAAGTGATTTACTGTATGAGGGGAATTGTCTTTTGTGATACTATTTTGAACATGCTTTCCTGTTGTCCTGTCAACTTAGTGGGTTAATAGCTGATATGCAAATTAGTTGATCGGTTCTTAGATTAATGAAAGGTGACTGAATTCTAGCACGAGTGAATGAGATGTGTTGGAGTTGTTGTGTTGAGTGGAGACTCTAAAACACTGAGTTTCCTGCTTTGATGTGCGAGTGAATTCTGTATCTAGATATACAACTCTGAATACGTCAGAACAAACTTTTTTTATGAAGTGCATGACAGCATGTCACATGTTTTATGATGAAGGGAAAAGGAAAATTGAATAAAATAGATCTGTGGCCTAAATGAGTGAAGAGCACAGACCTGGTGATTAAACTCATAGCTAATAAGACACATTAGGCTTATGTGTGTGTTGTGCAGCTGATGGTTGGCTTGGAGTGAATCTAGCTGATGATTTTTCTTCTGTTGTGAAGTCGAGCCTGCCGATTAGTATGATGGTATGATGAACCATGCTAATGGTATGATTTACCCTCCTGAGATGAGGAGTTTGTGTCATGACTTAACAAGGCCTTTTTATTTTGATACTTTCACAGTGCACTGAAAGTTTTGTTTGATAATCTCTGTTATTTTTCATTTTTATCTTTTGAACAGGCACTGATTTTGTTTGTCTATTTCTTTTCTTTAAGCAGATCTGCACGTCAGAAATTAAAAGTGCTATACGACCTGTCGAGAAAGCCTTACAAGTGAGTTTTCTCCACATTAAAATGGGCTCAGGAGAAAGCCACTTATTTGGGACAATTATTAAATGAATGTCCCAGCCTAAACCGGATTCAGCAAGGTAATCCGATCTAGAAGTTCTTTTTCTTTTTGAAATGACGTCATTTTGCTGGAAGTGGAAACTAAATGCGACGACAGGTTCCACTATCAGCAAAGAATGAATGAATGAATGGAAATAAAGAACAAACTGACTGACTGGTAAAAGCCGACAGGACATGACCACGACTCAAGGTTAACCTCCACCTAGACAGGACAAAAGGGTGGATGAATTTATGTGTTTTTTGTTACAGGAGCAGAAAGATGACAGCAACATTCGCAGTTGCATGACGATTTAATCTTTTAAATGCCATCTTTTCTGTCTGTGAATTTACTATGTGTGTGTCATCCACTAACTTGTGTTGCTCACAGACATTACTGTGAGAAAGTGTACACACCTGCGCAGCGCTAACATTTACATTTCTTTTTACAGCAGATGATTAATCATGTGTTTGATCATGTGATTTATAAGAGGATTAGTTAATGTTTTCCTACTACAGGATTTCTGGGTTTATATGTGACTGTCATTCTTTCCACAGCTAGGGTTGGCTACCTTTATGGTGTTTTCATGGCACCTCTGGAACCTGTTGACCTGTGTCTGACCTCCGTCTGACCACAGTCAATGTGTATTGCTAATGTTTGTTTCTTTGAGAATGCTGTGGAGGATTCGGCAGAAGCGGACAAGTGACATGAGTAAAACAAATATGAGGTTACGGTGTTTCTGGGAAAGTTGAATATGGGCTCTTAGCTGGCCACTTTGAGCCCATAGTAATATATGAGTGGAGTGAATTTGCTTAAGAGAAGTCACCGATTACATTAATGTTAACTGAGCACATGGGATGATCCATGTCTGAGGCAAATTAGGGAAATAATTGTAGTTTCCCGATTTGAGAAAACCTGCACATGACACTTGTCTTGCTGATGTTGAATGCTTATTACTCTTCTGATATATTGTTTATAAGAGTGAAGTTGATTTTATTGTATGCAGGCTCCTGGTGGAGCCAGTTTTTAAGACAGGGATCCTGGTTTGGTGAGTTGACGCATGGTTGTCCATGCGTCAAGAGGTGGGGTCCAGAATTAACATTAAACAATGTTTACTATTATTGTTGCAGTGATTTGTGTGATTAGCTGTTTATTTACAAGTATTAAATCTATGCAAGTGGTGCATCCATGTTAAGATGAGGCTTTGATGGCCTATTAGTGAAGTTCACTGAACTAAAGAATGTGGTTTGATGATTGTTGACATGCTCTCCAAATAGAAGTCTTTCTGAAATACAGGTGCAGCAGTGAGAAGCGAGAAACATTCCAGGCATAGCCCAGGCAGTGGTTGAGGTCAAAGGTCAAGCTGGTTGGGGCCCATCATGAGATCAGACCTTGGAGCCACAGCAAGGACCATGAAACTGCCTGCAAAATAGCGGAGAGACCCTCCTGGATTTATCAGAGCCACTGCAAAGAGGTCGAGGTCCCAGGAAACCCCAGCACCCTCAAGACAGCACAATAGAGAAATCTCACACTTGGTTGTTTCGGTGGTGAGGGGGGAGTGCTGATTGAGCCCCCGTAGGGTAAGCTCGCACTTCAACCTCCAGCCTCTGATCAACTCTAGGGCAACCAAGTGCGAGGCGTGATGGCTGAATCAGCTGAACCAGGAGGAAGGCAGAGAAGCTGAGTGTTTTGAGACAGATCCAGCAGGCCCAAAATCAGGACTATCCATGACGAGAAGGAGTGCCTGAGAGGATCGTCCACAGGATGGGAGCTGAGGCCAGGAGAGAGACTTCAGGAGGATCAGAGATCATCTTCAGCAGCGTAGGGACAGGAAAACTCGAGGGATGACGGGAGCGTGCCAGGCTCCATCGACAGCGCAGAAGGAGTTCGAGGATGACATCATGATTCTGTGAAAAGCACAGGAACCAGAAGCTATGGTGGTGATGACAGCAGTTTCCTATGAACATCACCTAATGCTGTGCCACTGTACTGTGAATACGATGATACCCTGAAGACTGCTGGGATCACAACAGCAGTAAGATAATGGACACCTGCACCCTTTCCACAGAGGTGTTTCTCTGCAGAGCGTGGACAATGAAGGAGTCATAAATATCCCCCTCACAGGACGAAGGCTTGAATGAGGTGATGGGGGTTGGTAGAGGCCATAAAACTAGAGTGCTGAGAGGTCTGCAGCTTTGGAAATAGCTGAGACCCATGTTGACAAACAACAAAACTAACTAGTATGTTTGAATGTTTATTCTACATACATTTGGACTCTGGTCCTATGGAAAGTGATGGAAACAACTGGAAGAGACATTCATGACGCCCTGCAGAACTCAAACCACTCTGCAGAGAGACATGTGATTTGCACACCTGGAGAAAACACCACCAAGCTGAGATGGTTTTGAAAATGTTACTTTCTTATTTTCACTATTAAATTAACAATTTCTTTGTTTGTTTGTAGGATGCAGTTTGCCATGAGATGAGCTCAATGAGGAATGGGATAACCGCTAATACATTTGTTAAACTGTGTATTTTTTCAGTAATTTAGGGTGATTTGACATATGCTGAATATAACAATGTTTGCATTGAAACTGTCAGACATGAGGTATTCGTAACTGGGGACTTTTCAAGCATAAACGTCAATAAGGGGGGAATGTTAGATTTTGTATTGTTGATTGTCATTTATGCTTAGAAACATTTACTCATATATGCTTAGAAGTATATAATCATTGGTAGATTGAAAGGATATCTCATCCTAAAAGAGGTCTGTATTAACTCTGTGTAGAGGGGGGTGCATACATTCCTCTATTCAGTATCCTTGGTATAAATCACATACTCCCTAGGAGAGTTTATCTTTGATTTATGGTATAGCAAGCACACGTATATCTGTTTAAGTATAAGAGCCTTTTGTTAGATGGACCCAGACGTCCTGGCACCAGCTAGCACCAGAGTCTTCACAGGGTCACATCTTGACCCCACACACACACACACACACACACACACACACACACACACACACACACACACACACACACACACACACGGTACTCTTTGTTTGTATGTAGAAGTCATATGTTAATGAACTTATGCATATTCATGTAACCTCAATAAAAGAACAGTGGTACGGGAGAACGGACGAGAGCAACTGGGGTCAAGCGAAGGGACGGCGCTTTGTCCGGTTTTCTCCCGTGCACGAGAAACATGAAGAAGCTTGCCTACTTGTGTCTTGCTTTGCAGTGTAATTATATTGTCTCCAACGTTCCAGCGGATGGGTTCAAGCTACAAACCTATCATAGGTAACGAGGTAAGTTCCATGTCTGAGTCAGAGTCGTCTGGGCAGTGTGCCATTGCGATTTCAAAAAAATTAAGCCGCTCCAGGGCACAGCGCAGTTATTGATATAGCAGTAAAAGAGTCAGTTAGGTCAGACTAGAAAGACAAAACTGCAAAAATGCGTTCAAGATTAAATTTAGAAAAACCACAAATAAAATTTCGCCCAACAACTGAAATTAGACTGGAGTGATCAGAACCATGTTATTACAATAGCATGTCTGCAACACTAGAGCTCAATGCAAGATTAGTTTTAAGTCGTTTCGTTATACTGAGCCGAAGACCAGCACCAACGGTTGTAGTCGGCCAAGCTATCACTTACATGTGCTACAGTCAGTCTCAGCAGAGGGAAAGGGGAATGAAAAGCCAGCAGAAATGTTCATGTCCAGGCTCTCCACAGAAGAATTAATCCTTAGAAGACGAAACCAACAACAAATAACAAATCCACGGAGTCCATTCGCGTCGCGGAGTCAGCTTCTCTCTTTCTCCCAAGCGGAGCAGCGGCACACCACGGTATCCAGAAATTAGTCGGGTCCCACCTGAGCTGAGGCTGCGGCCATGGCTGGAGAAAACGTCCGAGTGTCCGCAAAACTGGGGGGATTTCCGAGACAGTTCACGTGCTAGAAGAGAAGAATCCTCGGCGGGATGCAAAAATCGTCTGAAGTCCAAGGGGAAAAAGTTCGGGCGCCAGTTGTAACGTGCAGTGGAGATGAAGCCAGCCGCGGAGGTGTGCAGGTGGATAGCGAATGAGCAACAGCTTCTGACTTTCCAAAAAGTACTCATTTATTTACAATATCAAAAATAAAAGTGCTACCTCTACCACACATTACTAAAGAGCACACTAGTCCGCGTACACACGGGAGCATCCATTACAGGAGGAGTTCGAAGAAGAACAAAAAGGGGGTGACACCAGTCGTGAGACAGGAGGCGCCGCCATGTGGTGATACACTGCATTACAATAGCAACTGTTACAATATAAATATTGTTCTGAGAGGCTTTTTGTTGGTTGAGTCTGAAATTGATTGTATGTACAATTCATATCCTTATAAAACGGCAGAAATATGGTGTTTTATTAATAAACTTACATTTATGGCAGTGGCGTGTCTAGAAAATTTTTGTTGGGGGGGCCAGGTAGGGGCACAGATTTGGAGAAGGGTGGCAGATGTAATTGGCAGATAATGTTTAAAAAAAATTCTACCAACCATTAACCATAATTCAATAATCCTATAAACCTAATAACCGAATGCGCTTTTAACTCTTATTAGAATGAGATTTTAACCACTCCGGTGCAAAGTTTTTAGATAGTGCGTTGATAAAGTACAAGAGATACAATCAGTGCTTTGTCAGTGTTTACTCAGCATTCAAGGACAGCAATATTTGCATAGTATTTTTACTGACATATACTGCACATATGTTTTGGGCAAAAACATTTTTTAATATTAAAATACGAACATTTGTAGCAAACAATTGACAAATTAGCCAATGCCAATGCAAAACTTTATCTGCCTATTAAAAAAAGAAGATAATCTTCTCACAAACTGGTGTTTGATTTTGAAACAGGGAAAAAGTGGGGAAACAAATGAAAAGACTAACATTTGAATGAAACCTGAAAGCAAGTAAATACTTTCTATGCTGCCTTATGGTAAACTTTGGTAATATTGATAAAGAACAACACTGGCTGATGATGAAATACAGTCAGCTGGCACGGTGACACTGCCAGTATTAACCTGCAGGACTGGACCGGTACAGAAAATCGGGCATTTTGACTAGAGACCGGCCCACCAGGTATTAGAGCCATAAAGCCTTTGAATGAAAACAAACGCTGTGGTGACAGTGATGTACAGTCTTGTTGGTATATGTATGATTTCTATACATTTTACGTCAGATAAAAACTTTGGTTGTAAGATTTAGATAATTATTTAATAAAAGCTAGATATTTTAAATGAGAATAAGAAAGAAAAGTATTTCTTTGTGCCCCCCTCTCCCTGTTAATGCCCTACCTGGCCCCCTGGCAACACTTTGCTAGACCCGCCCCTGCACAGTTACCAGCTGTCAGCTACATAAAAAAGGATCCTGGTGTTGTTTGTCTCTCAGAAACAGTTCATAACTTCCCTTCAACTCATTCATGTGACCTAAAAGGTAAACCTGTTTCTCCATCACCTGTTCAGCTCTGATGATTCAGTAAGGACATCTCCTGGTTTCATCTGCATGTTTCCCTCTCACCACATATACAAACCGACATCACCCAGCAAAGTGGGCGATAAATAAATGAGAGAGAAAAGCCGATCAGCTGATCATTGATCAGTTTCATGATTGAAGTAGCAGCAGGAGAGAGAGGAGAGAGAATGGGAGAAGAAGAGGCAGCTGTGCAGCGTAAAGACAGAATAACTCCAGCTTTGTGTCTTTTTCCATTCTAGCTAAAGTCCGGGACAAACTGCGCCTCTTCTCAGCTCAATACGAAACGTGTAATATTTTCTCTGAATGAGGGACCATTCCATTTTTTTAAGGAGCCGTTGGCATGAATAAAATAAAGTTCACTATCAATAACATCATAGCACCCACCCAGCTGTATAAAAACTCCATCAAGCTGGCTAGAACGCAGTACGAGTTATTGCAACTGAGGGTAAAGTCAGCACAACGAAAATAAACTCCACCTAAACTTAGTTTATATCTGACCCAGATAGACTGCAGGTCATAACTTCTTACCTGAAGTTCAGTTCACCTGACACTCGGACTGGCGGCTGCCTCGAGTCTCTCCTCCTGCCTCTCCTTCCCTCATCCACCTGCTGGCCTCTGTGGAAGCCCCGCCATAGCCACCACCAAACAACGGAGTTATTTTTACACATCGACCTGCATCTTATAACTCATAACTCTTATGTTAGCTGCCCTCAGTAGCATACTGTCTGAAATATTCGACGGCTGCAAAAATTCTTTAAGTGTTATTTTTTCCTTGGGATTCTAATTTCACCGAAGTTTACTAAACTCAACAAACTTAATATTACTTACCGGGACATTTATTCTGTCCTCATTTTCTTTCACCGAAAAATTGTTTCCTGCAGTGTTGTCCTTCGTGCTTGGCTCGCCTACCTTTGCTAACGTGATGCGCATAGCGCAGAAGCCGATGCTGCATTCACTTACACTCGGATATCTGAGCTTCACCGTGAAAACATAATCGGACATTTGATATTTGATTGAATTTTATTGTTTTACCTTTGGGGTGGCACCTGGGGTGGCCAGTCTGGTTGGGGGGGTGGCCTGTGCCCCCCCAGGCCACCCCCCCAACCAGACTGGCCACCCCGCTGGACACGCCATTGATTTATGGATATAAAATAGCTAAAAGTATTAACATGCCTCAGAGAAATCACTAATAACACTAAGGGCTGGACGGATTTGATTTGCATTCTTCAAGAAGAGTGTGGTGTCATCAGCTAGCTGGCTGATGATGAGCTCCTTATCAGCTGTGCTGATTCCTTGTATAACAGGTCAAATCTCGGGGTGGAGTCTTAATCATTTTAATTGAGCTATTGCCATTCGTGTACAAGGTTTTGATAGCTTTACAGAAAAATGCCAAATTTTTCCAAAGAGTGGAAAATAAATTGATGTTCAATTGTATCAAAAGCCTTTTAAAAATCCAGGAAGAGAATGAAGCTATAGTCAGATACCAAATCAGAGTAATCAAGTAGATCTAAAACCAGTCTCATGTTCTTAGAAAGGTGTCTGTTTCTCATAAAGCCTGATTGTGTCTCATCGATAATTGTGTCCAAGAACTCTTTCATTCTGTTAGCAAGTACTAAAGCCTTAATCTCATAGTCATCATTGAGCAGACAGATGGGTCTCCAATTATCAATAAGAAGTGTCAGGGTTCGAATTTGAGGAAGAGACAAACGACTGCATGGTCTCAGTAGATGTCAGAATAGTGATTTTATTATACATATGTACATATGGGGAAGATGAGCATCACAAGCCTTTTAGAGCCGATCTCCCCCGAACAAGCATCTCACAAGGCTTTTATTACAATGATGACGTCAAGTCCCATGATAAGTATCAGTCAGTTCTCAGATCTCAGGAAGTTCCCCTCACTCCACAAGTTCTCCTTATAAGGCCTCCAGATGTTTCCACTCAGCCCAGCACTCAGAGAAAACCAGTGTGTGGTGTGTATATCTATTCGTGTCTATTGTGAAAGTATATCTATCAGAAAACTGTCCTCAGACAACCCTCCTATTCTTACTAAGTGTGTGTGTACACATGCATGTGTTATATAAGAGCGTGCATGTACTTTCAAGGCCTGTGTACGTGCAGAACTGAACATAGAACCAAGGCAGGGTCCAGCAAGACCCACAGGCTTCTGAGTGATTACAGAACTGTGAAACAGCTTTAAGCAAATAACATGAATAGTACCGAACAACAATAGACTGATTAAAGTACTGATAATCTGTGTAGATTAATGTTAACATAGATATGGTTCAAAGATTATTCTGTCAACTGGTTCAACAATGGTAAATGATTAATGATTGATACTTCTGATTATAACTGTGATCATAAGAATACAAAATAAAATATCTCCTGGTCACATTCCTCCTCTTTGGGCTGGCTTGCCAGCCCAACTCACACCAGGATGTATTTCCAAACCAAACAAACACGTTATGACACTTATCAATCCCAACGCCTCCGTTGTTTTCCAATTTTCCCACAACCCAGCTGTTCTTTTAGCTTCGGACTCGAGTTTCAGCCTGACACGCTTCAGGCCCCTTTACCACCTCCTCTTGGAGTGAAGAAACGCCCTCGGATTCTTCTTTCTTCGACTTCCGGGGTTAGACCACCCTTCAGTCGCTACACAAATCTGTGTGTTTGTTGTCCGTTGTCACCGCCGTGTCCCCCTTTTTGCCAAAAGCCTCTCGAACCACGTTGGTCTCTGGTGTTCCTAGGTTTCGCCAACCCCTTCCTGGTTATCGCTGTGGTTATGGGATCCATCTTATCAAGGAGCCCCAAGGCCATGACACTTGACCCCAGTTGCTGTGAAGGGTCCCCATATCTCCGTGTCCCCGTCTGGTGTCTGTTCCCTTCTCTGCAAGAGACAGAAAGCCAACAGCTCTCCTGCGCTGGCTCTCCTAACCTAATGTTGTTGACTTTGTTTATTCCAATCCTATGCCATGCTTATGTGTGTAAGCGTGCATGCACTTAACACTCTGCACGTGAAGTCAATAGCTCCAATATATCAATCCGATCCGTTGTCGGATGAAGCTTTTGACCTTCACAGACTAAGTGCCAGCTCCTTATAAGCACATTTGCAATGTGTGTATAAAAATGAACAACAGACCTCAAACAAATTGGGCATTCTTAATTCTAACTTGAGTGTAGTACTCAGTTTCTGATCATCTAATTATGCTTCTCACTCGTTCCCTAAATTGTCTAGAAACCTTTAATTTTGCCATACCTAAATTATTAAAACACAGACCAAATGATAGACCCCCTATATAGCTTTTACCTTTATGAGCACACTTCAATAATGAGCAACAACCTGCAATCTGTACCAAAAAATCTTCATGGTCCCACCTGCAATTAAAGATCAAATGCACTTTATACCTGTTTTAATTCTTCCTTATATAGAACCTCCTCAGTTTCCGGTTAGTTGCGATTAGTCTCAATTAATCGTTCTAGTTGTATTTTGCAATTCAGCTAGAAAGCAAACCTGTTAAAGTAAACAGCTTATTTACAACCACCTGCAAATCATAAGAGTAATAAACGATTCAGCACAACAGACAAGTATCATGTTCAGGATTTCTCCAATCATTAAATCACTATTATTGCCACAATTTGCTTTATTCACCCTTTGGGCAATGTTATTCCAAGAGAGAGAGAGCCCCTAATGGCCAGTTAGTGGGCTCTAGGTCAAACTGTCCCCAAATTTGTTATTTGTTATTATTACTTGTTTTCATGTCACTTGTCTGTTTTCTACTGCACCCCTCTCACCAAAGCAAAGCAAACATTAGCAGCACATTGACCGTAGTCAGCCATCCTCATTCCATAGGTGCTATAAAAACATTTCCTGTAAAAGAATCACAGTTTTCAAGACAGGGTGTGTCTCCCCCAACACTCTCACCAGAATACAGTGTAATAGCATCCCCAACTCCTAACCCATAAACACCGTTTCTTCACACATCCGCCCAGAAATCCTGTAATAGAAAAACATTAAAACTGTAACCCTGTAGGGAAGAAAATGTAAATGGTAACGCTGCGCAGTTACCTCTGTAAGCAACACAAGACACAAAAATGGCATTTACAGGTTCACTCATCCTCGAATATTTTGTCATCCTTCTACTCCTGTAAAAAGAAACACACATAAATTCATCCACCCTTTTATCCTATCTAGGTGGAGGTGGTTAACCTTGAGTCATGGTCAAGTCTTGTCATCTTTTACCAGTCAGTCCGTTTGTTTTTATTCCCAGTCTTTCATCCATTCATCCATTCTTTGCTGATAGTGAAACCTGTCGTCGCATTTAGTTTCCACACTCAGCAAAATGACGTCATCTCAAAAAGAAAACAAGAACTTGAATTTGGATTACCTCGCTGAATCCTTTTTTAAACAGGGACTCTCGTTTCTAATTGTCCCCACAAGTGTTTCCTCCAGAACCCATTTCAATGCGGAGAAACTCACTTACAACAATTTTCTCGCCGACGTGTAATGCTTGTAATTTCCGATGTGCAGATCTGCTTAAAGAAAAGATTCACAAACAAAAATCAGTGCACTGTTCAAAATATAAAACAAAATAAAATGAAAAATAACAAAAACAAAATGCAGACGCCCGGGTCTTGAGACTTGTCACTGAATATTCTTCCCATCAATAAAAATACCCACCTAAACCTACACAGAGTCAAATCAACACCACCTCAACCTTTTCATATTCCTAAACCTATATGTTTTGCGTTCGTGAAACAACATTGAACCATTAAGTAATTTGAGCTCTTGAAATGTTTTAATTCTCTTAATTCTGCCAGTTTATTTCAACACTTATTCAATGACTTTTATTCAACTGCTACTTGGTCACTCGAATTTTACCTGTTCAAATTGCCTAGGGTTCAACACAGTCTAGATCCCCGTTATCATGAAACTTGAACGGTGTACGATGATTTACTTACAGTAATTTAGAATCATCACTCAACCTAGCTCTACTACTGGCACTGCGTGACTTTTCTCACACTGGAAACCAGAATTTAGTACAGAACTTTAATGCCTCAGGCAATCGTGCTCAAGGGCTGTCCCCCCTTCTCTTCTTCTTTGTCCGTGTGTTCCTCCTTTATTAAATCTCCATCACAATGACGTGGCGCTCTGAAATAAGACTCACACTGTTAATTCCTCGTTTTCACTCTGCACCACTGCTCAGAGTGTTTTCTTTTCTTTTTAGTGTACAGTAAACAATTAAGTCGAGGCCTTAAGCCCCAGATATCTCGCACAGGCATCGTTTTCATAACCAAACCGCTCTGGACTCTGCTCCCCAGACCACACAAATGCCCTCTGGGCTTATTATTATAGCATATTCTATATTTGACTTTGTTGTGTGCAGCATTGAGCCTTTGTCAGTAAAGCATTCTTCATTGCAGCAGCTGGAGCATTGTGTGTCACTTCTTAGTAAATTAAATCAACATTTTGATTTTAGTGCATGGGTATGTATCAGTTTTCACTCCCTCAACGAGTGCATAAGTGTTCATGTGTGTGTTTCTCTTCATTCTAAGTAGGCGCATGCAGAAGTGTGTGTTCGTGTGTTGGTGTATGTTTGTGTTCATCACCTTCCTGTTCTGTAGTTTAGGTAAACCAGCGGCCTGAAGCATGGCCTAGGGTCCTCCCCTCCTCTTAGGGTCTGTTTTCATCCGTTGTTGCAGCTGCCTGCATCTTCTCCTTGTAACTTGACCCTTTTGCTTCTGTAGCTCTTTCAGGGTTTACTGACGACCTCCTGCTCCAGCAAGCTTCCGCCTGATTTCAAGTCCTGTACGTGAAACTCCACATCTGACTGATGAGTTCCATTAGCAGCCAGCTCCTCCGGAGCCATGCTCAGTTTCTGCTCTGATGCCTTAAGCTCTTACTGAGGGCAAAAACCTCAGAGTCTTTTCCTTCCACGTCAGATCAGAGTCTATTTATGTTGTCTTTCCTTTGCTCCACGGCCTTCTGAAGCTCTGCTGTTCGGCTCTTCTCAGAGGTCAGCATTCTTTTGCTCACCCTCCCTTTTCCTCCGGGCTTAATGCGCGTCTCGTCACAGCTCTGTCAGCTGACGCAGCCTGGGAATTTCCCCCGTGTAGTGAAACGGGCTTTAGGTTTAGTGCTCTCCGTCTCTACTGCATGAGATCGCTTTTTTGCAGCACTATTGACATCCTCAAGTTGTTGTTGTGAGTCCAGCTGCTGTGGCCTTCAGGGGTCAAAGGGTCAAAGATGGTCGCGGAGAGGGCAACGATGGTAGAGGGGAGGGTAGGAGTCCAGGTCAGCTTCGGCTTTCAGAAAAAACAAAAACAAACAAAACAGGCGAACAGGAAAATGATGTTGTGTTGGCTGTGTTGTGTTGGCTGTGTTATCCAGAGAGGCGAGAAACAACGAGGTCTCCTTTCCCCCCTTTTTGTTTTTTCTCACCACATAATCAACTCATAACCCCCCAAGTTGACAGGACAACACAGGTACGTGTTAAAATTCTTAGATCCTGTTTAGAAACCTAAAAAGGAATTTTCTCCCATTCAGTAGTCATTTGTCTCAAACAATCAACAAAAACATATCCCAATTTAACCACTAAATTTGTCGTATCCTCACTTAATCATCAGACCAGTGTCTTTGTCTTTTCACGTTAAGTTGTCGTCCTGCAACCCAGAGAGTCTATTTGTCAGTAGTGGATAAACTATATCATTTAAAAACAGGTGTATGTTAAGTGTCGCTACTTTAATCTTCCATGTACGTGCACATGTATGTAAGCTGTTTCTTCATTGCATGTATGGGTACGTCTGTATATAGAATGGAATAGAATTCCACTTTATTGTCATTGCACATGCACAGGTACAGGGCAACGAAATGCAGTGTATGGGTTAATTTAACTTTTTCTCAAATGAGGCATTTCTCTAACACGCACATGTGTCTATTCCTCACACTTCTCATACCTTTCTCTGGTTGTGTGTGGTTTTATTTGTTTCGGTCATTTACCAGGAACATCTTTTCCTTTTCTCCATGTCTTCCGCCAGAGGTTAACACTGGTGAGATTCAGGGACACAGCACCCAGAGCAGTTCAGCGAGAAAAACCTGCCTAAAACTACATTCCCTCTTTTTTTTTTTTTTTTTTTTTTTTCCGGGAGGGGTGGGGACAACTCTGGTGTCCAGCCGTGAATTTTTAGCCAAAGCTTGGCCCGTCTTCTGCTGCCGTACTCAGGTTTCCAGGTTAAGAAAAAACACCTGTATGAAGACACTAAACATACATTTAGTATTTGTATAAACATAACTGCCTAAATTATTGAACTCTTGAGGAGGGTTGATTTCAGAATCAGATTCAAAATCAAAAACTTTATTGTCATTGTCATGAGACCAACGAAATTAAGAATGGTCCCCGATCATTGCATCATCCCTAGCAATATCAAAATATAAACAAAACAATAAAATTCAATAAATAAAATAGATAGAATACTTAACATACTAAGTATTCCCACAGTCATGCTTCAGACCATGCATAGATTAACACAAGAGTGGCATGGTGGACATTTTGTAGTATTCAGATGTGTTATTGCAGTTGGATAACAGCTGTGTTTGAGTCTATTAGTCCTTGCTCTGATTGCCCTGTACCGTCTGTCTTAGGGCAACAGTTCGAACAGGGAGTGGCCAGGATGTGAGGTGTCTTTCATGATGTTTTGGGCCTTTTTAAAACAGTGGGCGTTGTTTGACTCTTTACTACTTTAAACCCCACCATAACAATTTCTCACTCACAAACTTCTATGCATCCATTTAAACATGCGAAGGCAGCACAAATTCACACTCATACCCCTACAGCAAAGCTTTAACATAACCACAATGCAACTCCTCCCTTAAACGGGAGAAATCACCCTGAATCAACCAACTCTATATAAAACGTCAAACAAAGATAAACCACAAACATTTCTACACTTCTGTGTCTTCCACGCAGCACAATAGGCAGAAAAACACCAATTACTCACAGTCTATTGAATTTATACTTAACATCACAACAAAAGAAAAACCTGCTCTTTTCACAACTCTCACAGCTAAAGTCGCCAACTCCAAAACCACAGAATTAAATCAATATAGTCAAAACTCTTACCCAGAGCCTCTGAAATAATAAAAAATCACCAAATACTCGGTTACTCTTTTCACTCGCTCCTTCCCACTCCCTTCTTCCTCATACAGCATACACGCTCGCTCCCGCGGACCCACTCGGCCCCGCGGGCTCACTCGGCCCCCACCTTTTTTCTCTCACAGAGACAGAGAGAGACCCTTTTCCTTTTTTATTTTTCTCCAGCACACATACACACACAGAATCCCAACTGAGAGAAAGAGGGAGAGAAGAGAAAAGATTTTTACTAGAGATGAAGTCTTTAGCCGGAGTTTCAGATCTAACAGATTTATACAACTTATTTACACACACCGGTAATTTATAATCTATATACACACGGGCCCGCATAGACGTCATATGCCACAAGAGGTTACACCTAACTTTTTGACTAATTTAAAAGCACCTATAGCCCAGGCCTAGCCTTGCTGGTCAATACACGCCTCGGGAACGCCCTCCCGATAGCGCTTGAATTCCTAAGAAAACACCATATGCCAGAACAACTTTATCTCACTTCTCTATTTCTCTGCTGGTGTTCCTAAATCTTTGACTAATTTAAAAGCATCTTTCAGCCCAGAGCCCGGCTCTTGCTGATCAATTACCGTTTCAAGTACGCCGCCTTGAAGAACGGTCAAATTACTAAATTCTAATTACTTTTAAAACTACTTCCCCGCCAGGAAAACACGGAGCTCCACCGGCCACGTGACACATCACAGTTCACGCTTTTGGCTTTACTTAAAGCTCAGTGTGCCCAACGTTTAGATAGGATGCAGCCAGGTCTAACCTTCTTAATCAATCAATGCAGTAGAAGGCAATCACTCATAGATTACCTGGCCAATTAACCGGGAGTCCCAAGTCCCCAGCGGGAGGCCAAAACCGGGCAAAAGCCTAACCACGCGTCCGCGGTCAGGTGTCAGCGCCACCTGCTGAACAACTGCATTCTTAGAGAGCCTAGCTTCTCAGTCCTAAACGAATTTACTTGTTTTAAACGCCTCACTGTTGGACCCCTGCCATCCAGTTTCATTTATCTGAAGCCCGAGACCGTCTCTGCTACCCAATTAAAACCAAATTATCCCTACACTACCGATTGACTGGCTGGCATTCCCAGTCAACCCACATTTAAACCTCTTAAACCGTATTTATTTGTTTCCACACACCTTAAACCGTATTAACTTAAACACATAACTTCTTAACTCAAAATTCACCCCCAAAATGAACAGCAATGAATTTAGTCAGACTACTATGCCCTATTTTAAAACTAATTAGTCAAGATCACTATGGACCAACGCCAGAAACCCAGACCGAGTGAATATTATTTAATTAAATTTAGTTTTAACTTCCAATATAGCGCCTTTGGATAAAAATCAACAGGTGGCACTCACCTTTTCTTATGTCGCCTGGCGTCACTCAGATAGGCTGCTGGCCTCCGCCCCTGTTTGTCACCCACACGATAGCTGCAAGCTCCCTTCCTCTCCAACCGGAGTTTCGGCACCAAGTTGTTGCGTCTGGTTCAGTTTGGGTAAGAAGGAAAAACAGCCGAGTCCGTGTAGGTGACAAACATAGTGATTTTATTACACACTTCTAAGACAGAAGCATGGGAAGACAAGCGTACAGCCACAGATCTCCAAAGAGTGGACAGCTCCCCCTCCTTATATAAGCCATGATGACGTCACACAGTCAGACCTTACTGGAAATGATAACAGTTTGGGCCTGTTCAGAGAGTTTACCTAATGTGGACATCAACTGCCAGTTGTTAGAGAAAAACAAGTGTGTAGTACATTGTGCATTTTGTGAAAGTGTATCTATCAGAAAACTGTCCTCAGACGACCCTCCTATTATTACTAAGTGTGTAGGTGAACGTGCGTGTGTGTTACATAAGTGCGTGCATGTGATTACAGGCCGGCGTACGTGCAGAACTACACGCAGGCGGGCCGGGCCCAACAGGACTGGTGGGTCTGACTGGTGTGACTGCACTAAAGTGCAACAACTTTATATAAACAGTCAGTGTGCATTAATATTTGCTCAGAGTAACACAGATATAATTAAAAGATTATACTGTCAACAGATTCAACAATGGTAAATGATTAATGATTGATACTTCTGATTCTAACTGTGATCATAAGAATACAAAATAAAATATCTCCTGGTCACAATGTCCACCTCCACTGAAGATCTCAGTCACTGTGAAACATAGAAAGCTGCTTGTGTGGCCTCTGCCTCACATGTAGATACAGCTACAGGTTTCTCTGTCAGTCAGACTGAAACAGTGTCCTGATGCTGCATCATTCAGCTCTGTGCCCCAGTCAGCATCACTGGGAGCTACCAGTGTTTCTGCCCTTTTCCTGTAACACTACACTCAGCACAGGCTCAGCTGGTATCCAGTGTTGGACTTTGGCTTCAGCTGCTGTGATAGATCCTCTAACATAGATCAGCTCTGATACATGTTGTTAGATAAGTGCAGCTGCTGTCATGTCCTGATGTTTCTCTGGCTCAGCAGCTTCTCCATCAGAGGTTCACATGGAGCTGATCCAGTATCTCCAGTAACTGTGTTCTGTGCCTCACTGGTTCATCCTTCTGTCTGTGTGACGTCAGTCAGATGTTGAAGTTAAACTCTGTAATCTTCACTGTGTCACAGAGTTCAGTGAGTCCCGTTATTCACAGTATCAATCAGATCATCAGAGAACAGCTGATCAGCAATCAGTGGTGCCAACAGCGCCTCCTGTGGTGAGAGGATGCAATAATGCAATGTAGCATTTTTCCACTCAACACTTGCAGTCATGGAAACTGTCTGTTGGATCTGTGTGACGTTGCTTTCTTGGTTAGAGTTCCTCACAAATGTCCAGATGATTCTTCTAATGAGGCGTCGACCATGTTTGCAGCTCTTTGGAAGAAAACGTCGCCCTTTGCCATCCTTACTTTTCTTTGACTTCTTCAAATGCAGCTGAACTCCAGCTGGTATTTTCTTGGACTTTGCAGCTGTTTCTGGTCATCAGTTCATTCCTGCAAACCTCTGAAGCTGAACAACAATGATGCTGCATTGCTGGCTGATCCCAAAAGGTTGATTCTGTTCATCTGGACCTTTTCAGAAACGTTTGCTCACTGATCAGGTGACTTCTTCAGTCTCAGCTGACTGCAGCTTTACAAGCTTACAAACAGCACATTTGCACAATGACTGAAAGCAGCAGCACCTGATATATATGATACTAATATAATACATATACATATATAATCCATACTAATGATGAAGGAACTGAGCTCACAGTCCATTGTTCATTCAGTGAACTACTTAGTTTATTTTGGGCCTCAGAAATGCTCACTCTGTTTGTACATCACTGTCAGCAATAGACTCATTCTGCTGTGTGGACAGGAACACATGTGACATCACTTCCTGTTTGTTTGTGACTGAAGAAGTTTACAAGGAATCATTTAGAAGAGTTTCAAACATCAACTGATTGAATCCATGAATCTGAAAACGTGTTTGTGAGTGAAAGAGACAGACATGTACAGACTGAACTATCTGTTCAACAGTCAGAGTGTTTCTGTAACAGGAGACACTCTTTACACTCCACTCAGCACAGGGACACTGAGGAACCAGGAGACCAGGGAAACATAAACCCAGGATAAAGAGTTTGAGTGAATGTGGTGTTGAAGGTGTGGAGGTGGATCAGAGTGTCAGAGGAGACTCTGTAGAAGGACAGAGTGCCAGCAGGACAGTCCACATACACTGCTGCTCTGTTAGAGACAGAGGAGGAGGAGGAGGAGGAGGAGGAGATGGATGTTGATCTGTTATTGTGCCTGACAGAATCAGGACCATCATCAGAGCAGAACAGACTCCAGGACTGATCATTGTTTCCAAACACACAGTCATCACTGCCTCCTTTTCCTTCTGATGCTTCTGTAACTCACTGATATATAAACGCTTCCTCTCCACTCGACCTCCCAGTAACAGCGACCAGTCAGACCATTTCTACACAGCAGCTGAGGATAAACATCAAATCTGTCTGGATGATCAGGATATGACTGAACCTCCTCCACACAATGTGCCTCAATGTTATTGATATTATTATTATCATTATTATATAATAATAAAACCTTTATAATAAAACCACTAAAAACCTTTATTCTAGCGCAACTTGTAAGCGAACTTGACTTTCAAAATAAAAGCACAAAGCACCAAAACGTTGACTACAAAAAACAAACAGTAATGTACAGCTTAAACAATTTACAATCATGACATAGATCTTGACAAGATAAAGAAATAATCCAAATTATATACAATGTCATCATGCCAACAGTTACAACATCGATGGAGGATCTGTGTAAGCGCTGAGGATCGTCCTGATGGACAGAACAGAAGGAGAGTGAGACAAGTGAAGATATACTAAACAACACTGTGACATGAACTGAGCCACACACAGTTTGATTCACAGGTGATTGACACATTATTTGACCACAAGTGTCTGTGAAGGTTCTCAGTCATCCAGGTCATCGTAGTCAAAGGAGCCTCTTTGCTGACTTAAAGTCAGCAAAGAGGCACAGAAAAGAAGATCAGACACCAGCGAGGGAGGATAAGAAAGACAGACGCAACAACATTGTCATCCCCTATGTAGCCGGTGTATCAGAAAAACTCAGGAGAGTTTTCTCCAAGCATGACATCCCAGTGCATTTCAGACCCAGCAACACACTCAGACACAAACTGGTTCACCCGAAAGACAAAACGCCAAAACACAAACTTAACAACGTGGTGTATGCTGTACAGTGCAGTGAGGAATGCCCAGACCTCTACATCGGAGAGACCAAACAGCCACTTCACAAGCGCATGGCACAACATAGAAGAGCCACCTCCACAGGACAAGACTCAGCAGTCCATCTGCATCTTAAGGATAAAGGACACTCTTTCGAGAATGCCAATGTTCACATTTTGGACAGAGAGGACAGATGGTTTGAAAGAGGAGTGAAAGAAGCATCTATGTCCACTGTGAGCGACCATCTTTGAACAGAGGCGGGGTTTACGACACCAACTCTCTGCCATCTATAATCCAGTTTTGAGATCCCTTCCCAGACGCCTTAACGCCCACTCACATCCTGGGCCATCTGACCTCAGGAATTCGCATGATAAGGTGCGGCCAGATTTCACAATGAACACACCCGAAACTCTGGCTGATTGGAGCCCACACCCAGTTTCACACCTTGGCTCAGGCGATTAGAGGATCATCAGGGGGTCCTTTTGTCCCTCTGTGGGGGGTCACTCCCACATGAAATCATGGATGGTGGTCCTGACATGAAGGAAGAGAAAGTTACAGGTTGCATCCTTTGACTTTGTCTCCGTGCCTTTGGGCGATTTTCAGAAGGACAGATGTTTCTGTTCAATTCTTAAATCAATGTTTTCAAACACAAACACTATTTTAAAGCTTCTAGAGAGTAAAATATTAATGATAATTATAATAACAATAATAAAAACAAAAGCTCTCAGATCCATCAAACCAAGCAGCAGAAAGAACAATAACTGAAGAGAAAACTTTAACCTTGTAGACTTCATTATGTTCCAGCTGCTCTACAGACGCTGTGACCTCGAACTTAAGCAGGTCGTAAAGTATGTGCAGCTCAATAACTTCATAATCAGACCCTGTGGTATTTAGGCAGCAGAACAACTAAGAATAACAACTACAAATAATGTTTTTAGGTTTCTGTTGTACTGCAAGGTTCTGTACAGGAGAACCAAACCAAGAGCAAATATTACGTCTCATTTACACCTGAGCACGAAGAGCCATCAACATTTAGCAAATTGAATCATCTTTGTTTAGATGCAAGAAGAATCATATAGAAATGAAAAAGTAGAAATAGAAATCCAGAGCAAAGATATCCTCTAATTCAGCGTAGCACATGTGCAGCTGCTGCGATTCACGTAAGCATTCGGCTCGTCGCTGTTGCAGATTTTTCTCTCGCTGTTCTGGCTCACAGCGCTGCAAACACAAAAATAAATATCCCCAAAGGTGTGAAAGGGAGCTAATTAGTAAGAGTATTGTTACTCTCCGCAGGAGTAGTCCAGCAGTAGAAATCAGTACAATAACAAGGTGTGTAACATCTAGCAGGGTGACAGAAAAACCCAGGGTAACTTCTAAGGACCTCAACGTCTCTCTCACATTGTGTTTTTTAAACATGCTTCCATTTGTCACTTCAGTCTTTACTCTGAAATACAGGAAGAGAAATCATGGCTGAAACAATTTCTCATGAAACCAGGGGTGTGGTCCAACAGTCAGTTTGGTGAGGAAGGTTCCTAACTGAGAGAAGTGACCCAGAAGTATCTGTGTAGCAGCCACAATGAATCCAGATCATGAGCTTTATTAACTGATCAAAGTCTCTTCTTTCATCTTCTGTATCATTCAGTTTGCATTGGTAATGCCCATTATTGTAATGCTTTTTTAAGACCAGCAAAACTTTATTTCACTTTGGGTTAGCTGGGATAAGTGATGGATGGCGGGAATTTTACTTCAGCCACAGAAATCCTAAACAGGAAGGAGGAGCAGAGTTACAGTGGATCACTATCCAGCAGGGAAACAAGGTTTATTTCAATTTCTTGGCCATGAGTGAGATTTACTGAGTGGGCAAATTAGGGAGACGACACCATCAGATCCCGAGCCCTCCATGTGTTAATCAAGAGACGGCTGCTGTGCTACATCCATAAATAATGAATAAATTAGGAGCTAAAGCTGAAAGGACAGTTTATTTGTACCATCTTCACGTGAACACATTCAAGAACATCACAGATGAAGAAACATTAAAAACTTCCACACTACATAAAGCAAGAAAAATAGTTTTTCTTTCAGGTGGTTTCAGAAAAACAGAAACATCAAACATCTCCAAGACTCTCTTTGAAAGAACTAAAAACCTTTGTTCTCATGGTCCAATCATGAGTGAACGATGAAGCCTTGTGTGCTAAAACATGTCAGAGTTTTAAAGGTTAAACATGAGTTTCCAAAACGTAAAGCTGGAGAACAATGAACTATTTGACTGAGTTTCAATCATTTACAGACGAGCAAAACCAGGACAGAGAAAAAACGACAAAACTGACTCAGTAAAACAACAGAAAAGAAGATCCCATGTAGATCTGTATTATGTAGAAGTTCAGCCCAGCAACCAGTTCAGTTCAACACAAGTTTAGATGATTCTATCTGAACTCTGTGGAGCCTGATCTCAATCTTTTTGAGTCTGACCAGAGGAAACCAGATGATCTTTCTGTGTCTTCAGATTCACTGTGATCCAGTGATGGGAGTGATTTCAGCCCTGAGTGATCGCGCTGATGTTTGCACAGAGCAGACAATGAGGTGAATGTTTGGGCACATTGGTAACAGTGAAACAGTTTATTAGTAACATGGGATCGTTTGTGTTCAGAGTATGAACTGAGATTCCTGAAGCTCTTGTCACACTGGTCACAGCTGTAGTTTCCTTCCATGTGTGCACGTTCATGAATGTTACGACTACCTGATTGTGAGAAGCTTCTCTCACAGTGTCTGCACTTGTGTGGTTTCTCTCCTGTGTGGACTCGTTTGTGTGATTTAAGCTGACCTGCAGTGGTGAAGGATGACCCACACTGATCACAGAGGTGCTTTTTAACCCCACTGTGAATCAGTTCATGTCGTTTTAAATCACTTGGTGTGGTGAAGCTTCTCCCACATTCTTTGCAGTATTTCAGTTTGTCTCCAGTGTGTCTACGTTGATGTACTTTTAGGGTCTTTTGCCGACTGAAAGTTTTTCCACAGAGGTCACAATGAAAGTCTTTCCCACCACCACAGTGATGACAGGGTTGAGAACTGGATCCATCTATGTCGCTCTGCTTCTAAACAAAGACACAAAGACAGTGTAAGTCAGTCCTTCAACATTTGTATCCTGAACGTCGCCTGAAATAAAGAGCATCTCTGCAGACGTCCAACTACATTTGACTGTTTCAGTTAACACACTCAGTTTACTGGGCTGCAATAACTACAATACTACCACCATAATACTACAGTAATACTAAAATCATAACTGAAAGGAAAATCTGAATAATCACTCAGAGCTGCTTTTCCATGCAGTAGAATTGCTAACATGCTAACACAGTTTAATGAGCAGAGTTGTTCCAAACAGTCAGGCTAAAATGACAAGATAACAATATAAATACATACCTCACAGTAGCTGCACTTGTAGAGTCTCTTTCTGGTGTGGATCTGTTGGTGTAGTCTCAGGTCATGTGGAGATTTAAAAGTCTTCTCACACAGGTCACATTGATAAGGTCTCTCCTCAGTGTGGGTAAACATGTGTCGTTGTAACTGTGCGTCTGTTGTAAAGTATTTGCCACACTGTTCACAGCAGTACACATCATGTCTGGTGTGAATGCGTAGGTGTGTATTTCGGCTCCCTCTCTGGCTGAAAGTTTTTCCACAGATGTCACAGCTGTATGGCTTAATTCCAGAGTGAGTAACTAGATGCTTCTGTAAGTGGCTACTGTGAGTAAAAGCTCTGCCACACTGATCACAGCTGTACGCTTTAACTCCACTGTGGATGAGTTGGTGTGTTTTTAGGGAACGCTTCAAGGAAAAAGACTTTCCACACAAGTCACAGCTGAACGGTCTCTCTCCAGTGTGGATGACCTGATGCTGTTTTAGTGAAGCCTTCAGAGTAAACTCCATCCCACACTCGTCACAGCTGTATGCCTTAATTCCAGAGTGGGTAACTAGATGACTCTGTAAGTGGCTACTGTGAGTAAAAGCTCTGCCACACTGATCACAGCTGTACGCTTTAACTCCACTGTGGATGAGTTGGTGTTTTTTTAGGGAACCCTTCCTGGAAAAAGAATTTCCACACAAGTCACAGCTGAACGGTCTCTCTCCAGTGTGGATGACCTGATGCTGTTTTAGTTTAGCCCTCACAGTAAAACCCTTCCCACACTCGTCACAGCTGTATGCCTTAATTTTAGAGTGGGTAACTAGATGACTCTGTAAGTGGCTACTGTGAGTAAAAGCTCTGCCACACTGATCACAGCTGTACGCTTTAACTCCACTGTGGATGAGTTGGTGTCTTTTTAGGGAACGCTTGAAGGAAAAAGACTTTCCACACAAGTCACAGCTGAACGGTCTCTCTCCAGTGTGGATGACCTGATGCTGTTTTAGTTTAGCCTTCTCAGTAAAAGCCTTCCCACACTCGTCACAGGTGTGTTTTTTCTCTCCCTTTCTTCTGTGAGGTTTGTCGGCCTCCTGAGAGCGCTGACTTCTGGCTCCATGTTGGTCCTGCAGTGACAGAGATACAAACAGAGGCAGTGAGTGAAATGCAGTCGTGGAACAAACTCAACCTTCAAACTCCATTAACACTAGTTTTAAACCTGAAGGTGGAGCGTGGCACCAAACACCTTAAAGGTCTCTTATCCCCACCTGCTGGTAGTTCTAACACATTACATCCAACCTGCTGTTAAAGATAATTCATGACTGTTCAAACACTAAAATCATGCGCACACACACACACACACACACACACACACACACACATTATTTTATAATTTAGATTATTTTGTTGTTTCCTATTACATATTTCTATAATTTGTATAGATTTATACAGAATTATTCAGTGATAATAAATCCTATGTTTGTTTATTCTAAAGGAACCCCGTTAGCTTCCACAACAGATGTTGCTCGTCTTCCATCAAATACTCACATAAAATATTACACAATAAAGTGGATTCAAGATATCCACATAATTTCACTCTTACATCCACAGTGAGGTTTCACAATTGTTCAAATATAAGCAATCAATAATAATAATAATAATAATATCAATAACATTGAGGCACATTACACAAATTTCAAAAACAAATCATGTCTTACAATATTTACAACAACTAAAAGCTCTGTAAATCGGCTTTTAAGTGTTCATTGAAGTTTTGAATAATTCTCTAATTTTTGAAGGCAACTTATTCCACTTAAAAGTTGCTCTAAATGTAACAGTTTTACAAAACGTTACTTTTAACTCGAGCATTTACTAAATTGCAGCTTGTTGAAAACTGTGTAATATGATGATGTATTTCATCTGGATACTGCAGCTGAGCAGAATAAATGTGGTGTGTTTAACAGAATTGCTTTCTTTAGAACTACAAGTAAGCCATAGAATATTTTAGCCTGTACAGGAAGCCAAGAAAGGTTATTATGCATTTGATCAATATTAGTATAGTATGAACATCTTCACACTAATCTGGACGCCTTATTCTGGACTAACTGAAGTCTGTTAAGATCTGTCTTATTAGCTGCTGACCAAATGATTGAACAATACTCCAGATGAGACATTACTAGTGCATTAATGACATCTTTCATAATGAAGAAGTGATACACAAAGAGCATTTCATAGCCATAGCTATGCCTTGTCGGCAGAGTTATGTGACATTAGTGATGTTTGTACTTTCAGCGTTAACTTGGTTTTAAAGCCTTTAAAATATACGCCGTTCAATCCGGTTGTTCAGTCTGACGTCACTAGCCGTGTCTGGGTCTAAACTCCGCTGCAGGTCCATATATCAAACGATCACTATGGCATTACTGAGAGTTGAAAAACTGTCTAAAGTCTTTCATCTTTAATAAAATGATCAGCGTTCTGCCCTACCAGGTGTAACAACTGAGTTTAACATCCAGGCATCCATGAAAACGGAATTTATGACATTTAACGGAGTTAGAAGTTAGCAGGGAGTTAGCTCGCTAGCTTCTATCTAAATACAATATAGCATGTCCTGACTGCGGGGTTTTGGAAACAAATTCAAACCTACAGCTCTGCTATCACTTCCAACATAAATGAAGACAGAAAACTAAACAGCAGTGACGTTTGTAGGGTTACTGAAGTTGGGCTAGCTGGTATATAATGATGTGCTACGTGACCGCTAGCGACACAGCTATGTTAGCATAATATAAACAAGCTAACTTTTTTTCCACTCGATAAAAGTTTATGTGAGTGTTCTCGGTGGTCAGGAACAAATGTAATCGCATGGCAGGATGCTGTAAAAGGACCAAACTTCAGCCAGGAGAACAACTGAGATAATCCATCCACAACACGAGGTTAGTCATTCATATACTGCTGCATGGGCTGGGCTGTAGTTACATCCTAAGGTTTTAAAACCTGAGCTTAAATAAATGATTAGCGGTAATAAAAGCCGAGGGAGGTCAGCAGTGATCACTGACTGTTTTAGGAGATTTTGAGATCAAATAGAAGAAAATACATAACATTAAACATGTTAACAACAAAAAAGCTATATTAAACGCAGACTACTTTAGGCCCGGAAGTAGGATTCGTCGCGTCATCACTGAACAACCGGATAGTCGACCTTAATCTGACAGAGAATGTGATGATTTTGTGGATAATTAAAGTCAGTCATATATCCACAAACACAACAAGCTGAAAGTCAGTGATGCTGCTCGGTTTGCAGTCCTGAACATCACGGCACAAGCAGGATTCACTGCACTGTTAATGTTAGCTGTGTTATATTGCTGCCTCTGTTCGGTGGTGTCGAGCCAAACGCACTTTAACGTGTGTTTGAACGAGCTGACGGTTCACTCGTTAAGCTGAAAGAAAGATGCTTTAATCACAGCAGTCACACATGTGTCCACTGCACCATCTGGAACTCTTCTTGTTTACACTCGTAATAACACAAACACTAAATCCTGCTTCTCTGGTGCTGTTGTGTAGCAGTGTGTACACCTGAGACTGTCACCTGTCTGTCTGTCCTGCACTCTCTCTCTGTTTCTTTCTCTCTGATTGTGGAATAAAAGTATGAACATGTGTTTATAAGTTACACTTGTGTTTGAATCCTGCAGCTTATCACACATTTGATTTCCATGTGTGACGACTGCAAGTGTCCAGAGTGAGGACAGACTGAGGGAGCCACTGCTGCACATCATCTGTGAGGCTTTGCAGCCCTGATGATCCACCAGGACAAACTCAGCAGTGTGTGAGGAAGAGGAGGAGGAAGAGCCAGCAGCAGCTGACAGATGGAGAGAATAGACAGACTGTTCCCTGTTTGTGAAGGACTGCTAGGAAAGTTTAACATAACTTGATAGGTTTGTAGCATAAACCTATTCGCTGGAACGTTAAGACAATATAATTACACTGCAAGCAAGACGCAAGTAGGCAAACTTCTTCATGTTACTCGTGCACGGGAGAGAACCAGACAGAGCGCCGTTCCTTCGCTTGACCCCAGTAGCTCTCGTCCGTTCTCCCGTACCACTGTTCTTTTATTGAGGTTACATGAATATGCATAAGTTCATTAACATATGACGTCTACATACAAACAAAGAGTACCTTGTGTGTGTGTGTGTGTGTGTGTGTGTGTGTGTGTGTGTGTGGACTGCTGATCAAAGGGTCAAACATCCTTGGTCAGGAAGAGGGTAGACTAGACCCCCCCCCCGGTGAGGAAGTCCAGCAGTTCATCTAAACAGAAAAGCACTTAGACTAGAACAGACGTAGCTACGTTAATCCTACCATAAAACAATAAGACATGGTATGACCTCTCATGCTCCCAAAGTGCTGTCTAATACACACAAAGTTTGCAGACTATCAAGGATCAAAACCTCTACCAATCTACAACTAATTACAAAACTCTAAGCATATATAAGTAAATATTTCTAAGCATAAATAACAATCAACAATACAAATCTAACATAACTGTCTGTGCTGAATCAGTCTTATTAGGTAATGTTCAAATAATGTGATCATCCCAGTGTTTTCAGTGTGGGAGAAAGTACTCAGGGCCTTCAAGTTACACACTATGAAAGGCAGCAACAAGTTTAATGTTCAGAAACCTAAAGTCTGTATCAGCAGCAGGATGGAGCTAAAAATAAATGTTGGTTTCAGTTCTATGAAGCTTTGAGTATTTTGGATCAGTAGCTGCTGTGTTTGTTGCATCATATTGCTGTAACTGTTTATATGCTTTATATATTCTGAGCTAAGTTGATCTATAGTGTTACATGATACACTCTCAGAAATACGAAATAAGAACATTTTTGTACCTATAGGAACATTTTTTTTGAATGTTCCCTTAAAAGTACATTACTGGTGTTTAAAAGTCCAGAAATGCCCCTTTAAAGGTTCAATTTGAAATAAAGTACAAATCTGTATTATAAAAAGAAGGACGATGCAGTTCATCTGATCACTCCTCATAACATTCTGGAGTGCAGGCAAAATGCTATTATAAAAACTTAAGCAGCAACTTCTCCAGGTTCCAATATTTATGCAATTCTCAAACCTTTTGGCCACGACTGTATAACCTCTTCTGAAGTTTAGTGGATATTATACATGGTTATGCTCAGGATGTGTCGGCCAGTTTCCACTGGAAACGCCTTTTGGTTAAACTGTCAGCGAGGAATTTGCATTTGCACTGTTACATTTTTATATAACTTTAATGCACATAAACAACAGCTGCTTGTTTCAGTGAAAATACATTGATGGGTTTTTAATAAAGTTGTGGAGCTGCAAAGTATTTTGTCTGGTGTCAATTCTATCGTCAGCTACATCGTTATGGCAACTGTTCAAATGTATATGGTGATAAATATCTTTGGTCATATGGTCCTGCTCTGTCTGTCACCTTCTGTGTTGAGCTCATTGTTTCCTCTGTAGTGGCTGAGCTGAGTCCAAGTAGCTGAAAATGTTCCTCTGCTGCTCCGTCAGACTCTCCTCCTCCTGCTGATCAGCTGGGACACAAAACAGATCTTTGTTAGGCTCCACACTGCACTGAAGAGTCAAAGTGTCTCATATGTTCATCTGACAAGTAAAAGAACACATTTTTGTTTCCCGAGGTGGGCAACTTGTTGGAAACAAACACAAAAGCTTTGAGCACTGATACCTGCCATTGCTGGCTTTGAAAGATGCAACACCAGCAATGTGGATTGTCAAGACTCAAACCAATCATCAAGCAAAGACAACAGGGATCATTTGTTTCTGTTTATTTAGCATTCACAGCATTTGTAGTTGCCTTCTGTGCAGGGGAAGTCCACGCACACTGTGTGGTACCGCCATCCGCAGAAGGTGCATTCAACCTCTGTAAGAGAAACGAGATTGTCTGAGACTGAAATGATATTAACTAAAGAAGTGGTGATTTGTAAAACTTCACATTTTGATCCGGGACGTACTCTGCATGAAAACAAGCGCTCACTCTTCCTGCTCAACAAATGACAAGGGCGGAGCCTTATACCACGTGATACAGAAGCTGTGCCGTGTGATGCTAAAATTAGCAGGGAAACAACAACAGAGAGCACGTCAGGGATGACGAGAAAGTGACAGGAGAAAATCCGTCCCGGTCAACCACCCAAACATCAATAACGGGAACCTTATACAGCGCTTCCCTATACACGTCGAACTCCCGCAGCCACAAAGACATCACGTAGGCTATCACTTATCACCTGACCAAAGATATGGCTCCATCAACACTGTGCAAAACGAGGGATTTAGGAAAACGATCAACACCCTAGACAAACGCTACACAGTGCCGTCCCGCAACTATTTTTCTATTGTTGCACTACCTGCTCTGTACACGCAGCGTCGAGCAACGGTGGAGACGGAATTTCAAGCAGGACAACATTTTGCTGCAACAACAAAACGTGAGACATTTGTTGTTTTATGTTTATTTATTGTTATGAGAGAATCATGATCTCAATTCTAATCCAAAAAATCGTGATTCTCATTTTATGCAAAATCGTGCAGCCCTAACATTAACACAAAACTATTGTTTCACCAGAGAAACACACATGAAGAGAGAGAGAGAGACAATAACAGCTACCAAACAGTCGTCATAATTCGTCACACAATGAGAAAAGCACAAATCAACAAGTAACAATGACTAATTAATATTAAAATCTGTAACATAATGTATTGTTTGGAGTTTAGTCTGATTGGTTCAGGATGAGCTGCCATTATCCAATCACACGTCTGCTTACCTGCATCTTTTCTCTTTTTTCCAACCTGAGCACCTGATGGCTTTGAACTTTTGTTGTCCATCTTCCATTGGTTTGAATTTTGCGCTCCAGTACAAACACAAATCCCCCAACCCGAGGATCAGCACAATTAACCTAACAGACCTACACCTTAGTTCACAGATTTACTTTGTCTAAGGTTGATTTCTGGGATTTCACACAACCCAGGATTCAGATCGTGAATCCATGATGGGCTTGGATTTACATCATTATAAATGAAATGTGCTCTACTTGGAAGCAGCCGGCCCCGCCCCTTTTGACGGGTTGTGTGAGACTTTAAATCATCAAACTGTAAATTATAAATTAAATTGTTATTGATCCTTTACCCCGAGTCCTAAAGTGTAGATTTATTTTCTTACTCTTCTTATATTTGTTGTTTGTTTACTTGCACCGCTGTAACTGCAGCCTCGTCGTCTCGTCTCTCTATATGCTGGACTGTCTGTAGCGGAGATGACAATAAAGTTTACTTTGACTTCAGCAGCGCGCAGGCGCACCGAGGGCTCTCGCGCTCACTTTATAGAATTTAGAAAAAACATCGGTGCAGATTATAAGTCTGTATCATAATATCTGTTTGTTGTGTTGTTTTTATTTTGTTTTGCGAGTTGGTTATTAGATGCCGCTCCAGCCAGCCAGAGACTCCCCGCCGCCCCGCCCTCTCCTCCCTGTGCCGCCAGCAGCACCTCGCAAACGGAGGGCGCCCTTACTCCCAGCAAATGGCTGATAGAAAACCGATCGGTGCCTACGAATTTCCCAATATGCGCTGGCATGACGTCGGGGAAGCATGGGTACGACCGATTATTTTATTTTTTTCTTGCCAATGCCCGTGATGCCCCCCCCCCCCACCACGATGCATTCTATTGGTTTGCACACCAATAGAAGAGAGCCCCGCCTTTAACGCTCTTCTCTCACAGAGAGCAACAGAAAACTTGGAAAAACTCCAGATTGACTGAACTCAGTTCAAAGTTACCTTGACACCTTTAGATGTGAGAGGTAGTGATGGTCCGCTTGAAGCTGACGCTCCGGTGCGTGTGTCAGAAAGATCAACGCGCTGCTTCAGAAGCACCGTGTCGAGGCTTGATTCGTTTGGCCAGAGTCACGTGATCAGTGACGTCTGAAGCTTCGTTTAGAACGTACCTTTTTTAAATCGAACTTTATTGAAACACAATGAGTATACAACATACAAACAGATGAAGTTTACAAAAGAACAGAACATGAACATACAGAACCAGGAGTAAAAAAATGATGATATGAGTAGGCGAAAAAAATCATCATATTGTAACGTGCAGTGGAGATGAAGCCAGCCGCGGAGGTGTGCAGGTGGATAGCGAATGAGCAACAGCTTCTGACTTTCCAAAAAGTACTCATTTATTTACAATATCAAAAATAAAAGTGCTACCTCTACCACACATTACTAAAGAGCACACTAGTCCGCGTACACACGGGAGCATCCATTTCAGGAGGAGTGCGAAGAAGAACCAAAAGGGGGTGACACCAGTCGTGAGACAGGAGGCGCCGCCATGTGGTGATACACTGCATTACAATAGCAACTGTTACATAGTCCCCCCCTGGTGAGAAAAAGGCTGTCCTCAGCCGTACACAGCCGAAAAAGCACACACCACACCTAACAGTACCCTATACATAGAGGTTACAGCTAAGATTGGTGCACACACACAGGGCAAAAGACCATTTAAAAATGAAATTGGTGAAAATAAGACGAATATGTACAGTGGAAAATCAGTTTTCTTAGTTTTTTTCACTTTTTTCTTTTGTTCTTTTTTTTTTTTCTAAGTAAATGCCAAGAATGAACCTTAACGCACGAAAGAGCCATAAAACTGGATTAAGTAGAGCAAACAGAAACATCTACATATCATGACTCAAAGTAGCAATGCAACAAGACAGCATCAAACAGGTTTAACCAAAACATTTCACTTCAGATCAAGCCTGGTTGTGTGAAAATCATTAGTCCATCTTTTGTTGCTCCAGCCAGACGTAACTCTGGGGAAACGTCTGGGCCTGAGATTGTAATGTCCACCAGCAGCTGGGTGCTGGACAGATCTGGGTGAAACACTCTCTGGAACAGCGCCCACACCAGAAGAAGAGTCAATGTCCGGTAAATCAAAGGGGAATGGCTCAGAGTCAATGTCAGTATCTGCAGGGGGGCCAGGGTGGGCCTGAGAGTCAGAGTTCAGACCCTCTGCGGTCTCTCTCTCAGCAGGCAATGAAACAGAATGTTCTTTGGAAGTGAGAGAGTCCCAGGTATGGAACGGTTGCATGTTCACAACATGATAAACACCTGCATCCACACCGGAGTCCACCCAAGTGAGCCTGTAGGGTTGCTGACGACACCGTCGTGGTGGGCCTGATCTCTGATAACAACGAGACGGCCTACCTGAAGGAGATTAGGAATCTGGAGAACTGGTGCCAGAGGACCTCCTTCTAAACGTCAGTAAGACAAAGGAGCTGATAGTGGACTTCAGCACTAAGCAGGAGAGGAACGAGTCATCAACGAGTGCCCAGTGGAGAGAGTGGACAGCTTCAAATACCTCGGAGTTCACATCACGCAGGACCTGTCATGGTCCTGTCACATCAACACCGTTGTGAAAAAGGCCCGTCAGCATCTCTACCATCTCAGACGCTTGAGAGACTTCCAACTGCCCTCCAAGGTGCTCAGGAACTTTTACTCGTGCACCATAGAGAGCATCCTGACGGGAAACATCTTAACCTGGTTCGGGAACAGCACCATGCAGGACAGACGAGCTCTACAGAGGGTTGTGCGATCAGCTGAGCGCACCATCCGCTCCGAGCTCCCTGACCTGCACTCAATCTACAGCAGGCGGTGCTGGACCAAGGCCAGGAAGATCGTGAAGGACCTCAGCCATCCCAACAACAGACTGTTCTCTCTGTTGAGGTCAGGAAAGCGATTCCGCTCCCTGAAGACCAACACAGAGAGACTGAGGAGGAGCTTCTTCCCGCAGGCGATACGGTCTCTCAATCACAATCACACCACCACACAGTCCTGACCCACACATATAGTTCTTACACACACACTGGACATTCTGGACATTGTTTTCACTTCATCATTTAAATCACTGCTGCTGTTATTGTGTATATATTTATTTATACTTCTTGTGTATTTTGTTCATACATTATTATATAGTTCTATATTGTGTATTTTGTTGTACAGTTATTTTATTTTCAATTTAATTTATATATTTTATCTTATTCTCCCAGTTAAATTTACCCTTCATTCTAATTTGTGTTGTACAGTTATTTCATTTTTAACCTTAATTTATATTTTATTCCTTCCTAGTTAAATTTACCCTTTTTAATTTTTCATATTTATTTCCTATCTTATTCATAGCCTTTTCCTTTTTTGTTTTCTTTAGGTCACGAGCAGTTGTCCAAGCATTTCACTACATATCGTACTGTGTATGACTGTGTACGTGACAAATAAAATTTGAATTTGAAATTAACATCACTGAGTCTCTGAGATACACACAATGGTCCCTGAAACAGTGGTGCAAGTTTAGCAGTAAAGTTAGACTGAGCGTCTGACCTGGGGTGCGTCTTAACTCTCACAAGGTCACCAACACGAGACATCGACATGCCACGTTTCAAGTCATAGTAATGTTTTTGTCTGTCATGGCTATAGTCCAAAGCTGCTTTGGCGTGGTCGTGAGCTTCCTGCAGGGAGGCTCTCAGAGTCTCAGGGTAAGGCACACCCGGTTCATCAACACCTACTGTAGAAGGCTGAGTGATAAGGTCAAGCGGGGTGTCTAACTCACGACCATAAAGCATCATGGCAGGAGTCATACCTGTACTGTCATGGGGGGCGGTGCGCAGAGCAAAGCAAATTTGAGGGAGAAACTTGTCCCATGATGTGTGCTTATCACCTACATAAGCGCGGATTGCAGTTTTCAGAGTCCGGTTGACGCGTTCAGTAGCATTTGTCTGAGGCAGAAACAACATGTTCAAAAAGCTCACTCACAAAGGAGACCCTCTGTCAGAAATGAGGTAAGTGGGTGTACCATGCCTAGCAAAAATGTCAGTGACGAATTTACCAGCTGCTACCTGAGATATAGCTTCTTTGACAGCACTGGCTTCAACCCATTTACCGTATTTTCACAACCATAAGGCGCACTTAAAAGTCTTAGGTTTTCTTCAAAAAGTACGGCGCGCCCTATAGCGCAGTGCGCCCTGTGTGTTGTAATGAGGACGTAGTAGAGAACGCCATGAGAACGCTAAAGGGTGAAGTGTGTGCGTTGACTTTATCGCACATACCTGTATAAAAGAACAGGTATGTGCGTTATGCAGGACATCGTTGTTTTAACAACCCTGAAAATGGCAAAGAGACACGCTTACGAAGCACAGTTTAAACTGAAGGCCATCAGCTACGCGGAGGAACATGGAAATCAAGCAGCGGCGAGAGAATTTAAGATTAACGAATCGATGGTTCGCAAATGGAGGAAGCTAGAAAACAAGCTCCGGCAGGTCAAGAAAACGCAGCTGAGTTTCCGCGGACATAAGGCGAGGTGGCCCGAGTTGGAGGAAAGACTCGAGCGGTGGATCATCGAGCAAAGAACGAGCGGGAGAAGCGTCTCGACGGTCACCATTCGGCTAAAAGCAGTTTCACTTTCACATTTTATGAAACGGTGCCATTTTTCCATCCGGACCAGGACTACGGTAGCGCAGCAACTTCCAGCGGATTATAAGGAAAAGCTGGCCATCTTCCGCTCCTAGTGCAGCAAACACATCGGCGACAAACACATCCAGCGATGGATGACCGATGGAGACCACAGTTTCACCAAGAGTGGAAGGCAGCGCCGGGCGAGTTACGCCACAATTTGCCAATGGATTGTAGATGCTTGGGCTAATATGTCTGCTGGCACTGTTGTTCGAGCTTTCGCAAAAGCCGGCATCATTTCCGAGGAGCCGCACGGCACGGAAAGTGACTCTGACAGTGAAGAAAGTGAACCTGGCATGTTTGATGGAGATTTAGCGCAGCTGTTCAATTCAGACACAGAGG